>NC_060146.1:71557892-72182892 GCF_021461385.2 Schistocerca piceifrons | reverse complement strand
GCACAAACGAGTGTCTGTCTGGAAACCTTTCAAAATAGAACACCTCGCAAACGAGTCACCCTTGAATCCTGCAACAAACACCACTGACATGCTAATTTACCTTCCATTTAGTTTATTAATGTCAACAGTCATTTTTCCATTTAAAAAAGTGTATGTTTCCACAAGAACTATACTTTCTAAGTATAGTTCTATCCATCTGAGCCACCGAGGACACAGATAAATAGCGCGACTGCAGGGACTTTTGCACGCTTCCCTGCAGTCGCGCTATTTATCTGTGTCCTCGGTTGCTGGGATGGATAGGGTGTCTGCCATTTAAGCAGGAGAGCCCGGGTTCGAGTCCCAGTCGTGGCACACATTTTCAGCTGTCCCAATCGAGGTATATCAACAACACCTGTCGGCAGCTGAGGGTTTCAACTAATTATCATTTACGCATATTTTTCGTTTATTACAGTTTTGTGTAATGCCTAACTTATTCCTGACAGTTTTATGGGTAATTTTTACTGTATTATGAGGATGTTTTGATACGTTGAAACGAATCACGTATTACTGCGTATCTACTTCAGTTTCCTGTTGTATTACTTGTATTTCGAAACGTACTCCTTTTAACGATATCTTACAGGATGCGAACTAGTGAGATTGTGTGACATCAAATGTGATATTGGGAGAGAGCGTGTGTAGTTTTATATCAGATTGCTTCATATTTGTTTTACCGCATTTTCGAAGTTTTCACCATATTCGTTTCTCCCAGTTTCCGAAAGAGCGATGATAACCTCGCCGTTTAGAGCCCCTAAACCAGCCAAGCACACACACGCACACAAACACACAAACACACACACACACACACACACACAGACAAACGCCAAAAGAATGTGAGTTACAGGGAATATCAGTACTGCCTGCGAAAATAAAAAAAAACATCAAGAAGAATAAGGGGCTCCGAAGTCAAACTCAGCTACAAACAGCGGCGTGAGACCAACAGTAGTTCACAGTCAGGTAGAGCCCCGAGCAACGAGTACGCACATCAGCACAGATCGCAGTGCCTGAGGAAGACGACGTGGTCGGTCGTCGAAATACTGTGCATACAATGGAAAAAATAACTCGCCCCTATATCCGAAGACCCAATGGATCAACACAAGTATGCATACATCCTTGGAGACCACGATCACTCCTACATACAGTTTGTTTCTCCTCAGCAAGACAGCATCTACCACCAGGACAATGCAACATGTCTTACGACACGTGGCGTACGAACGTAGTTGCAACACCACCAAGAAGAGTTCAGTGTACTGCCCTGACCACCAAACTCCTCCGATTGAAACCCAATTGGGAAACGGCTGGACCACCTTGATAAGTCTGTTCGTCTTATGGATCCTCAACTATGAAACATACCAGCAGGACAATGCAACGTGTCATACAACTCGCAGTGTACGAGTGTAGTTGCAACAGCACCAGAATGAGTTTAGTGTACTGCTCTGGCCACCAAACTCCTCGGATTGCAACCCAATTGGGAATATGTTGGACCACCTTGATAAGTCTGTTCGTCTTATGGATCCTCAACTGTGAAACTTACGGGTAGGACAATGCAAAGTGTCATACTGCTCACAGTGTACGAGTGTAGTTGCAACAGCACCAGAATGAGTTCAGTCTACTGCCCTGGCCACCAAACTCCTCCGATTGAAACCCAATTGGGAAACTGCTAGACCACCTTTATACGTCTGTTCGTCTTACGGATCCTCAACTATAAAATTTACCAGCAGGACAATGAAACGTGTCATACAGCTTGCAGTGTACGAGTGTAGTTGCAACAGCACCATAATGAGTTTAGTGTACTGCTCTGGCCACAAAACTCCTCGGATTGCAACCCAATTGGGAATCTGTTGGACCACCTTGATAAGTCTGTTCGTCTTATGGATCCTCAACTGTGAAACTTACGAGCAGGACAATGCAACGTGTCATACTACTCGCAGTGTACGAGTGTAGTTGCAACAGCACCAGAATGAGTTTAGTGTACTGACCTGGCCAACAAACTCCTCTGATTGAAACCCAATTGGGAATCTGCTGGACCACCTTGATAAGTCTGTTCGTCTTACGGATCCTCAACAATGACACTTACCAGCAGGACAATCCAACGTGTCATACAGCTCGCAGTGTACGAGTGTAGTTGCAACAGCACCAGAATGAGTTCAGTGTACTGCCCTGGCCACCAAACTCCTCGGATTGAAACCCAATTGGGAATCTGCTGGACCACCTTATAAGTCTCTCCGTCTCATGGATCCTCAACTATAAAACATACCAGCAGGACAATGCAACATGTCATACAACTCGCAGTGTACGAGTGTAGTTGCAACAGCACTAGGATGAGTTTAGTGTACTGCGCTGGTTACCAAACTCTTCAATTGAAACTCAGTTGGGAAACTGCTAGACCACCTTTATAAATCGGTTCGTCTTATGGATCCTCAACTATGAAACTTACCAGCAGGACAATGCAACGTGTCATACAGCTCGCAGTGTACGAGTGTAGTTGCAACAGCACCAGAATGAGTTCAGTGTACAGCCCTGGCCACCAAACTAATCCGATTGAAACCCAATTGGGAATCTGCTGGAACACCTTGATAAGTCTGTTCTTCTTATGGATCCTCAACTATGAGACTTACCAGCAGGCCAATGCAACGTGTCATACAACTCGCAGTGTATGAGTGTAAATGCAACAGCACCAGGATGAGTTTAGTGTACTGCCCTGGCCACCAAACTCCTCGGATTTAAAACCAATTGGGAATCTGCTGGACCACCTTGATAAGTCTGTTCGTCTTATGGATCCTCAACTATGAAACTTACCAGCAGGACAATGCAACGTGTCATACAACTCGCAGTGTACGAGTGTAGTTGCAACAGCACCAGAATAAGTTTAGTGTACTGCCCTGGCCACCAAACTCCTCTGATTGAAACCCAATTGGGAATCTGCTGGACCACCTTGATAAGTCTGTTCGTCTTATGGATCCTCAACTATGAAACTTACAAGCAGGACAAATCAACGTGTCATACAACTCGCAGTGTACGAGTGTAGTTGCAACAGCACCAGAATGATTTCAGTGTACTGCCCTGGCCACCAAACTCTGCCGATTGAAACCCAATTGTTAAACTGCTGGACCACCTTTATAAGTCTGTTCGTCTTACGGATCCTCAACTATGAAACTTACCAGCATGACAAATCAACGTGTCATACAGCTCGCAGTGTACGAGTGTAGTTGGAACAGCACCAGAATGAGTTCAGTGTACTGCCCTGGCCACCAAACTCTTCCGATTGAAACCCAATTGGGAAACTGCTAAACCACCTTTATAAGTCAGTTCGTCTTACGGATCCTCAACTATGAAACTTACCAGCATGACAATGCAACTTGTCATACAGCTTACAGTGTACGAGTATAGTTGCAACAGCACCATAATGAGTTTAGTGTACTGCTCTGGCCACAAAACTCCTCGGATTGCAACCCAATTGCGAATCTGTTGGACCACCTTGAAAAGTCTGTTCGTCTTATGGATCCTCAACTATGAAACTTACGAGCAGGACAATGCAACGTGTCATACAACTCGCAGTGTATGAGTGTAGTTGCAACAGCACCAGAATAAGTTTTTGTACTGCCCTGGCCACCAAACTCCACTGATTGGAACGGAATTGGGAATCTGCTGGACCACGTTGATAAGTCTGTTCGTCTTATGGATCCTCAACTATGAAACTTACCAGCAGGACAATGCAAAGTGTCATACAGCTCGCAGTGTACGAGTGTAGGTGCAACAGCACCAGAATGAGTTTAGTGTACTGCCCTGGCCACGAAACTCCTCCGATTGAAACCCAATTTGGAATCTGATGGACCACCTTGATAAGTCTGTTCGTCTTACGGATCCTCAACTATGAAACTTACCAGCAAGACAAATCAACGTGTCATACAGCTCGCAGTGTACGAGTGTAGTTGGAACAGCACCAGAATGAGTTCAGTGTACTGCCCTGGCCACCAAACTCTTCCGATTGAAACCCAATTGGGAAACTGCTAAACCACCTTTATAAGTCAGTTCGTCTTACGGATCCTCAACTATGAAACTTACCAGCAGGACAATGCAACGTGTCATACAACTCGCAGTGTAGGAGTGTAGGTGCAACAGCACCAGAATGAGTTTAGTGTACTGCCCTGGCCACGAAACTCCTCCGATTGAAACCCAATTTGGAATCTGATGGACCACCTTGATAAGTCTGTTTGTCTTATGGATCCTCAACTATGAAACTTACCAGCAGGACAATGCAACGTGTCATACATTATGCAGTGTACGAGTGTAGTTGCAACAGCACGAGGATGAGTTTAGTGTACCGCCCTAGCCACCAAACTCCTCCGGTTCAAACCCATTTGGGAAACTGCTGGACCACCTTTATAAGACTGTTCGTCTTACGGATCCTCCACTATGAAACTTACCAGCAGGTTAATGCAGCGTGTCATACATTTCACAGTGTACGAGTGTAGGTGCAACAGCACCAGAATGAGTTCAGTGTACTGCCCTGGCCACCAAACTCCTCCGATTGAATCTCAGTTTGGAAACTGCTAGACCACCTTTATAAATCTGTTCGTCCTATAGATCCTTAACTATGAAACTTACCAGCAGGACAATGCAACGTGTCATACAGCTCGCAGTGTACGAGGGTAGCTGCAACAGCACCAGAATGAGTTCAGTGTACTGCCCTGGCCACCAAACTCCTCCGGTTCAAACCCAATTGGGGAACTGCTGGACCACGTTTATAAGTCTGTTCGTCTTACGGATCCTCAACTATGAAACTTACCAGCAGGACAATGCAACGTGTCATACAACTCGCAGTGTACGAGTGTAGGTGCAACAGCACCAGAATGAGTTTATTGTACTGCCCTGGCCACGAAACTCCTCCGATTGAAACCCAATTTGGAATCTGATGGACCACCTTGATAAGTCTGTTTGTCTTATGGATCCTCAACTATGAAACTTACCAGCACGACAATGCAACGTGTCATACATTTCACAGTGTACGAGTCTAGGTGCAACAGCACCAGATTGATTTCAGTGTACTGCCCTGGCCACCAAACTCCTCGGATTGAAACCCAATTGGGAATCTGCTGGTCCACCTTATAAGTCTCTCTGTCTCATGGATCCCCAACTATGAAACATACCAGCAGGTCAATCCAACGTGTCATACAACTCGCAGTGTACGAGTGTAGTTGCAACAGCACCAGGATGAGTTTAGTGCACTTCCCTGGCCACCAAACTCTTCTGATTGAAACTCAGTTGGGAATCTGCTAGACCACCTTTATAAATCTGTTCGTCTTATGGATCCTCAACTATGGAACTTACCAGCAGGACAATTCAAAGTGTCATACAGCTCGCAGTGTGCGGGTGTAGTTGCAACAGCACCAGAATGAGTTCAGTGTACTGCCCTGGCCACTAAACTCCTCCGGTTCAAACCCAATTGGGGAACTTCTGGACCACCTTTATACGTCAGTTCGTCTTACGGATCCTCAACTATGAAACTTACCAGCAGGACAATGAAACGTGTCATACAGCTTGCAGTGTACGAGTGTAGTTGCAACAGCACCATAATGAGTTTAGTGTACTGCTCTGGCCACAAAACTCCTCGGATTGCAACCCAATTGGGAATCTGTTGGACCACCTTGATAAGTCTGTTCGTCTTATGGATCCTCAACTGTGAAACTTACGAGCAGGACAATGCAACGTGTCATACTACTCGCAGTGTACGAGTGTAGTTGCAACAGCACCAGAATGAGTTTAGTGTACTGACCTGGCCACCAAACTCCTCTGATTGAAACCCAATTGGGAATCTGCTGGACGACCTTGATAAGTCTGTTCGTCTTACGGATCCTCAACAATGACACTTACCAGCAGGACAATGCAACGTGTCATACTGCTCGCAGTGTACAAGTGTAGTTGTAACAGCACCTGAATGAGTTCAGTGTACTGCCCTGGCCACCAAATTCCTCGGATTGAAACCCAATTGGGAATCTGCGGGACCACCTTGATAAGTCTGGTCGTCTTATGGATCCTCAACTATGAAACTTACCAGCAGGACAATCCAACGTGTCATACAGCTCGCAGTGTACGAGTGTAGTTGCAACAGCACCAGAATGAGTTCAGTGTACTGCCCTAGCCACCAAACTCCTCGGATTGAAAACCAATTGGGAATCTGCTGGACCACCTTATAAGTCTCTCTGCCTCATGGATCCTCAACTATGAAACATACCAGCAGGACAATGCAACATGTCATACAACTCGCAGTGTAGGGGTGTAGTTGCAACAGCACTAGGATGAGTTTAGTGTACTGCGCTGGTTACCAAACTCTTCAATTGAAACTCAGTTGGGAAACTGCTAGAACACCTTGATAAGTCTGTTCGTCTTATGGATCCTCAACTATGAGACTTACCAGCAGGCCAATGCAACGTGTCATACAACTCGCAGTGTATGAGTGTAGTTGCAACAGCACCAGGATGAGTTTAGTGTACTGCCCTGGCGACCAAACTCCTCGGATTTAAAACCAATTGGGAATCTGCTGGACCACCTTGATAAGTCTGTTCGTCTTATGGATCCTCAACTATGAAACTTACCAGCAGGACAATGCAACGTGTCATACAACTCGCAGTGTACGGATGTAGTTGCAACAGCACCAGAATAAGTTTAGTGTACTGCCCTGGCCACCAAACTCCTCTGATTGAAACCCAATTGGGAATCTGCTGGACCACCTTGATAAGTCTATTCGTCTTATGGATCCTCAACTATGAAACTTACAAGCAGGACAAATCAACGTGTCATACAACTCGCAGTGTACGAGTGTAGTTGCAACAGCACCAGAATGATTTCAGTGTACTGCCCTGGCCACCAAACTCTGCCGTTTGAAACCCAATTGTTAAACTGCTGGACCACCTTTATAAGTCTGTTCGTCTTACGGATCCTCAACTATGAAACGTACCAGCAAGACAAATCAACGTGTCATACAGCTCGCAGTGTACGAGTGTAGTTGGAACAGCACCAGAATGAGTTCAGTGTACTGCCCTGGCCACCAAAATCTTCCGATTGAAACCCAATTGGGAAACTGTTAAACCACCTTTATAAGTCAGTTCGTCTTACGGATCCTCAACTATGAAACTTACCAGCATGACAATGCAACGTGTCATACAGCTTACAGTGTACGAGTATAGTTGCAACAGCACCATAATGAGTTTAGTGTACTGCTCTGGCCACAAAACTCCTCGGATTGCAACCCAATTGCGAATCTGTTGGACCACCTTGAAAAGTCTGTTCGTCTTATGGATCCTCAACTATGAAACTTACGAGCAGGACAATGCAACGTGTCATACAACTCGCAGTGTATGAGTGTAGTTGCAACAGCACCAGAATAAGTTTTTGTACTGCCCTGGCCACCAAACTCCTCTGATTGAAACGGAATTGGGAATCTGCTGGACCACGTTGATAAGTCTGTTCGTCTTATGGATCCTCAACCATGAAACTTACCAGCAGGACAATGCAAAGTGTCATACAGCTCGCAGTGTACAGGTGTAGTTGCAACAGCACCAGAATGAGTTCAGTGTACTGCCCTGGCCACTAAACTCCTCCGGTTCAAACCCAATTGGGAAACTTCTGGACCACCTTTATAAGTCAGTTCGTCTTACGGATCCTCAACTATGAAACTTACCAGCAGGACAATGCAACGTGTCATACAACTCGCAGTGTACGAGTGTAGTTGCAACAGCACGAGGATGAGTTTAGTGTACCGCCCTAGCCACCAAACTCCTCCGGTTCAAACCCATTTGGGAAACTGCTGGACCACCTTTATAAGACTGTTCGCCTTACGGATCCTCCACTATGAAACTTACCAGCAGGACAATGCAGCGTGTCATACATTTCACAGTGTACGAGTGTAGGTGCAACAGCACCAGATTGATTTCAGTGTACTGCCCTGGCCACCAAACTCCTCCGATTGAAATTCAGTTGGGAAACTGCTAGACCACTTTTATAAATCTGTTCGTCCTATAGATCCTCAACTATGAAACTTACCAGCAGGACAATGCAACGTGTAATACAGCTCGCAGTGTACGAGTGTAGTTGCAACAGCACCAGAAAGAGTTCGGTGTACTGCCCTGGCCACCAAACTCCTCCGGTTCAAACCCAATTGGGGAACTGCTGGACCACATTTATAAGTCTGTTCGTCTTACGGATACTCAACTATGAAACTTACAAGCAGGACAATGCAACGTGTCATACATTATGCAGTGTACGAGTGTAGTACCAACAGCACCAGAACGAGTTTAGTGTACTGCCCTTTGCACCAAACTCCTCCGATTGAAACCCAATTGGGAATCTGCTGGACCAACTTGAAAAGTCTGTTCGTCTAATGCGTCCTTAACTATGAAACTTTCCAGCAGGACAATGCAATGTGTCATACAACTCGCAGTGTACGAGTGTAGGTGCAACAGCACCAGAATGAATTTAGTGTACTGCCCTGGCCACCAAACCCCTCGGATTGAAGCCCAATTGGGTATCTGCTGGATCACCTTGATAAGTCTGTTCGGATTATGGATCCTCATTTATGAAACTTACCAGCAGGACAATGCAACGTGTCATACAACTCCCAGTGTACGAGTGTAGTTGCAGCAGCACCAGGATAAGTTTAGAGTACTGCCCTGGCCACCAAACTCCTGCGATTGAAACCCAATTGGGAAACTGCTGGACCACCTTGATAAGTCTGTTCGTCTTATGGATCCTCAACTATGAAACTTACCAGCATGACAATGCAACGTGTCATACAACTCGCAGTGTACGAGTGTAGTTGCAACAGCACCAGAATGAGTTTAGTGTACTGCCCTGACCACGAAACTCCTCCGATTGATACCCAATTGGGAATCTGCTGTACCACCTTGATAGGTCTGTTTGTCTTATGGATCCTCAACTATGAAACTTACCAGCAGGACAATGCAACGTGTCATACAACTCGCATTGTACGAGTGATATTGCAACAGCACCAGAATGAGTTTAATGTACTGCCCTGGCCACCAAACTCCTCGGATTGTAACCCAATTGGGAATCTGCTGGTCCACCTTATAAGTCTCTCTGTCTCATGGATCCCCAACTATGAAACATACCAGCAGGTCAATGCAACGTGTCATACAACTCGCAGTGTACGAGTGTAGTTGCAACAGTACCAGGATGAGTTTAGTGCACTGCCCTGGCCACCAAACTCTTCTGATTGAAACTCAGTTGGGAATCTGCTAGACCACCTTTATAAATCTGTTCGTCTTATGGATCCTCAACTATGGAACTTACCAGCAGGACAATTCAAAGTGTCATACAGCTCGCAGTGTGCGGGTGTAGTTGCAACAGCACCAGAATGAGTTCAGTGTACTGCCCTGGCCACTAAACTCCTCCGGTTCAAACCCAATTGGGGAACTTCTGGACCACCTTTATAAGTCAGTTCGTCTTACGGATCCTCAACTATGAAACTTACCAGCAGGACAATGCAACGTGTCATACAACTCGCAGTGTACGAGTGTAGTTGCAACAGCACGAGGATGAGTTTAGTGTACTGCCCTGGCCACCAAACTCCTCCGGTTCAAACCCAATTGGGGAACTGCTGGACCACCTTTATAAGTCTGTTCGTCTTACGGATCCTCAACTATGAAACTTACCAGCAGGACAATGCAACGTGTCATACAACTAGCAGTGTACGAGTGTAGGTGCAATAGCACCAGAATGAGTTTAGTGTACTGCCCTGGCCACGAAACTGTCCAATTGAAACACAATTTGGAATCTGCTGGACCACCTTGATAAGTCTGTTTGTCTTATGGATCCTCAACTATGAAACTTACCAGCAGGACAATGCAACGTGTCATACATTTCACAGTGTACGAGTGTAGGTGCAACAGCACCAGAATGAGTTCAGTGCACTGTCCTGGCCACCAAACTCCTCCGATTGAAACTCAGTTGGGAAACTGCTAGACCACTTGTATAAATCTGTTCGTCCTATAGATCCTCAACTATGAAACTTACCAGCAGGACAATGCAACGTGTAATACAGCTCGCAGTGTACGAGTGTAGTTGCAACAGCACCAGAAAGAGTTCGGTGTACTGCCCTGGCCACCAAACTCCTCCGGTTCAAACCCAATTGGGGAACTGCTGGACCACATTTATAAGTCTGTTCGTCTTACGGATCCTCAACTATGAAACTTACCAGCAGGACAATGCAACGTGTCATACATTATGCAGTGTACGAGTGTAGTAGCAACAGCACCAGAATGAGTTTAGTGTACTGCCTTTTGCACCAAACTCCTCCGATTGAAACCTAATTGGGAATCTGCTGGACCACCTTGAAAAGTCTGTTTGTCTTATGCATCCTTAACTATGAAACTTTCCAGCAGGACAATGCAATGTGTCATACAACTCGCAGTGTACGAGTGTAGGTGCAACAGCACCAGAATGAATTTAGTGTACTGCCCTGGCCACCAAACCCCTCAGATTGAAGCCCAATTGGGTATCTGCTGGATCACCTTGATAAGTCTGTTCGGATTATGGATCCTCATTTATGAAACTTACCAGCAGGACAATGCAACGTGTAATACAACTCCCAGTGTACGAGTGTAGTTGCAGCAGCACCAGGATAAGTTTAGAGTACTGCCCTGGCCACCAGACTCCTGCGATTGGAACCCAATTGGGAAACTGCTGGACCACCTTGATAAGTCTGTTCGTCTTATGGATCCTCAACCTTGAAACTTACCACCATGACAAAGCAACGAGTCATACAACTCGCAGTGTACGAGTGTAGTTGCAACAGCACCAGAATGAGTTTAGTGTACTGCCCTGACCACGAAACTCCTCCGATTGATACCCAATTGGGAATCTGCTGGACCACATTGATAGGTCTGTTTGTCTTATGGATCCTCAACTATGAAACTTACCAGCAGGACAATGCAACGCGTCATACAACTCGCATTGTACGAGTGTAGTTACAACAGCACCAGAAAGAGTTCGGTGTACTGCCCTGGCCACCAAACTCCTCCGGTTCAAACCCAATTGGGGAACTGCTGGACCACATTTATAAGTCTGTTCGTCTTACGGATCCTCAACTATGAAACTTACCAGCAGGACAATGCAACGTGTCATACATTATGCAGTGTACGAGTGTAGTAGCAACAGCACCAGAATGAGTTTAGTGTACTGCCCTTTGCACCAAACTCCTCCGATTGAAACCCAATTGGGAATCTGCTGAACCACCTTGAAAAGTCTGTTCGTCTTATGCATCCTTAACTATGAAACTTTCCAGCAGGACAATGCAATGTGTCATACAACTCGCAGTGTATGAGTGTAGGTGCAACAGCACCAGAATGAATTTAGTGTACTGCCCTGGCCACCAAACCCCTCGGATTGAAGCCCAATTGGGTATCTGCTGGATCACCTTGATAAGTCTGTTCGGATTATGGATCCTCATTTATGAAACTTACCAGCAGGACAATGCAACGTGTCATACAACTCCCAGTGTACGAGTGTAGTTGCAGCAGCACCAGGATAAGTTTAGAGTACTGCCCTGGCCACCAAACTCCTGCGATTGAAACCCAATTGGGAAACTGCTGGACCACCTTGATAAGTCTGTTCGTCTTATGGATCCTCAACTATGCTACTTACCAGCATGACAATGCAACGTGTCATACAACTCGCAGTGTACGAGTGTAGTTGCAACAGCACCAGAATGAGTTTAGTGTACTGCCCTGACCACGAAACTCCTCTGATTGATACCCAATTGGGAATCTGCTGGACCACCTTGATAGGTCTGTTTGTCTTATGGATCCTCAACTATGAAACTTACCAGCAGGACAATGCAACGTGTCATACAACTCGCATTGTACGAGTGTAGTTGCAACAGCACCAGAATGAGTTTAATGTACTGCCCTGGCCACCATACTCCTCGGATTGAAACCCAATTGGGAATCTGCTGGACCACCTTATACGTCTCTCTGTCTCATGGATCCTCAACTATGAAACATACCAGCAGGTCAATGCAACGTGTCATACAACTCGCAGTGTACGAGTGTAAATGCAACAGCACCAGGATGAGTTTAGTGTACTGCCCTAGCCACCAAACTCTTCTGATTGAAACTCAGTTGGGAATCTGCTAGACCTCCTTTATAAATCTGTTCGTCTTATGGATCCTCAACTATGGAACTTACCAACAGGACAATGCAAAGTGTCATACAGCTCGCAGTGTACGGGTGTAGTTGCAACAGCACCTGAATGAGTTCAGTGTACTGCCCTGGCCACTAAACTCCTCCGGTTCAAACCCAATTCGGAAACTTCTGGACCACCTTTATAAGTCAGTTCGTCTTACACATCCTCAACTATGAAACTTACCAGCAGGACAATGCAACGTGTCATACAACTCGCAGTGTACGAGTGTAGTTGCAACAGCACGAGGATGAGTTTAGTGTACCGCCCTGGCCACCAAACTCCTCCGGTTCAAACCCATTTGGGAAACTGCTGGACCACCTTTATAAGACTGTTCGTCTTACGGATCCTCCACTATGAAACTTACCAGCAGGACAATGCAGCGTGTCATACATTTCACAGTGTACGAGTGTAGGTGCAACAGCACCAGAATGAGTTCAGTGTACTGCCCTGGCCACCAAACTCCTCCGATTGAATCTCAGTTGGGAAACTGCTAGACCACCTTTATAAATCTGTTCGTCCTATAGATCCTTAACTATGAAACTTACCAGCAGGACAATGCAACGTGTCATACAGCTCGCAGTGTACGAGTGTAGGTGCAACAGCACCAGAATGAGTTTAGTGTACTGCCCTGGCCACGAAACTCCTCCGATTGAAACCCAATTTGGAATCTGCTGGACCACCTTGATAAGTCTGTTTGCTTATGGATCCTCAACTATGAAACTTACCAGCAGGACAATGCAACGTGTCATACATTTCACAGTGTACGAGTGTAGGTGCAACAGCACCAGAATGAGTTCAGTGTACTGCCCTGGCCACCAAACTCCTCCGATTGAAACTCAGTTTGAAACTGCTAGACCACTTTTATAAATCTGTTCGTCCTATAGATCCTCAACTATGAAACTTACCAGCAGGACAATGCAACGTGTAATACAGCTCGCAGTGTACGAGTGTAGTTGCCACAGCACCAGAAAGAGTTCGGTAAACTGCCCTGGCCACCAAACTCCTCCGGTTCAAACCCAATTGGGGAACTGCTGGACCACATTTATAAGTCTGTTCGTCTTACGGATCCTCAACTATGAAACTTACCAGCAGGACAATGCAACGTGTCATACATTATGCAGTGTACGAGTGTAGTAGCAACAGCACCAGAATGAGTTTAGTGTACTGCCCTTTGCACCAAACTCCTCGGATTGAAACCCAATTGGGAATCTGCTGGACCACCTTGAAAAGTCTGTTCGTCTTATGCATTCTTAATTGTGAAACTTTCCAGCAGGACAATGCAATGTCTCATACAACTTGCAGTGTACGAGTGTAGGTGCAACAGCACCAGAATGAATTTAGTGTACTGCCCTGGCCACCAAACCCCTCAGTTTGAAGCCCAATTGTGTATCTGCTGGATCACCTTGATAAGTCTGTTCGGATTATGGATCCTCATTTATGAAACTTACCGGCAGGACAATGCAACGTGTCATACAACTCGCAGTGTACGAGTGTAGTTGCAGCAGCACCAGGATAAGTTTAGAGTACTGCTCTTGTCACCAAACTCCTGCGATTGAAACCCAATTGGGAAACTGCTGGACCACCTTGATAAGTCTGTTCGTCTTATGGATCCTCAACTATGAAACTTACCAGCATGACAATGCAACGTGTCATACAACTCGCAGTGTACGAGTGTAGTTGCAATAGCACCAGAATGAGTTTAGTGTACTGCCCTGACCACGAAACTCCTCCGATTGATACCCAATTGGGAATCTGCTGGACCACCTTGATAGGTCTCTTTGTCTTATGGATCCTCAACTATGAAACTTGCCAGCAGGACAATGCAACGTGTCATACATTATGCAGTGTACGAGTGTAGTAGCAACAGCACCAGAATGAGTTTAGTGTACTGCCCTTTGCACCAAACTCCTCCGATTGAAACCCAATTGGGAATCTGCTGGACCACCTTGAAAAGTCTGTTCGTCTTATGCATCCTCAACTATGGAACTTACCAGCAGGACAATGCAAAGTGTCATACAGCTCGCAGTGTGCAGGTGTAGTTGCAACAGCACCAGAATGAGTTCAGTGTACTGCCCTGGCCACTAAACTCCTCCGGTTCAAACCCAATTGGGTAACTTCTGGACCACCTTTATAAGTCAGTTCGTCTTACAGAACCTCAACTATGAAACTTACCAGCAGGACAATGCAACGTGTCATACAACTCGCAGTGTACGAGTGTAGTTGCAACAGCACGAGGATGGGTTTAGTGTACCGCCCTGGCCACAAAACTCCTCCGGTTCAAACCCATTTGGGAAACTGCTGGACCACCTTTATAAGACTGTTCGTCTTACGGATCCTCCACTATGAAACTTACCAGCAGGACAATGCAGCGTGTCATACATTTCACAGTGTACGAGTGTAGGTGCAACAGCACCAGAATGAGTTCAGTGTACTGCCCTGGCCACCAAACTCCTCCGATTGAATCTCAGTTGGGAAACTGCTAGACCACCTTTATAAATCTGTTCGTCCTATAGATCCTTAACTATGAAACTTACCAGCAGGACAATGCAACGTGTCATACAGCTCGCAGTGTACGAGGGTAGCTGCAACAGCACCAGAATGAGCTCAGTGTACTGCCCTGGCCACCAAACTCCTCCGGTTCAAACCCAATTGGGGAACTGTTGGACCACATTTATAAGTCTGTTCGTCTTACGGATCCTCAACTATGAAACTTACCAGCAGGACAATGCAACGTGTCATACATTATGCAGTGTACGAGTGTAGTAGCAACAGCACCAGAATGAGTTTAGTGTACTGCCCTTTGCACCAAACTCCTCCGATTGAAACCCAATTGGGAATCTGCTGGACCACCTTGAAAAGTCTGTTCGTCTTATGCATCCTTAATTATGAAACTTTCCAGCAGGACAATGCAATGTGTCATACAACTCGCAGTGCACGAGTGTAGGCGCAACAGCACCAGAATGAATTTAGTGTACTGCCCTGGCCACCAAACCCCTCGGATTGAAGCCCAATTGGGTATCTGCTGGATCACCTTGATAAGTCTGATCGGATTATGGATCCTCATTTATGAAACCTACCAGCAGGACAATGCAACGTGTCATACAACTCCCAGTGTACGAGTGTAGTTGCAGCAGCACCAGGATAAGTTTAGAGTACTACCCTGGCCACCAAACTCCTGCGATTGAAACCCAATTGGGAAACTGCTGGACCACATTGATAAGTCTGTTCGTCTTATGGATCCTCAACTATGAAACTTACCAGCATGACAATGCAACATGTCATACAACTCGCAGTGTACGAGTGTAGTTGCAACAGCACCAGAATGAGTCTAGTGTACTGCCCTGACCACGAAACTCCTCCGATTGATACCCAATTGGGAATCTGCTGGACCACCTTGATAGGTCAGTTTGTCTTATGGATCCTCAACTATGAAACTTACCAGCAGGACAATGCAACGTGTCATACAACTCGCATTGTACGAGTGTAGTTGCAACAGCACCAGAACGAGTTTAATGTACTGCCCTGGCCACCAAACTCCTCCGATCGAAACCCAATTGGGAATCTGCTGGACCACCTTATAAGTCTCTCTGTCTCATGGATCCTCAACTATGAAACATACCAGCAGGTCAATGCAACGTGTCATACAACTCGCAGTGTACGAGTGTAGTTGCAACAGCACCAGGATGAGTTTAGTGCACTGCCCTGGCCACCAAACTCTTCTGATTGAAACTCAGTTGGGAATCTGCTAGACCACCTTTACAAATCTGTTCGTCTTATGGATCCTCAACTATGGAACTTACCAGCAGGACAATGCAAAGTGTCATACAGCTCGCAGTGTGCGGGTGTAGTTGCAACAGCACCAGAATGAGTTCAGTGTACTGCCCTGGCCACTAAACTCCTCCGGTTCAAACCCAATTGGGAAACTTCTGGACCACCTTTATAAGTCAGTTCGTCTTACGGATCCTCCACTATGAAACTTACCAGCAGGACAATGCAGCATGTCATACATTTCACAGTGTACGAGTGTAGGTGCAACAGCACCAGAATGAGATCAGTGTACAGCCCTGGCCACCAAACTCCTCCGATTGAATCTCAGTTGGGAAACTGCTAGACCACCTTTATAAATCTGTTCGTCCTATAGATCCTTAACTATGAAACTTACCAGCAGGACAATGCAACGTGTCATACAGCTCGCAGTGTACGAGGGTAGCTGCAACAGCACCAGAATGAGTTCAGTGTACTGCCCTGGCCACCAAACTCCTCCGGTTCAAACATGATTGGGGAACTGCTGGACCACCTTTATAAGTCTGTTCGTCTTGCGGATCCTCAACTATGAAACTTACCAGCAGGACAATGCAACGTGTCATACAACTCGCAGTGTACGAGTGTAGGTGCAACAGCACCAGAATGAATTTAGTGTACTGCCCTGGCCACCAAACCCCTCGGATTGAAGCCCAATTGGGTATCTGCTGGATCACTTTAATAAGTCTGTTCGGATTATGGATCCTCATTTATGAAACTTACCAGCAGGACAATGCAACGTGTCATACAACTCCCAGTGTACGAGTGTAGTTGCAGCAGCACCAGGATAAGTTTAGAGTACTGCCCTGGCCACCAAACTCCTGCGATTGAAACCCAATTGGGAAACTGCTGGACCACCTTGATAAGTCTGTTCGTCTTATGGATCCTCAACTATGAAACTTACCAGCATGACAATGCAACGTGTCATACAACTCGCAGTGTACGAGTGTAGTTGCAACAGCACCAGAATGAGTTTAGTGTACTGCCCTGACCACGAAACTCCTCTGATTGATACCCAATTGGGAATCTGCTGGACCACCTTGATACGTCTGTTTGTCTTATGGATCCTCAACTATGAAACCTACCAGCAGGACAATGCAACGTGTCATACAACTCGCATTGTACGAGTGTAGTTGCAACAGCACCAGAATGAGTTTAATGTACTGCCCTGGCCACCAAACTCCTCCGATCGAAACCCAATTGGGAATCTGCTGGGCCACCTTATAAGTCTCTCTGTCTCATGGATCCTCAACTATGAAACATACCAGCAGGTCAATGCAACGTGTCATACAACTCGCAGTGTACGAGTGTAGTTGCAACAGCACCATGATGAGTTTAGTGCACTGCCCTGGCCACCAAACTCTTCTGATTGAAACTCAGTTGGGAATCTGCTAGACCACCTTTATAAATCTGTTCGTCTTATGGATCCTCAACTATGGAACTTACCAGCAGGACAATGCAAAGTGTCATACAGCTCGCAGTGTGCGTGAGTAGTTGCAACAGCACCAGAATGATTTCAGTGTACTGCCCTGGCCACCAAACTCCTCCGATTGAATCTCAGTTGGGAAACTGCTAGACCACCTTTATAAATCTGTTCGTCCTATAGATCCTTAACTATGAAACTTACCAGCAGGACAATGCAACGTGTCATACAGCTCGCAGTGTACGAGGGTAGCTGCAACAGCACCAGAATGAGTTCAGTGTACTGCCCTGGCCACCAAACTCCTCCGGTTCAAACCCAATTGGGGAACTGCTGGACCACCTTTATAAGTCTGTTCGTCTTACGGATCCTCAACTATGAAACTTACCAGCAGGACAATGCAACGTGTCATACATTATGCAGTGTACGAGTGTAGTAGCAACAGCACCAGAATGAGTTTAGTGTACTGCCCTTTGCACCAAACTCCTCCGATTGAAACCCAATTGGGAATCTGCTGGACCACCTTGAAAAGTCTGTTCGTCTTATGCATCCTTAACTATGAAACTTTCCAGCAGGACAATGCAACGTGTCATACAGCTCGCAGTGTGCGTGTGTAGTTGCAACAGCACCAGAATGAGTTCAGTGTACCGCCCTGGCCACCAAACTCCTCCGATTGAATCTCAGTTGGGAAACTGCTAGACCACCTTTATAAATCTGTTCGTCCTATAGATCCTTAACTATGAAACTTACCAGCAGGACAATGCAACGTGTCATACAACTCGCAGTGTACGAGTGTAGGTGCAACAGCACCAGAATGAGTTTAGTGTACTGCCCTGGCCACGAAACTCCTCCGATTGAAACCCAATTTGGAATCTGCTGGACCACCTTGATAAGTCTGTTTGTCTTATGGATCCTCAACTATGAAACTTACCAGCAGGACAATGCAACGTGTCATACATTTCACAGTGTACGAGTGTAGGTGCAACAGCACCAGAATGAGTTCAGTGTACTGCCCTGGCCACCAAACTCCTCCGATTGAAACTCAGTTGGGAAACTGCTAGACCACTTTTATAAATCTGTTCGTCCTATAGATCCTCAACTATGAAACTTACTAGCAGGACAATGCAACGTGTAATACAGCTCGCAGTGTACGAGTGTAGTTGCAACAGCACCAGAAAGAGTTCGGTGTACTGCCCTGGCCACGAAACTCCTTCGGTTCAAACCCAATTGGGGAACTGCTGGACCACATTTATATGTCTGTTCGTCTTACGGATCCTCAATTATGAAACTTACCAGCAGGACAATGCAATGTGTCATACATTATGCAGTGTACGAGTGTAGTAGCAACAGCACCAGAATGAGTTTAGTGTACTGCCCTTTGCACCAAACTCCTCCGATTGAAACCCAATTGGGAATCTGCTGGACCACCTTGAAAAGTCTGTTCGTCTTATGCATCCTTAACTATGAAACTTTTCAGCAGGACAATGCAATGTGTCATACAACTCCCAGTGTACGAGTGTAGTTGCAGCAGCACCAGGATAAGTTTAGAGTACTGCCCTGGCCACCAAACTCCTGCGATTGAAACCCAATTGGGAAACTGCTGGACCACCTTGATAAGTCTGTTCGTCTTATGGATCCTCAACTATGAAACTTACCAGCATGACAATGCAACGTGTCATACAACTCGCAGTGTACGAGTGTAGTTGCAACAGCACCAGAATGAGTTTAGTGTACTGCCCTGACCACAAAACTCCTCCCATTGATACCCAATTGGGAATCTGCTGGACCACCTTGATAGGTCAGTTTGTCTTATGGATCCTCAACTATGAAACTTACCAGCAGGACAATGCAACGTGTCATACAACTCGCATTGTACGAGTGTAGTTGCAACAGCACCAGAAAGAGTTCGGTGTACTGCCCTGGCCACCAAACTCCTCCGGTTCAAACCCAATTGGGGAACTGCTGGACCACATTTATAAGTCTGTTCGTCTTACGGATCCTCAACTATGAAACTTACCAGCAGGACAATGCAATGTGTCATACATTATGCAGTGTACGAGTGTAGTAGCAACAGCACCAGAATGAGTTTAGTGTACTGCCCTTTGCACCAATCTCCTCCGATTGAAACCCAATTGGGAATCTGCTGGACCACCTTGAATAGTCTGTTCGTCTTATGCATCCTTAACTATGAAACTTTCCAGCAGGACAATGCAATGTGTCATACAACTCGCAGTGTACGAGTGTAGGTGCAACAGCACCAGAATGAATTTAGTGTACTGCCCTGGCCACCAAACCCCTCGGATTGAAGCCCAATTGGGTATCTGCTGGATCACCTTGATAAGTCTGTTCGGATTATGGATCCTCATTTATGAAACTTACCAGCAGGACAATGCAACGTGTCATACAACTCCCAGTGTACGAGTGTAGTTGCAGCAGCACCGGGATAAGTTTAGAGTACTGCCCTGGCCACCAAACTCCTGCGATTGAAACCCAATTGGGAAACTGCTGGACCACCTTGATAAGTCTGTTCGTCTTATGGATCCTCAACTATGAAACTTACCAGCAGGACAATGCAACGTGTCATACAACTCCCAGTGTACGAGTGTAGTTAAAACAGCACCAGAATGAGTTTAATGTACTGCCCTGGCCACCAAACTCCTCCAATCGAAACCCAATTGGGAATCTGCTGGACCACCTTAAAAGTCCCTCAGTCTCGTGGATCCTCAACTATGAAACTTACCAGCAGGACAAATCAACGTGTCATACAAGTCGCAGTGTTCGAGTGTAGTTGCAACAGCACCAGAATGAGTTCAGTGTACTGTCCTTGCCACCAAACTCCTCGGATTGAAACCCAATTGGGAATCTGCTGGATCACCTTATAAGTCTCTCTGTCTCATGGATCCTCAACTATGAAACATACCAGCAGGTCAATGCAACGTGTCATACAACTCGCAGTGTACGAGTGTAGTTGCAACAGCACCAGGATGAGTTTAGTGTACTGCCCTGGCCACCAAACTCTTCTGATTGAAACTCAGTTGGGAATCTGCTAGACCACCTTTATAAATCTGTTCGTGTTATGGATTCTCAACTATGGAACTTACCAGCAGGACAATGCAAAGTGTCATACAGCTCGCAGTGTACGGGTGTAGTTGCAACAGCACCAGAATGAGTTCAGTGTACTGCCCTGGCCACTAAACTCCTCCGGTTCAAACCCAATTCGGAAACTTCTGGACCACCTTTATAAGTCAGTTCGTCT
The DNA here is from genome assembly GCF_021461385.2 of Schistocerca piceifrons. Classification (NCBI taxonomy): domain Eukaryota; kingdom Metazoa; phylum Arthropoda; class Insecta; order Orthoptera; family Acrididae; genus Schistocerca; species Schistocerca piceifrons. The sequence goes on along the minus strand of NC_060146.1, from coordinate 72,162,178 downwards.
TACAGATCCTCAACTATGAAACTTACCAGCATGACAATGCAACGTGTCATGCAACTCGCAGTGTACGAGTGTGGTTGCAACAGCACCAGAATAAGTTTTGTGTACTGCCCTGACCACGAAACTCCACCAATTTATACCCAATTGGGAATCTGCTGGACCACCTTGGTAAGTCAGTTTGTTTTATGGATCCTCAACTATGAGACTTACCAGCAGGACAATGCAACGTGTCATACAACTCGCACTGTACGAGTGTAGTTGCAACAGCACCAGGATGACTTTTGAGTACAGCCCTGGCCACAAAACTCCTCCGATTGAACCCCAATTGGGAAACTGCTGGACCACCTTTACAAGTCTGTTCGTCTTATACATCCTCAACTATGAAACTTACCAGCAGACCAATGCAAAGTGTCATACAACTCGCAGTGTACGAGTGTAGGTGCAACAGCATCAGAATGAGTTCAGTGTAATGCCCTGGCCACCAAACTCCTCCGACTGAAACTCAGTTGGGAAACTGCTGTACCACCTTTATAAATCTGTTCGTCTTATGGATCCTCAACTATGAAACTTACCAGCAGGACAGTGCAACATGTCATGAAGCTCGCAGTGTACGAGTGTAGTTGCAACAGCACCAGAATGAGTTCAGTGTACTGCCCTGGCCACCAAACTCCTCCGGTTCAAACCCAATTGGGAAACTGCTGGACTACCTTTATAAGTCTGTTCGTCTTACGGATCCTCAACTATGAAACTTACCAGCAGGACAATGCAACGTGTCATACACTGTGCAGTGTGCGAGTGTAGTAGCAACAGCACCAGAATGAGTTTAGTGTACTGCCGTTTCCACCAAACTCCTCCGATTGAAACCCAATTAGGAATCTGCTGGACCACCATGAAAAGTCTGTTCGTCTTATGCATCCTCAACTATGAAACTTACCAGCAGGACAATGCAACGTGTCATACAACTCGCATTGTACGAGTGTAGTTGCAACAGCACCATGATGAGTTTAGTGTACTGCCCTGGCCACCAAACACCTCCGATTACAACCCAATTAAAAACTGCTGGACCACCTTGATAAGTCTGTTCGTCTTACGGATCCTCAACTATGAAACTTACCAGCTAGACAATGCAACGTGACATACAGCTCGCAGTGTACGAGTGTAGTTGCAACAGCACCATAATGAGTTCAGTGTACTGCCCTGGCTACCAATCTCTTCCGATTGAAACTCAATTGGGAAACTGCTGGACCACCTTGGTAAGTCTGTTCGTCTTATGGATCCTTAACTATGAAACTTACCAGCAGGACAATGCAACGTGTCATACAACTCGCAGTGTACGAGTGTAGTTGCAACAGCACCAGGATGAGTTTAGTGTCCTGCACTGGCCACCAAACTCCTCCGATTGAAACCCAATTGGGAAACTGCTGGACCACCTTTATAAGTCTGTTTGTCTTACGGATCCTCAACTATGAAACTTACAAGCAGGACAATGCAACGTGTCGTACAACTCGCAGTGTACGAGTGTAGTTGCAACAGCACCAGGACGAGTTTAGTGTACTGCCCTGGCCACCAAACACCTCCGATTGAAACCCAATTGGGAAACTACTGGACCACCTTGATAAGTCTGTTCGTCTTACGGATCCTCAACTATGAAACTTACCAGCAGGACAATGCAACGTGTCATACGTTATGCAGTGTACGAGTGTAGTAGCAACAGCACAAGAATGAGTTTAGTGTACTGCCATTTCCACCAACTTCTACCGATTGAAACCCAATTGGGAATCTGCTGGACCACCTTGAAAAGTCTGTTCGTCTTATGCATCCTCAACTATGAAACTTACCAGCAGGACAATGCAATGTGTCATACAACTCGCAGTGTACGAGTGTAGGTGCAACAGCACCAGAATGAGTTCAGTATAGTGCCCTGGGCACCATACTCCTTGGAGTAAAGCCCAATTGGGAACCTGCTGGACCACCTTGATAAGTGTGTTCGGATTATGGATCCTCAACTATGAAACTTACCAGCAAGACAATGCAACGTGTCATACAACTCGCAGTGTACGAGTGTAATTGGAGCAGCACCAGGATAAGATTAGTGTACTGCCTTGGCCACCAAACTCCTCCGTTTGAAACCCAATTGGGAAACTGCTGGACCACCTTTATAAGTCTGCTCGTCTTATGGATCCTCAACTATGAAACTTACCAGCATTACAATGCAACGTGTCATACAACTCGCAGTGTACGAGTGTAGTTGCAGCAGCACCAGGATAAGTTTAGTGTACTGCCCTGGCCACCAAACTCCTCCGATTGAAACCCAATTGGGAAACTGCTGGACCACCTTTATAAGTCTGTTCGTCTTATGGATCCTCAACTATGAAACTTACTAGCATTACAATGAAACGTGTCATACAACTCGCAGTGTACGAGTGTAGTTGCAACAGCACCAGAATGAGTTTAGTGTACTGCCCATTCCACCAAACTCCTTGGATTGAAACCCAATTGGGAAACTGCTGGACCACCTTGATAAGCCTGTTCGTCTTATGCATCCTCAACTATGAAACTTACCAGCAGGACAATGCAACGCGTCATACAACTCGCAGTGTACGAGTGCAGTTGCAACAGCACCAGTGTGAGTATAGTGTACTGCCCTGGCCACCAAACTCCTCCGATTGAATCTCAGTTGGGAAACTGCTAGACCACCTTTATAAATCTGTTCGTCCTATAGATCCTCAACTATGAAACTTACCAGCAGGACAATGCAACGTGTCATACAGCTCGCAGTGTACGAGGGTAGCTGCAACAGCACCAGAATGAGTTCAGTGTACTGCCCTGGCCACCAAACTCCTCCGGTTCAAACCGAATTGGGGAACTGCTGGACCACCTTTATAAGTCTGTTCGTCTTACGGATCCTCAACTATGAAACTTACCAGCAGGACAATGCAACGTCTCGTGCATTATGCAGTGTACGACTGTAGGTGCAAAAGCACCACAGTGAGTTTAGTGTACTGCCCTGGCTACAAAACCCCTCCGATTGAAGCCCAATTGGGAATCTGCTTGACCACATTGATAAGTCTGTTCGGATTATGGATCCTCATTTATGAGACTTACCAGCACAGCAATGCAACGTGTCATACAACTCGCAGTGTACGAGTGCAGTTGCAGCTGCACCAGGATAAGTTTAGAGTACTGCCCTGGCCACCAAACTCCTGCGATTGAAACCCAATTGGGAAACTGCTGGACCACCTTGATAAGTCTGTTCGTCTTATGGATCCTCAACTATGAAACTTACCAGCATGACAATGCAACGTGTCATACAACTCGCAGTGTACGAGTGTGGTTGCAACAGCACCAGAATAAGTTTTGTGTACTGCCCTGACCACGAAACTCCACCAATTTATACCCAATTGGGAATCTGCTGGACCACCTTGGTAAGTCTGTTTGTCTTATGGATCCTCAACTATGAGACTTACCAGCAGGACAATGCAACATGTCATACAACTCGCACTGTACGAGTGTAGTTGCAACAGCACCAGGATGAGTTTTGTGTACAGCCCTGGCCACGAAACTCCTCCGATTGAAACCCAATTGGGAAACTGCTGGACCACCTTTACAAGTCTGTTCGTCTTATACATCCTCAACTATGAAACTTACCAGCAGACCAATGCAAAGTGTCATACAACTCGCAGTGGACGAGTGTAGGTGCAACAGCATCAGAATGAGTTCAGTGTACTGCCCTGGCCACCAAACTCCTCCGACTGAAACTCAGTTGGGAAACTGCTAGACCATCTTTATAAATCTGTTCGTCTTATGGATCCTCAACTATGAAACTTACCAGCAGGACAATGCAACGTGTCATACAGCTCGCAGTGTACGAGTGTAGTTGCTACAGCACCAGAATGAGTTCAGTGTACTGCGCTGGCCACAAAACTCCTCCGGTTCAAGCCCAATTTGGAAACTGCTGGACTACCTTTATAAGTCTGTTCAGCTTACGGATCCTCAACTATGAAACTTACCAGCAGGACAATGCAACGTGTCATACGTTATGCAGTGTACGAGTGTAGTAGCAACAGCACAAGAATGAGTTTAGTGTACTGCCATTTCCACCAACTTCTACCGATTGAAACCCAATTGGGAATCTGCTGGACCACCTTGAAAAGTCTGTTCGTCTTATGCATCCTCAACTATGAAACTTACCAGCAGGACAATGCAATGTGTCATACAACTCGCAGTGTACGAGTGTAGGTGCAACAGCACCAGAATGAGTTCAGTATACTGCCCTGGCCACCAAACTCCTCGGAGTGAAGCCCAATTGGGAACCTGCTGGACCACCTTGATAAGTGTGTTCGGATTATGGATCCTCAACTACGAAACTTACCAGCAGGACAATGCAACGAGTCATACAACTCGCAGTGTACGAGTGTAGTTGCAGCAGCACCAGGATAAGATTAGTGTACTGCCCTGGCCACCAAACTCCTCCGATTGAAACCCAATTGGGAAACTGCTGGACCACATTGATAAGTCTGTTCGTCTTATGGATCCTCAACTATGAAACTTACCAGCAGGACAATGCAACGTGTCATACAACTCGCAGTGTACGAGTGTAGTTGCGACAGCACCAGGATGAGTTTAGTGTACTGCCCTGGCCACCAAACTCCTCCGATTGAAACCCAATTGGGAAACTGCTGTACCACCTTTATAAATCTGTTCGTCTTATGGATCCTCAACTATGAAACTTACCAGCAGGACAATGCAACGTGTCATGAAGCTCGCAGTGTACGAGTGTAGTTGCAACAGCACCAGAATGAGTTCAGTGTACTTCCCTGGCCACCAAACTCCTCCGGTTCAAACCCAATTGGGAAACTGCTGGACTACCTTTATAAGTCTGTTCGTCTTACGGATCCTCTACTATGAAACTTACCAGCAGGACAATGCAACGTGTCATACATTATGCAGTGTGCGAGTGTAGTAGCAACAGCACCAGAATGGGTTTAGTGTACTGCCGTTTCCACCAAACTCCTCCCATTGAAGCCCAATTAGGAATCTGCTGGACCACCATGAAAAGTCTGTTCGTCTTATGCATCCTCAACTATGAAACTTACCAGCAGGACAATGCAACGTGTCATACAACTCGCATTGTACGAGTGTAGTTGCAACAGCACCAGGATGAGTTTAGTGTACTGCCCTGGCCACCAAACACCTCCGATTACATCCCAATTAAAAACTGCTGGACCACCTTGTTAAGTCTGTTCGTCTTACGGATCCTCAACTGTGAAACTTACCAGCTGGACAATGCAACGTGACATACAGCTCGCAGTGTACGAGTGTAGTCGCAACAGCACCATAATGAGTTCAGTGTACTGCCCTGGCTACCAAACTCTTCCGATTGAAACTCAATTGGGAAACTGCTGGACCACCTTGGTAAGTCTGTTTGTCTTATGGATCCTTAACTATGAAACTTACCAGCAGGACAATGCAACGTGTCATGCAACTCGCAGTGTACGAGTGTAGTTGCAACAGCACCAGGATGAGTTTAGTGTCCTGAACTGGCCACCAAACTCCTCCGATTGAAACCCAATTGGGAAACTGCTGGATCACCTTTATAAGTCTGTTCGTCTTACGGATCCTCAACTATGAAACTTACCAGCAGGACAATGCAACGTGTCGTACAACTCGCAGTGTACGAGTGTAGTTGCAACAGCACCAGGATGAGTTTAGTGTACTGCCCTGGCCACCAAACACCTCCGATTGATACCCAATTGGGAAACTGCTGGACCACCTTGATAAGTCTGTTCGTCTTACGGATCCTCAACTATGAAACTTACCGGCAGGACAATGCAACGTGACATACAGCTCGCAATGTACGAGTGTAGTTGCAACAGCACCAGAATGAGTTCAGTGTACTGCCCTGGCTACCAAACTCTTCCGATTGAAACTCATTTGGGAAACTGCTGGACCACCTTTATAAGTCTGTTCGTCTTACGGATCCTCAACTATGAAACTTACCAGCAGGACAATGCAACGTGTCATACATTTCACAGTGTACAAGTGTAGTTGCAACAGCACCAGAATGATTTTAATGTACTGCCCTGGCCACCAAACTCCTCCGATTGAAACTCAATTGGGAATGTGCTGGACCACTTCATAAGTCTCTCTGTCTCATGGATCCTCAACTATGAAACATACCAGTAGGACAATGCAACATGTCATACAACTCGCAGTTCACGAGTGTAGTTGCAACAGCACCTGGATGAGTTTAGTGTACTGCCATGGCCACCAAACTCCTCCGATTGAAACTCAGTTGGGAAATTGCTAGACCACCTTTATAAATCTGTTCGTCTTACGGATCCTCAACTATGAAACTTACCAGCAGGACAATGCAACGTGTCATACATTATGCAGTGTGCGAGTGTAGTAGCAACAGCACCAGAATGAGTTTAGTGTACTGCCGTTTCCACCAAACTCCTCCGATTGAAACCCAATTAGGAATCTGCTGGACCACCATGAAAAGTCTGTTCGTCTTATGCATCCTCAACTATGAAACTTACCAGCAGGACAATGCAACGTGTCATGCTACTCGCATTGTACGAGTGTAGTTGCAACAGCACCAGGATGAGTTTAGTGTACTGCCCTGGCCACCAAACACCTCCGATTACAACCCAATTAAAAACTGCTAGACCACCTTGATAAGGCTGTTCGTCTTACGGATCCTCAACTATGAAACTTACCAGCTGGACAATGCAACGTGACATACAGCTCGCAGTGTACGAGTGTAGTTGCAACAGCACCATAATGAGTTCAGTGTACTGCCCTGGCTACCAAACTCTTCCGATTGAAACTCAATTGGGAAACTGCTGGACCACCTTGGTAAGTCTGTTTGTCTTATGGATCCTTAACTATGAAACTTACCAGCAGGACAATGCAACGTGTCATACAACTCGCAGTGTACGAGTGTAGTTGCAACAGCTCCAGGATGAGTTTAGTGTCCTGTACTGGCCACCAAACTCCTCCGATTGAAACCCAATTGGGAAACTGCTGGACCACCTTTATAAGTCTGTTCGTCTTACGGATCCTCAACTATGAAACTTACCAGCAGGACAATGCAACGTGTCGTACAACTCGCAGTGTACGAGTGTAGTTGCAACAGCACCAGGAAGAGTTTAGTGTACTGCCCTGGCCACCAAACACCTCCAATTGAAACCCAATTGGGAAACTGCTGGACCACCTTGATAAGTCTGTTCGTCTTACGGATCCTCAACTATGAAACTTACCGGCAGGACAATGCAACGTAACATACAGCTCGCAGTGTACGAGTGTAGTTGCAACAGCACCAGAATGAGTTCAGTGTACTGCCCTGGCTACCAAACTCTTCCGATTGAAACTCAATTGGGAAACTGCTGGACCACCTTTATAAGTCTGTTCGTCTTACGGATCCTCAACTATGAAACTTACCAGCAGGACAATGCAACGTGTCATACATTTCACAGTGTACGAGTGTAGTTGCAACAGCACCAGAATGTTTTTAATGTACTGCCCTGGCCACCAAACTCCTCCGATTGAAACTCAATTGGGAATGTGCTGGACCACTTCATAAGTCTCTCTGTCTCATGGATCCTCAACTATGAAACATACCAGTAGGACAATGCAACGTGTCATACAACTCGCAGTTTACGAGTGTAGTTGCAACAGCACCTGGATGAGTTTAGTGTACTGCCCTGGCCACCAAACTCCTCCGATTGAAATTCAGTTGGGAAATTGCTAGACCGCCTTTATAAATCTGTTCGTCTTACGGATCCTCAACTATGAAACTTACCAGCAGGACAATGCAACGTGTCATACATTATGCAGTGTACGAGTGTAGGTGCAACAGCACCAGAATGAGTTCAGTATAGTGCCATGGGCACCAAACTCCTCGGAGTGAAGCCCAATTGGGAACCTGCTGGACCACCTTGATAAGTGTGTTCGGATTATGGATCCTCAACTATGAAACTTACCAGCAAGACAATGTAACGTGTCATACAACTCGCAGTGTACGAGTGTAATTGGAGCAGCACCAGGATAAGTTTAGTGTACTGCCTTGGCCACCAAACTCTTCCGTTTGAAACCCAATTGGAAAACTGCTGGACCACCTTTATAAGTCTGCTCGTCTTATGGATCCTCAACTATGAAACTTACCAGCATTACAATGCAACGTGTCATACAACTCGCAGTGTACGAGTGTAGTTGCAGCAGCACCAGGATAAGTTTAGTGTACTGCCCTGGCCACCAAACTCCTCCGATTGAAACCCAATTGGGAAACTGCTGGACCACCTTTATAAGTCTGTTCGTCTTATGGATCCTCAGCTATGAAACTTACCAGCATTACAATGAAACGTGTCATACAACTCGCAGTGCACGAGTGTAGTTGCAACAGCACCAGAATGAGTTTAGTGTACTGCCCATTCCACCAAACTCCTTGGATTGAAACCCAATTGGGAAACTGCTGGACCACCTTGATAAGTCTGTTCGTCTTATGCATCCTCAACTATGAAACTTACCAGCAGGACAATGCAACGTGTCATACAACTCGCAGTGTACGAGTGCAGTTGCAACAGCACCAGTATGAGTATAGTGTACTGCCCTGGCCACCAAACTCCTCCGATGGAATCTCAGTTGGGAAACTGCTAGACCACCTTTATAAATCTGTTCGTCCTATAGTTCCTCAACTATGAAACTTACCAGCAGGACAATGCAACGTGTCATACAGCTCGCAGTGTACGAGGGTAGCTGCAACAGCACCAGAATGAGTTCAGTGTACTGCCCTGGCCACCAAACTCCTCCGGTTCAAACCCAATACGGGAACTGCTGGACCACCTTTATAAGTCTGTTCGTCTTACGGATCCTCAACTATGAAACTTACCAGCAGGACAATGCAACGTGTCGTGCATTATGCAGTGTACGACTGTAGGTGCAAAAGCACCACAGTGAGTTTAGTGTACTGCCCTGGCTACAAAACCCCTCCGATTGAAGCCCAATTGGGAATCTGCTTGACCACATTGATAAGTCTGTTCGGATTATGGATCCTCATTTATGAGACTTACCAGAACAGCAATGCAACGTGTCATACAACTCGCAGTGTACGAGTGTAGTTGCAGCAGCACCAGGATAAGTTTAGAGTACTGCCCTGGCCACCAAACTCCTGCGATTGAAACCCAATTGGGAAACTGCTGGACCACCTTGATAAGTCTGTTCGTCTTATGGATCCTCAACTATGAAACTTACCAGCTGGACAATGCAATGTGTCATACAACTCGCAGTGTACGAGTGTGGTTGCAACAGCACCAGAATAAGTTTTGTGTACTGCCCTGACCACGAAACTCCACCAATTTATACCCAATTGGGAATCTGCTGGACCACCTTGGTAAGTCTGTTTGTCTTATGGATCCTCAACTATGAGACTTACCAGCAGGACAATGCAACATGTCATACAACTCGCACTGTACGAGTGTAGTTGCAACAGCACCAGGATGAGTTTTGTGTACAGCCCTGGCCACGAAACTCCTCCGATTGAAACCCAATTGGGAAACTGCTGGACCACCTTTACAAGTCTGTTCGTCTTATACATCCTCAACTATGAAACTTACCAGCAGACCAATGCAAAGTGTCATACAACTCGCAGTGTACGAGTGTAGGTGCAACAGCATCAGAATGAGTTCAGTGTACTGCCCTGGCCACCAAACTCCTCCGACTGAAACTCAGTTGGGAAACTGCTAGACCATCTTTATAAATCTGTTCGTCTTATGGATCTTCAACTATGAAACTTACCAGCAGGACAATGCAACGTGTCATACAGCTCGCAGTGTACGAGGGTAGCTGCAACAGCACCAGAATGAGTTCAGTGTACTGCCCTGGCCACCAAACTCCTCCGGTTCAAACCCAATTGGGGAACTGCTGGACCACCTTTATAAGTCTGTTCGTCTTACGGATCCTCAACTATGAAACTTACCAGCAGGACAATGCAACGTGTCGTGCATTATGCAGTGTACGACTGTAGGTGCAAAAGCACCACAGTGAGTTTAGTGTACTGCCCTGGCTACAAAACCCCTCCGATTGAAGCCCAATTGGGAATCTGCTTGACCACATTGATAAGTCTGTTCGGATTATGGATCCTCATTTATGAGACTTACCAGAACAGCAATGCAACGTGTCATACAACTCGCAGTGTACGAGTGTAGTTGCAGCAGCACCAGGATAAGTTTAGAGTACTGCCCTGGCCACCAAACTCCTGCGATTGAAACCCAATTGGGAAACTGCTGGACTACCTTTATAAGTCTGTTCGTCTTACGGATCCTGAACTATGAAACTTACCAGCAGGACAATGCAACGTGTCATACATTATGCAGTGTGCGAGTGTAGTAGCAACAGCACCAGAATGAGTTTAGTGTACTGCCGTTTCCACCAAACTCCTCCGATTGAAGCCCAATTAGGAATCTGCTGGACCACCATGAAAAGTCTGTTCGTCTTATGCATCCTCAACTATGAAACTTACCAGCAGGACAATGCAACGTGTCATACAACTCGCATTGTACGAGTGTAGTTGCAACAGCACCAGGATGAGTTTAGTGTACTGCCCTGGCCACCAAACACCTCCGATTACAACCCAATTAAAAACTGCTGGACCACCTTGATAAGTCTGTTCGTCTTACGGATCCTCAACTGTGAAACTTACCAGCTGGACAATGCAACGTGACATACAGCTCGCAGTGTACGAGTGTAGTCGCAACAGCACCATAATGAGTTCAGTGTACTGCCCTGGCTACCAAACTCTTCCGATTGAAACTCAATTGGGAAACTGCTGGACCACCTTGGTAAGTCTGTTTGTCTTATGGATCCTTAACTATGAAACTTACCAGCAGGACAATGCAACGTGTCATACAACTCGCAGTGTACGAGTGTAGTTGCAACAGCACCAGGATGAGTTTAGTGTCCTGCACTGGCCACCAAACTCCTCCGATTGAAACCCAATTGGGAAACTGCTGGACCACCTTTATAAGTCTGTTTGTCTTACGGATCCTCAACTATGAAAGTTACCAGCAGGACAATGCAACGTGTCGTACAACTCGCAGTGTACGAGTGTAGTTGCAACAGCACCAGGATGAGTTTAGTGTACTGCCCTGGCCACCAAACACCTCCGATTGATACCCAATTGGGAAACTGCTGGACCACCTTGATAAGTCTGTTCGTCTTACGGATCCTCAACTATGAAACTTACCGGCAGGACAATGCAACGTGACATACAGCTCGCAATGTACGAGTGTAGTTGCAACAGCACCAGAATGAGTTCAGTGTACTGCCCTGGCTACCAAACTCCTCCGATTGAAACTCAATTGGGAAACTGCTGGACCACCTTTATAAGTCTGTTCGTCTTACGGATCCTCAACTATGAAACTTACCAGCAGGACAATGCAACGTGTCATACATTTCACAGTGTACGAGTGTAGTTGCAACAGCACCAGAATGATTTTAATGTACTGCCCTGGCCACCAAACTCCTCCGATTGAAACTCAATTGGGGATGTGCTGGACCACTTCATAAGTCTCTCTGTCTCATGGATCCTCAACTATGAAACATACCAGTAGGACAATGCAACATGTCATACAACTCGCAGTTTACGAGTGTAGTTGCAACAGCACCTGGATGAGTTTAGTGTACTGCCCTGGCCACCAAACTCCTCCGATTGAAACTCAGTTGGGAAATTGCTAGACCACCTTTATAAATCTGTTCGTCTTACGGATCCTCAACTATGAAACTTACCAGCAGGACAATGCAACGTGTCATACATTATGCAGTGTGCGAGCGTAGTAGCAACAGCACCAGAATGAGTTTAGTGTACTGCCGTTTCCACCAAACTCCTCCGATTGAAACCCAATTAGGAATCTGCTGGACCACCATGAAAAGTCTGTTCGTCTTATGCATCCTCAACTATGAAACTTACCAGCAGGACAATGCAACGTGTCATGCTACTCGCATTGTACGAGTGTAGTTGCAACAGCACCAGGATGAGTTTAGTGTACTGCCCTGGCCACCAAACACCTCCGATTACAACCCAATTAAAAACTGCTGGACCACCTTGATAAGTCTGTTCGTCTTACGGATCCTCAACTATGAAACTTACCAGCTGGACAATGCAACGTGACATACAGCTCGCAGTGTACGAGTGTAGTTGCAACAGCACCATAATGAGTTCAGTGTACTGCCCTGGCTACCAAACTCTTCCGATTGAAACTCAATTGGGAAACTGCTGGACCACCTTGGTAAGTCTGTTTGTCTTATGGATCCTTAACTATGAAACTTACCAGCAGGACAATGCAACGTGTCATACAACTCGCAGTGTACGAGTGTAGTTGCAACAGCTCCAGGATGAGTTTAGTGTCCTGTACTGGCCACCAAACTCCTCCGATTGAAACCCAATTGGGAAACTGCTGGACCACCTTTATAAGTCTTTTCGTATTACGGATCCTCAACTATGAAACTTACCAGCAGGACAATGCAACGTGTCGTACAACTCGCAGTGTACGAGTGTAGTTGCAACAGCACCAGGATGAGTTTAGTGTACTGCCCTGGCCACCAAACACCTCCGATTGAAACCCAATTCGGAAACTGCTGGACCACCTTGATAAGTCTGTTCGTCTTACGGATCCTCAACTATGAAACTTACCGGCAGGACAATGCAACGTGACATACAGCTCGCAGTGTACGAGTGTAGTTGCAACAGCACCAGAATGAGTTCAGTGTACTGCCCTGGCTACCAAACTCTTCCGATTGAAACTCAATTGGGAAACTGCTGGACCACCTTTATAAGTCTGTTCGTCTTACGGATCCTCAACTATGAAACTTACCAGCAGGACAATGCAACGTGTCATACATTTCACAGTGTACGAGTGTAGTTGCAACAGCACCAGAATGATTTTAATGTACTGCCCTGGCCACCAAACTCCTCCGATTGAAACTCAATTGGGAATCTGCTGGACGCTCTTATAAGTCTCTCCGTCTCATGGATCCTCAACTATGAAACTTACCAGCAGGACAAATCAACGTGTCATACAACTCGCAGTGTACGTGTGTAGTTGCAACAGCACCAGAATGAGTTCAGTGTACTGCCCTGGCCACCAAACTCCTCTTATTGAAACCCAATTGGGAATGTGCTGGACCACCTCATAAGTGTCTCTGTCTCATGGATCCTCAACTATGAAACATACCAGTAGGACAATGCAACGTGTCATACAACTCGCAGTTTACGAGTGTAGTTGCAACAGCACCTGGATGAGTTTAGTGTACTGCCCTGGCCACCAAACTCCTCCGATTGAAACTCAGTTGGGAAATTGCTAGACCACCTTTATAAATCTGTTCGTCTTACGGATCCTCAACTATGAAACTTACCAGCAGGACAATGCAACGTGTCATACATTATGCAGTGTACGAGTGTAGTAGCAGCAGCACCAGAATGAGTTTAGTGTACTGCCCTTTCCACCAAACTCCTCCGATTGAAACCCAATTGGGAATCTGCTGGACCACCTTGAAAAGTCTGTTCGTCTTATGCATCCTCAACTATGAAACTTACCAGCAGGACAATGCAATGTGTCATACAACTCGCAGTGTCCGAGTGTAGGTGCAACAGCACCAGAATGAGTTCAGTATACTGCCCTGGGCACCAAACTCCTCGGAGTGAAGCCCAATTGGGAACCTGCTGGACCACCTTGATAAGTCTGTTCGGATTATGGATCCTCAACTATGAAACTTACCAGCAAGACAATGCAACGTGTCATACAACTCGCAGTGTACGAGTGTAGTTGCAGCAGCACCAGGATAAGTTTAGTGTACTGCCTTGGCCACCAAACTCCTCCGTTTGAAACCCAATTGGGAAACTGCTGGACCACCTTTATAAGTCTGTTCGTCTTATGGATCCTCAACTATGAAACTTACCAGCTTTACAATGCAACGTGTCATAAAACTCGCAGTGTACGAGTGTAGTCGCAGCAGCACCAGGATAAGTTTAGTGTACTGCCCCGGCCACCAAACTCCTCCGATTGAAACCCAATTGGGAAACTGCTGGACCACCTTTATAAGTCTGTTCGTCTTATGGATCCTCAACTATGAAACTTACCAGCATTACAATGAAACGTGTCATACAACTCGCAGTGTACGAGTGTAGTTGCAACAGCACCAGAATGAGTTTAGTGTACTGCCCATTCCACCAAACTCCTTGGATTGAAACCCAATTGGGAAACTGCTGGACCACCTTGATAAGTCTGTTCGTCTTATGCATCCTCAACTATGAAACTTACCAGCAGGACAATGCAACGTGTCATACATTATGCAGTGTGTGAGTGTAGTAGCAACAGCACCAGAATGAGTTTAGTGTACTGCCGTTTCCACCAAACTCCTCCGATTGAAACCCAATTAGGAATCTGCTGGACCACCATGAAAAGTCTGTTCGTCTTATGCATCCTCAACTATGAAACTTACCAGCAGGACAATGCAACGTGTCATACAACTCGCATTGTACGAGTGTAGTTGCAACAGCACCAGGATGAGTTTAGTGTACTGCCCTGGCCACCAAACACCTCCGATTACAACCCAATTAAAAACTGCTGGACCACCTTGATAAGTCTGTTCGTCTTACGGATCCTCAACTATGAAACTTACCAGCTGGACAATGCAACGTGACATACAGCTCGCAGTGTACGAGTGTAGTTGCAACAGCACCATAATGAGTTCAGTGTACTGCCCTGGCTACTAAACTCTTCCGATTGAAACTCAATTGGGAAACTGCTGGACCACCTTGGTAAGTCTGTTTGTCTTATGGATCCTTAACTATGAAACTTGCCAGCAGGACAATGCAACGTGTCATACAACTCGCAGTGTACGAGTGTAGTTGCAACAGCACCAGGATGAGTTTAGTGTCCTGCACTGGCCACCAAACTCCTCCGATTGAAACCCAAATGGGAAACTGCTGGACCACCTTTATAAGTCTGTTCGTCTTACGGATCCTCAACTATGAAACTTACCAGCAGGACAATGCAACGTGTCGTACAACTCGCAGTGTACGAGTGTAGTTGCAACAGCACCAGGATGAGTTTAGTGTACTGCCCTGGCCACCAAACACCTCCGATTGAAACCCAATTGGGAAACTGCTGGACCACCTTGATAAGTCTGTTCGTCTTACGGATCCTCAACTATGAAACTTACCGGCAGGACAATGCAACGTGACATACAGCTCGCAGTGTACGAGTGTAGTTGCAACAGCACCAGAATGAGTTCAGTGTACTGCCCTGGCTACCAAACTCTTCCGATTGAAACTCAATTGGGAAACTGCTGGACCAGATTTATAAGTCTGTTCGTCTTACGGATCCTCAACTATGAAACTTACCAGCAGGACAATGCAACGTGTCATACATTTCACAGTGTACGAGTGTAGTTGCAACAGCACCAGAATGATTTTAATGTACTGCCCTGGCCACCAAACTCCTCCGATTGAAACTCAATTGGGAATGTGCTGGACCACTTCATAAGTCTCTCTGTCTCATGGATCCTCAACTATGAAACATACCAGTAGGACAATGCAACGTGTCATACAACTCGCAGTTTACGAGTGTAGTTGCAACAGCACCTGGATGAGTTTAGTGTACTGCCCTGGCGACCAAACTCCTCCGATTGAAACTCAGTTGGGTAATTGCTAGACCACCTTTATAAATCTGTTCGTCTTACGGATCCTCAACTATGAAACTTACCAGCAGGACAATGCAACGTGTCATACATTATGCAGTGTGCGAGTGTAGTAGCAACAGCACCAGAATGAGTTTAGTGTACTGCCGTTTCCACCAAACTCCTCCGATTGAAACCCAATTAGGAATCTGCTGGACCACCATGAAAAGTCTGTTCGTCTTATGCATCCTCAACTATGAAACTTACCAGCAGGACAATGCAACGTGTCATGCAACTCGCATTGTACGAGTGTAGTTGCAACAGCACCAGGATGAGTTTAGTGTACTGCCCTGGCCACCAAACACCTCTGATTACAACCCAATTAAAAACTGCTGGACCACCTTGATAAGTCTGTTCGTCTTACGGATCCTCAACTATGAAACTTACCAGCTGGACAGTGCAACGTGACATACAGCTCGCAGTGTACGAGTGTAGTTGCAACAGCACCGTAATGAGTTCAGTGTACTGCCCTGGCTACCAAACTCTTCCGATTGAAACTCAATTGGGAAATTGCTGGACCACCTTGGTAAGTCTGTTTGTCTTATGGATCCTTAACTATGAAACTTCCCAGCAGGACAATGCAACGTGTCATACAACTCGCAGTGTACGAGTGCAGTTGCAACAGCTCCAGGATGAGTTTAGTGTCCTGCACTGGCCACCAAACTCCTCCGATTGAAACCCAATTGGGAAACTGCTGGACCACCTTTATAAGTCTGTTCGTCTTACGGATCCTCAACTATGAAACTTACCAGCAGGACAGTGCAACGTGTCGTACAACTCGCAGTGTACGAGTGTAGTTGCAACAGCACCAGGATGAGTTTAGTGTACTGCCCTGGCCACCAAACACCTCCGATTGAAACCCAATTGGGAAACTGCTGGACCACCTTGATAAGTCTGTTCGTCTTACTGATCCTCAACTATGAAACTTACCGGCAGGACAATGCAACGTGACATCCAGCTCGCAGTGTACGAGTGTAGTTGCAACAGCACCAGAATGAGTTCAGTGTACTGCCCTGGCTACCAAACTCTTCCGATTGAAACTCAATTGGGAAACTGCTGCACCACCTTTATAAGTCTGTTCGTCTTACGGTTCCTCAACTATGAAACTTACCAGCAGGACAATGCAACGTGTCATACATTTCACAGTGTACGAGTGTAGTTGCAACAGCACCAGAATGATTTTAATGTACTGCCCTGGCCACCAAACTCCTCCGATTGAAACTCAATTGGGAATCTGCTGGACCCTCTTATAAGTCTCTCCGTCTCATGGATCCTCAACTATGAAACTTACCAGCAGGACAAATCAACGTGTCATACAACTCGCAGTGTACGTGTGAAGTTGCAACAGCACCAGAATGAGTTCAGTGTACTGCCCTGGCCACCAAACTCCTCTTATTGAAACCCAATTGGGAATGTGCTGGACCACCTCATAAGTCTCTCTGTCTCATGGATCCTCAACTATGAAACATACCAGTAGGACAATGCAACGTGTCATACAACTCGCAGTTTACGAGTGTAGTTGCAACAGCACCTGGATGAGTTTAGTGTACTGCCCTGGCCACCAAACTCTTCCGATTGAAACTCAGTTGGGAAATTGCTAGACCACCTTTATAAATCTGTTCGTCTTACGGATCCTCAACTATGAAACTTACCAGCAGGACAATGCAACGTGTCATACATTATGCAGTGTACGAGTGTAGTAGCAGCAGCACCAGAATGAGTTTAGTGTACTGCCCTTTCCACCAAACTCCTCCGATTGAAACCCAATTGGGAATCTGCTGGACCACCTTGAAAAGTCTGTTCGTCTTATGCATCCTCAACTATGAAACTTACCAGCAGGACAATGCAATGTGTCATACAACTCGCAGTGTCCGAGTGTAGGTGCAACAGCACCAGAATGAGTTCAGTATACTGCCCTGGGCACCAAACTCCTCGGAGTGAAGCCCAATTGGGAACCTGCTGGACCACCTTGATAAGTCTGTTCGGATTATGGATCCTCAACTATGAAACTTACCAGCAAGACAATGCAACGTGTCATACAACTCGCAGTGTACGAGTGTAGTTGCAGCAGCACCAGGATAAGTTTAGTGTACTGCCTTGGCCACCAAACTCCTCCGTTTGAAACCCAATTGTGAAACTGCTGGACCACCTTTATAAGTCTGTTCGTCTTATGGATCTTCAACTATGAAACTTACCAGCTTTACAATGCAACGTGTCATAAAACTCGCAGTGTACGAGTGTAGTTGCAGCAGCACCAGGGTAAGTTTAGTGTACTGCCCTGGCCACCAAACTCCTCCGATTGAAACCCAATTGGGAAACTGCTGGACCACCTTTATAAGTCTGTTCGTCTTATGGATCCTCAACTATGAAACTTACCAGCATTACAATGAAACGTGTCATACAACTCGCAGTGTACGAGTGTAGTTGCAACAGCACCAGAATGAGTTTAGTGTACTGCCCATTCCACCAAACTCCTTGGATTGAAACCCAATTGGGAAACTGCTGGACCACCTTGATAAGTCTGTTCGTCTTATGCATCCTCGACTATGAAACTTACCAGCAGGACAATGCAACGTGTCATACAACTCGCAGTGTACGAGTGTAGGTGCAACAGCACCAGAATGAGTTCAGTGTACTGCCCTGGCCACCAAACTCCTCGGATTGAAGCCCAATTGGGAATCTGCTGGTTCACCTTGATAAGTCTGTTCGTCTTATGGATCCTCAACTATGAAACTCACCAGCAGGACAATGCAACGTGTCATACAACTAGCAGTGTACGAGTGCAGTTGCAACAGCACCAGTATGAGTTTAGTGTACTGCCCTGGCCACCAAACTCCTCCGATTGAAACCCAATTGGGAAACTGCTGGACCACCTTGAAAAGTCTGTTCGTCTTATGTATCCTCAACTATGAAACCTACCAGCAGGACAATGCAACGTGTCATACAACTCGCAGTGTACGAGTGCATTTGCAACAGCAGCAGAATGAGTTCAGTGTACTGCACTGGCCACCAGACTCCTCGGATTGGAGCCCAATTGGGAATCTGCTGGACCACCTTCATCAGTCTGTTCGTCTTATGGATCCTCAGCTATGAAACCTACCAGCAGGACAATGCAATGTGTCACACGACACGCACTGTGCGGGCGTAGTTGCAACAGCACCAGGATAAGTTTAGCGTACTGCCCTGGCCACCTAACTCTTCGGATTAAAACCCAACCGGGAATCTCCTGGACCACCTCGATAGGTGTGTTCGTCTCACGGGTTCTCAGCTATGAAACCTAGCCCATGTGGCCGTTGCACTGCAGTCAGTATATCTCCACATCGCCGCTGGTACCTTTCAGAGTGTCGCAACAGTCCGCGCGGCAGAAGGTGTTTATTCAGGCATCTGACATGTGACCACATTAATGTGACTGGACAGTATAGTTATACATGTCACATAGCGTCATGACGGATATAGGGATTAGTTAACAGAAGGTCACTGTAGCGAGGCTCAAAATCATATCAACCAAAACCACTAAAAATAAACAGAAATCAGATCTCGAACGGAAAGATTTAGGTGATCCTTTTTACCATGCGCCATTTGAGAGTGAACTGGTAGAGAAGCAGTATGAAAATGGTTCGATGAACCCTCTGCCAGGCACTTAAATGTGAATTGCAGAGTAACCATGTAGATGTAGATGTAGATGTAGACATATTACCGTCTTACGCGCTACCATTCTGCGTCTTCCCGTGGCAGAGTGTTGAAGCCAGCGTCAACCAAATGGAAAAGCTGACCGAGTGAAATGTATGACGTGTAATACATGAGTCGATATTGGAAAGAGAATAAAAATTGTTGAGGCATCACTTTTCAGCGCGCGTTCCTATTATATACTGAACTTACATGGGTTACTCAACATTTTAAATTGGAAATCATTTCACACTTGCACAGTAATGAGAAGGAAAGCACTTATGAGAACCCTTTTAATATTCATTCGTTGTATAATAGCCTAATTCGTAACTAGGGTTCGTTGTGCTAGGGTGTCCCTGGTAGGGACCCCATGTTTGTTCGGCTGCAGCTGCTGCGTTTGTTCTAGGTCATCTACATCTACATCTACGTTTATACTCCGCAAGCCATCCAACGGTGTGTGGCGGAGCGTACCTTACGTGCCACTGTCATTACCTCCATTTCCTCTTCCAGTCGCGTATGGTTCGCGGGAAGAACGACTGCCGGAAAGCCTCCGTGAGCGCTCAAATCTCTCTAATTTTACATTCGTGATCTCTCGGGAGGTATAAGTAGGGGGAAGCAATATATTCGATACCTCATCCAGAAACGCACCCTCTCGAAACCTGGACAGCAAACTAAACCGCGATGCAGAGCGCCTCTCTTGTAGAGTCTGCCACTTGAGTTTGCTAAACATCTCCGTAACGCTATCATGCTTGCCAAATAACTCTGAGACGAAACGCACCGCTCTTCTTTGGATCTTCTCTATCACCTCCGTCAACCCGACCTGGTACGGGTCCCACACTGATGAGCAATACTCAAGTATAGGTCTAACGAGTTTTTCGTAAGCCAGTATAGGTCGAACGAGTGTTTTGTAAGCCAAGGTCTGGTCACGCCTCGTGGCTGCGTCGGTAGGAGCCCGTCCATTTATTAGTGCTATTGAGCAGTTTGTCGGCCGGCCTGGTTGCTGACATTCAGCGCACCGCACTGACCATTTTAACGCGTAAGTAATACACATTAATTGGTTTCCGTAATGCTGGCCGTGTTACATAGCGCGTGACGCTATCAAGCTCCGAAAGCCAATGGCTAGGGAACACATTTTCTTTATTATTTCCGTTTCAAACCAGTTACATTGAGTGAAAAGAACTTTCGTGAACGCGACCGAATAGATTGCAGAATACAACCAAATTCAATAAAGAAGTTTAAAGCAACATTTCCAACAAAACATCACAGCCCAAGGGAAAGGATTACTTTTTCGAAACCCTATAACTGTTTACCATTGCGAATCATAAGTTTGAAATTTGGCTCAAAGGTGCTTGCAACCTTCCACTGTATTGCTGAAACAGCGTGTCGACACAAGCGAAAAGAATGCCAAGCCTCAGAAGTTTGTGTGTCGTATAAGGTGGGTTAACGATGAAACTTCCTGGCAGAGTAAAACTGTGTGCCGAACCGAGACTCGAACTCGGCACCTATGCCTTTCGCGGGCAAGTGCTCTACCATCTGAGCTACCTATGCACGACTCACGGCCCCTATTGAAAGCTTTACATCTCTGCCAGTACCTCGTCTCCTGCCTTCCAAACCTCACAAAAGTTCTCCTCCGAACCTTTCTTCCAGGAGTTTGGAAGGTAGAACACTAGGTACAGCCAGATGTAAAGCTTTGAGGACGGGGCGTGAGTCATGGTTGGATAGCTCAGATGGTTTAAGATCAAATACGACACGTTAACGCTACAGTTCCGGAACGGTGGCCTCAACCTCACAAAAGTACAAAGCAAAGCTCTGGCGCTTTACATGCGAGCGATGATACGAAATTGGCAACAACGTAAGCATATCATAACGTCAGCTCTGATAGAAGTACTTGTTCCGCCTTCGTACGAACCCCCTATTGCGGTGGGCAATATTTCGCCTTCTCTTGCACACATTAGCTTATTTGTTGTCGATTACAGTTATGTTGGTCTGAAAGTACCTTCGACGAGAATACCCACGACTCGGGAGATCTATAGGTGCTTGTTGGATCACCATGGCCGCAACGTAATGGAATTCAATTATCCGTCGAGAACGTGGAACCACATTTGGTGTGCAGTGCATACTCCATTACTGTCAACAGCAGCGAGATCGATGTGGTATATTCTTATAAACCGTAAACTTGTGACCAGGAGTCGGTTACTTACAATTCATATGGTCGATTCTCCTCTTTGCACAAACTGTGGACTGTTAGCAACGGAAGAACATGGTTTAGTGTGTGGCGCAGCGAGGGACGTCTGGACGCTGACGCGTCGAATACTGGCCTTCCTTCGGCGCACTAACTACACAGAAATCACATCGGATGTACTCTTTTTACCGGAAAAGACCTTTTTTTCCCAAACAAAAGACTATGGGGTCAATTGGATCGCTCGACATGCGACAAAATATTTGTATTCGTACGATATTAAGTCTATGATGGATTATTGGATATATTTACAAGAACAACACGAGCTCATACGGAGTCTTACGAAATACAGGACTTACTTTTCCAATTTTTTAGGAAGTGTTTTTCACAATCCGCCCGACAGCTGGGGTGTCCCAGAACTGAGAAGACTCCTGCAGCAGAACGACTAGAGACAGTACTGTGCGGTGCAATTAAATTGGCACATGGCACACTAAGAAGAAAACTGGCCCCTACCTGTTGGCGCCATTATGACTGGATAATGGTCACGTGAAAAAAAACCACACACACACAACGATAATAAACACCGAAACCGCCTCAGATAATGGTCCTTCGAATGGTCGACGCAGGAGAAACACATGCCACCCACAATGGCAGAAATGGTCAAGATTATATAGCTTTCTGCCAGATTTATGATGCGACACCGTGTGCTGCAGGGATTGTGATGCAGATGATAACTTCATTTTCACTCCCGCCCGTGACTAGGACTGTCATTTACTTTATTCATGTTACAAAAAAAAACAGCGGTTAGCATAGTGGGTTCCTAATTGTGTGCCCCGAGCTCGAAACCATTTTATTGTTTTCCTTCATTTTCTTTTATTTTATTTATTTTTTTATCAACCCTTGTCCGTAGAAGGTTACTATATGATTGATTGTAAAAAAAAGAAAAAAGATGGTAGAGCACTTGCCTGCGAACGGCAAAGGTCCGGAGTTCGAGCCTCGGTGCGGCACACAGTTTTAATCTCCCAGGAAGTTTCAGACCAGCTCGCACTCCGCTGCAGATTGAAAATCTTATTCTGGGCTAACGATGTCGCACTGGCACCAAAATTCCGCCCGATTCCACCGCGGACGCGTTACACGATAAAAAGGTCGTCACACCCCCACTTGCACCCCTTCTTTTGACGTCTCTGGGATGGAAGTAAGGACCGCGCTGTTTTCTTACGAGCGGCCGAGGAATACATTTCAGACACATCGCCGCTGATATTCGGCACAAGAAGGCCTCAGAGGGTGGTGTTAAGGGCGTCCATGAAACTACCACTTTCCTTGAGGCTGTGATTCTCACACATTTCGTCGTCGAAAACAACAGTTGGCAGTGCCATGAGCAAGGGAATACGTTAGTGACGATCTTTAATACTGCTGACATCTCTCTGACACTTCCACACTTCTTTAAGGGAACCGTGGGTTAGCAACTCCCCTTGAACATGATCGTACCCCTCTGGAGTCCAATGCGACCCCAATTCCTGTTCTGGTGTAAAGGTTGGAGCCACAAGGGACCGTTCAAAACATCTCGATGAAATTTGACTGCGATCCGAAGCGTCAAAGGGTACTTATACATTTTCAGCCCTCCTGTTCCCAATACTTCTTCGGCGTGATCATAGGGGAGGTGTAACAATCATGCATGTCTGAATAAACAGGCAAAGTGTCCCTTAAGACGACCCCTTGAAAGCACTCACCCATCTTTATTGAGAATTTTAGAAACACACTTGTACTTATAACACTGCAGCAGCATTTACGTAGCTTATATAATCAAATACCAAGTTTGGCTTATTACGTACTATGCCCCAACAGAACAAATAGTCCTGTCACGGAAAAGCTACGTATAACACTACCGTCTGCTACTGCTGTACCATAACCTTAAAGTAGGAGGCAGGTCATGAAATAAAACTATATAGTTAAAGCAATTATGGTATAAAGTGACAGAGCAGTGTTACCCTCTGAGAGGAATTTTGTTATGTTCACCGTGTTGTACCTAATGGAGGTGGCTTATCGGAAATGAAAGTCAGAATTACGTAATTATTCAAACAGTAATTAATAATGTTTTACCTAGCTACAATGTTTAAAGAATAAGGAAAACGGTCGCCAGTCTAATTAGGCAAGTGAAAGATTAACGGTCTTGTTAAAGAAAGTAGGTATGAGTAACTTTAACGGATAACACAACCTATATTTTACCACACGCGAGTGCAATGAACTCTGACACCTGCATATGTTAACGTTAAGGTTGGAATTAACAGCTAGGGCAGCACAAACTATTTTCATAAATATAACAAATAACAAAACACACTATTACTTTCAGTGCTTATTCAAACTGAATTGTCTTTATAACGTTATTATTACTATTCACTGCAGAATCATTAATTGGATATAGGTTCAGTATTATTGTTCAAATATTTTCCTAGCTGACATAAAATTATAAATGCAGTTCACTGCATTTTTATGAACTGGTCACAGGTTAAATATCTCTAACTAAATACTATTCTATTTAGAATGAAAGTTAAATGGAATTCACTAACAGGTTAACTCTCACCGTCTTTTGAATAAAGAAATTACGGTTTTCATAAATAGTGGTCTTCCCGTTACTTGTTACCTAGCATTAGCACACTAGACAAACTGTGGATCCTGTTATACTATTAATATGCACTTCCAATACACAAGAGAGACAAACACTTAGCTATCATGAACATATAATTTTCTACTATTGCAGTTTTCCACTTTTACTACAGTGAAACATAATGTTGACAAATTTGCAAGAAACTGACTCCTTTTAAAACATACTACAGGCAGCACTATGATCATTAACTAAACAAAACTTTATAAGCCTCAGTTTTAAGAGCTTTTTATCTTTAAAACAAACTGCAAATTGTCTTTATTACCACAGTCTTCTATTTTCAAGTAAATGATTTAAACAAGTGAGTTCGAAACTCCACAAAACTTTAAATTAGACTGTTTCCATCCCTGGGAGGCTTTCACAAGACTACATTTACTACCTCCCACAATTTCAATAAGTCCACAGTAAATCTGAACACCCCCTTCTTACCAAAGATCAAACAACATTATTTAATGTTCTGAGGCTTTCATTTTTTCCACAAACTAGGACACTTGGTAATCATAGTTCAAATAGAGAGGAACATAAAAAGGTGTTGTGATAGGGAAAAATCAAGGTAGGTGTATGAATTCAGTTATAAGTTACTTTATATTTGAGCACACTAACACATCCAATAAGCTGATCCTTCACTGTGCATTATTATAGTATTCTTTTACAGTGATTGCGCAATGTGGTGGCAACTACATGTTAGTAGGTGGATTTGCAGGGAGAATTGCTGGACTCTGGCCCTTCTTGGTGGCGATTATGGATACCAATTCCAGAATCGTTCCAGCTATTTATCCATCCATCCGAGGCATTGGAAAGTGGCAGAAAAAGCCTCTCTCGGAACCAGCACAATATAAAACTTTTACAGGCAGTGCACAGTTTGGTAGCTCGTCCCCGACTGACTGACTCTTGGTTCCATCTTTTCTACCTAGGCCAACCACAACTTGCGGGCGCTACACCGTTCCGTTCCCGAGGGGAACCACAACAACTTTTACATACAGAATAACTAAGAACCCTAAGTGAGGATCAGCAGTTTACATAACAACAACCAAATGCATTCAATAAAATAGAACATTTGCACATATTGGTGTTTCTACAAAAAATTATTTAAACAAAATTACAATCATATACAGTAAGTTTTGCCTCCCTCCAATTGGGACAAAGAATTTAAATGACAGATACGCTACTTTCAAAGAATCAAACATTGATATCAAAGTTTTTACAAAGAAAGGAGTATACAATTTTGTGTTATCGATTCAATCAAACATATTTACAGAAGCTCAACGATGTAACATTAAATGAAACAAAAGCAAGATAAATCAGTAGAGTATTAGAGCTATGGTGTTACACATTGGCAAGGGGACCCTCCATACTGTAAATCTCAGATTTTTATGCGCATCAAATATGTTGTAGAAGCATTTACCATGAGTAACTGGCTATCCCGTTTCTTAGCGACGGGCCTTGGTTTTTGGGAAAATCGATTTTGAAGTACATTTCGCGCTTTCTATATCCGTAACATTACACACATTCCGAGCAAATCAGCGTAGCGCAGCGGTCAGAGTTGACGTCTACCGTGCTTGAGATACGGTGTTCGAATCCTGCAAGTGTTTTTCTTCTTTTCTTTTCAATATCGACCAAATTTTTCAGCTTTATTTCAAAGATTATCAACAAACAGTGTAAGGTGTGCGAAATTATAAAGATATATTCAGTTATTATTTTTTTCCAGTATTTTTGTTGAGAAAAAACGGCGGAAGAAATGTTGTAGACCTAATATGACCTTTTTTTTTTTTTGCTAGTAGTTGCAAGTTGGCGGGAAGTGCTGTAGGAAAGTTGATTTTGTATTACGCACGCGTAGCGTTTTGACTGTAATTGTTTATAAGAAGTATAAGCGTTTGGAAAATATGAAATATGGAATAACTGTGTTAATATTGAATACGAACACCTGCGACTTTTATTACTTATATTAATACCCAGCATTAGCAGCCCCCACAATCTTTCTACACCAATCAGTGATATTACAACATTCAAGACTCCTGTGCTGACAAAATGAAGAAAATGAAATGCACTTGAAAAACCAAGATAAGTCAAGCTAATTTCTTTCAAATTTCGTATTGAAAACGATATAGAAATTTCCTGTTCTTTACTTGTTTAAACTGCGCGTCCGCTACGGTCGCAGATTCGAATCCTGCCTCGGGAATGGATGTGTGTGATGTCCTTAGGTTAGTTAGGTTTAAGTAGTTATAAGTTCTAGGGGACTGATGACCTCAGCTGTTAAGCCCCTAGAGCTCAGAGCCATTTGAACCATTTGAACTGGTTTAAGAAGTTCAAGAAAGTTGTCGGATCCAGTTTGTTGTTTGCGAAGACATTTGATTATTTGATAATCAGTACTTATTATAAAAGTAAGAGTACGATGTCCGTGCCGCCATACCTCAGAAGCTAGTCTTGTTAGGACCAAGGCAGTTATATGGTGTGGTAGCCCTAGCCCCTATCCACGAAAACGGTTCCCGTTTTAACCTGAAGGGCATACTTTTCAAGACATAAGGGCTGGGATGTTTCGCCCTCTAGAAATTTCTAGAATATACCGCAACATTCGAGACTGTTCTAGAACATTCTACAACATTCGAGAATATTCGAGAACATTCCACAACATTCAAGAATGTTCCTGAATGTACCACAATGATCCTGAATGTTCTGGAATGCTAGGGAACAGTCTGGAACATTCGGAACATCTCAGATCACTCTCGAATGTTGTGGAATGTTCTGGAACATAGTGGACCATTCGAAGATTTTCGGTTTGTTCTGGAATTCGACACTGATGGAGGTATACAAAGCAGGACTCACCGTCGTTCGAAAGACAGTTTCTTATAAATGACGAAAGGAGGAACCTAGAAAATAGTGCAGTGAGTGAGTAAAAACAAACACTGAAGTGTGAGTAGTCAAAGGGATACAGTAGCTGAATATAGCTCGAAAATAGTGAAAAGTGTGTGAAATGTTCTTAGTCTATTTGTTAATAAAAAGTGGATTTGATTTATATTTTAGACAATAGGCAGACGCAAAAGAGGAGAAGATCTTGTCAGTTCTGAAGCAAAACGGTGAAAAAAAGGCGAGAAAACAGAATAGATGAAGAGCGCTAAGCACTTCCAACGAACGACAATGAGTGCCGAGAGAAGCAGAGATAATAAAAGACTACGATTCAAGCCAGCCGTGAAAATATCACCCTACGTGAATCACGGACGAGGACAAGTAAACAGTACAACCTAACAAATAAAGCATTCCATTACGGCTCGGCGAAAGAATATAAAAAACACAAACACGCCGTAAACGGAAAAATGGATAACATCTGCCAATTTTGCAATCCGAAAAAATTCATTAGAGAAACATCAGGACTCTGTTGCAGGAATGGAAAAATTCGACTACCACCAATGGAAGCACCTCCGCAGGGATTTTTACATTACATGAACGGGGAAACTCTAGTATAAAAAGACTTTCTTCAAAATATAACAGCGTAAAACGCCTGTTTCCAAATTGCTTCCTATGATGTCACCCAGAGCAACAATGACAGAGATGAAATTGATTATGTTTTCAATAAAAAATTTTTACCTTTTATACTTTAAAGTTTATCCTTTTTATCCCAGAACCACACAATTTCAAGCCACTTCCCTGAGAGAAGCCAGATAGCTAGCTAGTACTCCGATCTAACGGGCGGACGGCCTCTAACAAACATGTGTCCTAGAATAGCTCGATGCTCCCACGAGATAATCAGATAATAGCGCCCGGTTCGCTTATTAACACGGTGAGCGGCTACCTGGCACTTGGGAAGTTAGCACGTTTAATTAGCAGGTTCCTCCGGTGCTAAACACTTGCTGGTCCTAAAAAACATAAAAAGCAAAATACTCAGGTCGTTGGCGGAAACGTGTCGGTGTCACGACAGGAAACGTCGATAGATCTTGCTGACCGGTGAAACAAATTTCCCGGCAGTTGTTGTACCCAAACCTGAGCGCGTTGCTCGATTCCACTCGTAAGAAGTCCATATTTCAGTACCATACCTCTGTCTTCACATGGGGGATTTATATGGGCAGCGTTACAGTAGGGTAAAACCTTAGAGGTACAAGTGTTTCAAGAGAAGTGAGGACGCTGATTTATCGTCAGTGGGGAACCAAAAAAAAAAAAAAAAAAAATATTCCTGGATGCAGTTCCTTAAGGATCATGTTTAGGTCCATTATTGTTTCTCTTACATGTATACGACCTTCCATAGATACAAAGCAGAGATAGTTGCATTTTGTGGTGTCACCGCCAGACACCACAATTGCTAGGTGGTAGCCTTTAAATCGGCCGCGCTCTGTTAGTATACGTCGGACCCGCGTGTCGCCACTATCAGTGATTGCAGACCGAGCGCCGCCACACGGCAGGTCTAGTCTAGAGAGACTCCCTAGCACTCGCCCCAGTTGTACAGCCGACTTTGCTAGCGATGGTTCGCTGTCTGCATACGCTCTCATTTGCAGAGACGACAGTTTAGCATAGCCTTCAGCTACGTCATTTGCTCCGACCTTGCAAGCCTCCATATTCAGTTCCTATAATTACTTCAAGAATGCATTCTAAACAGATAATAATATGAATCAGGTACTGTCAAGAGCGACGTTCATCATTAATGGATTAAAGTTAAATGTCAAACTAATTACGTGCGCTTTCTGAATTCTCATTCCTTGTCACGTTCCAGACTTCACGTCAGTGTAGTTCTTCCCTCCTCACGACAGCCTGCGTGAGCTAAAACGCGTGCATTTCGACCTCCGCTCGTAACACGGTGTTGGCTCTTCTGCTAACACAAAACACTTAGTCGATGATGAGAGTAATATAAGAGAACTAGTACAAATGAAGAAACTGTAAATAAAGTAGCTAAAGGAATTACTAAGTGACTTGGTAAAAACAGACAATCTTAATTAGAAAATTACAGCATATTCGGCTGGAGGCGTAAACGCACATAAGCAACAGAATTTTGAGTGCATGTCGTCAACAATTTAAATTCAAAACAAGAAAAAGATCGTTCTTCACCTGTTCAAACAGCGAATTTTTCCCGTTCCCCGATTCCTGTCGTTGACCATACAGCTGAGAAACGAATCGGAGAGTTGAACAATTTTTCTTATTTTCTTTCATAACTTGTTATGGAAATACGTTTTGATTCACGTATATTAATGGAATAAAGCAGTCATTGCACAAAGCCGTGAAACAAGCACAAAATACAACAACATCCATCTTCATCACACTCCGGAAGCCACTTAATGGTGAGTTGCGTAGGGGTCTGCTTGTACCACTACCCTGATCCATTCACGAATGGTGACTGTTAAGACTGCCTGTCGGTAAGCTTCTATATTCACTGTAATTTTTCGAATTTTCTCTTTGTAGCCATTATGTCAGATGTACCGGGTGATCAAAAAGTCAGTATAAATTTGAAAACTTAATAAATCACAGAATAATGTAGATAGAGAGGTAAAAATTGACACACATGCTTGGAATGACATGGGGTTTTATTAGAACCAAGAAAAAACAACAAAGTTCACAAAATGTCCGACAGATGGCGCTGGACAGCAAAACGTCAGTGACTGCGCATGACGACAATCGTGTATAAAAGGAGCTGTAATGAGAGAGAGATTCAGATGCGCCAGCAGTCGCAGCATGTTGACGTTACCTGAAAAGGCACTTTTAGTGAAGCTGTATTATCAGAATGGGGAATGTGCTAGTTCAGCGCTATGATTCTATCGTCATAGGAAGGGGATTCGAACGGGTAAAGGTCCGTTGACAAATGCAGCTGTGGCGAGAATGATTTCGAAGTTCGAAGCCAAGGGCTGTTTAGACGATAGACCCCATAGTGGCCGACCGAGCACAAGCCGTAATGCTGCTGAGAGTTCAGGAAGAAATGGAGACTGTAGTGGGTTCGTCTATGCACGGGGAAGTCAGCGCTCGTGCAGTCGCACGTCGCACCGGCATTCCATACACTACTGTTTGGTTGGCACTGAGGCGTACCCTCCGATGCTGTCCGTACAAAATCCATCGGCATCATGAACTGTTACCTGGCGATTTACTGAAGCGGAGGGCATTTGCGGTGTGGGCGTTTCAAAAGACGGCGGAAGATAACGATTGGTTGAGTAACGTGTTGTGGACCGACGAAGCTCATTTCACGCTCCGAGGGTCTGTCAACGCCAACAACTGCAGAATTTGGGCTACTGAAAATCCTAGAATTGTCGTGGAAACTGCATTGCATGACGAGGAAGTCACGGTATGGATTGGATTTACCACATCTACCGTTATAGGGCCTTTTTTCTTCGAGAAAATGCGTGATTCTCGTTTTGTAACTGCTACCGTGACGGGTGAGAGGTACGCCGATATGTTACAGAATCGCGTCATCCCCAGCCTGGCTGATAAACACTTACTGGCACGTACGATGTTTATGCAGGATGGCGCTCTACCCCATACAGCTAGACGCGTGAAAGATCTTTTGCGCGCGTCGTTTGGTGATGATCGTGTGCTTGGCCTCCCAGGTCCCCAGACCTCAGTCCGTGCGATTATTGTCTTTGGGGTTACCTGAAGTCGCAAGTATATCGTGATCGACCGACATCTCTAGGCATGCTGAAAAACAACAACCGACGCCAATGCCTCACCATAACTCCGGACATACTTCACAATACTGTTCATTTTGTTATGCTAATTATTACTATTCTGATCACATGAAGCGCCATCTGCCGGACATTTTTTGAACTTTTGTATTGTTTTGGTTCTAATAAAACCCCATGTCATTCCAAGCATGTGTATCAATTTGTGCCTGTCCCTACAGCATTCCGTGATTTGTTCAGCTTTCAAATTTATACTGACTTTTTGATCACCTGGTATGTGAGAGAAGACAATATGTTGTGAGTCTCTTTCCGGAAAGTGCTGTCGTGAAATTTCACTGGTAAAACTCTTCGTAATCTACATCTGCATCTACATCGATACTCGGCAAGCCACCGTAAGGTGCGTGGCAGAGGGTGCCCTGCACCACTCACTACTAGTCATTTCCTTTCCTGTTCCAATCGCAAGCACAGAGAGGAAAAA
Organism: Schistocerca piceifrons; assembly: GCF_021461385.2. Classification (NCBI taxonomy): domain Eukaryota; kingdom Metazoa; phylum Arthropoda; class Insecta; order Orthoptera; family Acrididae; genus Schistocerca; species Schistocerca piceifrons. Next base: position 72,130,871 of record NC_060146.1, on the reverse strand, counting down.
ATGACTCTCTATATGCCTCGGTATGAGCCCTAATTTCTCGTATTTTATCTTCGTGGTCTCAACGCGCAATGTTTGTGGGTGGCAGTAGAATAGTTCGGCACTCAGTTTCAAATGCCGGTTCTCTAAATTTTTCAATGGCGTTTCTCGCAAAAAAAAATGTCCCCGTCCCTCCAGTGGTTCAAAAAATGGCTCAAATGGCTCTGAGCACTATGGGACTTAACTTCTGAGGTCATCAGTCCCCTAGCACTTAGAACTACTTAAACCTAACTAACCTAAGGACATCACACACATCCATGCCCGAGGCAGGATTCGAACCTGCGACCGTAGCGGTCGCGCGGTTCCAGACTGTAGCGCCCAGAACCGCTCGGCCAATCTGGCCGGCTCCAGTGGTTCCCATTTGAGTTCCCGATCCATCGCCATAACACTTACATGTTGTTCGAACCTACCGGTAACAAATATAGCAGCCCGCCTCTGAACTGCTTCAATGTCCTTCTCGAATCCCACCTCGAACGGATCCCAAACATTCGAGCAGCACCCAAGAATAGGTCGCACCAGCGTCCTATATGAGGTCTCCTTTACAGGCGAACCACACTTTCGCAAACTTCTCCCAATAAACCGAAGTCTAGCTCTCGCCTTTCCTACCACAGTTATCGCATGCTTGTCCCTTCTCACATCGCGTTGCTACGTTAAGCCCCGATATTTACACGAATAGTCCTGCTTGACGGCAGCACACTAGTTATACAGTGCCCGAAGATTACCGGTTTGAGCCCCCTACTCATCCGCGTGGACTTACACTCGTCCACATTTAAGGGTAGCTGCCATTCACCACACCAACTGGAAATTTTGTGTATTCCTACAGTCACTCAAGTTCGACGCCTTACCGTACACCACGGCCTCATAAGCAAACAACCGCAGATTGCTGCCCACCCTGTCAGACAAATCATTTATGTATACAGAGAAGAACAGCGGTCTTATCGCGCTCCCCTGGGGCACACCTGACGATACCATTTTCTATGATGGACACTCGCCGTCGAGTACAACATATTTGGTTCTTAAAATTACCAAATAAGGAGCAACCAGTCGCAAGAACATGTTTTCTTTATTTAATTTTGCATATCGATTTCGACTGATTAACAGCCATCATCGGTGCTACAAATACAAGAATAAAAATAAAAATAATTAATAACACTGACCAAATGAATAAATGTACATAAAGCAAAATTAAATGTATATAGACGCATTACATCATTTAAAATGCACATACAAATTTACCTTTCAACGTGTATGTTCCCTGAGTAATAATACTGTCTTAAACAGACGTCAAACATGGAGTGCTACATAGAGAATTGACTATGACAAGGAGAAACCAAAAGGGGGCGCTGCAAACCAAACCCCCCCCCCCCTATGCAAAAAATATAGTTAAAATAAAGATGAGAAGAAGAAATGACATTGTAAGTGCGGTAAAATATAATGAAAAAATACTGAAAAATTTACAAAAATGCCACGCGGGATTGTTACTACGATCAAAAAATTCACACGCTCAAGACTCTCAAACTATTTAGTTTAGAAACACTAAACTTTTATTAAAATGTTTGTAACTCCAGTCGCTTGAGTCACGAGGTATTCGAAGCCCAATTAACTCACTATTTCTTCATTTTTCAGAGTATTTTTACGAAGCTATCTAACGTAGTGTTATACGTAGACCGATCTCGAGCTGTATCTACTCACTGCCCACTCCACTATATTCGCGCGGGAACAGCTAAATTCTGATAGGCTGTTGATCTAAACGACCAATCAGAATGTTTCTTCCAGATCATTCTCGCGGCAAAACTTGCCTTATCCAATCAAAAATCTGATAGTAATTAACGTTATGAAAACTTCAATTTCTAGTATATTTTAATCAAAATAAGCGACGTACAAATTATTCTCCAAATTGATAAATGAACTTACTCCGTCCCTAACCGTAATTCTGGCTTCCTGTATACAAAAGCAAGCTCACACCGACATACGTTATCTGAATCATGGTTGCACCATAACTTTCCCAGGGTCTATTTGTACAAGGTTTGCCGGTCGGAGTGGCCGAGCGGTTCTAGGCGCTACAGTCTGGAACCGCGCGATCGCTACGGTCGTAGGTTCGAATCCTGCCTCGGGCACGGATGTGTGTGACGTCCTTAGGTTAGTTAGGTTTAAGTAGTTCTAAGTTCTAGGGGACTGATGACCACAGCAGTTAAGTCCCAAAGTGCTCAGAGTCATTTGAACCGCATTTTTTTTTTGTACAATGTTTTATGAAAAACGACGTATTAAGTTTTAGCGTATGTCCCACAAACACTGTCTCAGTCACTCTCCCGCACTCACACAACAAAATATAATCAAATAATAATTTTGTTCGATTTTTGTATTGCGTAATGCCCAGTTACTGCAGTTTTGAAAAGAAAATTCTAATTAAATGATTTTCATGCACTGGTAACTTTGCAATGGCTTCAAATCATAATACAAGTCAATCTGTATTAGTTACTAACATGGCTGTAAAAAAAAAAGCATTGGTTTTTGGGGTTTTAGGTAATTTTCTTTATCTCCGGCACTATAATAAACAAAAATCTGAAATTTTGGCAGCATCATTCCTTTAATAACAAAAGGCTGTGTACCTAATTTCAACAAAAAAGGATAATAACTAATATCGATTATTTAGATTCGTAGAGGGTATGAATCTTCATATTGACTGTTACGCTATGCAGTTCTCACGGCAGGCAGCGTCAGCTGCGCTGTGAGTAAAGTGACAAAGAAACGTGGCCATCCTGCAGCCACCGTACCAAACAACTGCGTGCCTTACTGCAACGAATGTCATCTCCTAATAACTCCCTGCGTTACAAGGTGTTATTGTGAGGGGAGGCATAATACCGCGTTTTAGTGCTCCAGGAATTAGGGTCTAGGGAGGCATCATGTTCAATTTGTCATCCGACTTGCGTATCTTTGAACACCTTATGGTCACCGATCACTGCTATTGCTACACTGTGCTCCTTCCCCATTTCAGGGTAGCATTCGGACCTGATTTATCGATGAAAATGCACGCTACTTCGAACTGAGCAAGTGGAGGAGATTTTGGTGGTCTAGCCTGCGCGTTCCAGCACCGTAAATCCCATTAAGAAGGTTTGGAATGCGTTGGGAAGACGTATTGCAGTATCCCTACTTAACAATCATATACAACCGCTCGCTCACAGATAGATCTGTACCTACAGATTGGAAAATTATGCAGGTCGCACCAGTGTTTAAGAAGGGTAGTAGGAGTAATCCATCCAACTACAGACGTATATCATTGACGTCGGTTTGCAGTAGGGTTTTGGAGCATATTCTGTATTCGAACATTATGAATCACCTCGAAGGGAACGATCTGTTGATACGTAATCAGCATGGTTTCAGAAAACATCGTTCTTGTGCAACGCAGCTAGCTCTTTATTCGCACGAAGTAATGGCCACTATCGACAGGGGATTTCAAGTTGATTCCGTATTTCTAGATTTCCGGAAAGCTTTTGACACCGTTCCTCACAAGCGACTTCTAATCAAGCTGGGGTATCGTCTAAGTTGTGTGACTCGTTTCGTGATTTCCTGTCAGGAAGGTCGCAGTTCGGAGTAATAGACGGCAAATCATCGAGTAAAACTGAAGTGATATCAGGTGTTCCCCAGGGAAGCGTCCTTGGACCTCTGCTTATCCTGATCTATATAAAGGACCTGGGTGACAATCTGAACAGTTCTCTTAGGTTGTTCGCAGATGATGCTGTAATTTACCGTCTAGTAAGGTCATCCGAAGACCAGTATCAGTTGCAAAGCGATTTAGAAAAGATTGTTGTGTGGTGTGGCAGGTGGCAGTTGACGCTAAATAACGAAAAGTGTGAGGTGATCCACAGGAGTTCCAAAAGAAATCAGTTGGGATTCGATTACTCTATAAATAGTACAATTATGAAGGCTGTGAGTTCAACTAAGTACCTGGGTGTAAAAATTACGAACAACTTCAGTTGGAAAGACCACATAGATAATATTGTGGGGAAGGCGAGCCAAAGGTTGCGTTTCATTGGCAGGACACTTAGAAGATGCAACAAGTCCACTAAAGAGACAGCTTACACTACACTCGCTCGTCCTCTGTTAGAATATTGCTGCGCGGTGTGGGATCCTTACCAGGTGGGATTGACGGAGGGCATCGAAAGGGTGGAAAAAAGGGCAGCTCGTTTTGTATTATCTCGCAATAGGGGAGAGAGTGTGGCAGATATTATACGCGAGTTGGGATGGAAGTCATTAAAGCAAAGACTTTTTGTCGCTGGACATCTATTTACAAAATTTCAGTCAGCAACTTTCTCTTCCGAATGCGAAAATATTTTGTTGAGCCCAAGCTACATAGGTAGGAATGATCATCAAAATAAAATAAGAGAAATCAGAGCTCGAACAGCAAGGTTTAGGTGTTCGTTTTTCCCGCGCGCTGTTCGGGAGTGGAATAGTAGGGAGATAGTATGATTGTGGTTCGATGAACCCTCTGGCAAGCACTTAAATGTGAATTGCAGATTAATCATGTAGATATAGATGTAGATATTCACAAGTGCCAACTCCCAGTTGTCTACCGCACCGGTGAACGAATGGAACGGCCTGCCACAAGAAATCGTTATCAACCCTTACGGCGAACACGCGGACACGTTGCAGAGCACGCACTGCCGTACGTGGTGATTACACACTTTTGTAATGTCCAGAGTCTTTGAGTAGAAGTACCATTTCTGTTCGTCTCGGTGCGTATTTCTTTCAGTCACCTTCTGTACTATACTTTAATAGTTCTTTGTACGAGGGTAATTCAATTATTATCCGCAAAGTAGTTATAAAATTTTATTGTAATCAAATATGAAACTTACAAGAACTTCATTTTCCGACATAGTCTCCTTGCATTTCAACGCACATGGTCCATCATTGTACAAGCTTCCTGAGGTCCTCATAAAAGAAGGTTCTCGGTCGAGTTGTGATCCAGGAACGCACCGCTTCTTTCGCTGCTTCGTCCGAGGCAAATCGACGGCCCCTTAATGCCTGTTTGACTGGACCAAACAAGTGATAATCAGAAGAGCAAGATGTGGACTATATGGAGGATGATCCAGTACTTCAAATGTGAATTTATGGAGCGTTTCAGCATTGTGGGCAGCAGTATGCGGACGGGCATTGTCGTTCAACAACACAACACTTCTTGACAGCAATCCTCGGCGTTTGCTTCGAACTGCGGGCTTTAGCCTGGCAGAAAGCATCTCACTGTAACGTACACTTTATTGTTGTGCCTCTTTTCCCGTAATGTTCCAGTACTGGACCTTTTGCGTCCCAAAATACCGTAAGCATCAGTTTTCCTAAGGACGGTTGGGACTTGAACGTTTCCTTGTACGGCGGATTTGGATGTTTCCATACCATACTCTGCCGTTAACTCTCCGGCTCGTAATGATGGTTCCATGTTTCCTCACCAGTAATGATTCTCAATTATTCAAAAACAATCTTAGTCGCATTTGTTCAAATGGTTCAAATGGCTCTGAGCACTATGGAACTTAACATCTGTGGTCATCAGTCCCCTAGAACTTAGAACTAATTAAACCTAACTAACCTAAGGACATTACACACATCCGTGCCCGAGGCAGGATTCGAACCTGCGACCGCAGCAGTCGCGCGGTTCCTGACTAGTCGCATTTGTTATTGTTATACCGCAAACCGGTTTCAACCCGATGTAGGGGTCATCTTCTGGGCGTTTACACTGTGAAATTATAGATATCCGTCAGAAAGACTCCATTATACAACAGCTAAAATTACGTAAATTTAAAATATGTTACGCCCAGAAGATGACCCCTACGGTGTGTTGACACCGGTTGGCGGTACAATAATAAAAAATGCACTTAAGACTGTTTTTGAATAACTGATTAATCATACTTATCGCTGCTTCATATCCACAACCATCAAATTAAAGTAATGATCCTGCCTAACAAATTGTCCCCTTCGTTACCATAGCGATCCAAATGTTTCTGCAGATGTCCAAGCGCATTTGTTTATGCAACTGTTTGAGTTGTTTTTAGACCTATCTTGCACAAACCTTATGAAACCCAAGTCTATTGTGGATGATTTCGTAGGCAGAACCGCGACAACCTTACAGGCGATGTGCCACTTCGTCAATCGTCTGTCTAAGAGAATCATTTCACGTGAACGCTCAATGGTTTCTTCATTTGTGGTGGTAAACGGTCGTCCGACTCCTTCATCGTAAGTAACACTTGTGTGACCATTTCGGCATTTTTCAATCCATTCGTAGACACTTCTTTGTGGCAAAACACTGTTCCCGTACTGTACCGAAAGTCTTCGATGAATTTCGGCGGCTCCGGATACGCCGTCCGACCACAAAAAACGGATGACTGAACGTTGCTCTTCTTTGGTACAAATAGACGCCGGCCTTTGTGGCCGAGCGGTTCTAGGCGCTTCAGTCGGGAACCGCGCTGCTCCTACGGTCGCAGGTTCGAATCCTGCCCCGGACATGGATGTGTGTGATGTCCTTAGGTTAGTTGGGTTTAAGGGGGGCAGGACGTCAAACGGACCGACTTGGAGCAGGACAGGCACCACAGGATATTTTAATTTACATTTATACTTTTACAAAAAAGTTCATAAATCTTTGTCAGCATGACCAGGAAGGATTCAGAATTCACACTCATAGCAGTGGAAATTCGAAAACATAACGAAATAATCTTTTTTACATGTGAAATTTCATCATTTTTTTCACTTACTAATGGCAGTATTTGTTGCTATAGGTACACTTTTCTTCATAAGGAAGAGAGATTCTTCGATGAATTGTGCACAGCATACAAACCATACTTAAAGGTGTATGAAACTCTAGAATTTTCGAAATCTATTAAAAACTGTGGTAAAAATTGAGGTAATTAACTATAAAATTTGTGTTTTTCCTAAACATGAAGTTTAAAATATAACAGTTCATTCGTTCTTTCATAAATTAAATAAATTCTGGAGTTTCATACACCTGTGAGTATGGTATGTATGATGTGCAAAATTCATGGAAGAATCTCTCTAACTTATGAAGGAAAGTGTACCTATAGCAACAAATGCAGCCTTTAGTAAGTGAAAAAATGAAGAAATTTGACACGTAAAAACATTTATTTTGTTATGTTTTCGAACTTCCACTGCAATGCATGTGAATCCTGAATCCTTCCTGGTGATGCTGACAAAGTTTTATTAATTTATTTGTAAAAGTATAGACACTGGAAATTAAAATGTCCTGTGATGCCTCTCCTGCTCCAAGTCGACTCGTTTGACGTCCTACCCCCCTTAAGTAGTTCTAAGTCTAGGGGAGTGATGACCTCGTATGTTAAGTCCCAAAGTGCTCAGACCAATTTGAACCATTTGCAAATAGCGGAGCAATCATTATGAACAGCACGGCAGCTATAACGAAATTAACCTAGCAGCTTGAAAATTGCAAAGATATAACAACAAATGAACAAAGTATGTGTCATCAAAGTAAAACGACAGTACTACCAAAATGAACAAAAATATAACTAAATTGCGGATAATAATTGACCTACTCTCTTATTATCATGCAGGTTTCTTTGAGTTATGTTACTGGACAGTGGTTGTTGTTGTTGTGGTCTTCAGTCCTGAGACTGGTTTGGTGCAGCTCTCCATGCTACTCTATCCTGTGCAAGCTTCTTCATATCCCAGTACCTACTGCAACCTACATCCTTCTGTATCTGCTTAGTGTATTCATCTCTTGGTCTCCGTCTACGATTTTTATCCTGCACGCTGCCGTCCAATACTACATTGGTGATCCCTTGATGCCTCAGAATATGTCCTACGAACCGATCCCTTCATCCAGTCAAGTTGTGCCACAAAATTCTCTTCTCCCCAATCCTATTCAATACCTCCTCATTAGTTATATGATCTACCCATCTAATCTTCAGCATTCGTCTGTAGCACCACATTTCGAAAGCTTCTATTCCCTTCTTGTCCAAACTAGTTATCGTCCATGTTTCACTTCCATGCATGGCTACACTCCATACAAATACTTTCAGAAACGACTTCCTGACACTTAAATCTATACTCGATATTAACAAATTTCTCTTCTTCAGAAACGCTTTCCTTACCATTGCCAGTCTACATTTTATATCCTCTCTACTTCGACCATCATCAGTTTTGCTCCCCAAATAACAAAACTCCTTTACTACTTTAAGTGTCTCATTTCCTAATCTAATTCCCCACAGCATCACCCGATTTAATTCGGCTACATTCCATTAACCTCGTTTTGCTATTGTTGATGTTCATCTTATACCCTCCTTTCAAGACACTGTCCATTCAGTTCAGCTGCTCTTCCAAGTCCTTTAGTGTCCCTGACACAATTACAATGTCGTTGGCGAACCTCAAAGTTTTTATCTCTTCTCCAAGGATTTTAATTCCTATTCTGAATTTTTCTTTTGTTTCCTTTACTGCAAGCTCAATATATAGATTGAACAACATCGGGGAGAGGCTACAACCCTGCCTTACTCCCTTCCCAACCACTGCTTCCCTTTCATGTCCCTCGACTCTTATAACTGCCATCTGGTTTCTGTACAAATTGTAAATAGCCTTTCGCTCCATGTGTTTTACCCCTGCCACTTTCATAATTTGAAAGAGAGTATTCCAGTCAACATTGTCAAAAACTTTATCTAAGTTTACAAATGCTAGAAACGTAGGTTTGCCTTTCCTTAATCTAGCTTCTTAGATAAGTCGTAGGGTCAGTATTGCCTCACGTGTTCCAATATTTCTACGGAATCCGAACTGATCTTCCCCGAGGTCAGCTCCTACCAGTTTTTCCATTCGTCTGTGGTAGAGGACGAGAAAGTGATACGCCTCCTTATGAACATCAGTTTAATTTCTTTTTGAGACATTGTTTTTGGTTGGTGTGATATTGGCATCTAGACCAAGGCTACGTTTCTAGCCCGCGTGTCGTTATTCGCTGCAAGCGCGCGTGTTGAGCATTCACTCCCTCCGTGTTCCAGCAGCGCGGCGCGCCCGATGGGTATCGCATTCCTCAGCCTCCACGGCGCAAGGTGATCCTGGACATTAGGCTGCGCTCGCCCGCCTGCTGCAAGGTAGTTGGACCGCTGTCGCCGGCCTGCTTCCCCACCCACCACAAGACATCCCAGACGGCCTTCAGACGGCAAGGCCGGAACCGGGTCTGACGTCACCGGAAGCGAAAAGACCCCAACCGGCCCCCCCTGCTGCTTCCATGTCAGGTGTACGGGTCTTCAGTATGAGGTTGCTCACCAGCTGTTAGCCCCAAGAAAATAATCCTACTCATTAATATGTTGCCGCTGATGAAAGGTCAGTCTCACACTGACCAGGAAGGTACTTGAGCTCGAACAAACAGATCTGTATGAACGTTCGGTTACAGGAGCATTATGTACCTCTGAATGTCCTGGTGGGTGTCGTTTTTCTGCAAAACTCTGCAGTCATGCTCTAGATATTACTGTAGACGCCATAGGCAATGCAGCAATCTTAACTATAAATGTAAATGCGGAATGTCAATAAAACGCCCTGAGCAATACGAATGACTGCAAAACGCACAGTAAAGGAATGCAAGTTGATGGCATGGCGTATTTGCACATTCTATAATATCAGTGTTGAACGCCACGTCAATGACACTATTGAAGTTGTTCACTGGTTCACCAATATCTGCCACGCGTAACGAAGCATTGGTCTGTATACTCCCGCAGATAACTGATTGTAAACGACAGAATGCATATTCGTGATAAAGAATCTGTCGTGCAATTTCGGCTGCATATTACTGGAACGTGCCGCCCGGAGTGGCCGTGCGGTTCTGGGCGCTACAGTTTGGAACCGAGCGACCGCTACGGTCGCAGGTTCGAATCCTGCCTCGGGCATGGATGTGTGTGATGTCCTTAGGTTGGTTAGGTTTAGTTAGTTCTAAGTTCTAGGCGACTGATGACCTCAGAAGTTAAGTCGCATAGTGCTCAGAGCCGTTTGAACCATTTGAACCATTACTGGAACGTAGTTTAATGAAGTCTTTTATTCTCTTGGCATATATTTTATATTGCCTGAAGAAATACATATCCAGAGGTTATGCATATTTTGTAGTTTTAGGTAGAATGATTTTTAAATCTACATGTTTTCCGCCAGATGCTTCCAGTAGTACTCGTTCATCCTTATGTCCAGACCAGGAGTCACAAAGTACTAATGACTTTCTCGACAAATGTGGATTCAAAACTGACAGAAAAAACGTCTTCAGATGTTGTTTCGTCATCTTCCCACTCACACTTGCATCGACGACGACATTTGGAGGGCACCGCGTTTCTATTTCCCTTGACACGCGGGGTCCAAACTTTCCACTGGATTCTTGGAAGCAAATATAGAGTTTGTCTGCCAATCGTCCGTCCATTGGTATAGCAACATCGATCGTGTTAACTATGTGTTGTACAGTTAACTGATTGCAACATCGCGACAATGTTTCTCTCCCCTTTCATTGATAGTGTTCTGTCACAAGAAAGTTCATAGTTGAACTGACTCTGATCACAGTTCCATACAGAACTAATATCGATGTTTTCTCTCGTGATATGCTCATTGACGTCAGCAACAAACGTTTGAGCTCTTTCAATCAACTCTTCTTTGTCATCCTTCTCTTTTCGTGCTTGGAGCATAGTGATACGGCGTGATGTTATCCTAAACTCCTTTTTGAAATTAGTAATAAATCCTAGTAAAGCTGTAAAGTTTGTACACCCGAGATATCTGGCTACGTCCAATGCCCAGTGTTGTAAATGCCAGAAATGAACGGCGGAACCGCACTTTCTGGCTTCATCGAATTTCGCCATTACTTGCTCCTTGATGGTCTTGAACAGCAGTGTACGATTTCCTTTGAAAACTGTATTTCCCTCTCTTTTCTTTGCCACGTAATCCAGTATGTTTTTAATATTGCTTTTAGACGTCAGTTTAGGATATCTTTTCAGAAGCTTGTCTTATGTGTCGAAACCTCTTACGTAATAATCATCGTACATGTTCTCCAATGTGTTTCCATCAAAAGCCGTGATGATGCTTGCATCTTTAACCTTCTTCTTGGGAGACGGTTGGTATTCACTGTCACTGCTTCCATCGCCTCTTTTCCCGCACTTGCCGTAGCACTACCGTTAGCAATGAGTTGTTCGTCATTATCATCCCTATCATCATCATTATGTGTTAGTGTTGCAACAGTATCTGTTTCTAACTTATGCTCATATTTCTGCACTATAACAGATACCAGAAAACATGCGAATGATCCGTCTTCTACACCAATACCATCTTCACGAAGAAGGGTTCTTCGTAACTTCATCTCAACCAGTCGCAATACATTAGCAGGACTGATTACGAATCGCCGAGCCATCTGACGCTTCAGTACACAAATAATGTCACAAAAGGCAACTTCAGAGGCACACTGCACCGTCCCTACTGGTCCCGACTGGCGTACCGGCAGGTCAGTGTGCAATGCGGCGTGGCATACGCAGAGGCCTCTAACGGACGACTGCAGAGTTTTGCATATGCGGGAGTATCACTAGTGCAGTAAGAGACCTTTACATTATTTCTCACGCGATTTTGGTGTATTTTTGTTTGTTAGAGCACAAGGACTTTCCTGGTGAGACTGGAATCTACGTTCTCAGTTTGTCGCGAGCCTCACTCAGACATTCACTGTCACCGATGTTTCTGAACTTTACTATACAGACTGAATCAAGTGGCGGTATAGTCTAAAATAAGGAAATGAATATGCAGTCTAAAATGCATACATTAAGAGCTGTGAGCATTTGCACATAATCGCTAGTGAGAGGCATTTCTCTTGTAATGAACAAGCGCTCGTAGTTCTTATGGTATACATTTTAGAGCCTATGTTTTCTAGTCAATTTTGTTTTGCTTTGGTCGATACTTTCTTTATTGCATCATCAGTCTTGTGACTGGTTCCCCCCTTCTAACAGCTGTGTACCGCAAGTCTCTAGAGGAATGGAACGTTCTAAATGATTGGAAAAGAGCACAGGTAGTCCAGTCTTCAAGAAGGGTCGTCGAGCAGATGCGCAAAACTATAGACCGATATCTCTGACGTCGATCTGTTCTAGAATTTTAGAACGTGTGTTTTGCTCGCGTATCATGTCGTTTCTGGAAACCCAGAATCTACTCTGTAGGAATCAACATGGATTCCGGAAACAGCGATCGTGTGAGACCCAGCTCGCTTTATTTGTTCATGAGACCCAGAAAATATTAGATACAGGCTCCCAGGTAGATGCTATTTTCCTTGACTTTCGGAAGGCTTTCGATACAGTTCCGCACTGTCGCCTGATAAACAAAGTAAGAGCCTACGGAATATCGGACCAGCTGTGTGGCTGGATTGAAGAGTTCTTAGAAAACAGAACACAGCATGTTGCTGTCAATGGAGAGACGTCTACAGACGTTAAAGTAACCTCTGGCGTGCCACAGGGGAGTGTTATGGGACCATTGCTTTTCACAATACATATATAAATGACCTAGTAGATAGTGTCGGAAGTTCCGTGCGGCTTTTCGCGGATGATGCTGTAGTATACAGAGAAGTTGCAGCATTAGAAAATTGTAGCGAAATGCAGGAAGATCTGCAGCCGAAGGCACTTGGTGCGCGAAGTGGAAACTGACCCTTAACATAGACAACTGTAATGTATTGCGAATACATAGAAAGAAGGATCCTTTATTGTATGATTATATGATAGCGGGAAAAACACTGGTAGCAATTACTTCTGTAAGATATCTGGGAGTATGCGTGCTGAACGATTTGAAGTGGAATGATCATATAAACTTAATTGTTGGTAAGGCGGGTGCCAGGTTGAGATTCATTGGGAGAGTCCTTAGAAAATGTAGTCCATCAACAAAGGAGGTGGCTTACAAAACACTCGTTAGACCTGTTGCTCATCAGTGTGGGATCCGTACCAGATCGGTCTGACGGAGGAGATAGAGAAGATCCAAAGAAGAGCGGCGCATTTCGTCACAGGGTTATTTGGTAACCGTGATAGCGTTACGGAGATGTTTAGCAAACTCAAGTGGCAGACTCTGCAAGAGAGGCGGTCTGCATCGCGGTGTAGCTTGCTGTCCGGGTTCCGAGAGGGTGCATTTCTGGATGAGGTATCGAATATATTGCTTCCCCCTAGTTATACCTCCCGAGGAGATCACGAATGTAAAATTAGAGAGATTCGAGCGCGCACGGAGGCTTTCCGGCAGGCGTTCTTCTCGCGAACCATACGCCACTGGAACAGGAAAGGGAGGTAATGACAGTGGCACGTAAAGTGCCCTCCGCCACACACCGTTGGGTGGCTTGCGGAGTATAAATGTAGATGTAGATGTAGATGCAGCCAGACAAGAATTCCACTCCTATGTTAAACTCATCGTCAGAAAGTAGCACTTACATTCTACGTCGCCAATTATTTGCTGGATGCACTCTGATCTCTGTCTTCTTGTACAATTTTTGCTCTCTACAGCTGCGTCTAGTACCAAGGAAGTTAGTTCCTGATGTCTTAACAGATGTCACATCGTGCGATTCCTTCTTTCTGTCAGTTTTAGTTTCCATATGTTCTTTCCTTCGCGGATTCTGCGGAGAACCTCCTGATTCTTTATCTTATGAGTCAACCTAATTTTCAACATTTTTTTCTGTAGGAGGATATTCAGACGCATCAGCTCTCTTCTGTTCTGGTTTTCCCACTGTCAGTCATTCAGTACCATGCAGTACTGTCTTCCAAACGTACATTCTTAGAAATTTCTTTCTGAGTTTGCCGAAACATATTTGTACTTCCTCCTTTCACCGATCGACTGAAGTATTTATTCTGTTACCTACGGTTTCTTACCTTCTTTGTACCTATATTTTTCTTTCCAACTTCTGTGATGGACCTTTTTAGAGATGTCCATTCCTCTTCATCTGTACTGGTTACTGAACTATTCCATTATTGCTGTATCTATAGCTTTACAGAACTTGAACCGTATCAAATCAATCCTTAATATTTCTGTTTCCCACTGCCTTGCATATTAATTCTACATGACTAATGTCTTAAACTTCAGCCTACTCTTCATCGCTACTATATTCTGATCTGAGTCTATATCTGCTTCTGAGAAGGTATTACAATCCTGTATCTGATTTCGGACTCTCTGTCTCACCATGACGGAATGTAACTGAAATCTTCTCGTATCACCCGGCCTCTTCCAAGTATACCTTCACCTCTTGTGATTCCTGAACATACTGTTCGCTATCACTAGCTGCAATTTATTACAGAACTCAGTTAATCTTTTTCCTCTTTCATTCCCTGCCGCAAGCCCATAGTCTGTTGTAGCCTTTTCTTCTACTCATTCCCCTACAACTGCATTCCAGTTCGCCATGACAATTACATTTTCATCTCCATTTGGGTACCGTATTACCCTTTCAGTACGCTTATATACTTTCTCCATCACTTCATCTTCACCTTGCGACGTCGGCATCAATACCTAACTTTCGTTGTTAGTTTGCTGTCGATTCTGATAAGAGCAACGCTATCACTGGACAGTTCACAGTAATACACTCTCTGTCCTCTCTTAATTATTTGCTGGATGTATTCCAATCTCTGTCTTCACCTGTAGTTTTTGCTCTCTACAGCTCCCTCTAGTACTATGGAAGTCATTCCCTGTTGTCAGAAAAAGGAAGAAGAAAAACGTGTCCTGTCTTCCTGTCCCTTCTACTTATCAATGTACTTCCTATTCATAACGAATCCTACTCCTGTTATACCATTTTCTGCTGCTGTTGATATTACGCTATACTCGTCTGACTAGAAATCCTTGTCTTCTTGCCATTTCACTTCACTGACCCCTACTATATCTAGATTGACTCTTTGCATTTCCGTTTTCATATTTTCTAGTTTCCCTCTATGTTCATGCTTCTGACATTCCACACCCCGACTCGTAGAACATCATCCTTTCGTTGATGATTCAGTCTTTCTCTCATGGTCATCTCTGTTGGGTTGGCAGAAGAACCAACACCGTGTTACTAGAGGAGGCCGAAATGAACGCGTTTTAGGGGAAGGGAAGAACTACACTGACGTGAGGTCTGGAACATGACAAGGAATTACGAGGGCCGTTCAGAAAGTAACCTCCGGTTGATTTAAAAAAATACACCAAGTTAAATAAAAATATTTTAATATATACATCTTACAACTACATCTTTGCACTATTTTTCTACATAGTCTCCATAGCGATTGAGGCACTTATCGTATCTCTTCACAAGATTTGAAATTCCTTCTGCATAAAAATCACCCGCTTGTGCCTGGAGTCAGCCTGTGACCGCATCTTTGAGCTCTTCGTCGTCATCAAACCGCTGTGACCCGAGCCATTTCTTCAAATGCATGAAGAGGTGATAATCACTTGGCGCCAGGTCTGGGCTGTAAGGTGGATGGTTGATAACGTCCCACTTGAAGGACTCAAGAAGGTCCGTTGTTCTGCGAGCAGAGTGAGGACGGGCGTTATCGTGCAAAAAAAACGATACCGGAAGTCAGCATACCACGGCGTTTGTTCTGTATAGCCCGTCGTAACTTTTTTATTGTTTCACAGTACACGTCTTGATTAATGGTCGTACCACGTTCCATGGATTCAACCAACAACACCCCTTTGGCATCCCAAAACACCGTTGCCATCAGTTTTCTGGCAGAAAAATCTTGCGAGGCTTTTCTTGGTTTGGTAGGCGAATTTGAATGTGCCCACATCTTTGATTGTTCTTTTGTCTCAGGGTTCACGTACTTAATCCAGGTTTCGTCACTGGTCACGATTCTGTTTAACAATGGTTCTCCTTCGTCCTCATAACGTGACAGAAAGTCTAATCCAGAGGCCATTCTTTGAGTTTTGTGGTGGTCGGTAAGAATTTTGGGCACCCATCGTGCACAGAACTTACGGTAACCCAATCTTGCTGTCACTATCTCGTACAAGAGAGTCTTAGAAATCTGTGGAAAACCAGTAGACAACTCCGACATTGAGAAACGTCGATTTTCACGAACTTTTGCATCAACTGTCTGAACGAGTTCGGCACTCCTCTCTTCATCATGAACGTTTTCTCGTCCACTTTTAAATAAACGTACCCATTCACGGACAACTCCTTCACTCATAACTCTTGGTCCGTACACGGCACAAAGCTCACGATGAATGGCTGCTGCAGAATATCCTTTGGCTGTAAAAAACCTTATGACGCACTTCACATTTGGCGGGGTTTTCTATTGCAGCACACATTTCAAACTGCCACAAAAACTAAACTAGCGCAGGTACGACGTTCACTCGACCACGGCTTGATGCCGACTGACCTGTTGAGTGCGTGAACGCACAGATGGCGTCGCTACTCCCCCCACAACCCGCACTGTGACCAATCGGAGGTTACTTTCTGAACCGCCCTCGTAGAATTCAGAAAGCGGACGTAGCTATTTTGCTACTTTAATCCATTAATGATGAACGTGCTCTTGACGGAATATGATTCACAATATTGTCAGAATTCATTCTAATTACTGAATATGGCGCCTTGCTAGGTCGTATCAAATGACGTAGCTGAAGGCTATGCTAGACTATCGTCTCTGCAAATGAGAGCGTATGTGGTCAGTTATCCATCGCTAGCAAAATCGGCTGTACAACTGAGCCGAGTGTTAGGGAGTCTATCTCTAGACTAGACATGCCGTGTGGCGGCGCTCGGTCTGCAATCACTGATAGTGGCGACACGCTGGTCCGACGTATACTAACGGACCGCGGCCGGTTTAAAGGCTACCACCTAGCAAGTGTGGTGTCTGGCGGTGACACCATAATCTCCCCTGTGGAAGTCGCCTCCAGGAGATCCGAATGGAGCACTATCCCTCTATCTTTTACCAATGGAGAGATCATCATGACACTTTTTCTGTTACGGGTCACAGTCCGCTGTGGATACAGTTAGTGTATATAATGCAATGGTTTCCATTGCCTTCCGCATCCTCATGCCTTTGGTCATTGAGGATTCATCCGACTTTGGTGGCAGTTTCCCATGCAAAAAGACAAGAGAGTGCCCTGAACCTCTTGTCCGCTCCTCAGCCCTCTTTGACAAGGCCGCTGGCAGAGTGAGGGTGACGTCTTATGCCGGGAGTCTTCGGCCGCCAATGCTAATTATAAATCAAAATTTAAGCTTCAGCGGGATTTAAACCCAGGACCCGGGAAGGTCTGGTTACTAATAAAAGACGCTATTCCCCTTTTTTAATCTCCTTTTTTTGTTATTGGTCGTTGTATTTGTTTGAGGCGGACGTCCAGTGACGCTTGTTCAAGTTCACCGTTGATCCATGCATTCAGGTTATTATTGCAGAGGGCAGCTAACCCTGTGACCGAACACGCTGAGCTACCGAGCCGGCAAACTCCTAGACCTCAAGTGCGCTTCTGGGAAAGCACCTGGTTGATATCTGAGCCGTGTATCGTCTCGTGCTACACCTTGTATTTAGATTGCATTGGTTTTCCTTTTCTTCCCCTGACATGTTTGTCTGATATGTTGTCTGTCATTAAGTGGCTGCTTGGTTGTCTTTTCCCTCTGCTATCGATACCTGCGTTTTCTTCCGGGAAACTGTTATGGACGAAGTGAGGTCTTTTACCGTTTGTATCTTTCTGTGGTGGCGCGGAAGTAGAGGCGTTGCGCGCAGAGAGTGTGGTGGACACGGGAGGGCAGTGTGGCTCGCCAGCGCGGACCACGCGTGGTCGGTTGTACCGAGTCGCCGCGTGATGTATGTCGGTTGTGTGTAACGAGCGGGTAAAGTTGACGGAAGAGCTCCCCGCGTGTTGGTTGTATACAGAATCGCCCCACGAGTAGTTGTTGTTCATTTCACCTTCGTGGGACGTTAACAAGCTTCTTTAAATCCTCCGTTTCAACACTGGAGTTTAAAAGGAGGCACCTAACATCAAAGAGGGGTCACTACCCGTCAACGTTGCCGAGAAGACGTGAACTCCGGTGACAGAGCGTGTTGCCCCGTGACCGTGGCGTGTTGGGTACGCTGGCGACGCGTGCGCGGTCGGATGTGTGGATCCTTTCCGTCGGAGGTCGTGTACTGCCTGTTCGAGCATAACTGCAAGTTACATTCGTGGAAGGTTTCATCATTAAGTACTAATTTTGCGTAACCAGCGTCTCTTCTGCCTTGTGGCCTCCGGCGATCGGGTTTCCTGTCCCCGGCACCGGTGTAATTGAAGACAGTGATCTTTCCTCCTCCTCTCGTTACTGTACGATGGGAGGTGTACTTTTGGCAGTTTAATTGTTTCGCTATTCTGTCGTGTGTTATGAGTAAATTATATGTTTCATGTTGGTTGATCATGTGGTCGCTCATTCAGGACTGTGTGGTATAATGTTCCTTGCACGAAGTTAGCTCTAATTCTGTCAGCAAGTTAAGCCATCTTATAACAAGTTTTTGCTGGCTAAAAGTCGGTGCAGTGACCAGCCTGAGAGTGGCAATTGTGTTTACGGGCGTATTTAATTTGGCCAGTATTCTGCCTAGCCTGAGCATCACTGAGTGGATGATTTATGGCCGCCTTACACGTCCGTCATATCTGTTATGTTCTAATGATTCCAGGACACCTTTGTTTAAAAACCTTTTTAAATTCCTCAATTCCTTTATTGCCAGTAATCGTGTGTTTGCTGAGACCTTTGATTTTTTAAATGACGGCGGTAGCTTCACTACCTCACCGTACCTTATTAACAAAGTTGTGTGTTTACTTTAGTAGCCTGTTTACTTATGTTCTTTAAATTTTTTTTAAAACTGTTGTATTGATATAAATTACTTGATTGCCGTTAGCGGCGTGTTTTGAAAGGCTGTTATTGCCGTACTGCTAGATTGTGCTTTTTTAAAAAAGAAATTTTTAAATTGTGGTGTTGCTATAAATTACTTGATTGCCGTTAACGGCGTGTTTTGAGAGGCTGTCATTGTCGTACTTTTAGATTCTGTTTTTTTTTTTTAAATTTAAGCTGTTGTATTGCTATAAATGACTTGACTGCCGTTTTTAAAAGAAGTTTTTAAACTGTTGCATTGCCGTAAATTACTTGATTGCCGTTAGTGGCGTGTTTAAAAGGCTGTTTATTGCCGTACTGCTAGTTTTTATAAGATATGAATAAGACATTTGTGTGTGAAAATCTCAACTCGCCAGTAAACTACTAGAAATTAGGCCCCGTTTCCTAACTTGTGGTGTGGCTGGTAGTAACCGTAACCACTGTGTGTGCGTCAATATCATTAGCCGCAGTCTGGATGGATTCCAGACAGTAGGTATACGTAACAGCAAAACATGCAGTACTTGACGAAGTCGCCTGGGTTTATCCCCGAAACACTGAGCAGAAGAGCGGAAACAAGTCGGCTGGACACACCGTTAATGAGTGACGCTGAGAGGTCATTTCCTTGAGGACAGTCGCCCTGGCCCCTTGTGTCGTCCTTGCTGCGTCACGAGCCACACGTGGAAGCCTTCTCTCGGTATTCTCGCGTAACAGGTAGCAGGCTACGTGCCAACTACCGAGCTCGACATCCTGGAAAACAGGAAGCCCAAATTTATCCACTCGCGACAGATCGAGACTCCTTGTGTTCTACCCTTGACAACTTCCGAATGTTGCCGACTGTATTCCGGTCGACACTGGAAAAGGTAGAATAACTTAGTCCATTTAGCTGGGCATATTCGTGAACAGCCATCGATATTTCGACAGCTGAACAGTCTGTCATTTTCGGAGCACAAATGAAACGCAAAATCCCCAAGATTGGCGAAGTCTTACATAAGCTCGAAATTTAGCGCGAACTTCAATGCCAGTTTATATTAGAACAGATAAACCCTCGGTCACAATATTAAGTCAAAATTGACCGGGTTTCGACGCTACTACGAGCGTCGTCTTCAGAATTAAACTAACTGTTCTAAAACATATTAGGTATATAATACATCAATAAAATTAAAGTTTGTACTGACTGGAAAGATATGCAGTACTTACAAGTCACATTTTAAAAAAAATCTGCCGGTCGGAGTGGCCGTGCGGTTCTAGGCGCTACAGTCTGGAACCGAGCGACCGCTACGGTCGCAGGTTCGAATCCTGCTTCGGGCATGGATGTATGTGATATCCTTAGGTTAGTTAGGTTTAATTAGTTCTAGGCGACTGATGACCTCAGAAGTTAAGTCGCATAGTGCTCAGAGTCATTTGAACCGTTTTTTAAAAAAAATCCAAGCCGGAAAGGCGACGTCATGAATAGTTGTTAATAAGATGGTGAGCCGCTAAGGGCTGCTCGTACTTCAGTGAACAAGGGTTGCAACAAGACTGAGGTGCCCACGTTAGAAAGTGTGGGCAAGTAAACATGGTGTTGTTACGAGCGCCATCTAGTAGCCGCAGAAACAACTAGGCTACTGTACATTCAAAATTAGACACATGAAATTGTGATGCAGCTGATTCAGGCATAACGTAACCACTAATAATAATAGGATGAAGTTACATATTTATCTGTTTTAAAGAGAGATGCATTATGTAACGTAAAACAGCGTCAGTTATGACATACAAGAAAACGGCAAAGATGTAACAGGAATACAACATTTCGGTAAACTGCATGAGGAAATCTGAATCAAGGATCAAGCAATTGCTTTATACAGTCGAAAAAGTTTTTTTATTTCGCAGCTGCAGCTGTTCGTTGAGAATGAG
Organism: Schistocerca piceifrons; assembly: GCF_021461385.2. Lineage (NCBI taxonomy): Eukaryota > Metazoa > Arthropoda > Insecta > Orthoptera > Acrididae > Schistocerca > Schistocerca piceifrons. Next base: position 72,110,185 of record NC_060146.1, on the reverse strand, counting down.
GCCACCATGACGAGAGAGATGTTTGAAAACCTCCAATTCCTCTAAAACATCTAACCTACGCCCCTTTTTTTCGCTATGCAGAATATTGCTGTCGCCTATGGCTTTTTAGAGGAATTGGAGATTTTCAAACCTTAACGTATGTTCCACATACAAACTGTCAATTACTCTCATTTACTCCCACAACAAAGTTACACACAAATAATAATTTTGTCTGATTTTTATATAACGAAAAGTAGTTAAAGTTTTATAATTAAATCTTAATTAAATAATTCTGCCCATTGAGAATTCTGGTTGTGTCTTCAAATGGTAACAAAAGGTAAACTGTTATAGTCCCTAACTGAATTTGATTCCCTAAGCGTCAGTATTTGACTTTTTAAGTAATCTCCGAAACTATGATAGTTAAAAGGTTGAAATTTTTATACAATCTTCTCCTGAATAACAAAAACTAGTGTACCGACTTTAAACAATATTAAATAATATTTAGTATAGTTTATTCAGATTCTCTACTAAGAGACACGGATAGTGTTTCTCATGGCTAGCAGTAGCGACAGGTACGAATGACTCATCGCTATGACTCAGACTGCTGTCTCCTTCACAGCCTCTGGCCCTAATACTGCTGGCTGTACTGCAATGTTATCACGTAACAACTTGCGACGTCACAGAAAGTCTACAGGGTAAATTAAATACGATCAAGAAAATTGAAGGAACAGGTGAATTAGGTGTCACAGGAATGAGAGGCGGCTGTAATAGGATGACTGGAGTGGATGACGTGGTCGGGGTTGTAGGGAGTGGCTGGGTAGAAGAAGGTAGCTGTTTTTACCAATCTTCCTCTTTATTGTTGGTTCATCCACTACATTTTCCGGTAGCTCAGCCCCACCACTCGTGTCGTGGTGGAGACGTGCTGATGCGTGCAGCCGTGCTCAGTCAGCAGCTGCGCGGGCGGTAGGAGTTAGCAGCATGAGGCCCAGCCCAGCACGCTTCCTGCAGATGCTGCGGCTCGAGACGACGCTGGGAGTCGCCGGTGCAGCAGCAGGCAACGCCCTCCGCCGGCCAGTCCTCAGGGACAGCGTCACTGATGACGACGACGTAACAGCAAGCAAACGCCCAATCGGTCGAAACGATGCTGATGCCCACCTCTGATGCCCTCAAACAGTGCAGACCACTGCTGAATCCGCTGGTTATGCAGTGGCCTGTTTATTAGAATGTTCTCGATGAGTTGGCTAACGCAACCGCGCCACACACAGCCCGTGCCTGCGTAATTCTGCTAATGCTGCGTTCTCGCTGTTGATGGCTGCCGCGCACGTACACACATACCCACGCTCGTTGTAAAACTGTGTCACCTGCATAACGCGCCGGCCAGCCTTCATCATCCGTCTGCTCTGAAGCTGGCGCATCGCACACTGAAACACACTAAATCACAATTTCGCACCATATTTCCTAAAAATAATCCCTTGTCCTCTACACGGCAAATTCCCATGACAGTTGCTGATGAATTTGCTGCAACTTTAGCCGACCTGTGGCCGGCTGGAGTGGCCGTGCAGTTCTAGGAGCTACAGTCTGGAACCGAGCGACCGCTACAGTCGCAGGTTCAAATCCTGCCTCAGGCATGGATGTGTGTGATGTCCTTAGGTTAGTTAGGTTTAATTAGTTCTACGTTCTAGGCGACTGATGACCTCACAAGCCAAGTCGCATGGTGCTCAGAGTCATTTGAACCATTTTTTAGCCCACTGTGCAGCATGTGACTGAAATTCTGCAACGATTGTTTCAGCTGTGCCTCTCCCCTGCTCAACAATTCAAAAGATTTTACGGCACATTTTACAGTGGTATCCCTAGAAGAATCAGAATATGCACCAAATGAAAGCGCAAGGTAGGCTACAATACTGTCACTTTGCTCTTCTTTTTTGGCACGCATGGCAACGTAAGACATGTGGCTGGGGATTATTCTTCGCACACAAGAGGCACATTTTACATTGCACGTGGTCCGTGAATGCGCAGAACTGTCACACATGGGGTTCTACTCCGCCACACATTGTGCAGGAACATCTACTGCAATCAGTTTATGTGACTGTGTTGTGTGGCTTCACAATTTCCTTCACAGTCGGTCTGTTTCTCTTCGAGGAGATGACAGCTCGCGAGCATGTCAGACGTACAATGACATCTGCATGTTATAATGACCTCCTCGTGCAAAACGTGATTCCAGCTTTGCAAGAACACAACTGTCTCCCGACCACAATTTTCATGAAAGGTGGTGCGATACCACACGTTGCTCGCGAGATGAAGAAACCTTCGGTAATGACGACATCATCTCCAGGAAATCTCAAGATGTGGCGTTCCACAGCCCCCAACCTAAATGCACATGACTTGTGGCTGTAGGGACATCTGAAAGATCATGTCTATCAGGGATGTTTCCAGACTCTTCCTGATCTGAAGGACAGCGTATGACGACATATCGCTCTGATTACACTGGATATGCGGCGAGCGACTGCCGACTGTGCCATGTCACGGATGCAGCATTTTGCTGAGCTGGGAGACTTTCCTTAACAAATACTGTACCTCGCGACCATATCCTAATATACGAGTGAGAACCAACGTCATCATGTTTTTGATTGTTCCTCCTCTTTTCCTGCACCCACGCCACTGTCTGACTGCGTACAATTTCATATTTTCACCTGCTGGAGAAACGTGAAAATGATTAATGGACATGCTTACGATGTTTCAGCCTCCTGCGATGTATACAGCCCGCACTGCAGCCTTTCGAACACAGTTTAGTTATAACCAACTGCAACTAAGACATGTCTGGAAGACTTTTCCATGGTTTGGCACGTCGAGCAAGTCAAGGGACACGCAACAGTGTACCGAGAGTACAGCAGCACTGAAAATGTGGTGTCACCGCCAGACACCACACTTTCTAGGTGGTAGCCTTTAAATCGGCCGCGGTCCGTTATTATACGTGAGACCCGCGTGTCGCCACTATCAGTGATTACAGACCGAGCGCCGCCACACGACAGGTCTAGTCTAGAGAGACATCCTAGTACTCGCCCCAGTTGTACAGCCGACTATGCTAGCGATGATTCCCTGACCACAGACGCTCTCATTTGCAGAGACGACAGTTTAGCATAGCCTTCAGCTACGTCATTTACTACGACCTAGCAAGGCGCCATATTCTTCAAGAATGTATTCTGAACAGATAATATTGTGAATCATGTACCGTCAAGAGCGACGTTCATCATTAATGGATTAAAGTTAAGTATCAAACTAATTACGTCCGCTTTCTGAATTCTCATTCCTTGTCATGTTCCAGACCTTACGTCAGTATAGTCCTTCCCTCCTTACGCCAGCCTGCGTGAGCTAAAACGCGTGCATTTCGGCCTCCACCAGTAACACGGTGTTGCCTCTTCTGCCAACACAACAGAAAACACGTTTTCCATCTCCACTCTTAAGTCCTCGCAAGTCTCTACTACTGTGATGAGTTCAACACGGAACAAACAGCGAAAAACTAACGACTCGATCTACCTGTGAACGTTCGCGTGAGACCTATCATTCAGTGGGTTGATCGCGTTACTCCCACCTGTTCTCAGTTAGGTTCGTTGCCACCAGCTTGGACGACGCTACTTTCAACATGCTTATTTTACTTCATCTGTTTCTTAGTCACCGGTCTCCTCGTCACATATAACATACCTACCATAATGTTACAACCGCAATAGCAGATCAGATACATGTAGCATGTTGCTTATACCTTTCAATAACACTAAATTTCCCTCTCCACTATGGAAAAAACATCCCTGTAAGCTGAATCTTATCCAAAACCACCATGCATTCATTACTTCGTTGCAGCTTAACCCTTCTCCTTTCCTTAAAAAAGCTACACGCAAGTGGACTTTCAGGTCATAATGATCCGACTGCTATTTCACGCTACTCATTAATTATTCAGAGTTATTGTAACTTTAGATTCATGTTGTATTTGCTAATATAGAGTTACATTTGTCCCGTGCTTACAAAGCTTCGAAATGATTTCCATCTACTCTTCCCACGGCAGTTTTATTAGTGCTGTTTAGTCATTTGCTCTTTCTGCAGACGATCAGACTTACCATCGAAGTGTAACACATGTAAGATGTTACATTATCTTCTCTGCCCTTTACTACAGGAATGATGGCTCTACCTGTTTTTTGATACCATCGACTCTTAATTGACCATAAGATTTATACACACTTACCAGAAGTAACAAACTAATACAGGCTTCGAGTATAATTTGATATAATTCTTCTCTTCTTTTCTTAACCCTCAAGGTTAGTCATTGCCAACGGCCTTCATGCAGTGGTAACACCGGTTCCCGTCAGATTACCGAAGTTAAGCTCTGTCAGGCAGGGTGACCATCCGGTCTGCCGAGCACTGTTGGCAAGTGGGGTGCACTCAGCCCTTGTTAGGCAAACTGAGGAGCTTGGATGGCGTGTACAGGTACAGGTGCCCATGCAGCTTCAACACGATACCACACTTCATCAAGAGTAGTGACTGGCGTATTGTGACGAGCCAGTTGCTCGGCTGCCATTGACCACACGCTTTCAATTGGTGAGAGATCTGGAGAATATGCTGGCCAGGGCAGCAGTCGAACTATTTCTGTATCCAGAAAGGCCCGTACAAGACCTGCAACATGCGGTCGTGCATTATCCTGCTGAAATGTAGGATTTCACAGGGATTGAATAAAGGGTAGAGCAACGGGTCGTAACACATGTGAAATGTAACGTCCAATGTTCAGAGTGCTATCAATGCGAACAAGAGGTGACCGAGACATGTAACCAATGGCACCCCATATCGTCACGCTGGGTGATAGGCCAGTATGGCGATGACGAATACACGCTTCCAATGTGCATTCACCGCGATGTCGCCAAACACGAATGCGACCACCATGATGCTCTAAACAGAACCTGGATTTATCAGAAAAATGACGTTTTGCTATTCGTGCACCCAGGTTCGTCGTTGAGTACACCATCAAATGGTTCAAATGGCTCTGAGCACAATGGGACTAAACAACTGAGATCATCAGTCCCCTAGAACTTAGAACTACTAAAACCGAACTAACCTAAGGACATCACACACATCGATGTCCGAGGCAGGATTCGAACCTGCGACCGTAGTGGTCCTGCGGTTCCAGACTGAAGCGCCTAGAGCCGCTCGGCCACCCCGGCCGGCAGTTCACCATCGCAGGCGCTCCTGTCAGTAATGCAGCGTCAAGGGTAACCACAGCCATGGTATCCGAGCTGATAGTCCATGCTGCTGCAAACGTCGTTGAACTGATCCTGCAGATAGTTGTTGTCTTGCAAACGTCCCAACCTGTCGACTCAAGGATGAATACGAAGCCGATGGGATCCAGCACGGCGCTCCTTATTACCCTCCTGAACCCACCGATTCCTTATTCTGCTAACAGTCATTTGATCTCGACCAACGCGAGCAGCAATGCGATAAACCGCAATCACGATAGGCTACAATCCGACATTTATTAAAGTCGAAAACGTGATGGTACGCATTTGTCCTCCTTACACGAGGCATCACAACAACGTTTCACTAGCCAACGCCGGTCAACTGCTGTTTGTGTATGAGAAATCGGTTGGAAACTTTCCTCACGTCAGCACGCTGTAGGTGTCGCCAACCTTGTGTGAACGCTCTGAAAAGCTAATCATTTGCATATCACAGCATCTTCTTCCTGTGGGTTAAATTTCGCGTCTGTAGCACGTCATCTTCGTGGTGTAGCAATGTTAATGGCCAGTAGTGTAGGTGCAGCCTGGGAGAGAAAGGAAGGCGTGTGCTGGTTAGCGCGCTCTCCGCTACCCGGCATGCGTCACGCGGACGGCGCGTCCATGGCTCGTGGAGGCCGGGCTGGCCGCCAACCAATGGCGTTGCAGGGACCTTGCAGTCACGCCCGGCGCGGCCTTCCCGGCGCGTGCTTGAGAGGCGAGTTGCAGCTATGGGGCTCCTCACCTGCCCGGTGGGGATCCCTGGGAATCCACTCGTTCCAGTAACCGACGGGGAGAGTGACGTTTTGGAGACAATTACACTGATGAGCCGAGACATTACGACCACTGCGAGGATGTATGCTGGCTGCTGCCGCTAAGGGCACGTGACGCGATAACCACTTGCATGAATATCAAGAGCTCAGATGGAAACACAGTTGTAAGCAAAGAAGAGAAAGCAGGAAGGTGGAAGGAGTATATAGAGGGTCAATACAGGGGCCTTGTTCTTGAGGTCAATATTATGGACATGTAAGAGGAGGTAGATGAAGATGAAATGGGAGATACGATACTGCGTGAAGAGTTTGACAAAGCACTGAAAGACCTGAGTCGAAACAAGGCCCCCGGAGTAGACAACATTCCATTAGAACTACTGACAGTCTTGGGAGAGCCAGTCCTGACAAAACTCTACCATCTGGTGAGCAAGATGTATGAGACAGGCGAAATTCCCTCAGACTTCACGAAGAATATAATAATTCCAATCCCAAAGAAAGCAGGTGTTGACAGATGTGAAAATTACCGAACTATCAGTTTAATAAATCACAGCTACAAAACACCAACGTGAATTCTTTACAGACGAATGCAAAAACTGGTAGAAGCAGACCCCGGGGAAGATCAGTTTGGATTCCGTAGAAATGTTGGAACACGTAAGGCAATACTGACCCTACGACGTATCTTAGAAGAAAGATTAAGGAAAGGCAAACCTACAATTCTAGCATTTGTAGACTTAGAGAAAGCTTTTTGACAATGTTGACTGGAATACTCTCTTTCAAAATCTGAAGGTGGGAGGGGTAAAATACAGGGAGTGAAAGGCTATTTACAATTTGTACAGAAAGCAGATGGCAGTTATAAGAGTCGAGGGACATGAGAGGGAAGCAGTGGTTGGGAAGGGAGTGAGACAGGGTTGTAGCCCCTCCCCGATGCTATTGAATCTGTATATTGAGCAAGCAGTAAACGAAACAAAAGAAAAGTTCGGGGTAGGTATTAAAATCCATGGAGAAGGAATAAAAACTTTGAGGTTCGCCGATGACATTGTAATTCTGCAAAGGACTTGGAAGAGAAGTTGAACGGAATGGACAGTGTCTTGAAAGAAGGGTATAAGATGAACATCAACAAAAGCAAAACGAGGATAAAGGCATGTAGTCGAATTAAATCGGGTGATGCTGAGGGAATTAGATTAGGAAATGAGACACTTAAAGTAGTAAAGGAGTTTTGCTATTTGGGGAGCAAAGTAAATGATGATGGTCGAAGTAGAGAAGATATAAAATGGAGACTGGCAATGGCAAGGAAAGCTTTTCTGAGGAAGAGAAATTAGTTAACATCGAGTACTGATTTAAGTGTCAGGAAGTCGTTTCTGGAAGTATTTGTATGGAGTGTAGCCACGTATGGAAGTGAAACGTGGACGATAAATAGTTTAGACAAGAAGAGAATAGAAGCTTTCGAAATGTGGTGCTACAGAAGAATGCTGGAGATTAGATGGGTCGATCACATAACTAATGAGGAGGTATTGAATAGGATTGGGGAGAAGAGGAGTTTGTGGCACAACTTGACTAGGAGAAGGGATCGTTTGGTAGGGCATATTCTGAGGCATCAAGGGATCACCAATTTAGTATTGGAGGTTAGTGTGGAGGGTAAAAATCGTAGACGGAGACCAAGAGATGAATACACGAAGCAGATACAGAAGGATGTAGGTTGCAGTACGTACTGGGAGATGAAGAGGCTTGCACAGGATATAGTAGCATGGAGAACTGCATCAAACCAGTCTTAGCACTGAAGACCACAACAACAACAACAACAACATTAGCGGAGAAGAGACGAATGGGGAACAGGGGACGCAAATACGGAAATCTACCGATTCGAGAGACTTTGACAAAAGCCAGATTGTTGTGCCCCGGTGCCTGGAATCGAGCGTCCCCGAAAGGGCCAAGCTGGTCTGCTGTTCTAGGGATCGGGGCTTCCCGCTCTCTAAAGCAGGACAGGGGGCGATTTGTGGCCTAGCAGCAGGCCCAGCACACTAGAAATGAGTAGTTCGCCAACGAACGCGTGGAAAGGAACGGTTCACCAAGGTGAACGAAAGGACCGAGGAACGAATTCCAAGGAACGGTCGTGTCATAGTTCACTTCGGTCGCGGCGGTCTACTTATAGTTCCCGGGAACGATCGGTTCATAGTTCACTAGTTCACTTCGGTCGCGGCGGTCACTTCGGCAGTTCTCGTTCCAGCCTCGGTCGCGTGCTCGTCTCAGTCTCGGCCTCCCGCGGCCGCACGCGTCGTTCTTCGCATGACCACCCGTCTCAGTTCCACTGCCGACTGCTCCTAGTTAGTTCCGTATCCAGTTGATCGTTTCGTTCACTGCGCTCGCCTACTTTACATGTGTTCCAAACTGTTCTTGCACTTCGTTCTGGCTATTCAGCGCCCACGACCGGTAATCAAAAAGTATTTTATAGTTACGTAAATTACATAAAAATTACGTTGTGTGTAATAGGTACGTCTTTTCAGGTAACAAGAGGGCATATCAGCTCACTTCATTATATCGATGAACGGCAGAAGACATACAAGGCAAGTTTTTTGTTATTCATGTATTTTTTGGTTTCATCGACTTGATTTAGCAGCTAACTTTCCATTATTTGCTTAATTTTTAGTGTAAGAAGATTCATATAAAAGGATTTTTGTGTATCTTTCATATACAAAACATTACATTTACGAAGGCTTTAATTATTTTTAAGTTTGGTTGTTTGCAATTTGCATTACCTGCTAATTTGGTTTCTTTGAAGAGAAAAAAATAAATATGGAGGTGGATCATTTTGGCTCAGTAGGAAGAGCGGCGCCTCTCCATTTGAAAAGACATAGATTGCCATAAAATCGTATTTACTCATTATCTGAAAAACATTTGTTCAGATGGAGCTTTCAAACCAAAAACTTTATTACTGCGAAATTAATTATTATTATTATTATTATTATTGCTGCATTAACTTTAATAATGCAACATAGAAACCTAATTTTTACTAAGTGTGTGACGGAAGTATGAGAAAACCACATTTTATGCTTCCATAAAGTCTCTACTTCGCCTACGAGCTCAGAGACAACGTGAATTATATAGAGGGTGTAAACGATTATTGTTTACAACGTAGCATAGATATGTAGTGGAAGTCGAAACGAAGAATTTTAGCCGGCCGAAGTGGCCGTGCGGTTAAAGGCGCTGCAGTCTGGAACCGCAAGACCGCTACGGTCGCAGGTTCGAATCCTGCCTCGGGCATGGATGTTTGTGATGTCCTTAGGTTAGTTAGGTTTAACTAGTTCTAAGTTCTAGGGGACTAATGACCTCAGCAGTTGAGTCCCATAGTGCTCAGCGCCATTTGAACCATTTGAAGAATTTTATACAAGACACTGGTGGTCTATTAAGTTGGGAAACAGCCACCAACAGATTTACAAGACTACATGAGTTATAGCCCATGCGCGTCGCGTGAGATTTTCGTGTTCTCCTCTCCAGCTCTCTCCACATCGCCATCGATTGTTTCGCAATTGTTGCTTGCATTAGCTTGTTATTTCTTCACTGCCTAATTATTACATCTTAGTCTGTTTGTTGTATCTGCTCGTAACGGACAACACATCGTCCGTAACTAGTGAGTAGTCTGTACTCGGGGCCGGTTTTCCATGCGCCACCCTATATTATTTCCCTGCGATCAGCCAGAGAACGCTACAGTTGGCTAAACGAGAGGTTCTGCAGAATCACAGAAATTAGTCCTAAAAGTGAGTAAGAATTCTGTAATGAATAAAAACTCTATACTCCAGGGGAGGCAAGTGCCCCCTCTTGGTGCCCTCCATCCTTCAGTCACCTACACTACTAGTTTTCAGTTTTCCATAAGAACCGTATACCAAGCACAAATGAACGGTGAACGAGTAAATACGAACGGTTCCCAAAAAAGAAGGATCAGTAGTGAACTAGTTCCCGAGGATGATCGAGTTTGCCCATCTCTACAGCACACCGCTCAGCGCACACTGTTGACCATGGTGCTGTGTAGGAGAGCATCCCTACGTGTTCCCAACAACACCGTCAATTACGATTACGGTGGGCACAGAATCATAGAGAGTGGACCGCGGGTGAGTGGAATCGCGTCGCCTGGTCGGATGAATCCCACTTGATGTTAAACCGGGTCCAGATACGCCGTCTTCCAGGCAAACGCCTGCTCGAAACACGCAGCGCGCCACGGGCGCAGAGCGGTGGGAATTGCACTTATTAGGGACCGCCTGTAACAGATTACGCTTCGTGTTTCCCTTGACAGCGATAGCATCTGCTGGCACGAGAACTACCTGTCTCGCAAGGCCAGAATCCTGCTGGAGTGGTTTGAGGAGCATGACAGTGAACTCACGTTGACGTCGTGGCCATCAATTTCGTCTTATCTGAATCCTATAAATCCAACTCAGCGTGCACCAACCGACTGCCCGAAAATTACGGGAAGTGTGTGACCTGCGCGTGGGCATCTGGTGCCACAAACCTTTGGAACCCTATCAAGTACTTGTCGAATCCGTGGTACGCAGAATCATTGCTGAATTGGTTTCCAGAAGTGGACCAACAACCTTTTGAGTACATGGTCAAAATACACTACTGGCCATTAAAATTGCTACACCACGAAGATGACGTGCTGCAGACGCGAATTTAACCGACAGGAAGAAGATACTGTGATATGCAAATGATTAGCTTTTCAGAGCATTCACACAAGATTGGCGCCGGTGGCGACACCTCCAACGTGCTGACATGAGGAAAGTTTCCAACCGATTTCTAATACACAAATAGCAGTTGACCGGCGTTGCCTGGTGAAACGTTGTTGTGATGCTTCGTGTAAGGAGGAGAAATGCGTACCATCACGTTTCCGACTTTGATAAAGGTCGGATTGTAGCCTATCGCGATTGCGGTTTATAGTATCGCAACATTGCTGCTCGCGTTGGTCGAGATCCAGTGACTGTTAGCAGAATATGGAATCGGTGGGGTCAGGAGGGTAATACGGAACGCCGTGCTGGATCCCAACGGCCTCGTATCACTAGCAGTCGACATGACAGGCATCTTATCCGCATGGCTGTAACGGATCGTGCAGCCACGTCTCAATCCCTGTGTTAACACATGGGAACGTTTGCAAGACAACAACCATCTGCACGAACAGTTCGAGTACGTTTTGTAGCAGCATGGACTATCAGCTCGGAGACCATGGCTGCAGTTACCCTTGACGATGCATCACAGACAGGAGGGCCTGCGATGGTGTACTCAACGACGAACCTGGGTGCACGAATGGCGAAACGTCATTTTTTCGGATGAATCCAGGTTCTGTTTACAGCATCATGATGGTGGCACCAGTGTTTGGTGACATCGCGGTTAACGCACATTGGAAGCATGTATTCGTCATCGCCATACTGGCGTATCACGCGGCGTGATGGTATGGGTTGCCATTGGTTACACGTCTCGCTCACCTCTTGTTCGCATTGATGGCACTTTGAACAGTGGACGTTACATTTCAGATGTGTTACAACCAGTGGCTCTACCCTTCGTTCTATCCCTACGAAATCCTAAATTTCAGCAGGATAATGCACAACCGCATGTTGCAGGTCCTGTACGGGCCTTTCTGGATACAGAAAATGTTCAACTGCTGCCCTGGCCAGCACATTCTCCAGATCTCTCACCAATTGAAAACGTGTGGTCAATGGTGGCCAAGCAACTGGCTCGTCACAATACGCCAGTCACTTCTCTTGATGAACTATGGTATCGTGTTGAAGCTGCATGGGCAGCTGTACCTGTACACGCCATCCGTTTGACTCAATGCCCAGGCGTATCAAGGCCGTTATTACTGCCAGAGGTGGCTGTTATGGGTACTGATTTCTCAGGATCTATGCACCCAAACTGCGTGATAATGAAATCACATGCCAGTTCTAGTATATTTGTCCAATCAATACCCGTGTATCTTCTGCGTTTCTGCTTGGTGTAGTAATTTTAATGGCCAGTAGTGTATTTTGGCTCATCAGTGTATTGGTTCCTCTCTGCTACTAGCCATGTTTTTTTATATCTTATGTCTTATGTTATTATATAAAGAGAAGTTGTCGTTTAACGTTGTTGCTAAAACTTTCGAAATGTTCTTAACCGATGTATTGCTAATTTTTACACGATACTGAATCCAACATTCAGAAGGACATAGGTTGTATAATTTAATATTTATAATTTTAAATAGGTACAATAAGTAAGTAATATAAATCTTGATTGATTTAGTTCAAATTTTTACACAATACTCTGATGAACACTTCCAAGAATTTTTTTACGTCGATGTACACGTTTTCTATGAGGATCAACTGCGAGAAAGAAATTGTTGTGTTGTGCTAAGAAAACGTGCTGCTGCGTTTTCTTTCTTGCAGTCGGTCTTAACGCAATACGGGAAAGTTGTATTTACGGCCGACCAATTTTCGATTAGAATGTTACTACGGATTAGAATGTTATTACAGAACTTTGTTGTAGCGCTACCCAATCGCTGACTAAAACTGTATGAAATACTGTCATTGAAGTATATCATACTCTCAGCTGGACAGGTCTCAGATTTACTCCATTTCTTTTAAGCGACTTCATTTGCCAGTGAAGCTTTCGTTTGTGCCCAACGTGTTTTGGCTCGAGAACACGTGCAATTCTATTCGAAAATAGTAAGTAATAAGAACGCATAATTAACACCCTCACGCACTTTCCTTTTGGGTCGCCAGACATCTGACTGGTCTGATACGACCCATCACGTATTCTTCCCCTGTGCCAACCTTTTCATCTCAGAGTAGCACTTGCAACCTACGTCCTCAATTATTTGCTTGATGTATTCCAGTCTCTGACTTCCTCTACAGTTTTTGCCCTTTTCAGTTCTCTCTAGTACCTTGGAAGTCATTCCCTGATGTCTTGTCCAATCATCCTGTCGCTTCTCCATGTCGGAATTTTCCACATATTACTTTCCTCTCCGATTTTGCGCAGAACCTCCTCATTCCTTGCCCTATCATTCGACCTAATTTTCAACATTCGCTTATGGCACAACATCTCAAATGTTTCGATTCTCTTTTGTTCCAGTTTTCCCACACTCCATGTTTTCCTACCGTACAATGCTGCGCTCCAAAAATACATTCGCGGAAATTGCTTCCTCAAATTAAGACTTATGTTTGATTCTAGTAGACGTCTGTTCGGCAGGAAATCGCTTTTTGCCAGTATTAGACCGCTTTTGATGACTTCCTTGCTCGTTCGTCACTGGTTACTTTGCTGCCCGGGTAGCAAAATTCCTTAACTTCATCTACTTCCTGGCCATCAATCATGAATCAAGTTTCTCGCTGATATCATTTCTGCTACTTCTCATTACTTTCGTGTTTCACCTCAGTACACATTCTGTACTCATGAGACCGTTCATTTCATTCAGCAGATCAAGTAATTCTTCTTCACTTTCACTCAGTTTAGCAATGTCATCAGCTCACACTCATACACATTCATAATTGTTTTAACAATATACACGTTTTGACATTCTGCACTTATACTGGGTGCTCCGAAAATATTCGTTGAAATTAATACAGGAGGTAGAGAGTATCAAAACAAATATACAGGGTGATTAAAAAAGAATACCAAAACTTTAGGAATTTAAAACTCTGCAACGACAAAAGGTAGAGCTAAGCACTATCTGTCGGCGAATTAAGGGAGCTATAAAGTTTCATTTAGTTGTACATTTGTTCGCTTGAGGCGCTGTTGACTAGGCTGAAAACCAAACTACCCGAGGCAGCCTGTGACAGAGCACTTCATCACTGGCCTCCAAGAAGCCCTGATCTTACCCCCTGCGATTTTTTCTTATGGGGGTATGTTAAGGATATGGTGTTTCGGCCACCTCTCCCAGCCACCATTGATGATTTGAAACGAGAAATAACAGCAGCTATCCAAACTGTTACGCCAAATATGCTACAGAGAGTGTGGAACGAGTTGGAGTATCGGGTTGATATTGCTCGTGTGTCTGGAGGGGGCCATATTGAACATCTCTGAACTTGTTTTTGAGTGAAAAAAAAAACCTTTTTAAATACTCTTTGTAATGATGTATAACAGAAGGTTATATTATGTTTCTTTCATTAAATACACATTTTTAAAGTTGTGGTATTCTTTTTGAATCACCGTGTATTTAGTAATGGTACATATGGGTCCTGATGACAGTTCCTGATGCTAGGGACGATTTACACAAAAGATTGCTTAGCATTTTAATTAGGACAGTGGCATTCACAGGAATAGCAGGAATGAGCGACCATCGGCCTGTATGCAGGCAGTACGCTTTTAGCTCACTGATAGTCTTCCCCTTTCGAAGATTCAGGCAGTGACGGCAATTCTAGCGATGAGATTTTCTTCTGTTTCCACAACAGTTTCATAGATCAGCCGTTTTGTATGCCCCCAGATGAAGAAATCTAGAAGAAACGTGAGGCCAGGTGACCAAAGGGCGATCCATCGATCTCAGATGATTCCTCACAGCAATTCTGAAAGGGTTTGGCGCCCCATCACCCTTTGTCTAAAATTTGACGATGCTGCTCTGGTTCCAGTTGAAACGTCCCCTTAGAAAAATTAGTGAATTACTGTGCTGATAAATCTTTTACATTATTTGATTTTCAAACAGCTGAGCAAAACTGAACGTACTCAGGCATTTCTCTCTTTACTTATTCTGATCAACACTAAACTGACAAATAATATTTTTAGCGCAGCGCAATCTGACTTTCAAAAATCCCTACAAAAGAATGGCCCTGACTAGCAATAACCTATACCTTTGACGAATCACTTACCTCACAAAAATCTTCGTTACTCGAATTACTGCAATACAGCGAGCGCCAATACTGCCAGCTAAATAAAAGATTCTAACTACCGAAGTCACTAACTACTGATAGGCATAGTTAGCAAATGAAAGATTTTGATAGAGAACAAACAATGTATTTACCTTAATAATGTTGAAAAGTCATAATATATATGTATATATCAGTTCATGACATCCAGTTTTACAAATTTACTGTTTCTGATGGAGACACGTCCAGATCATCCGCTCTCAAAACTCTGCCATCTCTCTCCCCACATCCACCACTGCTGGCAGCTCACCTCCAACTGCGCAACGCTACGCGCTGTTCACATCCAACTGCCCAACACTACAATAGCGAATATTACGGCAATGCCAACCAGCCAGTGACAGCACACAGCACAGCCAGTGATTTTCATACAGAGCGCTACGTGGCGTTACCAACATAAAAGCCTACTTACATCTAAACAGCCTACTTACACAGTATACTAGGACATGCCTTTATAAAACAGGTATGCCTATTCATACTTAAAGCGCACAAATGCACATGTATGTCAATATTACTTTTCAGTATGGTCTATTTTATCATTTTAAGGTGTAGAAAATCTGCTAGTGAAGTTATAATTTTCCCCATATTTTGCTGCAGATCTGAAGATGGTCATTATAGACCGAAACCGGCAGTCTGATGACAAAAAAATTCGTGACCATAGACGTAAAGTAAGGAACATTTAGGCAGAATTGAAGAATGTACGGTCCAATCAACCGATCACCTAGAATTTTTACCAAAGAGAATCGCCAAACAGCGGTTCGTTTTGAACAATTATTTTATTTAGGTAACCAGTTTCGGCATCTCACTAATGACATCGTCAGGCCCCATATGCAGTTCATATGCAGACAGTCAGACGTAGCGATACATAGTGGAGCCATCAATATGTAGATACCGTGAACTCGATACTCGAGTGTTTCCTTCAAAGACTCGACAACAGCTTACCGAAAATGCCGGCCGCATACTAACACCGAATCGCCATTGATGAGGGCGAGGTCGTGTAGCTAGTGGGGTTTGCATGTGCGCAAATGTGCGAACTGTCGACACTCAAATAGGCTTCAGAACAAAGCCTCGGCAGGAAGTAAGAGGTGTCGTTTCCCCTGCTGTAAAAACATTGTGAGACCTGCACGTGCTGGAAAAATCTTCAGGAGCTAGAGCTGCCGCGCACTGAAGACGGAAAGGACGAAGCTGGTGGTCATGTAACACATTCAGCACTAGGCTGTGTATGGCACGCGCAGTACGGCGTGATCTGTAGACAGTGTCTTCAACATGTCACGGAATCTCGTCTTCTGTTCCGCGAGTTTTTGCTGTACGATTCTGACTTGTATCACCCGTACTTGCAGGGAAATTGCTTCTTCACGTACCAGGCGATACAGACGTCCGAATGTCTGGTGCTGTGGGGCCCCTTTGGTTGAGGAAGCGCTGCCGATATCCACCCACGGCAACCCTCCTATTTCCATTCACACACCTGTATACCAGATGTGTGTCAACCGTTTCAGAATACGTAAACCGCTCCATGTTCACTGATGTTGTCACAGGGCGTCGATGATTGCAAAGGAATCGGTGTGTTTACAAGCAGAATTCAGTGACAACCATCCGCTCACAGAGTAGAATGTAATGTCAGTACAGATTCTCAACCAGCGACACGGAGAAAACGTCCTACGCCACCACCACTGCACTGCGCCACAGGCTGCAGTTACCTTCCCAACATTGCCAACAGATTCCCTGTGCCTTGTCTCACCAGTCACCTACCATCCCTCACATACCCATTGACCAGCAGCAAAGGAGCAGTCCACTCATGACTCAATACCACCTCGGACTGGAGCAACTGAATCACGTTCTCCGCCAGGACTTTGATCACCTCTCAGCCTGTCCTGAAGTAAAAAACATCCTCCCACAGTAGTAGTCCACTGCCCACGCAACCTATGCAGTATCATTGTTCCTGCTCCAAGCCTTTTCCTCATGGCTCATGTCCCAGAAGTAATCCTAGATGGAAGATGTGTGTCATACATCCTCCAACTACCAGCTGCTCCAATCCTGTCACTGGCCACCCTCCAACCCCACCAAAAGCAGGGCCATCTGTGAAAACATCCATATGATACACTAATATACTTGCTACCACCCTGCTGCATTGTATGTGGGCGTGACAACTGACAGGCTGTATATCTGCATGAATGACCTCTACTAAAAAAATGTTGCTTAACATTACAAATTGACTTCAGAGACCATATGTTACCAATCCAAATATACACACATCAAAATGTTTTGCAGCACCTCGGTTCCGAGAGTTCAGGAAACTGTACAGAAAATAGGAATAGAGATCAACATAAACATCATTTCCGGCATTTTTATCGTTTTACTATTCATGAAAACCACACATTGAATGTTGTACCACCATAAAGCGAGACCTTAAGATGTGGTGGTACAGATTGCTGTACACACCGGTCGGAACCTCTAATATCCAGTAGCACGTCCTCCTGCATTGAGGCAAGCCTCTATTCGTCGTGGCATACTATCTACAAGTTCATCAAGGCACTATTGCTTCAGATTGTCCCACTCCTCAACGGCGATTCGGCGTAGATCCTTCAGAGTGGTTAGTGGGTCACGTCGTCCATGAACAGCCCATTTCTATCCATCACAGGCACGTTGGATAGGGTTCATGTCTGTAGAAAATGCTGACCACTCTAATCGAGCGATTCCATTTATCCTGAAGGAAGTCATTAACAAGATGTGCAGGATGGGGGCGCGAATTGTCGTTCATGAAAGCCATGAAGGCATTTTGAGAGAGCAGAATGCGCTCCGCGGAACTCACGGACTTCGAACGTCGTCAGCTGATCGGGTGTCACTTGTGTCATACGTCTGTACGCGAGATTTCCACACTCCTAAACATCCTCAGGTTCACTGTTTGCGATGTGATAGTGAAGTGGAAACGTGAAGGGACACGTACAGCACAAAAGCGTACAGGCCGACATCGTCTGTTGACTGACAGAGACCGCTGACGGTTAAAGAGGGTCGTAAGGTGTAAGAGGCAGACATCTATCCAGACCATCACACATGAAATTCCAAACTGCATCAGGATCCACTACAAGTACTATGACAGTTAGGCGGGAGGTGAGAAAACTTGGATTTTGTGATCGAGCGGCTGCTCATACCTGGAAGCCACACATCACGCCGGTAAATGCCAAACGACGCCTCACTTGGTGTAAGGAGCGTAAACATTGGGAAAACGTTGTGTGGAGTGATGAATCACGCTACACAGTGTGGCGATCCGATGGCAAATGCCCGGTGAACGTCATTTACCAGCGTGTGTAGTGCCAACAGCAACATTCGGAGGCGGTGGTGTTATGGTGTGGTCGTGTTATTCATGGAGGGGGCTTGCACCCCAGTTGTTTTGCGTGGCACTATCACAGCACAGGCCTCATGGATGTTTTAAGCACCTTCTTGCTTCCCACTGTTGAAGAGCAATTCGGGGATGGCGATTGCATTTTTCAACGCGATCGAACACCTGTTCATAATGCACGGCATGTGGCGGAGTGGTTACACGACAATAACATCCCTGTAATGGACTGGCCTGCACAGAGTCCTGACCTGAATCCTATAGAAGACCTTTGGGATGTTTTGGAACGCCGATTGCGTGCCAGGACTCACCGACCTATATTGATACCACTCCTCAGTGAAGAGCTCCGTGAAGAATGGACTGCCATTCCCCAGGAAACCTTTCAGCACCTGATTGAACGTATGCCTGTGAGAGTGGAAGCTGTCATCAAGGCTAAGGGTGGGCCAACACCATACTTCATTCCAGCATTACCGATGGAGGGCGCCACGAACTTTTAGGTCATTTTCAGCCAGCTGTCCAGATACTTTTGATCACATTGTGTATGTATGGGAATTATGTACGTCCCAATCTTCTTCTCTTCCCTGTCTCTATCTCTTCTTCCCCCTCTACCTGTCCATCTTCTCCTCCTTCCTCCCCACCTCTCCATCTCCTCCTGCCCCTCTCTCCCCCCTCTCATTGTCCATCTTTTCCTTCCTCCTCTGTCCATCTCCTCCATTCCGCTTTCTGTCTCAATTTTCTTCCAGCGCTCTGTCCACCCCTTTCCTCTATCTAACATTCAGATTCTGTGGTAGTACTGTACTCAGAAGCGGACAAGGTTTCACTGTTGTATATGTATGTAAAGGGTGAAGAAAAATTCACGCTCTCGCACTTCGCAGCGCGATTCCTCGCAATACAAAAATGTTCGTAACATTTCGTCCTGAGCATATTTCAGGCAGTAAATGGATCTTAAAGACTGGCAAGCCGGCGACACTGGAATCAATGATAGCAAATGCCAGTGACGCTGTGCAGTTGGTGCAGTGTAATAGCGTTTTGGGTTAGAATGCAGGAGGTCAAGGGTTCGATTCTGGGTCGAGGTGTACTTATTTTTATTTGCTAAATGTAGTCTGCGTGATGTCTGAATCGTCATACAGCTATTACAGTGGGTATACAGAACATTCGCACTTACATATTACGAACACAGAAGTGAAAGTACAACCGTTTTCACTGGTCAGCTTTTAAAGAAGCCTTTTGTACATCGTGGACGAGAATTCTCTCACACCACCTGTTTTCTGTGTACCCTCACCCAATGGTCCTATCAATTAGTACCGTCTGTTATTCTTGTCATATTCAGATCCATTACATTTCGTTATGGCCTTATGTCACCATAAGGGCTAGGAACGTGTTTTGTTGATAATTTCCAAACGCGTACTATGTAAACGTCGCGAACGTGTGGCTTAAAAAAACGGAGCATACTACAATATTATATGGCAGAATGAAGTTGCACCATTTTACATAGTCGAACATTCTTTCTCGGTCGATGACTGCTACGAGCGTGTCTTAATTTTTCTTCAGCCCTGTTTCCATTATCGAGTGCAAATTGAGAATTGCTTTTACCTTTCTTAAAGCTAAACTCGTCTTCTCCATTCTCCTCTATGTTATTCACGATAGTAACTATGGATTGATAAGCTGTTACGCTGACTGTGCGATATGTTTCGCAGTTATGTGCCGTTGCTATCTTCGGAATTGGGAGGATGATATTTTTCCGAAAGTCTGATCTTATGTCGCCAGTCTCACCGATGCTACACACCAACCTGAATAGTCGTTTGGCTGCCACATCCCCCATTGATATGGGGAATTCCGGTGGAATGTTTCCTGTCCATAGGCCTTATTTGATCTCAAGTCTTCCAGCGCCCTTTTAAATTCTGGCTCTCGAGAATTAGTCAGTAAATATTAATCCAGATGAGAAATTCTGGATCTTTCGTGCCGAGCAAATTGCTGCTGCATTCACAGTTTCCGTATCAATTTTATTTAGAGTGAAAGCTTAAAGTAATATGAGAGAGGAAAATAGAATTGTAAATAATTCGCGTCATATAAATGAACCGATACGAACAGATTTCGACTACTGTCATTTTGAGAGGTATTAATAATTCGTGGCGCTACGTGCTGAGAAGGCTAACCGACGACATTCAGGACGGACACTAGAACGTAAAATGAAACGCAGTGAACGAATGAAGAGATACTGAGAGCAAAAGAAGGTAAGAAAGTGGTAAATAAGTTCAAATACACAACAAAAGAAAAATGAACAACACCACAAAGTATTGTTAACTTTTTAGAAGTCACTTTGGTATAACGAAATTGTTCGTTGTGTACTCTTGGCCTACGAAAAGGAAAAGAGTATACACAAGTAAAACAGTAGAAAGATATGGCGAAACTTTCAAGAAACATTTCTAGGCACGTGGAGGAAGAAAATTGTTACAAGGCCATGGGCCCGGAAACGCTTTATTTTCATATTAGAGCACAGTTATTGCTTCTCTTCGCTATTACTTTCGTAAATTAGCTTTTCAAAATCCCCTCCTTTAGCAGGGACACATGCGTCATCGCATTGAATCGCCGACGTGATGTATCGCTCGATGATTGTGTATTGTTTCACTATTTGGGCATGAAGACTCTATCCATCTTGTTCCGGTGTTCCGTACACAATAGCTTTCAAATGCCCCCACAACTTGAAGTTTAGTGGTTGTAGGTCCGAAGAGCGTCGAGACCGAGGAATTGCGCCACCTCTGCCTATCCATCTCTTGACAGAATCTGTTATTTAGAAGCCTACGAACTGTAATGAGGAGCAGTACCACCATGCATGAAGTACATATTTTGTCGCGCTCATAAAGAAACATGTTGAAGCACAGCGGATAAGGTTCTCCGTTGAGCCTGATGACCTAACGAACCGTTACCAACAATTCCGACCCAAACGTGACAGAAAATCTTTCTTGATGACGTCATTGCATAATTTTGTGAGGATTCCCGACAGCCCGCATGCCCTGATTGTGAAAATTTTCAATTTTATCACGTTTAAACGAAGCGTCATCCGAGAAGATCGGATCTGTACTACAATGAGGCTTGGCACGTTGATGAATGAACCTTTCGCATAAGCGTACCCTTGCAGGAGAATGAGGTTAGTCTCGTGTTAACGACAGCAATGAAGTGAGTCTCAGGTCAACATTACCTTCGTTCCACTGGAACAACGAATACTGGCGGGGAACCTACTTACTGTACATTCCAAACAACCGTAACCAAGAAGATAATGTGAACATGTCGTATAAAGGATATGTTTCGTGTAATGAAGGTACGTTCTGTTTCAGTGTGTTTGCTATGATTAATGCGATTATGAAAAGAAGAAGGAAATAAAGCGTTCCCGGACCCATGACCGTTAGCCGCATTTCATTCTTCTCCTAGCTGTTCCTGGCCACGCGTTACTGTGGCTCAGTCTGGTTAAATGAAAAAAGAAAGAAAATACACTATGTGATCAAAAGATCTGGACACCCACAAAAGCATACGTTTTTCATATTAGGTGCATTCTGCTCCCACCTACTGCCAGGAACTCCATATCAGTGACCTCAGTAGTCATTAGACATCGTGAGAGAGCAGAGTCCTTAGGTAGTGGTCATCCACTGCAGTAGTAGTCCTTGGGCGGCCTGAGCGAGGCATGTCATCGACAGTTCCTGACTCTCCGCATCTCTTCCATGTCTGAACAACATCGCTTTGGTTCGCTCCGAGACGCCTGGACACTTCTCTTGACCGCTCGGGGTAGCCACGCGGTCTAGGGCGTCTTGTCAGTTCCGCGCGGCTGCCCCCCCCCCACCCCTCCACCCCTTCGGAGATTCCAGTCAGCCATCGGGCATGGGTATGTGTGTTGACCATAGCGTAAGTTAAAGTTAGATTAAGTAGTGTGTGAGCTGGCGAGCGATGACCTAATCAGTTTGGTCCCATAAGATCTACCCACAATTTTTTTACACCTCCCTTGTTGACAGCCCTTCCTGGCACAAAGTAACAATGCGGACGCGATCGAATCGCGGTACTGACCGTCTAGTCATGGTTGAACTACAGACAACACGAGCCGTGTACCTCATTCGTGGTGGAATGACTGCAACTGATCGGTTGTCGCCCCCCCCCCCCCCCCCCCCGTGTTTAATAGGCGCTGCTCATGTATGGTTTTACATCTTTGACATCTCTGAACAATCAAAGGCTGTGTCTGTCATACAATATCCACTGTGAGTGTCTATCTTCAGGAGTTCTGGGAACCAGGGTGATGCAAACCTTTTTTTGATGTATGTATTACTTCCTCCCACGTACATCTCACGATATCATCACGACGAGAAAATTCAGAAAATTAGAGCTAACACAGAGGATTACCGACAGTCATTCTTCCCACGTGCTATTCACCTGTTAGCGGATAGGACCCCACACACTGTCAGATGGCTTCCGGGATATGAGGCAGACGTAGAAAAATTGGTGTGGTCCTAGGCACACTACCCTCTAAGTAGAACACTCTCCCGCACTCTTAACCTCCTTTTCTGTAAATATTTTGAGATGATGCAAGGTAACTTTCGAGCCTGCAGCCGAACCGTTTTGCCTTGTTTATTCGCTTGTGCCAAACTTCGGTCTCTGACGACCTAGACGTCGACCTTCGCGCGTATTCACACCTGACGAAACTGCGACGTCTGCCATTCTCGTCCTGAAGGCTGGGAACTGCGGGAATGCAACTGCGCGTCAGCTGAGAAATATCGGTCTCCTGCAGTCCAGCAGGGTGAAAGGACTGTCGGGGCCGTTCCAGAACCGCCTGGCCGTGTGTTATGAGCCGTCCTTCTGGAGCACGCCTTGGCTTCGCGCCTGGAAACCGGTTCTCCAGCCACTCACCAATATCTCGTGGCGTCCTTCCGACATGCCGCCACAGTCACTTGTTCTTGACGTCACTCAGCCTAACGAGGGAGAATGTGTGCTAATGACGGCAGGCGCTGGTCCACATAGCAAATACTAGGGCGTACGTCGCCTGCCCGATAGCCTCTATACGTAAATCAAGAGAGCTTGTATACAGACAGTTCATCCATCCTGGTAACCTAGGATTTTGACAATTTTTGCCTATTACTGACACTGATACTGGCAAGATATCGATCCCAAAGGTGCCAAGAATTTAGAGAATTTTTTAATTTCAAGTCTGAAGTCAGGTAACAAATACCAAAAAATATTCTTTTCCGTGTGATATTATTACAAATTAACAATTTCCTAATTTTTCCTTTAGTTATTGTGTAAAACCTTTCTTCTTGCCGAATCTCATGATTCCACGTCCAGGGGAAGTGCCCTGTTTTAATAAATGAGTCTGTGAGCATTAAAATATGTGAGATAAATAGCTGTAGCTCTTAATTACATACCGCCAACAGGGAAATTGAGGCAATAGTTAAATTACTGAAGACTAAGGACTCTCGCGGTTATGATGGAGTATGCAACGGAATATTAAACTACTGTGCTGCACATCTTGGCTTGTACTTAGCTGTAGCTGTAATTGTTCCAATAGGAAAGGTCTGTTTCCTGAACGATTGGAGTATTCAGTTGTAGAGCTACTTTATAAAAAGACAGAAAGGGATAGTGTAGACAATTTTAGACCTATTTCTATATTATCAGTATTTGCTGAAGTTATTGAAAAGGATGTGCATGTAAGGATAATCCATCATTTTGCTTCAAATAATCAGCTATGAAATGCACAGTTTGGTTTTAAAAGTGGTTTAACAACTAAATGAGCTATATTATCTTTTCTCTGTGAGGTACTGAACGGATTAAACAAAAGATTTTGAATGCTGGGAATATTTTCGATTTAACTGAAGCATTTAATTGTGTTGATCACAAAATATTGCTCCATAAGTTGGACCATTATCCAATATGGGAAGTAGATCACAATTGGTTCACCGCTTACTTCAATGTTGTTGTTGTGGTCTTCAGTCCTGAGACTGGTTTGATGCAGTTCTACATACTACTCTATGCTGTCTCCCAGTACCTACTGCAACCTACATCCTTCTGAATCTGCTGCTCAGGGTACTCATCTCTCGGTCTTCCTCTAAGATTTTTACCCTCCACGCTGCCCTCCAATGCTGAATTGGTGATCCATTGGTGCCTCGGAACATGTCCTACCAATCGATCTCTTCTTCTAGTCAAGTTGGGCCACAAACTCCTCTTCTCCCCAATTCTATTCAATACCTCCTCATTAGTTATGTGATCTATCCATCTAATCTTCAGCATTCTTCTGTAGCATCACACTCCGAATGCTTCTATTCTCTTCTTGTCCAAACTATTTATCGTCCATGTTTCACTTCCATACATGGCTACACTCCATACAAATACTTTCAGAAACGACTTCCTGACACTTAAATCTATACTCGATGTTAACAAAATTTTCTTCTTTAGAAATGCTTTACTTGTCATTGCCAGTCTACATTTTATATCCTCTCTACTACGACTATCATCAGTTATTTTGCTCCCCAAATAGCAAAACTCCTTCACTTCTTTAAATGTCTCATATCCTAATCTAATTCCCTCAGCATCACCCTACTTAATTCGACTACATTCCATTATCTTCGTTTTTCTTTTGTTGACGTTCATCTTAAATCCTCCTTTCAAGACACTGTTCACTCCGTTCAACTGCTCTTCCAAGTCCTTTGCTGTTTCTGACAGAATTACAATGTCATTGGCGAACCTCAGAGTTTTTCTTTCTTCTCCATGGATTTTAATAGCTACTCCGAACTTTTCTTTTGCTTCCTTTACTGCTTGTTCAATATACAGATTGAATAACATCGGGGAGAGGCTACAACCCTGCCTCACTCCCTTCCCAACCACTGTTTCCCTTTCATGTCCTTCGACTCTTATAACTGCCGTCTGGTTTTTGTACAAATTGTAAACAACCTTTCGCTCTCTGTATTTTACCCCTGACATATTCAGAATTTGAAAGAGAGTATGCCAGTCAACATTGTCAAAAGCTGTCTCTGAGTCTACAAATGCTAGAAATGTAGGTTTTCCTTTCCTTAATCTATCTTCTAAAATACGTCGTAGGGTCCGTATTGCCTCTTACTTCAACAACAGACAGGAAAAGATCATTCTCCAGAATACAGAGAATGACAATGGTGTGGGGTCCGAGTGTGTCACGATTAAATGGGTAGTGCCCCAGGGATAAGTGCTGGGGCCACTACTGTTCCTTATTTGTATAAATTATATCCCATCTAGTATTACAGTTAGTTGTAAAATATTTCTGTTTGCTGATGACACTAGCTTGGTAGTAAAGGATGTTGTGTGCAACGTTGGTACTGTTTCAAATAGTGTAGTTCAAGACAAGTTCACACCTTGTGGTAAATAAACTAACGCTAAATCATAGTAAGACTCAGTTTTTGCAGTTCGTAACACACTATTCAACAAAACCTGACGTTTGAATTTCACGGAATGGGCATATGATTAGTGAAACTGCACAGTTCAGATTTCTAGGTGATGACGATATTTGGTTTGGTTTGGGGGCGCTGAACTGCCCGGTTATCAGCGCACATACAAATTCCCAAACCTTTCCTCAGCCCAATTTCGCCACTTCCATGAATTAATGATGAAATGATGAGGACAACACAAACACCCAGTCATCTCGAGGCAGGTGAAATCCCTGACCCCGCCGGGAATCGAACCCGGGACCCCGTGCTCTGGAAGCGAGAATGTAGTCGGCACGGTAGCTCAGCGTGTTCGGTCAGAGGGCTGCATCATGCTCTCTGTAGTAAAAAAAACTGAGTCAAGGAATCAACGATCAACTAGAACGGATGCCTTGTGACGTCCGCACCCCCCCCCCCCCCTTCCTTAAAAAAAAATCTTGTTAAAAGACTTAATGCTGCCATTTTTACTATTAAAACCGTATCTGAAGTAAAGTATCGTTCCACACGAAAAATGGTGTAGTTTGCTTATTTTAATTCCTTATGACGTATAGTATTATGTATTGGGGTAAATTTTTCGCGTAAGTTCGCGAAACTCTTGTCGACCCCTGTTCACTAGTCCGGGCATTCTGACATCGGCCTCTCAATATACATATATTCTTTACCACCGTTTCCTGTTAACAATATCAGGTTATTCCCAAGAATTAACAGCTGTCACTCAGTTAATACTAAGCAGAAATCCAATCTGCATTCGCAACGCACCTCCTTGACTCTTGTGCAGAAATGTGTGCAGTATACTCCTGCATCCATTTTCAATAAGCTACCTCTAGAATTCAAAAATAGGAGTAATCCACGCTCTTTCAAATCTAAACTGAGTTTCTTAAAATATTAAGCTGAAACCTGGTTTACATAAAATTATCGCTTGTCGTTTATTTTTTTGGATTCATGAACAATTTATTTTATCACCTCTCTGTTGTAATTTCGTGCAATGACACCTTCCATGACCTTGGAGATTTGCTCCTCAATTTGGTTCTACGAAGCCAGACGTGTAAAATAAACTAAAAAACATTGACTTGGATGCTTAACATTCTTACTCCACTAAGGGACAATAGACCTCAGTACGCGGCGTAAATTTCAAAGTCATGCGGCTGCCGTTCCTGAGAAATATGGAGGTTAGCAGACAGTCCGATAACAAATGAAAATTAGAAATTAAAATAAAATTTCGGATGTTTCCTTTTGCTGTAGTGTGAAACCTTGCTTCTTGAGAAATCCCATAAGTCTACATCAAAGAGAAGTGGCTTCTAAGGTTTAATGTCTATGTTTACGAGGAACAGAATATGTGACATACATGGCCATGTCTTTTGATTGGATTGACTTAGAAGCTAACGTTTGTCATATCGCCAAGGCACCAGCGACTTTAGTATATGGCATAAGTTTCAAATTGGTAGGTCTACCCATTCATGAGGCAAAGGGGGGCTTAACGGACGGAACTGACAAACACACAGCCCGATAGCAAATGACAAAAACTTTTTTCATTTTCTGTCATAACGAAGTCAAAATTTTCGGACTTTTACCTGTACTTCCCTAGTTTAATAGCAGTAGACGATAGGGAAGTATCCTATAGGTCTGCTTGTATCAAAATATGTGACATAAATATCTCTCGGTTTCACTGTCTTAGCAGTTCCACATTTTTACGTCGCAAAGGGACCGTAGACATTAATACACTACTGGCTATTAAAATTGCTTCGCCACGAAGATGAATTGCTACAGACGCGAAATTTAAACGACAGGAAGAAGGTACTGTGATAGGCAAATGATTAGCTTTTCATAGTATTCACACAAGGTTGGCGCCGGTGGCGATATCTACAACGTGCTGACATGAGAACAGTTTCCAACCGATTTCTCATACACAAACAGCAGTTGACAGGCGTTGCCTGGTGAAACGTTGTTGTGAGGCCTCGTGTAAGGAGGAGAAATGCGTACCATCACGTTTCCGACTTTGATAAAGGTCGGATTGTGGCCTGTCGCGATTGCGGTTTATCATATCGCGACATTGCTGTTCGCGTTGGCCGAGATCCAATGACTGTCAGCAGAATATGGATTCGATGGGTTCAGGGGGGTAATACGGAACGCCGTGCTGGATCCCAACGGCCTCGTATCACTAGCAGTCGAGATGACAGGCATCTTATCCCCATGGTTGTAACGGATCGTGCAGCCACGTCTCGATCCCTGAATCAACAGATGGGGACGTTTGCAAGTCAACAACTATCTGCACGGACAATGCGACATCGTTTGCAGCAGCATGGACTGTCAGCTCGGAGACCATGGCTGCGGTTACCCTCAACGCTGCATCACAGACTGGACAGACAAGAGCACCTGCGATGGTGTACTCAACGACGAACCTGGGTGCACGAATGGCCAAACGTCACTTTTTCGGATGAATCCAGGTTCTGCTTGCATCATCATCATGGTCGCATCCGTGTTTGGCGACATGGCGGTGAACGCACATTGGAAGCGTGTATTCGTCATCGCCATACTGGCGTATAACCCGGCTTGATGGTATGGGGTGCCATTGGTTACACGTCTCGGTCACTTCTTGTTCCCATTGACGGCACTTTTAACAGTGGACGTTACGTTTCAGATGTGTTACGACCCGTGGCTCTACCCTTCATTCGATCCCTGCGAAACCCTACATTTCAGCACGATAATGCACGACCGCATGTTGCAGGTCCTGTAAGGGCCTTTCTGGATACAGACAATGTTCGACTGCTGCCCTGGCCAGCACATTCTCTAGATTTCTCACCAATTGAAAACATCTGGTGAATGGTGGCCGAGCAACTGGCTCGTCACAATACGCCAGTCACTACTCTTGATGACCTGTGGTATCGTGTTGAAGCTGCATGTGCAGCTGTACCTGTACACGCCATGCAAGCCCTGTCTGACTCAATGCCCAGACGTGTCAAGGCCGTTATTACGGCCAGAGGTGGTTGTTCTGGGTACCGATTTCTCAGGATCTATGCACCCAAATTGCGTTAAAATATACTCACATGTCAGATCTAGTATAATTGTGCAATGAATAAACGGTTAATATCTGCATTTCTTCTTAGTGTAGCAATTTTAATGGCCAGTAGTGTATATGACATGAATTTCAACTTGACACGTCTTACCTTGCCTGAGAAAAGGAGTTTCGGAGAGACAGTCACATAGACAACAAAGTGATCCTGTAAGAGGTCTTTTTTTTACGGTTGAAGAACGAAGCCCTAAAACTCAAAGTTTGCTGACACGTTGATATAAAATGAATGGTAGTACGAAGAAGTGGATTCACTTAGTGGGAGTACAAAAAAATTGGATTCAATCATCTACGAGGATCAGTTGGAAAGTAATGTCTCCTATTTCTTTCCTTCTTAACTAAAATTCGTTAAGTGAAAAATCTGAATTTGGTACTACTCCATATGGATTTACCTCCATTCCGCTGCAGTAGTAACTTTCTGCGCTAACAGATGCCGGTACTGCAGTCCCTGCAGATGCTGACTGACATGCATATTCATATTTTGCAGCGTTCTCTGACATAATTCTTGAATGCAGAAGGTGAAACGTCGTTCGCATTCGTGGAAGACTGAAAAATATCTGCGGTGATACAACAATGGATATCAGCAGTGTTAGGTGATGATTTCTTAACGAAGCTGAAGGACAAACACAATCGGTTGACGAGACGTGGGGCGGCAGACCAGTGATTGCAGTCACTCTGCGCAACATTCAGAGAGTCGATGACATCAGTCGTGGTGAAAATGGTTCAAATGGCTCTGAGCACTATGGGACATAACATCTGAGGTCATCAGTCCCCTAGACTTTTTTTTTGGTCATCAGTCTACTGACTGGTTTGATGCGGCCCGCCACGAATTCCTTTCCTGTGCTAACCTCTTCATCTCAGAGTAGCACTTGCAACCTACGTCCTCAATTATTTGCTTGACGTGTTCCAATCTCTGTCTTCCTCTACAGTTTTTGCCCTCTACAGCTCCCTCTAGTACCATGGAAGTCATTCCCTCATGTCTTAGCAGATGTCCCATCATCCTGTCACTTCTCCTTAGCAGTGTTTTCCACATATTCCTTTCCTCTCCGATTCTGCGTAGAATCTCCTCATTCCTTACCTTATCAGTCCACCTAATTTTCAACATTCGTCTATAGCACCACATCTCAAATGCTTCGATTCTCTTCTGTTCCGGTTTTCCCACAGTCCATGTTTCACTACCATACAATGCTGTACGCCAGACGTACATCCTCAGAAATTTCTTCCTCAAATTAAGGCCGGTATTTGATATTAGTAGACTTCTCTTGGCCAGAAATGCCTTTTTTGCCATAGCGAGTCTGCTTTTGATGTCCTCCTTGCTCCGTCCGTCATTCTTTATTTTACTGCCTAGGTAGCAGAATTCCTTAACTTCATTGACTTCGTGACCATCAATCATGATGTTAAGATTCTCGCTGTTCTCATTTCTACTACTTCTCATTACCTTCGTCTTTCTCCGATTTACTCTCAAACCATACTGTGTACTCATTAGACTGTTCATTCCGTTCAGCAGATCATTTAATTCTTCTTCACTTTCACTCAGGATAGCAATGTCATCAGCGAATCGTATCATTGATATCCTTTCACCTTGTATTTTAATTCCACTCCTGAACCTTTCTTTTATTTCCATCATTGCTTCCTCGATGTACAGATTGAAGAGTAGGGGCGAAAGGCTACAGCCTTGTCTTACAGCCTTCGTAATACGAGCACTTCGTTCTTGATCGTCCACTCTTATTATTCCCTCTTGGTTATTGTACATATTGTATATGACCCGTCTCTCCCTATACCTTACCACTACTTTTTCAGAATCTCGAACAGCTTGCGCCATTTTATATTGTCGAACGCTTTTTCCAGGTCGACAAATACTATGAAAGTGTCTTGATTTTTCTTTAGCCTTGCTTCCATTATTAGCCGTAACGTCAGTATTGCCATTCTCAATTTTCTTTTCCATTCTTCTGTATATTATTCTTGTAAGCAGCTTCGATTCATGAGCTGTTAAGCTGATTGTGCGATAATTCTCGCACTTGTCAGCTCTTGCCGTCTTCGGAATTGTGTGGATGATGCTTTTCCGAAAGTCAGATGGTATATCGCCAGACTCATATATTCTACACTTCAACGTGAAGAGTCGTTTTGTTCCCACTTCCCCCAATGATTTTAGAAATTCTGATGGAATGTTATCTATCCCTTCTGCCTTATTTGACCGTAAGTCCTCCAAAGCTCTTTTAAATTCCGATTCTAATCCTGGATCCCCTATCTCTTCTAAATCGACTTCTGTTTCTTCTTCTATCACATCAGACAAATCTTCACCTTCATAGAGGCTTTTAATGTATTCTTTCCACCTATCTGCTCTCTCCTCTGCATTTAACAGTGGAATTCCCGTTGCACTCTTAATGTTACCACCGTTGCTTTTAATGTCACCAAAGGTTGTTTTGACTTTCCCGTATGCTGAGTCTGTCCTTCCGACAATCATATATTTTTCGATGTCTTCACATTTTTCCTGCAGCCATTTCGTCTTAGCTTCCCTGCACTTCCTATTTATCTCATTCCTCAGCGACTTGTATTTCTGTATTTCTGATTTTTCCGGAACATGTTTGTACTTCCTTCTTTCATCAATCAGCTGAAGTATTTCTTCTGTTACCCATGGTTTCTTCGCAGCTACCTTCTTTGTTTTCCTTCCCAACTTCTGTGATGGCCCTTTTTAGAGATGTCCATTCCTCTTCAACTGTACTGCCTACTGCGCTATTCCTTATTGCTGTATCTATAGCGTTAGACAACTTCAAACGTATCTCGTCATTCCTTAGTGCTTCCGTCTCCCACTTCTTTGCGTATTGATTCTTCCTGACTAATGTCTTGAATTTCAACCTACTTTTCATCACTACTATATTGTGATCTGAGTCTATATCTGGTCCTGGGTACGCCTTACAATCCAGTATCTGATTTCGGAATCTCTGTCTGACCATGATGTAATCTAATTGAAATCTTCCCGTATCTCCCGGCCTTTTCCAAGTATACCTCCTCCTCTTGTGATTCTTGAACAGGGTATTCGTTATTACTAGCTGAAACTTGTTACAGAACTCAATTGGTCTTCCTCCTCTTTCATTCCATGTCCCAAGCCCATATTCTCCTGTAACCTTTTCTTCTACTCCTTCCTCCTTCGCCTATGACTATTAGATTTTCGTCCCCCTTTACATACTGCATTACCCTTTCAATATCCTCATACACTTTCTCTATGTGTTCATCATCAGCTTGCGACGTCGGCATGTATACCTGAACTATCGTTCTCGGTGTTGGTCTGCTGTCGATTCTGATTAGAACAACCCGGTCACTGAACTGTTCACAGTAACACACCCTCTGCCCTACCATTCTATTCATAACGAATCCTACACCTGTTATACCATTTTCTGCTGCTGTTGATATTACCCGATACTCATCTGACCAGAAATCCTTGTCTTCCTTCCACTTCACTTCACTGACCCCTACTATATCTAGATTGAGCCTTTTCATTTCCCTTTTCAGATTTTCTAGTTTCCCTACCAGGTTCAAGCTTCTGACATTCCACGCCCCGACTCATGGTAACATCCCCCTTGGCAGTCCCCTCCCGGAGATCCGAATGGGGGACTATTCCGAAATCTTTTGCCAATGGAGGGATCATCATGACACTTCTTCAAATACAGGCCACATCTCCTGTGGATACACGTTACGTGTCTTTAATGCAGTGGTTTCCATTGCGTTCTGCATCCTCATGTCGTTGATCATTGCTGATTCTTCCGCCTTTAGGGGCAATTTCCCACCACTAGGACAAGAGAGTGCCCTGAACCTCTATCCGCCCCTCCGCTCTCTTTGACAAGCCCGTTGACAGAAAGAGGCTGACTTCTTATACCGGAAGTCTTCGGCCGCCAATGCTGATTATTTATCAAAATTTAGGCAGTGGCGGGGATCGAACCCGAGACCGAAGACATTTTGATTAGGAATCAAAGACGCTACCCATAGACCACGGGTTAGCTCCCCCTAGACTTAGAACTACTTTAACCTAACTAATCTAAGGACATGACACACATCCATGCCCGAGGCAGGATTAGAAGCTCCGACCGTAGCAGTCGCGCTGTTTCGGACTGAAGCGCCTAGAACCGCTCGGCCCCAGCGGCCGGCCCA
Source organism: Schistocerca piceifrons (assembly GCF_021461385.2). Taxonomy (NCBI): domain Eukaryota; kingdom Metazoa; phylum Arthropoda; class Insecta; order Orthoptera; family Acrididae; genus Schistocerca; species Schistocerca piceifrons. Next base: position 72,077,349 of record NC_060146.1, on the reverse strand, counting down.
GTCGTGGTGACCGCCAGGTGACCACACATGATTTGTGTCGCATTACCTCGCTCAATAAAGGCAGTGTGTTGACAATTATTCAAGAGCTCAACCGCTTGGCAACTTCGTTACCAACAATTTTAACTGATCAGAACAAAGAGACAAGAAAATCGGTTGCCTCCCGGCTCTTGTAGTGCTATAGTTTGTAGGGACAGTAGTTCAACATCTACATCTACATGATTACTCTGCAATTCACATTTAAGTGCTTGGCAGAGGGTTAATCGAACCATTATCATACTATCTCCCTACCATTCCACTCCCGAACAGCGCGCGGGAAAAACTAACACTTACACCTTTCTGTTCGAGCTCTGATTTCTCCTATTTTATTTTGATGATCATTCCTACCTATGTAGGGTGGCCTCAACAATATATTTTCGCATTCGGAAGAGAAAGTTGGTGACTGAAATTTCGTAAATAAATCTCGCCGCCACGAAAAACCTCTTTGCTTTAATGACTTCCATCCCAACTCGCGTATCATATCTGCCACACTCACTCCCCTATTACGTGATAACACAAAACGAGCTGCCCTTTTTTGTATCCTTTCGATGTCCTCCGTCAATCCCAAATGGTAAGGATCCCACACCGCGCAGCAATATTCTAACAGAGGACGAACGAGTGTAGTGTAAACTGTCTCTTTAGTGGACATGTTGCATCTTCTAAGTGTCCTGCCAAGGAAACGCAACCTTTGGCTCGCCTTCCCCACAATATTATCGATGTGGTCTTTCCAACTGAAGTTGTTCGTAATTTTAACACCCAGGTACTTAGTTGAATTGACAGCCTTGAGAATTGTACTATTTATCGAGTAATCGAATTCCAACGGATTTCTTTTGGAACTCATGTGGATCACCTCACACTTTTCGTTATTTAGCGTCAACTGCTACCTGTCACACCATACAGCAATCTTTTGTAAATCCCTTTGCAACTGATACTGGTCTTCGGATGACCTTACTAGATGGTAAATTACAGCATCATCTGCGAACAATCGAAGAGAACTGCTCAGATTGTCACCCAGGTCATTTATGTAGATCAGGAACAGCAGAGGTCCAAGGACGCTTCCCTGGGGAACACCTGATATCACTTCAGTTTTACTCGATGATTTGCCGTCTATTACTACGAACTGCGACCTTCCTGACAGGAAATCACGAAACCAGTCACACAACTTAGACGATATCCCATAGGCCCGCAGCTTGATTAGAAGTCGCTTGTGAGGAACGGTGTCAAAAGCTTTCCGGAAATCTAGAAATGCGGAATCAACTTGAGATCCCCTGTCGATAGTGGCCATTACTTCGTGCGAATAAAGAGCTAGCTGCGTTGCACAAGAACGATGTTTTCTGAAACCATGCTAATTACGTATCAACAGATCGTTCCCTTCGAGGTGATTCATAATGTTCGAATACAGAATATGCTCCAAAACCCTACTGCAAACCGACGTCAATGATAGAGGTCTGTAGTTGGATGGATTACTCCTACTACCCTTCTTAAACACTGGTGCGACCTGAGCAATTTTCCAATCTGTAGGTACAGATCTATCGGTGAGCGAGCGGTTGTATATGATTGCTAAGTAGGGAGAAATTCTTTGACCAGAGACTAAACATGGATTCTATTTTTTAAAAAAAACGGATCCAAAAGGGCAGTCAGTGAAATGGCATTACATGAATTCAGCAAAGAAGAAAAAGTTCAAAACTGTGCGATTGGTACCGAAAGTTATGGCCGCAGTATTCTGGGCAACAAGGGGTGTGATTGTGGTGCACTTTTTGGAGCTTCAGTTCAGTACGTCATAACTATCGAAGCGGTTAAAAGCACAACTTCAGTGAGTTCTCCCAACGAAAGCGATGGCAGATGTTGTCTACTGCATTACGATGGAACACCATACATCAGTTATCACACCACTGAAGAGACTGAAAACTGGGTTGGAAATCTTGCCTCATCGCCTATACAGCACTGAACTGGCACAATCAGACTACCATATAATCGGATCACTAAAAGAAACTCATCGCGAGATTCATTTTGAAAATGAAGAGGCCATGGAAACGTCCTTGCGTCAATGATTTCGGAAGCAGGACCGTGTGTCAAATGATGGACCAAAACTGTGAAAATGGACGGAGATTGTATTGCCAAGTCATAAATTAATCATCAGTGTTGTATTTTTCAAAAGTTGCATTTGGAATTCTTTACAAAAAAATATTGACAAAAAAAAAATAGAAAAGGAAAAGTTATTAATTTTTGAGTGGTCCTATACGTATTTTAAATTAGTCCTTCACTGTGTTCTTCTTTCTATGTGCGAAGGCTAATCTCAGGAACTAGTGAAGGGATTTATGACATGAAATACTTTTTTCAAAGCCACTGGAAAGGCAAGTACAGTTTTTCGCAAAAGTAATTGAGATTTTCTTCGAAACGGAGAGACGAGGTGGATGAATGGCTGCCTCAGTGTGAGCACGCCTAGTGAGAAACTCTTGCCAAGCGTCGTCCTTACACGCAGCAAGCACATAGGCAGAGACTGTTAAGATTTAATTCTTCTTGGCTCTACTTTACGCGACAGAAATGACCTCTACATCATCTTCATCAGTGTCCTGCAGATTCTGAATCTCTTGCAACCTTTTCCCAGCGGTTCATTACACCATCAGCCAGAACTTCACCTGTCTCGGATCCGTGCCGCCTACACCAAATCATTACTATATATCTAAAAGAAATATTCTCGAATGTCGGTAAGATAGCTTTAAATATAAAAACCAACCAAAAATAAGTAAAAAGTATACTATAATAATCAAGTGTGGGCATAAAGTGTGTCCGTTTTGTTGCATATTGTCAATAATCATCCTACATGTGCACTGTCGGCGTAAATAATTTATATTATCTTAATGGGTAACATTTTAGAGATAATTTGTGAAGAAATGTTATCTAAAATGTTCATTCTTGATGAGAAGAAGCATGTTACTGCATATACGCTGCTCAACAAAAGTTTTGAGTAGTATCGTAAAATGTAGTCTACGGTACGTGGGGTCACACTGAGCTATACACTTCAAACATTATCCTGGTAGAGCCCATATACTTGACGATGTTTACTGTTGGCATGGTTTGTGGACGTTTTCCAGTGATGAAAACAAACCGCTGCCGCAATGGCATATCGCGAGCGGTCCAGTATAAACAACAGTTTCAATCAGTTTGTGTTAAGCACTGCAGTAACATGTCAAGTAGAGGCATACAGCACTTTAATACGGTCAAGATAGGGGATCTATCCGTACTTTCAGCAGGTCGTACACAGCAAGATGTCGCTGATCTATTACATGTCATTAAAAGTGGTGTGTTTAAGATCTGGAGAAAGTACACAGAGACGGGAAATGTGAACGATAGACCTCGTATGACAACACCAATTCAGGATGGTTTCCTCCAGCAGTCGGGTCGCAGGCGCCCAATATCAGCTGCAAGAAATATTAGAAATGACTTGTGTTGTCCGCAACAGGGATTCGTATCTCATACCAAATAGTGGGTAGAAGAGTACATCAGGGTGGTCTTCATTCCAGAGGACCAATGAGAAGTTCTGTACTGAATCAACTGAACCGACGCAGTCGAAGGACGTGGGCTTTTGCATATCAACATCCGACCATTTCAGAATGGATCAATCTCATGTTTGTTGACGAGACCAGGACACTAGACTTCTTAGGGTATGGATAAACTCTAGACTACACCAGGAACGCTGATACGTTCAGGAAGTCCATCCGTTTTCGGGTGGAAGTGTAATGTTCTGGGCGGCAATAATGATGGGACGGCAGACCCGTCTAATTCCCATCTGAGGCAATTTGATTGGTCCCCAATACCTCCAAGCGGTTCTACAAACGGCTGTAAGGTCCTGCAGACTTGAAGTTCAAATCGTTCAAATAGTTCTAAGCATTGGACCTTAACATCTGAGGTCACCAGTCCCCTAGACTTAGCACTACTTAAACCTAACTAACCTAAGGATATCACAGACGTCCTTGCCCGAGGCAGGATTCGAACCTGTGACCGTATCAGCAGCTTGTTTACGGACTGATGCGCCTAGAACCGCTCGGCCACAGCGGCCAGCAGACTTGAAGTCGGTGACAATCCTAGACGATAACAAAGCAAGGCAGCACCATACTCTAGTAGTGTCTCAGTATCTTCAAAGAAGCGTTATCAATCAAATGCATTGGCCAGCACAGTCCCCAGACATGAATGCAATTGGTCATGCATGGGACCTGTTGAAGGTGACCATTGTACAGCGTCCGAATTCACCTCACAATCTTGAGGACCTCATTGAAGCTGTCATTGAGGAGTGTGACCTCAAAAAAAATGGTTCAAATGGCCCTGAGCACTATGGGACTTAACATCTGAGGTCATCAGTCCCCTAGAACTTAGAACTACTTAAACCTAACTAACCTAAGGACATCACGCACATCCATGCCCGAGGCAGGATTCGAACCTGCGACCGTAGCGGTCGCGCGGCTGTAGCGCCTAGAACCACTCGGCCACTCCGGCCGGCAGTGTGACCTCATATCCCAAGATAAACTTGATGGTTTCATCCAGAGAAAGCCTCGCATTGTGGAAGAACTCATCCGTGTGCGAAGAAGACATGCTCACTACTATAGACCGATAATCATATTCATGGCCGACCGCGGTGGTCTAGCGGTTCTAGGCGCGCAGTCCGGAACCGCGCGACTGCTACGGTCGCAGGTTCGAATCCTGCCTCGGGCTTGGATGTGTGTGATGTCCTTAGGTTAGTTAGGTTTAAGTAGTTCTAAGTTCTAGGGGACTGATGACCACAGTAGTTAAGTCCCATAGTGCTCAGAGCCATTTGAAGCCAATCATATTCATGACATAAAGATTTTCACTATTTTTATTTTCAAGATGTACACGGATAGAGCCTACTTTGTTTTGTAATAATTTGTTGTAACTAACGAAAATAGTTCTTGTTTCCACAAAGAATTATTTTTATCTTGATGATTAGATAGCGTACAAACCTAAATGGGTGTACTATAAGAATGACTGTTGTCAACTCTACAGTATTCCAAACTTTTTGTAAGGCGTGTATAATCAGTAAGCTAGAATTTGACTACGAAGTGAATTCACGACAGTCGTTTTGCTTACATGTACGGCGCGGGAGATAAGTAGCTGTAAATATGCTTAAAACCGACTCCCGTACTGATTTTACACTTTGTAATGTAGGAAATGTTACTTACCGTCGTTTATATAAGAAGACATGAGAAGGATAAATCCACAGATGACAAATACTGGCTGAACGCTAAAGCCACTCTGAAGACGAGTGCTTCAAAAGCATAGGTAAATATCCATACATTTACTCACCTGTTCGCTGATATGTCAAGCCTACCGACTTAGACACACAGAAGTGGTATTCATATTTATCAGAGAAACTATCGTGTACATTTTAAGACCAATACAATGGATCATTTGTAGTAAATAAAGTAGTAAACAACATTATCTCTTGTCACCATTTCCACTTAAGGGATTAACCTACTCCTTTTCCTGCAGTCCCCAGTTTCCGCCACGTGTTTTGCGTCCACGTAAATTCTTACTTCTTTTCCTGGGGTGGCGTGTTTCCGCCATTTCTGTAGTATACGGTCAAGGGCTACACTGCACATACGTATTCTACAAGTATATCTTGTTACGCGGGTGATTTTCAGCAAAGAATGTGAGTACTCGTTGATGCAGTTTATCCGCTGCTTCCGGATACTGTGGCTACGTAATTGCAAACTATTATATTCGCTACACATGCTAAGCATTCACAGATTAATAGGAAGTGTAGGATGCAGACACCAAACGCATTTTTCCTTGCATGAATCTGACCTACGCCGATTAGGTACAATTTAATGCACTCTGAAGTTTGGTAGTATGTAGTTGGCGGTTGATGTATATGTTCAATGTTCAGTTCATCTACATCTGTATCCACATCTACATACCTGCCTCGCAAGCTATGATATGATGCATGGCAAAGGGTACCTTCTACCACTACTAGCCATTTCCTTTCCTGTTACACTCTCAAAAAGAGCGAGGAAAAAACGACAATCTATATGCGTCCGTAAGAATCCGAATTTCTCTTATCTTCGTGGCCCTAACTCCGAAGTAAACTTGCCCCATTTCTTTGTGCGTTACGCTTTGCGTAAGCATGCATGTCTTACAGCTAATAGAGACAGATCGAGCTATAATTGGGTGACATTTGATGCATGGGGCGTTTTGAGGGCATAAATTGTGTTCATAGCATTGTATGAACACACGTGTATAGTTCTGAAACGCGTGGCAGATTACAGCTTTGACCTAAGGAAATGTATTATGTAACACATTGGCGGCTATGTCGGAGGTACTAGAGTACATCAGAACGAACAACGACACAGCTTGAGGACGTACATTAACCCATTGCAGCGTTGCAATGTCCACGAAAATGTTGTGAGTCGACTCGGCCATCTGGGTGCACTTTTAATAACACAGTTGACCACAGTGATGAAAAATAAAAGTGTGGTCAAGACACAAGTGAAGTTATTAAAAACGCATTACAGCATTACTGGAGGTATTTCGACAATAATGAACTTCTATAATCTTACTGTTTAAAGGTTATTGAACGTCTGCAGTTCCATTTTTGTGTTAGAAGTTGTGAGAAGCAGTGCAACACTAGGGACAAGTGGCGAATGATTTCGAACATTTATTCCACAACCTTAATCTCATCACACCAAGGTTCAAATGGTTCAAATGGCTCTGAGCACTATGGGACTTAGCTTCTGAGGTCATCAACCCCTAGAACTTAGAACTACTTAAACTTAACTAACCTAATGACATCACACGCATCCATGCCCGAGGCAGGATTGGAACCTGCGACCGTAGCGGTCGCGCGGTTCCAGACTGTAGCGCCTAGAACCGCTCGGGGCCATCACACCAAGGATTTTTCATCCAGGTCCAAAACTGTAAATAGATGCTTAAGAAACCTAAAATCACATGTCAATTATTTAAAATTATCAAAAATATTTTATAACTACATAAAAGCACTAATGAGGGCATTTTAATAATTCTTGGGCATTATTCTATTGTGCCTGCCGCTGTAGTGATTTTTGTTAGAAAATAATACCGTTTTAGGGGCACTGGGACTGAGAGAGAAAACTGTACCCTCCAAACTTGTTCCCTCTCAAAGAAGAAGGAAATTCAGAAAGATGAAAGCGGTACTATTCGTTCCTCCACGTAACAAGAACGTGGTCGGTGTCTGTGTAAGTAGCATGACAACTGCGTTGTTTGTGTAGCGCCAAATACGACTGACGTGCACCCGGTAACTGATGTTCCAGCATGTTCTCAGTGGCCATGGAAACAGCCTGAAGCTCATCGACTCTCCATCTTGTCAGAGTACAACGAGCACTTGGGTGAAACTGATCAAAGTGTGAATCAGTACAGGATAAATATTAGTAACGGAAAATGTTACACAACGCCTGTACACAATACCTGGATACTCTGAGAAAAAAAAATTGAAATTTAATATTTCAGTACTTGCTTACTCCCCGTGTCCGGAACTAGACTTCAGACTTCCAAAAATCAGCAGCCAATATGGTCTTGTCACTTGCCTCCCATAAGTCATTCATTGTGCAGGGCTGGTCTAAATGTGGACAGATAAGCAGGTGTTGAGGATCCTGGACAGAGCCACACAGACAGAGAGAGTTCTCATTCTCTTTTAGGAAACCCCATTGCTGCAGGTTTGTCTTGCACTTTGGCACTTCTACCCTCATACGGTTTAGGGTTCTCCAGACTGTGCATGATAGGTCCCCACAAGGCGCCAGTTCTTCTCTTACATCTTTATGGGGGTTTCTCAGGTCGATTTCCCACCTTTTCAGACGATTCTCTGCAGCCGACCCTTCCAGGGCTCGGGTACGTGACAGGAAACTCTTCCTCGAACAAAGCCGTCGGTCAGCAGGCTGGTGTCCATATAAAGGGTGACCCATGTCCGTGTCTTGCCTGGTTTTTTCGGCTTCGGCAGCGATGCCACGTCGTATGTTGGGCGGTGCGATCCCCATGATTAAGTACATCTTGTGCCCTGGGTTTGGCCTCAAACATCCGGTAACAATCCGTGCCATTTCATTCACCGCGGCATCAACTTTTCTCGCGTGTGTTGATGCAGACCATGCTGCAGCTGCGTATTCTGCGGCAGACACACTGAGCGCAAGGGCTGAAGTTCTCTGGACTTTTGGGTATGCACCCCAGGATCCGCTGGTTAGTTTCCTGATGATGTTGTTTCTAGTTGAGACTTTTCCCTTGTGGCATTGCAATGATATTTATAAGTCAGAGTGCGATACGACGTGACACCAAATTATTTGTGCGTTTTACAATGCTGGAGACGTTCACCTCTCCATATTACATTTAATTCACGATTTGCCTCCCTGTTCTTTAAATGGAAAGCACAGACCTCCGTCTTGGAAGGGTTCAGCCTTAGGTGGTTTGCCTCATAATACTGGGAGAGAGCTTCCAATGTACTGGTTAGTTTCTCCTCTACATCCATAAAATTGTTACCTTGGGCTGCAACTGCAGTGTCATCGGCATGCACTGCAGTTGCAGCCCAAGTAAATCTTCGAAGTTGTGCAGATGTACTTGAGGAGGCATGAGACGCTACGGGAAGAATCTGGACTAACACCACACTCCAGTACTGGGCAGAAGAGCTCCGGTTTGGTGCAATGAACCACATGATAGTGAAAATACACGAGCCGAAAAGAAGACGATGTGCTGGAATGAACCGAAAGGCACGAAAGCATACCGAACTCAAGACGTGTAATGTGGCACTGTGCATGCAGTGTCTTGCTTCTTCTCGTACGAAATTTGTTGTGCTTGTTTTGTACTTTGTACTGATGCTTTCACTTTGAGTTCAGACCTTTTCATATAAATGTATGATTTGCTCTCACAAGGGAACCTCCCCATCGCACGCCCCTCAGATGTAGTTATAACTTGGCACAGTGGATAGGCCTTCAAAAACTGAACACAGATCAATCGAGAAAACAGGAAGAAGTTGTGTGGAACTATGAAAACAATAAGCAGAATATACAAACTGAGTAGTCAATACGCAACATAGGCAACATCAAGGATAATGAGAGCTCAGGATCGCCGTGGCCCCGTGTTTAGCGTGAGCAGCTGCGGAACGAGAAGTCCTTGGTTCAAACTTTCCCTCGAGTGAAAAGTTTAATTTTTTATTTTCACACTAATCTGTCCGTACAATTTTAGTGTGGGAGTAGACGTGATTACCATTCCTCCAGGTTGTACACCTCTTGTGCAAGCGTTAGATGTGTTTGGTTTTCGGCAAGTGAAATACTTTGTGAAAAGACTCTATGATTTTGCGAAGCTGCACAGGTACACAGAGCAGTATTGTTTACGTGATCGTGTATCAATTATCAAAGTTCAGGCACTCACACATAATCAACTTCGCTCTCCAAAATTCCGGGATATCTTCAGATTTGCTAGGACATATGCAGGATTTGACGGTCTACGCACGGAAAAATTTAAAAGCGTTAAAAACATATGTTTTGACGGAGCACAGGGAAAACTGTGCGACTGTGAAACTGTTTGCATTCATTTGTTGCAGTGTATGTGGCAAACTCTTATGTTTTCATCACTTTTTTGGGAGTGATTATCACACTCACAAGAAAACCTAAATCAGGCAAGGTGAGAAGAATCTTTTTACCTATTCGCCAAGTGTACAAGTTAGGTGGGTCAACATATTCCTGTCATGTGACGCACATGCCGTCACCAGTGTCGTATTGAATATAACAGACGTGTTTTCCTGTGGAGGAATCGGTTGACCTATGGCCTTGGGATCAAATGTTTTCAGTCCCCATTGGAGAGGCACGTCCTTTCGTTTACTAATCGCACGGTTTTGCGGTGCGGTCGCAAAACACAGACACTAAACTTATTACAGTGAACAGAGACGTCAATGAACGAACGGACAGATCATAAGTTTGTGAAAATAAAGGAAGCAAACTTTTCACTCAAGGGAAGATTCGAACCAAGGACCTCTCGTTCCGCAGCTGCTCACGCTAACCACGGGACCACTGAGCTCTCACTATCCCTGATGTTGCCTATGTTGCGCATGGACTACTCAGTTTGTATATTTTGCTTATTTTTTCATAGTTCCACACAAATTCTTCCTGTTTTCTAGATTGATCTCTGTTCAGTTTTTCAAGGTGTATCCACTGTGCCAACTTATAACTAAATCTGAGGTGGGTGCGATGGGGAGGTTCCCTCGTCAGTAGCGTTACACCCAAGGCGCAGTCACGTTAATGCGACCACTTGTTAGAAGCCTGAATAATCGCCTTTGCAGAACGAGACGTGCAGAAAGGGAGTCAGTGCGGATCTGGAAAGTATCTTCTGGGACGTGGAGCCTTACCGACTCCAGCGCCGTGGGCACCTGTGATGGGTTTCTCGAGTGAGGATTCATGGCCCGACCGAGGTGATCCCATTGACCCTCTATTGCGTATAAATCCAGGGAGTTTGGTGGCCAGGGGAGTACGGTAACATTATCCCGGTGCTCTACGAACTACTCAGACTGCGAGCTGTGTGTCACGTTTTGTTATACTGCTGGTAGCTGCCATCGTGCCGAGGAAATTCAGTCCCCATGTAGGGGCGGAAAGGATGGTTGGGTAATTGAGTTGATCCTCTGTGCCGTTCTGAATGACAATGAAAGGAATCTACTGGGGCACATTTGCATGTGGCACCAGAATATGATAAACGATGTGTTTCTCTGATAGGCTTTATAATGCGGATCGCTGACTGTGTATGACCACAGAGCCAAACGTACTGCTTCTGGTCTGAGATTGTAGTGCTGGAGCAAGAGAGCACTGGGCACTCAGTTGTAAGTAGCTGTCTGTGAGTGAAAGAGGATGGAGTAGGCAGTTTTTGTGGTGTGCTCTGTTGAGTTTTAGATTAATGTAGGTATGTCAATACTGTTGAACATACACTCATGCTCAAAAATTAAGGATAATTGCAGAATGTGGTGCCACACAACATGGCACTACACAAAACTATCGCTAATAGCATAGGCACATAGGGAACACAGATCTGTAAGTCCACGGTATTGGTAATAAGATCAGAAACCCGTCCCGAAACACATCGGCTACAAAACGCCACTGTTACCTGCGCATGTACCCCTGAGCTGTATATCAACTCGTGCTACACCTTGTGTTTAGATCGCATTGATTTTCCTTTCCTTCCCCTGACATGTTTATTTGATACGTTGTCTGTTATTAAGTGGCTGCTTGGTTGTCTTTTCCCTCTGCTATCGATATCCGCGTTTTTGCTTCCGGGAAACTGCTATGGAGGAAGTGAGATCTTTGACCTTTGGTAACTTCGTGTGGTGGCGAGGAAGTAGGGGCGTTGCGCTCAGAGAGAGTGTGGTGGACACGGGAGGGCAGTGTGGCTCTCCAGCGCGAAGCAGGCGTGGTCGGTTGTACCGAGTCGCCACGTGATGTATGTCGGTTGTGCGTAACGAGCGGGTCGAGTTGACGGAAGAGCTCCCCGCGTGTTGGTTGTATACAGAATCGCCCCACGAGTAGTTGCTGTTCATTTCACCTTGGTGGGACGTTAACAAGCTTCTTTAAGTCCTCCGTTTCAACACTGGAGTTTAAAAGGAGACACCTAACATGAAGGAGCGGTCACTACCCGTCAACGTTGCAGAGAAGACGTGAACTCCGGTGACAGAGCGTGTTGTCGCGTGACCGTGGCGTGTTGGGTACGCTGGCAACGCGTGCGCGATCGGATGTGTGGATCCTTGCCATCGGAGCTCGTGTACTGCCTGTTCGAGCATAATTGCAAGTTGAGTTCGTGGAAGGTTTAATCATTTAGTAATAATTTTGTGTAACCAGCGTCTCTTCTGCCTTGTGGCCTCCGGCGACCGGGTTTCCTGTCCCTGGCACCGGTGTAATTAAAGACAGTGATCTTTCCTCCTCCTCTCGTTACTGTCCGATGGGAGGTGTAGTTTTGGCTGTTTAATTGTTTCGTTATTTTGTCGTGGGTTATGATTAAATTCATGCTTCCTGATGGTTGATCATGTGGTCGCTCATTCAGGGCTGTGTGGTGCAATGTCTCCTTGCACGAGGTTAGCTTTAATTCTGTCAGCAAGTTAAGCCATCTTATAACAAGTTTTCGCTGACTAAAAGTCGGTGCAGTGACCAACCTGAAAGTGGCAATTGTGTTTAGGGGCGTATATAAATTGGTCAGTATTCTGCCTAGCCTGAGCATCCCTGAGTGGGTGATTTGTGGCCGCCCTACACGGTTCCGTCATATCTGTTATGTTCTAATGATATTCCAGGACACTTTTGTTTAAATTTTTTTAAATTCCCCCAAGTGTGTAAATTTCTTTTATTGCCATTAATTGTGTATTTGCTGAGACCTCTTTAATTATTTTTTAATGGCGGTTTTGGTAGCTTCACTACCTCACCGTACCTTATTAACAAAGTTCTGTATTTACTTTAGTAACCTGTTTACTAATGTTCTTTAATGTCAGGGGAAGAAAAGAAAAACCAATGCAATCTAAACACAAGGTGTAGCACGAGTCGATACACGGCTCAACCCCGACATCAATATGGGATATGATCACCATCCACACGTATTCAGGCCGCACAACGGGTTGTCGTATTCTGGATCAGATGGTCGAGCAGCTGCTGGGGTATAGCCTCCAATTCTTGCACCAGTGCCTGTCGGAGCTCATGAAGTGTTCTAGGGGTTTGAAGACGTGCGTCGATACTTCGACCGATCCCAGACGTGCTGGATGGGTTTTAGGTCTGGAGAACAGACAGGCCACTGCATTCGCCTGATTATTCTGTTTCGAGGTACACCTCCACGATGGCAGCTCGGTGGGGCCGTGCGTTATCATCCGTGGTGGGACCCACTACACCCCTGAAAAAGCCGACATACTGGTGCAAAATGAAGTCCCGATACACCTGACCTGTTACAGTTTCTCTGTCAAACATTTGCAGGGGTGTACGTGCACCAATCATAATCCCACCCCACACCATAAAACCACGATCTCCACACAGATGCCTTTCAAGGACATTAAGGGGTTGGTATCTGGTTCCTGGTTCACGCCAAATGAAAACCCGGCGAGAATCACTGTTCGGACTATACCTGGACACGTCCGTGAACGTAACCTGGGACCACTGTTCCAATGACCACGTACTGTGTTCTTGACGCCAGGCTTTACGGGCTCTCCTGTGACCAGGGATCAGTGGAATGCACCTTGCAAGTCTTCGGGTGAATAAATCGTGTCTGTTCAGTGGTCTGTTGACTGTGTGTCTGGAGACAACTGTTCCAGTGGCTGCGGTAAGGTCCCGAGCAAGCCTACCTGCAATACTCCGTGGCCGTCTGCGGGCACTGATGGTGAGATACCGGTCTTCTTGTGGTGTTGCGCACTGTGGACGTACTGTAGCGCCTGGATACGTTTCATGTCTGCTGGAATCGTTGCCATAATTTTGAGATCACACTTTGTGGCACACGGAGGGCCCGTGCTACGACTTGCTGTGTTCGACCAGCCTCCATTCGCCCTAGTATTCTACCCCTCATAACCTCATCAAGATGCGTTCTTGGAGCCATTTTCATCACACAACCACCATTAACACGTCTGAAAACGTCTGCACACTTACTCGCTGCAGCGTACTCTGACATGCACCAACACACCCGTGCGTATGTGGACTGCTGCCAGCGCCACCGTGCGACGACCGCAGGTCAAATGCACCGCATGGTCATACCCCGAGGTGGTTTAAACCCGCAAACCTCCCACCAGAGAGTTGTTTCACCACAGTATCAGCATCCTTGATTTATGAATGTTGAAACAGAAGTGTTCCTGCAAGCAGGGTAAAGATGTTAAATAATTATGATTTTTGTTTTGCCAGCGCGTTGGTATGATGAGTAGGCTGATAATTTATAATTGTGAGTAACCCCAGAATGTACATAAACTGATTTGATAGAAAGGCTTTTAGATATTTCGCTTTTGTAATGTCTCTAAGATCTGTTAACGGAGCTATATGTACTTTGACGATTTGCATTTATGCTGGTTTAGTGAGATTAGGTAACAGCTGCTGTATAACCCTCATTGTTCGTGAATCAGGTAGTACATATGATGTATTGTTTTGATCAAAGTAACTTCAGTTGTCAAATGTTTTTGAAAAGCCAAACTTGACTTACAATATAATTTCACAAAAATATATTAGTGTTACTGATTTACCACAATCAGTACCGCCTCCCTGTCCAGGGCAAATATTTTACAAAGAAGTTGGATTTTCTTTAATTTTCTCGTTTATCAGCCAAAAGAATTTCATGTGCATTTCAAGTATTATGGCCAGCATTGCAGACTGCTGAGCTTGTAGCTAACATATTTTTTCATGAGAAACCAGAATATATCGGGCTCCACTGTTGCTGCTTTAGAGACAGGGCCAATTTAATTCATATGTTACGCGCACAGAGTCAGTTTTAAACAGGGCTAGAGGATTTAGTGCCTAAAGGGCAGAATGTGTTTTTGTAGTGACTGTATTTCTTTATTGGTATGGGGAGTTGGATTGCCCAATCAGTTAGTATAAATTTTAGCTAACAGTAACACAGAGTAAGCACACCACTTGTAGTTACAATACACTACACGATAATTCGAGTTTAGAATCGATTCCACAGTTCAGACAGTCATTCAACTAGCTCGTAAAGATTTTCTTTTCATTTTTAAGGAAAGTTACAACGAGACCATGCATGGAGTTCCACGAAAACATACCTGAGACAATAATGCTCCCTCCTGATAGCAGCCTGCCGCTGTGGTCGAGCGGTTCTAGGCGCTTCAGTCCGCAACCGCGCTGCTGCTACCGTCGCAGGTTCGAATCCTGCCTCGGGCAAGGATGTGTGTGATGTCCTTAGGTTAGTTAGGCTTAAGTAGTTCTAAGTCTAGGGGACTGATGACCTCAGATGTTAAGTCCCATAGTGCTCAGAGACATTTGAACCATTTTGAACATGATAGAAGGGTGCAGTCTTTCATACGTACACGCAGAACACGCCAACAGCTACCTATCTGATGGAGCACAAATCGTTATTTATGTGAATAGGCCAGCTGTGGCCACTCGGTGGAGGCCCAGATGCGGTATGGGGGTGCAGTTGCCAGCCTTCGTCACCATGTAAAGCAGTCAGCACGAAAGCGTGGGCTAGGTGTCTGCTGTGGACGGTTCTATTTTTGAGTCAGCAGTCATCCGACTGGTTTGATGCGGCCCGCCACGAATTTCTCTCCTCTGTCAACCTATTCATCTCAGAGTAGCGCTTGCAACCTACGTCCTCAATTATCTGCTGGATTTATTGTAGTCTCTGTCTTCCTCTATAGTATTTGCCCTCTACAGATGCCTCTAGTACAATTGAAGTCAGTCCCTGATATCTTAACAGATGTCGTACCATCCTGTCCCTTCACCTTGTCAGTGTTTTCCACATATCCCTTTCCTTTCGATTCTGCGCAGAACCTCCTCATTCCTTACCTTATCAGTCCATCTAATTTTCAACATTCGCCTGTAGCACTAAATCTCAAATCTACATCTACATGGTTACTCTGCAATTCACACTTAGGCAGAGGGTTCATCGAACCATTTTCATACTACTTCTTTACCATTCCAATCACAAATGGCGCGTGAGAAAAAGGAACACCTAAATCTTTCCGTTCGAGCTCTGATTTCTCTTATTTTATTATGATGATCATTTCTCCCTACGTATGTGGGTGTCAACAAAATATTTTCGCATTCGGAAGAGAAAGTTGGTAATTGAAATTTCGTAAATAGATCTCGCCGCAAAGAAAACCTCCTTTGTTTCAATGACTGCCACCCCAACTCGTGTATCATATCATTGTCACTCTCACCCCTATTGCGCGATAACACGAAACGAGCTGCCCTTCTTTGCACTTTTTCGATGTCTCCGTCAACCCCGCCTGGTAAGGATCCCATACCGCGCAGCAATATTCCAGCAGAGGACGGACAAGTGTAATGTAGGCTGTCTCTTTAGCGGGTTTGTCGCATCTTCTAAGTGTTCTGCCACCAAAGCGCTGCCTTTGTTTCGCCTTGCTCACAATATTATCTATGTGGTCTCTCCAATTTAAGTTGCTCGTAATTGTAATTCATAGGTATTTAGTCGAATTGACAGCCCTTAGATTTGTGTGATTTTTCGTATACCCAAAATTTATCGGATTTCTTTTAGTACCCATGTGGATGACCTCGCATTTTTCTTTGTTTAGTGCTAATTGCCACCTTTCTGTCTAGATCATTTGGAATTGAGTGTCTGATGATTTTACTAGACGGTAAATTACAGAGTCATCTGCAAACAATCTAAGGGGCTGCTCAGATTATCACCTCGATCATTTATATAAATCAGGAACAGCAGAGGGCCTATGACACTACCTTGCGGAACGCCAGATATCACTTCTGTTCTGCTCGATGATTTACCGTCTATCACTACGAACTGTGACCTCTCTGAGAGGAAATCACGAATCCAGTAACACAACTGAGACGCTACTCCATACGCACGCAATTTGATTAGTAGTCGCTTGTGAGGAACGGTATCAAAAGCCTTCTGGAAGTCTAGGAATATGGAATCGATCTGAGATCCCTTGTCGACAGCACTCATTACTTCATGGGAATAAAGAGCTAGTTGTGTTGCACAAGGACTATATTTTCTGAATCCGTGTTGGTTATGTATCAATAAGTCATTTTCTTCAAGGTGATTCATAATATTCGAGTACAGTATATGCTCCAAATTGAGGTCAGTGATATGGATCTGTAATTCAATGGTTTACTCCTATTCCCTTTCTTGAATATTGGTGTGACCTGTGCTACTTTGCAGTCTTTAGGAACAGACCTTTCGTCAAGTGAGCGGTTGTATATGACAGCTAAGAAAGGCGCTATTGTGTCTGCATACTCTGAAAGGAGCCTGATTGCTATACCATCTGGACCGGAAGACTCGCCTTTCTTAAGTGATTTGAGTTGTTTCGCAACACCTAAGATAACTACTTTTATATCACTCATGCTAACAGCTGTTCTGGTTTCGAATTCTGAAATACTTACTTCGCCTTCTCTCGTGAAGAAATTACAGAAAACTGTATTTAGTAACTCCGCTTTAGTGGCACCATCATCGGTAACATTTCCATCGCTATTGCGCAGTGACGGTATTGACTGTTTTTTTTGCCACGGGTGTACTTTTAAATACCACCAGAATCTCTTTAGGTTTTCTACCATTTTTTGAGACAATATTTCTTTGTGGAAACTATTAAAAGCATCTCGCATTGACGTTCGCACTAAATTTCTAGCTTCCCTGAAACTTGGCCAGTCTTCGGGGGTTTTGCGTTGTTCTGAATGTGGCATGCTTTTTTCGTTGCTTCTGCAACAGTGTTCTGACGTGTTTTGTGAACCACGGTGGATCAGTTCCGTCTCTTATTAACTTATGCTGCATGAATCTATGAATTGCTGTCGATACTGTATCTTTGAATTTGAGCCATATCTGCTCTACACTTACATAACAAGCTTGGAAGGAATGGAGACTCTCTCTTAGGAAGGCATCAAGCGAATTGTTAGTGTTAGGTTAGTGTTTTTTAACGTCCCGTCGACAACGAGGTCATTAGAGACGGAGCGCAAGCTCGGGGTTAGGGGAGGATGGGGAAGGAAATCGGCCGTGCTCTTTCAAAGGAACCATCCCGGCGTTTGCCTGAAACGATTTAGGGAAATCACGGGAAACCTAAATCAGGATGGATGGAGACGGGATTGAACCGTCGTCCTCCCGAATGCGAGTCCAGTGTGCTAACCACTGCGCCACCTCACTCGGTCAGCGAATTGTTATCTGCTGTTTTAAATAGATATATTTTGCGTTTAATTTTAGTGGTTTTTTTACACTTTCTATTAGATCAGGATTATTTGTGCCTAAGAGGTCATGTGTGTTTTCGCAACCATTTACAATTCGTGTGGGCTCATGAACTATTAGTTCACAGTAATTCTCAGAGAAAGCATTTAGTACAATTTCTCTTCTGATCCGGTTTTCCCACAGTCCATGTTTCACTTCCATACAACGCTGTGCTCCAAACGTATATCGTCAGAAATTTCTACCTGAAATTAAGGTCTGCATTTTATACTTGTAGACTCACTTCTCTTCGCCAGGAATGCCCTTTTTGCCATTGCTAGTCTGCTTTTGATGTCACCTTTGCTCCGTCCGCCATGGGTTATTTTGCTGCCTAGATAGCTGAATTCCTTAACCTCAACCACTTCGCGACCATCAATCCTGATGTTAAGGTTCTCGCTGTTCTCATTTCTGCTACTTCTCATTACTTCGTCTTTCTACGATTTACTCTCAATCCATATTCTGTACTCATCAGACTGTTCATTCTGTTCAGCAGATCATTTAATTCTTCTTCACTTTCACTCAGGATAGCAATGTCATCAGCGAAACTTATCAATGGTATCCGTTTACCTTGAATTTTAATTCCACTCCTCAAATTTTCTTTTATTTCCATCATTGCTTCTTCGATGTACAGATTGAACAGTAGGGCGGAAAGACTCCGTCCGTGTCTTACACCCTTTCTAATTCGAGCATCAGTTGTTGGTAGTCCACTCTTATTATTCCCTCTTGGTTCTTGTACATATTGTATATTACACGTCTCGCACAGGGCACATATGCAGCAATTTTCGCTCAAAGATCTTTGATAGCTCCTTGGTTCAACTGGCCAGTCAGTTGCTCAACAGTTGCACGACTATTCGACCGTACGCGTCGCCGCAGCCGTCATTCACCACTGACATCTGTAACCCGTCAGGCACTAGAACTGCCTCGGCGCCGGTTTCTGGTAGCTCCATTTTGCCATGCACGGTATTCTTTAACCAAGGCTGCATGCGAACAGTTTTCAGACTTGCCCGTTTCGGAAATGCTTCCACCCTTGGCCCAAAATCCAGTGATCATGCCTTCTTGGACGCAGATGAATCGTTGCATTACGACAACGACTGACTTGTTCCTGCGTCCTCCCCCCCCCCCCCCCCCCCACCCGTCCCCCGCCTAACTCAACATGCTTGCGAACCATGGATAAAGGTTATCAGACGGATGCCATATTCCTTGACTTCCGGAAAGCGTTTGACTCGGTGCCCCACTGCAAACTCCTAACTAAGGTACGAGCATATGAGATTGGTTCCCAAGTATGTGAGTGACTCGAAGACTTCTTAAGTAATAGAACCCAGTACGTTGTCCTCGATGGTGAGTGTTCACCGGAGGTGAGGGTATCATCTGGAGTGCCCCAGGGATGTGTGGTAGGTCCGCTGTTGTTTTCTATCTGCATAAATGATCTTTTTCGATAGGGTGGATAGCAATGTGCGGCTGTTTGCTGATGATGCTGTGGTGTACGGGAAGGTGTCGTCGTTGAGTGACCGTAGGAGGATACAAGATGACTTGGACAGGATTTGAGACTGGTGTACGGAATGGCAGCTAACTCTAAATATAGATAAATGTAAATTAATGCAGATGAATACGAAAAAGATTCCTGTAATGTTTGAATACTCCATTAGTAGTGTAGCGCTTGACACAGTCACGTCGATTAAATATTTGGTCGTAACATTGCAGAGCGATATGAAGTGGGACAAGCATGTAATGGCAGTTGTGGGGAAGGCGGATAGTCGTCTTCGGTGCATTGGTAGAATTTTGGGAAGATGTGGTTCATCTGTAAAGGAGACCGCTTATAAAACACTAATACGACGTATTCTTGAGTTTGGGAGTTTGGGATCCCTATCAGGTCGGATTGAGGGAGGACATAGAAGCAATTCAGAGGCGGGCTGCTAGATTTGTTACTGGTAGGTTTGATCAACACGCGAGTGTTACGGAAATGCTTCAGGAACTCGGGTGGGAGTCTCTAGGGGAAAGGAGGCGTTGTTTTCGTGAATCGCTACTGAGGAAATTTAGAGAACCAGCATTTGAGGCTGACTGCAGTACAATTTTACTGCCGCCAACTTACACTTCGCGGAAAGACCACAAAGATAAGATAAGAGAGATTTGGGCTCGTACAGAGGCATATAGGCAGTCATTTTTCCCTCATTCTGTTTGGCAGTGGAACAGGGAGAGAAGATGCTAGTTGTGGTACAAGGTACTCTCCGCCACGCACCGTAAGGTGGATTGCGGAGTATGTATGTAGACGTACATGTAGATATATCGTCCACTGCTAATGTTTCCACTTGCCGCCGTTGTCATCGATGACATCAAACACAGGGTATGGCCACATTCAAGTGATGGTACGGCATATCATACTTACATTAGCTTTTTCAGTTCAAATGCTTCATTTGCAATATAAGAGGCGTACTCGGAAGGTAAGGTCTGATGGAACCATGCACAGATGTGTTGGGCAGTGTCTTTATTGTGCTGTCGATAGCTTCACGTCGCTATTTTCAGTTCAGAGCGCCATGTGATCACGTAGAAATGCCTAAAACAACAGTGTCTCCAGCCAAGTATGTGGATTTGACGAGAGATTTTCCCTGAAGCTATGTGGTCCACATAATATAAATGTCATGCGCTTCTTTCTTCAAGACAATTCTCAGCCGCACACTGCAGTGTTCTCGATGGGAAGTGTTATCGCCCACAATAGACCCTTAATTCGCTCCCTCCATTGTTTATCTCTGCTCACATGAACAGCTGTCTACGGGGACAAAATTTTGGCACAAACGACGAAAGGCAGACCAGCGTAGAGGATTGGCGGAAAGCACATGCGTCTGTTTTCTGTGACGAGACTACTTAAAAGTTTGTACAACGCCACGACAAATGTCTAAGTCGGAGCGGCGTCTATTTAGAGAGGTAGCTGGTTGATGTGGCTAATTGTTGTGAATAAAAAAATTTTGATTGTCACTGTGGGTTTATTTCGTGACAGATCGGACATTAATTTCAGAACAGCCCTCGTTACAAACAACGTGCCAGTAATAAACAAAAAATTAGCAAAGAAACAATCCGGCACTAATGGGTTAATACAAATGCGTTCTAACCTCATTTACCGCTATTTGGAAAATACCACAGGTAGTCCCAGTCTTCAAGAAGGGTCGTCGAGCAAATGCGCAAAACTATAAACTTTTATCTCTGACATCGATCTGTTGTAGAATTTTAGAACATGTTTTTTGCTCGCGTATCATGTTGTTTCTGGAAACCCATAATCTGCTCTGTAGGAATCAACAAGGATTCCGCAAACAGCTATCGTGTGAGACCCAACTCGTTTTATTTGTTCATGAGATCCAGAAAATATTAGATACAGGCTCCCAGATAGATGCTATTTTCGTTGACTTCCGGAAGGCGTTCGATACAGTTCCGCACTGTCGCCTGATAAAGTAAGAGCCTACGCAGCTGTGTGGCTGTATTGAAGAGTTTTTAGCAAACAGAACACAGCATGTTGTTCTCAATGGAGAGACGTCTACAGACGTTAAAGTAACCTTGGGCGTGCCACAGGGGAGTGTTATGGGACCATTGCTTTCCACAATATATATAAATGGCCTAGTAGAGAGTCTCGGAACTTCGATGTGGCTTTTCGCGGATGATGCTGTAGTATACAGAGTAGTTGAAGCATTAGAAAATTGTAGCGAAATGCAGGAAGATCTGTAGCGGATAGTCAGTGGCAACTGACTTAACATACGCAAATGTAATGTGTTGCGAATTCATAGAAAGAAGGATTCTTTATTGTATGATTATATGATAGCGGAACAAACACTGGTAGCAGTTACTTCTGTAAAATATCTGGGAGTATGCGTGCGGAACGTTTTGAAGTGGAATGATCATATAAAATTAATTGTTGGTAAGGCGGGTACCAGGTTGAAATTCATTGGGAGAGTCCTTAGAAAATGTAGTCTATCAACAAATGTGGTGGCTTACAAATCACTCGTTCGACCTATACTTGAGTATTGCTCATCAGTGTGGGATCCGTACCAGCTCGGGTTGACGGAGGAGATAGAGAAGATCCATAGAAGAGCGGCGCGTTTCGTCACAGGGTTATTTGTTAAGAATGATAGCGTTACGGAGATGTTTAGCAAACTCAACTGGCAGAGTCTTCAAGAGAGGCGCTCTGCATCGCGGTGTAGCTTACTGTCCAGGTTTCGAGAGGGTGCGTTTCTGGATGAGGTATCGAATACATTGCTTCCCCCTACTAATATCTCCCGACAAGATCACGAATGTAAAATTAGAGAGATTCGAGCGCGCACGGAGGCTTTCCGGCAGTCGTTCTTCCCGCGAACCATACGCGACTGGAACAGGAAAGGGAGGTAATGACAGTGGCACGTAAAGTGCCCTCCACCACACACCGTTGGGTGGCTTGCAGAATATAAATGTAGATGTAGATGTATTTTAATTTTGATCGTGTCACTGTTAAGTAATGCTCACAGAAGTATCTCTGGAACTAATCAGAACGCCAATTAACGTATGTCACATACCATCAACTGTGGGTAAGTCTGTTCGAACAGTGGTAGAACAGCATACCTGCCTAGCTTGTGTACTGTAATAAACTGGAGATGTCGGCCCTGACTGTGAAATACGTACAGCCTCATTCAGTATTGACGCGCCAAATCGTCTGCGGTTCGAGCGACGCTGGGGTGTTATTAATAGGGATCGCAGAGACTTTCACAGCAAACAAACAGCGACGGCAGGATTTATGGCGCCGGCGGGCGGCTGTATCCGCCAAACTGCTATCGGCCCAGTTTTCGCGCCGACCCTGCGCGTTTTCCAAGACCGGAGGGCGTGACCGACCTCGCTCCGAATCGCAACAAATACTGAGCCGTTCCATGGAGCGGCCGGCCCGTTAAGATTAATGCACGAGTCTTTCGTACCGCTCGCCAGAACAGTTCGGAACTTTTCACGGATTTCGCTAGTTGCTCTTAATGTCAAGTACGCCGCTATTAGTATTGCAACGCCAGGGAAGATAGCAAGTAACGAAATTATAGTTGTTATGATGTGAGCGCGGCGTTGATCTATTCTGTTATTCTGCACAACGGATTAACCTGAGATGTACCCTTTACCCTGTGGCTCCTGCAAGATGCAATTTCCACCCCCATACTACTACAGAAGTCAGACAGACGCTCCTAACGTTCTAAAGAGAAATGCCTGAAAAAGTTTCAGCAATAAATATCTTCTGGAGTCGTCCACTGTAAGGAAATAACACAAAAATTCACAAAATTTATTACGCAGCTAGTGAGATACTTGGGTACTGGAGTAGTGCTAGTTAGTGTAAGAAAAACATGAAACTAACGAAAATTATTATTTACTTTGCAAAAATTCTGAGAAATCACAATGGCATTTTTAGTTATGAATTGAACAAGTTATATCCTGGTTCTTTTTGGGATGTGAAGTTTGCCCTCAAGGATAGGATTCGCTAAAAAATTTCTATACAAAGTTTAAGATTGTTATTGACTTGGCAGAATGGCTGAGAGGCGCACCTACTCAACAATAACTATCCTTTAGAATGTTGCTAGGTACAGTCGAGGCTGTCGCGTGTGAAATGTAGTGAAGTGTACTGTTGTGGAGGAAATATGGGGCTCACAATAGCTGTAGCGCACAGTACTGTAAGCTGCGATGACTGCTGTCTGCGCCGCTCGCTGCTGACAAATAAGATAACTCTCGTTCTATCTGGATTGACCTTCGCCAATCAAATTCTCCCTACACCTTGATGAAGTCAATGATTCCTCTTCGCCCCTAGTCTAGCTATTGGCATGGTACACCGGTCAGATAACCAGTCCACCGTGATGCCACTCAAAAATTCCCTCGCAGGCGTTTAACTATAACTCTGTCCGTTCACACCGCACAATAATCGCAAGGACTCAATATAGAGCTGCACTTCGATTCTCTCTCGACAGAGGTGCTCTCCCAGTGAAGTACTGAGGAGAGACTTGTTCCTCGCTCCAAGAGCGACAACAGCACGGCCTTTCTCCACGCCAGACGTGAAGGGGTATATCTTTCGGTCTCTTCCAATACTCCTGCAGCTCAAGGCGTCCGGAATATCGTCTGCCAATCAGCTGTCTGCTCCACGGGCGGCCGAGGTTGACTCGTCCTCTGAAGGGACCGGCCTCCCGGTGTGTGGTCTGCCTCTCTCGAGCTAAAAGCTCCTGTGACCGTCGTGTCTGGAATGTATATGTATACACCACCCTCGAGTGTTTCAGCCCCATTGCGCACTTGTTATTTGCATATCGTTTACATGAATTCATACAACATTGACTTTATCTTATCGAATTTGGGTTCGAACGAAGCGTCTTGATGTGCGGAATATGTTTGTGAGGGCGGAATATGTAAGCAATGAAGGTCAGGAGACCATGACGTCTTACAATGAGTGGTCGGTATACTAGGACGAATACATGATTACATCTGCCACTGGTTTGACGGCTATGGACGGCGCGAAATACAGAACATTGCCAAAACATCACATAACCATCCCCACCCTGTATTAGATAATCAGTCCATTTTAGTTTAAACACATCACCGGACTGCCGCACAGTGGGCCAAGTCACTTCAAAACCTGGACAGAATGGGAGAAAAATTTCCGCGTTCCGTTTTTTAGCCTCACGAAATGTTGTATGGATTGTAATTGTGCATATTTGCCCAGTGCCGAGTTGTCATTCCAGTCTCAAGTCTATATGATACGTGCCCTGAGAGTTCACGGCTAACAGTCAATCGAACAACGACACATTTTTTTTCAGATATTGCTTGTGTGGCCTTTTTAATATCCAACAACGATACTACCTCGTGTTAAAAAATATATCGGCTCAACCACTTTTTACAGCGTAAAACATTAAGATTAACGCGTTTCGGAAGTCAAGCTTCCATCATAAGAATAATAAAAATTAAAAGAACCTGTTAAAACTCGCTAAAATGGAACATGCACCAGGCACAATAAAATTAAAACATCGTGGCTACTTCCATTGTTGCAACCGTGTCTTCCAAGGTGAATCTCCACTAAATCATCAAAATATAAAAAACTCTAAAATGGTGTCGCCTATGGTGTTCAACTTCTAACCGCATGGCTCTCTCCTCTGTCGTCATAAACCACCCATGCGTCTTCGTTGATACCACACACCACGTAGCCAAACACGACACTGAAACGCAAGTGAGCTCACGCGCAAGTAAACAAAGAAGTCACAGAGGTGTCCATACAAACAGATAACGTATACATGTTCCAGGGACCTCATAAAATGATGGTATCCTGCCAATTGCTAAAAGTGTAGTTCCAAAAAGAAACCAGTGAAATGTTTGAAAAAGTTATTTGTATCACCAGTTAGCTGTTCATTCAGTGTGTTCTGATTACCCACGCTATGTATCGTAATTTTAAGTTGTTCTAGTAGATCCAGCTTTTTGCCTTTGTCCTGTCTATGTAAAATAACGAGATCCTGATCTATTCCCAGCATGGGGTGTCCTGTTTCCCAAATACGCGTGGCTACAGCTGACTTTTCGAAATTATTAGGCCGGAAAGCGTCGCTATGTTCTTTGTAACGTACTTTAAAGGACCTACCAGTTTGGCCTACGTAGTTTGCCTTGCACGTGTTACACTGAATTTTATAGACCCCAGCACTCTCATATTTATCGCTTTCCTGCTGTAAATTATTTCTTAGTTTAAACCGCAGCGTATTATTGGTCTGAAAAGCGGTATCAACATTAAAAGATTTGAAAATGGTAGCCACTTTTTGCGAAATATCACCGAAGTGTGCCGGCGGAGTGGCCGAGCGGTTCTAGGTGCTACAGTCTGGAACCGCGCGACCGCTACGGTCGCCTGTTCGAATCCTGCCTCGCGCATGGATGTGTGTGATGTCCTTAGGTTAGTTAGGTTTAAGTAGCTCTAAGCTCTAGGGGACTGATGACCTCAGATGTTAAGTCCCATAGCGCTCAGAGTCATTTTTTCAGCGAACTGTGGTATTGTGACTCTCGTAATATTATTTGCGGTATTCTTCCTTGCATTCGCGCGCTGTTTCTGTCGTATTAATTTATTGACAACGTTTTGGTGATATCCGTTAGCTCTGGCTAGTTGTTAAACGATGTTCAGCTCAGTCATTCTGACTTCTTCATTCATAGGGACTCTAAGAGCTCTATCTATGAAAGATCTAAAAGCAGAAAGTGTTGGCTATTAGGATGACAGGAATTATTTTGTATCAACACATCAGTTGTGGTTGGTTTCCTAAAAATTTTAAAAACATGCCTACCATTTTGTTTCCTAATACTTAGGTCGAGAAATTGCAGTTCACCATGTTTCTCTTCTTTTTTAACATTGACATTCACAACCACGACCTCCCATCCAGTATGGATAAAATCAAAAGTACTACCTAGTTGTCAGGATAAAACTAGATGGGCAAACACTCCAGAAGGCACGTTTATGAGGTTTTAATCGGTCTAACGACGTATTAAAACTGAACTACTAGCTTTATTATCCGAAATAATTAGCCGCGCGGGGTAATCGCGCGGTCTCGGGCGCCTTATCACGGTCCGTGTGTCACTAGAATTTTAGAACATGTTTTTTGCTCGCGTATCTTGTCGTTTCTGGAAACTCAGAATCTACTCTGTAGGAATCAACATGAATTCCGGAAACAGCGATCGTGTCAGACCCAACTCGATTTATTTGTTCATGAGACCCAGAAAATATTAGATACAGGCTCCCAGGTAGATGCCATTTTCCTTGACTTCCTTGGAGGCACTGTCGCCTGATATCCGTTAGCTCTGGCTAGTTGTTGCACGATGTTCAGCTCAGTCATTCTGTCTTCTTCATTCATAGTCGGAGGTTCGAGTCCTCCCCGGGCATGGGTATGTGTGTTGTCCTTAGGGTAAGTTAGTTCAAGTCAAATTGAGTAGTGCGTAAGCTTTGGGACCGATGACCTCAGCAGTTTGGTGGCGTAAGACGTTACCACAAATTACCAAATTTTTCCAAAACAAATGGCCACAAAATTTCGTGTGTGTGGCTCTACTTTTGTAAATATCTCTCCTACCACATGAGCTCAATAGTTGACGCTTTAAAATGTATTTTCGAGCACATATTTGCATGTTTTCGGTGGACAGTCATTTTTCTACCGTGCGACCGTACCGTGTGGTAAAAATGGGTCCCTTATTGTTCCAATTATATCATAAACTATTATCTGGAAACAAAAAATTTCATGAAGGTTTTCTACAGAATTCTTCGGGATGTAGTCGGAACTGTGACCATATTTTTTGTTTTCTCAAACAGGCCAATAATTTCTTCACAACATTAAAATCTTTCCGAGTAATATTTTTTCGCGAAATGCTGCAGAACTGTACAAATTTCGTACAGTAGAACTACACTATATCTATCAAGAAGTCCGAAAGAAGATGTATATTTCTCGGAAATCGAGTGTCAGCTTCACCGGACTCATGATATTCTGCAGTAATGCACGATGCCGACATCGTTCCAGATACTTCTGATGCACAGATATGCCATAATCGAAACTGCTCCGATGGCGAATGGTCGGATATCTCAAGATAAACAGGAAGCTCGGAATATGGATAGCCGGCGTCACCTAGCAGGTTTTACACGCAGATATTCCCGAGAGATAACGATTCGCGCTGAATTCCATAGGCTTCTGGCATCTTCGCATCTCACTTGAGTCCAGAAAATGAAAACTGAAGAAGGCAAACAAATACCACGTAAGGTAAAACAACTGCTTTTGGAACCATGTCGCAGTGGACAAACCGACAGCGAACTCTTCAGAAAGCAATAGCGACACAAGCGACGAATGTGACTGAATTCGATTTAGAAATGAAAATATCGAATAAAACATTTCAGTACGGCAATTTATACTTGTAATTCGTTGTCGGCGACCTCACACTACTATACACCCGATGTTTTACTCGATTCTGCTAAACTGACAACTTTTGATCCGGCATTATGAATTTTGTAATACCACCATAAGACTCTTAATCGACGACCCAAAGTAACGTAAAAAGAACACCGATTTGTAGGATTTTACATCCATGTATACGGTTCTCTAGCCTTATGTGATCACTTCGTCGTCAGTATGTCTGCCTTTCTCTCTGTCTGTGCGACTGTTCAAAAGCCTTTTTCTCAAGAACGGGGACACGTACCATGTTGCAGTTTATGTCAAATATTATGGTTCACGGTCCCTTAGCGGTGTGAAAACGTGAAGCTTCTAAGTAAATGCAATTAAAAGATACGGCCATTTATGTCACATATTTGTTACACTCATTAAAAGCTACAGGGTGCTTTCCGTTGATATAGAAACCTGAAATTTGCCAGAAACCAAGATTTAACAGAACAGTCTACGCAAAAAGGTAGAAAACTGTTGATCTGTGATTATATGAAACGAAAAAAAAAAAATTCTTTTGTCACTGGTAATCCTACTTCAGACTTGAAAATTAAACACTGTCGAAAGTCTTTGAATCCCTGGGACAGATATACTGCCAGTAGCAATGTCGATAATAGAAAAAAATTGCCGAGGTCTTCGATTCCACGGGACTGGAAGAAAGCCCAGGTTGAAGCAATCTATAAAAAGGATAGAAAACCGGATGCACATAATTACCGGTCAATTTCACTGACATCGATTTATTGTAGAATCATGGAACATTTTTTGTGTTCAGACATAATGACTTTTTTAGACTGTGAGAAGTTCATCTGCAGAAATCAGCACGGTTTTGGGAAACAGCGGTCATGCGAGACACAGCTGGCCCCCTTTGTGCTTGATATACAACAGGCTCTAGATACCGGCTCCCAGGTTGACGCCACATTTCTCTACTTTCGACAGGCTTTCGACTCCGTTCCGCAATGTCGCTTGCTACAAAAAGTGCGCGCTTACGGTCTATCCGATGAGATATGCGGTTGGACAGAAAGCTTTCTAACATACAGGGAGCAGTATGTCGTCCTGAATGGGGTGACTTCAACAGAAACAAGCGGAACTTCAGGTGTGCCCCAGGGCAGCGTAATAGGTCCTCTGCTTTTTACGATTTACATAAACGATCTGGTTGATGTTACTGACAGCGGCCTGAGACTGTTTGCCGGTGATGTTGCAGTCTACAAGAAAGTAGTATTACACGAAAGTTGTGAACAAATCAATGAGAATTTGCAGAAAATTAATGCGTGTTATAATGACTGGCAGTTATCTCTCAATATTAGTAAGTGTAACCTACTGCGTATAACAAGGCGGAAATCCCCATTAATGTACGAGTACAAAATAAATGTCCAGTCTTTGGAAGCGGTAACGTCCGTCAAGTATCTGGGTGTGACTCTTCGAAATGATCTC
The DNA here is from genome assembly GCF_021461385.2 of Schistocerca piceifrons. Classification (NCBI taxonomy): domain Eukaryota; kingdom Metazoa; phylum Arthropoda; class Insecta; order Orthoptera; family Acrididae; genus Schistocerca; species Schistocerca piceifrons. Next base: position 72,048,094 of record NC_060146.1, on the reverse strand, counting down.
AAATGGAATGATCAGATTACACAAGTAACGGGTAAGGCGGTTTATTGGTACAATCCTGAAGCGATGCAGTTCTTCAACTAAGGCTATAGCTTAAAATACGCAATACGTCAGTATGGGAGCCTTACCAGTTGGGTCTGATTCAAGAGATTGAGCAGGTCCAAAGAAGAGCGGCAAGATTCATGACTGGTGCATTTAGCCATCGCGAGAGGGTTGCAAATCTCATAGAAAGTTTGAGGTGGGACACACTTGCAGATAGGCGGCGGGCTAAGCAGAAGGGGCTGCTCACTAAATTCCGAAATCCGATCTTCGCCGATGATGTAGAGCATATATTATTATCACCTACTTTCAAATCGCGCAATGATCACCATTCAAAGATAAGGGAAATAAGAGCTCGTACTGAGGCGTTCAGACAGTCGTTTCTCTCTCGCTTGATCCGCGAGCGGAACAGGGGGGAGGGGGGGGGGGACTATGGCGCGAATTGTGCCCTCCGCCACACAGCGCTTGGTGGCTACCGGAGTATATATGTAGCTGTAGATGTAGGTTCCCGGAATAGATAAACTGTCTTTCCACATAATTTTTGCAAAGGACCCACAGCGGGCGGGTCTCACTAGCACATGGACAGTTTTTTGAAGTGAGTTGGCCCCCAGTGCAATGGTCCACTCAGTGCCCCGTAACATTCGAAAAAGAGACAAAATCACGACTCGCAAGACCACACTACACGCCTCCCGTAACCTAATGTTGAACTGGTGTGACGTCTGGCCTATTGAAGTCCTGCACTTTTAAGTGGCTCTGTGAGCCACCGCCTTTCACAAGCTACACGGGTCTTAATTTCCACTCGTACGCAAATACACTGAAGACTCAAAGAAACTGGTACACCTGCCTAAAATCGAAGAGCATGCAGAAGTGCCGTATCATGATGAGGCATGGACTAATGTCTGAAGTAGTGCTGTAGGGAATTAACACTATCAATATATCTGGGCTGTCCATAAATCCGTTAACAGTGTGAAAGGCTGGAGATCTCTTCTGAACAGCACGCTGCAAGGCATCCCAGATATGGTCAAGAATGTTTATGTCTGGAGAGTTTGGTGGCCAGCGAAAGCGTTTATTACTCAGAATAATGTTACTGGGCCACTCCGTAGCTATTCTAGACGTGTGGGGTGTCGCACAGTCCTGCTGGAATTGCCCAATTCCATCGGGTTGCACAATGGACATGAACGGGTGCAGGTGATCAGATAGTATGCTTACGTACGTGTCACACGCCAGAGTCGTATGTAGGCGTATCACGGGTCCCATGTCAAACCAACTGCACACACACCACACCATAACAGAGTATCCACCAGCTTGAACAGTCCCCTGCTGACATGCCAGGTCACTGGATTCGAGAGGTTGTCTCCCTACCTGTATATGTTCATCGACTCGATGCAATTCAAAACGATGCAACATGTTTCCAGTCATCAACAGTCCAATGTCAGTGTTGACAGGTCCAGGCAAGGCGTAAAGCTTCGTGTCGTGTAGCCATCAAGGGTACACGAGTGGACCTTCGGCTCCGAAAGCCCATATCGATGTTTCGTTGAATGGTTCGCACGCTGACACTTGTTGAGGTCCCAGAATTGAAATCTGCAACAATTTGCGTAAGGGTTGCACTTCTGTCACGTTGAACGATTCTCTTCAATCGTCGTTGGTCCCCTTCTTGCAAGATCTTTTTCTGGCCGCAGCGATGTCGGAGATTTTATGTTTTACCGGATTTCTAATACTCACGGTACACTCGTGAAATGGTCGTGCGCCAAAACACCCATTTTATCGCCACCTCGGAGATGCTGTTTCCCCTTGCTCGTGCTCTGACCAAGTTCAAACTCACCAAAATATTGATAAAGTGCCATTGTAGCAGCAGTAACAAATCTAACCAGGGAACCTCCCCATGTGAGGTCCTTAGTTCAAGTCTCCCTTCGAGTGCAAAGTTTTATTTTTTATTTTCAGACAATTATTATCTGTCCGACTATGAAACTGTTGCATTCATTTGTTGCAGTTTATGTGACAAACTCTTATGTTTTATCACTTTTTTGCGAGTGATTATCACATCTATAAGAAAACCTAAATCGGGCAAGGTAGAAGGATCTTTTTACCCATTCGCCAAGTGTACAGTTAGGTGTGTCGACAACATATTCCTGTCATGTGTGTCGTATGGAATATATCAGACGTGTTTTCCTGTGGAGGAATCGGTTGACCTATGACCTTGCGATCAAATGTTTTCGGTTCCCATTGGAGAGGCACGTCCTTTCGTTTACTAATCGCACAGTTTTGCGGTGCGGTCGCAAAACACGGACACTAAATTTATTACAGTGAACAGAGACGTCAATGAACGAACGGACAGATCATAACTTTGCGAAAGTAAAGAAAGTATACTTCTCACTCGAGGGAAGACTTGAACCACGGACCTCTCGTTCCGCAGCTGCTCACGCTAGCCACGGGACCACGGCGCTCCTGAGCTTACACTGTCCTTGATGTTGCGTATCTTGTGCATGGACTACTCAGTTTGTATATTTTGCTTATTTTTTTCATACTTCCACACAACTTCTTTCTGTTTTCTCGATTGATCTGTGTTCAGTTTTTCAAGGCCTATCCACTGTGCTAACTCATAAATAAATCTGATGGGGGTGTGATGGGGAGGTTCCCTTGTAAGAGCCGCGCCAGACACTTGTTGTCTTATACATCCGATGCCGAACGCAGTACCGTGTTCTGCCTGTTTACGTATCTCTGTGTTTGATTACGCATGCCTGTACCAGTTTCTTTCGGCATAAGAACAGCGATCGTAGTAAGTTCCTAATTGACGGGGATCACAGACTATTCCCACGCCTTGTAAATGACAATAATTTTCAAACCCAACGGGAATTGTTGCTCTCAGTTTCCCTGCGAACAGTGTGAAGGTAACTGCATCCTCGCGGAATTGCCTGCGCTTTACGTGGCACATCGTGACTTTTTTTTTTCGAACATCGTCACAAGGGATGAAACATGGGTTTATCACTTCGAAACTGAAGCAAAGCAACAGTCCCTGCAGTGGTGCCTCACCGCCTCTCCTCCGAAGGAAAGTTCAAAGCCGATCATTCAACCTGTAAAGTGATGGCGGCGGTTTTCTGGGAGTCTGAAGGGGCTATTCTGTTTGATGGCCACCATCATGATGTAACGATCAACTTTGAAGTTTATTGAGCTACTCTCAGCAAATTGAACAAACGACTCACCGTATTCGTCGCCACAAATTGCGAACGAACTTCTCCTTCTCCATGACAAGGCAAGGCCTCACCCAAGCCTGCGAAACCGAAAGGGGCTCACAAATCCAGACTGGATTGTTCTTCCTCATCCACCCTACAGCCCGGATCTCGCACTTTCCGCCTTCCATCCGTCTAGCCCAGTAAGGATGCACTGTGTTGGAAGCAATAAGTGGCTGGTGGGAAGGTTATTGATCCAACGACACATTGGTTTCGACGTCGACCAGTTAGAGCGGTACTCTGTGGGCATACAGGCCTTCGTAGTAACGCCATGTAAGGCCTTCGTGTCGGCTGGAAAATATGTTGAAAAACAGGGTTCTAAAGTCAAAACAGTGGGGAATAATATGATACATTGCAATCTTTAATAAAAGTGACCCGCTTTCAGAAACAAAGTATGTTGCGTTACTTACCGAACGTCCCTCATACATTCACGGACAGCAGCAAATTCTGTTAGGTTTGAAATTCATTGTCAATTACAAGGTCTGAGACTCATCTCCGGTTGCTGTTGTCTACGAACTCATTACGACCGCTGTTCTTCTGCCGAGGGTGTTTATAAATGAATATCGGTGACTTGACGCTTTGTAATATTTATTATATTAAACTTACAGTTATAAATGATATATCAAATGAAAGAGCAACTCAGTTTTACGAAGAACCTTATAAATGTTCAGTGTGAGCACTATTTGTCACATGGCTCACATCAAGTCGATAGCCGAGTTCTTCTCAAACGTTGATAAGTGTGTCTTCACTGATTGTAGCAATTCAGGAGATCTGCTGGTAGCGAAGGCACGTACACACGATCCTTTATGAAGCTCCAAAGGAAAAAATCGCATGGCGTTAGGTCGGGTGAACGTGGAGGCCATGCAAAGCAAGCCCTGTCATTGGGCCCCTTGACGCCTACCCAGCGCTTGGGTACAGTGAAGTTCAACTAATCGCGTACTTCGCTATGCCAGTGAGGTGCCAAACACAGCTGTTTGAGTTGGCTCTGAGCACTATGGGACTTAATATCTGTGGTCATCAGTCCCGTAGAACTTAGAACTACTTAAACCTAACTAACCTAAGGACATCACACTCATCCATGCCCGAGGCTGGATTCGAACCTGCGACCGTAGCAGCAGCGTGGTTCCGGACTAAAGCGCCTAGATCCGCTCGGCCACCGCGGCCGGCAGCTGTTTGAGTTGCTCTTTCATTTGACGTACCATTTATAACTGTAAGTTTAATGTAATAAATATTATAAAGCGTTAAAACCCCGATATTCATTTATACACACCCTGTATTTCTGTGTACAGCATGCCTTGTAGACACTGTGCAGTGCGCGTTGATATATCAACAAATCGTGTAGCTTCATTCACGGTGTAGTCAAAAATGTTCAGATGTGTATGAGCCATGGCACTCGTTACTGGCGCGCCAGTCTCTTGCATGTCCATTATCGATCCTTCGATGTTTCTTATCTTTCCTTGTCTTGTTGTTTTCCGCATTCGCGGGGCGAGTGGCAGTTGACGTATGCTCGGGCTACCTGCTGAGACGCCGTGAGGTACGAGGTGGAAGCAACCACGTATATGTGGAGTTGGTTGTACGCGGTCTGCCGGTTCAGCATGGAGGATATGTGTTGGCTGCCTGCCTGTCTGCTCTCCTGATTTTGCTCGCCGTGCCTTGCGACCGCCTAGCTTGGGTTGCTGCCTGGTGTATCCTACACGAGCCGTACCGGACGTGCAGCAGAAGTTAAGCAGCCTTGTGTTTCTTTAAAAAAAAAGAAAAGGAGCAAATGTATAAGACCTTTTCTAACCAATGTTGGTGGCCTAATAAGTGTGGCCTTCGCGTTTACACTGCCTTTGGGGAGAGCTAATTCTTTTAAATTTAAATAGTTGGGTTTCCCTGTCGTTTATAATCTTTTGGAGGTTTTATTTGAATTTTCTCGTTAGGGTTCCTTCCTTGTGCTTAGTTTACAAGTATAGCGGGAAGTGACTCCTGGTTAAAACTCGGAGATGGTGTTTGTTGTTACTGCCGCCTCCGGCATTTGTCTTTTCAATTAAGTGTTGTCATCCCTTCGAGCGACCTGGTGCCACTCCTCGTTAATAAATGCTGGTTTATGTGTACTTAATTTTGAATTGGCCATTTGAATTAATATTTTGGAGCGCAGTATAGCACTAAGGCAACCTCATTGTATATCACCTTGTGCCCCAGTCTAGTACCTTAATTTTCAGTGGCACGAGTTAGCTCCACTACCGGTTTTACTGATGTGCTCCCTTCAAAATCTTGTCCTGTATAAGTTTGCCCCATGTGTGACTGGGAACACAGAGATGAGCTTTAGTGTGAATTCAGTGCTAGTCAGTTAATGGAATCTTCAATTTGCCTTGGCTTCCACAGAAGAGTTGATTTGTTATTCATTTAATTACTGTAAGTTTGTTTATTTAATGGGGAGCAAGACATTTAAAGACTGTTGGTATTAACTCCCCTAGTTGCTGGGTGTTGCTAATTCGTTCCAAATGGCTTACTACTTATTCAATGGCAAGGCTGTTGATAAGTTGGTTACTGTGAGTACACATTCGCGCTTATTTGTTGCCGAAATTGTTAAAGTGTTTGTGTCGTGATTCAGTCACTAGCTACGTGTTTGAGCTAAACTGATATAAACGTTACATTGTCTCCTTAAAATCTGTTACCAGCAGAAACCCTTAAGAAAACCAAGTTTTGTCACTGCTTATGTTAACCTTTACTGGGAGCAATATTTCATGTAGTTAAATTTTGTCTTAAAATGTGTATTTCTCTGATGTAATAAACCAGTGATAAAAGAAAAAAGCAAAGGGGCTTGGTCCTTCCCATTGTGTCCGGTTTGTAACACGTATCAGTGTGTGAGATCTTATGGGACTTAACTGCTAAGGTCATCAGTCCCTAAGCTTACACACTACTTAACCTAAATTATCCTAAGGACAAACACACACACCCATGCCCGAGGGAGGACTCGAACCACCCCAATCTGTCGTTCAGTCACTGCTATCCATTGACGCGTGTTGCTGTGCTAACTACAGACTTCCGACCGTCTCATAAACGCCAGTCTGGTACAGAAAACCGGAGTTATAATATCCAGATTTCTTGGTTAATTTATGACTAGTTTCGGGTTACCTAAACCAATTCCCAAGTCATCTTGTGAGACCGAAAGTTAAAACTAAATTAATCCAATTACCTGTAGCAAAAATGGAATGCATGTTATAGGATACAGACCATACCGTACCAGGATATACACAACAGACAGGAAGATACACTCTGCTGTATCATGCAAATCATGTTGAGATTGAACATACACGTCAGAGGTCTCTTCAAAAAATTCCGGAACTTTGTTCACAAAATTTTTCTGCGGTAAACCTTTTACTTATTGTGCTAGGTCTTCTTCGGAATACTCTCCTCCAAAATTGATACACAGCTTCCAACCCCGTTTCCACTTCTGGAAGCAGTTTTGGTACGCCCCTTGCTGCATCGCGCGAAGCGCCCTCTGCAATTGTACTTTTATCTCGTCCATCGTTGGAAATCTTTTCAAAACGGGTTTTAAACTTTGGAAATAGAAACTGTACGCAGGGGTCCGGTCTGGAGAGTAAGGAGGACGGGGGCAGCACAGTGATTTCGTTTTTTGTGCAACAGTCACCCACCATGTCCATTGTAATTATCCGGGCCGTTATGCCGTGGTCGGTTGATGAATTCTGTGTCAATTCCCAACGTTTTGTCCACGTCTGCGGGAGACATCTTCAAGGGGGTCTGTAGCTCGATGGAAGGTCCAAAACACCCACTGGCTCGCTACTGACTGCCGCTAAATTCCGTGTCCGCGCGCTCCCGTGCCGCGGCATGACGTCACGTGTTTTGAAAACATCAGTGCAAATGGCCGCTGTCCGTTGCCGTCGATCGCCGTTGCCATCACCCAGTAGTGGACGGGTGGTACACATCATCTTTAACACCGGCATCCATATATCGTTTAATTTCACGCCCTCCTCCTTACGATTGAAATAATGTGGGTGTTTAGCGATTTAGAAAGCCTCCCTATAGAGCCTTTCGTAATATCCGCTTGTGGCCGCTAGTACTTGCGTCTCCTCGAAACGAATATGGTGGTTCCCTGGCTGGAAAGCATGCTCCGCAACAGCTGATCGTTCCGTTTCTCCTCTTCTACAATTGCCCTTGTGCTCTTCCAAACGTTTTGAAACCGTTCTTTTAGTGGTACCCACATAAACATCTCCACAAATGCATGGGATCGTATACACTCCAGATTTTTCCAATGGTTTGCGAGCGTCCTCGGCAGGCTTAAGGTATTCCTGTATCTCCCTGGTGGGCTTGTAAATTACGGTGATATTCCACTTCGTATCCCCCCCCTTGAAGATGTCTCCCGCAGGCAGGGACGAAACGTTGGGAACTGACACACAATTCATCAACCGACCACGGCATAACAGCCCGGATATTTATAATGGACATGAAATTTCCGGCCGTGAAAGTCTACATTTTAGCATCAGTCACCCACCAACAGGGATGAATGAGCGAGGGCGTTATCGTGATGCAAGAGCCGTGAATTATCTCGCCACATTTCACAGAGTTTCCCTCTCACATTTTCTCACAGGCATCGCAACACGTCCCGATAGTGCCATCGATTAACAGCTTCTCCCTGTGGCACGAATTCATGGTGAACAAAGCCTTCAAAGTTAAAGAAAATCATCAGCAAGACTTTGATATTTGACATCATCTGACGAACTTTTTTGGGTCTTGGAGAACCTTTCACGACCAGTTGTGAAGATTGAATCTTGGTCTCAACACAGTAATCGTACACGCATGTCTCATCAGTAGCTACGATTCTCTTAGGCCAGGGCTTCCCAACGTGTGGTACGCGGACCCCTTAGGGGTCCGCCGGCTCTTTGTAGGGGGCCGCGGCCACCTTTCACCAAATTGTGTAACATAATGAGTAAAATTATTGAATAAAAATATGAAAATCAGATTCATCACTATTTTTATCCTGTGAAAAATATGTGTATAGCATTCGAAAGTTGGCAATAACATTCGATCTTTGGCAATACTATTTGACAGTCGGCAACACAAACCAAAACATTGGTGCGGCTCCCGCTGTCGGAGGTTCGAGTCCTCCCTCGGGCATGTGTGTGTGTGTGTGTGTGTGTGTGTGTGTATGTATGTGTGTGTTGTCCTTAGCTTAAGTTTTTCTTTTTTTTTCTTTTTGGTCATCAGTCTACTGACTGGTTTGATGCGAGCCGCCACGAATTCCTTTCCTGTGCTAACCTCTTCATCTCAGAGTAGCACTTGCAACCTACGTCCTCAATTATTTGCTTGACGTATTCCAATCTCTGTATTCCTCTACAGTTTTTGCCCTCTACAGCTCCATCTAGTACCATGGAAGTCATTCCCTCATGTCTTAGCAGATGTCCTATCATCCTGTCCGTTCTCCTTATCAGTGTTTTCCACATATTCCTTTCCTCTCCGATTCTGCGTAGAACCTCCTCATTCCTTACCTTATCAGCCCACCTAATTTTCAACATTCGTCTATAGCACCACATCTCAAATGCTTCGATTCTCTTCTGTTCCGATTTTCCCCCCGTCCATGTTTCACTACCATACAATGCTGTACTCCAGACGTACATCCTCAGAAATTTCTTCCTCAAATTAAGGCCGGTATTTGATATTAGTAGACTTTTATTGGCCAGAAATGCCTTCTTTGCCATAGCGAGTCTGCTTTTGATGTCCTCCTTGCTCCGTCCGTCAATGGTTATTTTACTGCCTAGGTAGCAGAATTCCTTAACTTCATTGACTTCGTGACCATCAATCCTGATGTTAAGTTTCTCGCTGTTCTCATTTCTACTACTTCTCATTACCTTCGTCTTTCTCCGATTTACTCTCAAACCATACTGTGTACTCATTAGACTGTTCATTCCGTTCAGCAGATCATTTAATTATTCTTCACTTTCACTCTGGATAGCAATACCAGCGAATCGTATCATTGATATCCTTTCACCTTGTATTTTAATTCCACTCCTGAACCTTTCTTTTATTTCCATCATTGCTTCCTCGACGTACAGATTGAAGAGTAGGGGCGAAAGGCTACAGCCTTGTCTTACACCCTTCTTAATACGAGGACTTCGTTCTTGATCGTCCACTCTTATTATTCCCTCTTGGTTATTGTACATATTGTATATGACCCGTCTCTCCCTATAGCTTACCCCTAGTTTTTTCAGAATCTCGAACAGTTTGCACGATTTTATATTGTCGAACGCTTTTTCCAGGTCGACAAATCCTATGAAAGTGTCTTGATTTTTCTTTAGCCTTGCTTTCATTATTAGCCGTAACGTTAGAATTGCCTCTCTCGTCCCTTTACTTTTCCTTAAGCCAAACTGATCGTCACCTAGCGCATTCTCAACTTTCTTTTCCATTCTTCTGTATATTATTCTTGTAAGCAGCTTCGATGCATGAGCTGTTAAGCTGATTGTGCGATAATTGTCGCACTTGTCAGCTCTTGCCGTCTTCGGAATTGTGTGGATGATGCTTTTCCGAAAGTCAGATGGTATATCGCCAGACTCATATATTCTACACACCAACGTGAATAGTCGTTTTGTTGCCACTTCCCCCAATGATTTTAGAAATTGTAATGGAATGTTATCTATCCCTTCTGCCTTATTTGACCGTAAGTCCTGCAAAGCTCTTTTAAATTCCGATTCTAATACTGGATCCCCTATCTCTTCTAAATCGACTCCTGTTTCTTCTTCTATCACATCAGACAAATCTTCACCCTCATAGAGGCTTTCAATGTATTCTTTCCACCTATCTGCTCTCTCCTCTGCATTTAACAGTGGAATTACCGTTGCACTCTTAATGTTACCACCGTTGCTTTTAATGTGACCGATGGTTGTTTTGACTTTCCTGTATGCTGAGTCTGTCCTTCCGACAATCATATCTTTTTCGATGTCTTCACATTTTTCCTGCAGCCATTTCGTCTTAGCTTCCCTGCACTTCCTATTTATTTCATTCCTCAGCGACTTGTGTTTCTGTATTCCTGATTTTACCGGAACATGTTTGTACTTCCTCCTTTCATCAATCAACTGAAGTATTTCTTCTGTTACCCATGGTTTCTTCGCAGCTACCTTCTTTGTACCTATGTTTTCCTTCCCAACTTCTGTGATGGCCCTCTTAAGAGATGTCCATTCCTCTTCAACTGCACTGCCTACTGCGCTATTCCTTATTGCTGTATCTATAGCGTTAGAGAACTTCAAACGTATCTCGTCATTCCTTAGTACTTCCGTATCCCACTTCTTAGCTTGAGTTAAACATAGGTTAATAGTGTGTGAGACTAGGGACTGATGACCTCAGCAGTTAAGTCCCATAGACTTTACATACATTGAAACATTTTTCTTCGGATTTCACGAATAACCACACACACACATACACATACACACACACACACACACACACACACACACACACACACACACACACGACTGTTACGAAACATGCATGCTCCTTACACGACAGTTGCCAAACAGTGAAAGTGAACAGACCACAGGCGACACCTTGTCAACAGCGAACATTTTGGCTGGGACGTCGATTGCTCTTGGAGGAAAGCAGCTCCAACGTGTGAAATGTCAGTTACCAAGTAATATTAATCAGGCTATAGTGTGTTGAACAAAGGGAGTAAATCCACTAGTAAGTGTCTGGATACAGTGGGAACTCAAATTGGATCGTTAATTTCAAGTTGTTTTCATATATCTCTAAACCAAAGACAATTGATACTTCGGGGGGGGGGGGGGGGGGGGTCATTGGGAGCATGGCACCTGCATTAAGAAGCTTTCAGTTCCCATGGGTTTTGCTCTGAAATTTAAAGTTACTGTGCGGACTAGGGGTCCGCCATGGATTTTCGACTGAAGAAGGGATCCGCCAGCTGAAAAGGTTGGGAGGCCCTGTCTTAGGGTATACCTCGTTCTCATTTGCGCGATTCAAAAGCTCTTCACATATTGCAAGGCGAAGGTCTTTCTGGTCTTGACTCATGACCCATGAGACGAACTTTTCGACAATACGATGCTTTCCAAGATGCCGGATTTCATGACATGATCCAACAGAAGTGTTACATTGTACTGTACTCTTTCTTCGACGATACACAGCATTTCGTTGACCTTCCTGACATGAGTTTAGACATCAAAGGTAGTCCTAAACGAGTGTTATTTCTAACCTCCGTCCGGCCATTTTTAAACAGTGTGAACCGTCCGTAACATCGTATACTGTTTAAGTACTCATCGCCGTAGGATTCCTGCTTATTTCGGTGTGTCTCTGTTAAGCTTTTCTTGAGTTTCACGCAAATTTAATGCAGACGCGTTGCTCCTCTAATTCTGCCATCTCGAGATTTGCAAACTGAGCGACACAACTCAATACAGCACTGAACAATAACAAACAGACGTACAACAATGAAACTTACGGCAGTTGCACATGAAACAGGTTGTGCAAGGATGCCAACTGCATTGCGGTGCAACACACAATTGGCGCGAAATTGCGAAAGTTTCGGGATTTTTTCAACAGACTTCGTATATCAAAGTCAAGTTTTTCTATAAACGTTGGCAGCACAAACGTACACTGAAGTGCCAAAGAAACTGTTAGAGGCATGTATATTCAAAAACAGTTATATGTAAACAGGCAAAATATGGCGCTGTGGTCGGCAATGGCTATATAAGACAACAAGTGTCTGGCGCAGTTAGATGGGTTTCTGTTGCAACGATGGCAAGTTATCAAGATTTAAGTGAATTTGAACGTGGTGTTCTAGTCGGTGCACGAGCGATAGGACACAGCATCTCCGAGTTGGCGATGACGTGGTGATTTTCCCGTTGCGAGAGAACCGTAAATATCAGGAATCCGGTAAAATGGCAAATCTCCGACAATGCTACGGCTGGAAAATGATACTGAAAACACGGGACCAACGACGACTGAAGAGAATCGTTCAACGTGACAGAAATGCAACACTTCTGGAAACCGCTGGGTTATCAACAAGTGTCTGTGAAACATCACCGATACTCGTGTACGCTTGATGACTGCACGACACAAAGCTTTACGCCTCACCTGTGCTAGTTCGACACCGACATTGTACTGTTGATCTTTCGAAACATGTTGCCTGGTCGGACAAGTCTCGTTTCAAATTGCATCGAACGGATGGACGTGTACGGGTATGGAGACAAACTCACGAATCAATGGACTCTGTATGTCAGCAGAGGACTGATCAAGCTCGTGGAGGCTCTGTAATGGTGTGGGGCGTGAGCAGTTGTAGTGATATGGGACCCCTGATGCGTCTAGATACGGTGACACGTCCGTAAGCATTCTGTCTGATCACCAACATCTATTCATGTCCATTGTGCATTCCGACGTACGTGGGCAATTCCAGCAGGGTAGTGTGGCACCCTACACGTCTAGAATTGCTGCAGAGTTACTCCAGGAACAATCTTCTGAATTTTAACAAATCCGCTGGCCACCAAACTCCCTAGGCATGAACATTATTGAGCATATCTGGGATGCCTTGCAACCTGCTTTAGTCTTACGGTTTTATGGACAGACCTGCAAGATTCATGGTGGCTATTCCCTCCAGCACTATTTTAGACATTAGTCGAGTCCAAGCCACGTCCTGTTGAGGCACTTCTACGTGTTCGTGGTGACCCTAAACGATATTAGCCATGTCTACCAGTTTGTTTGGCTCTTCAGTGTATAACTGGTGGTCTATCTCTTTCCCTGTCACAAGGAAAGCTCAGGTTGGGGCCTCCTATCTGGGTAAATAGTAACAAAGAAATTCCTAGCATTCTACATCCACCTCCCCCTCCCCACCCCTTGGTTTTTTCCTCAAGAGTAGATTCATTTGTTCCTGAGATGTCCATTGCTCTTTGGCTTCAATGCGTCATATGTTTTACTCATCTGACACAACTAACTTATTGTTGGACTAAATAGATACATGTTGTCATGTGACGTTATTGGGCCTAGCGTTTGTACAGTGGAAGAGACAATTTGCCGTTTCAATTTCTGTTTTACCCATGAAGTGTCATTAAAAAGGATTTTGGCTCGGCTCTGAGCACTATGGGTCTTAACATCGGAGGTCATCAGTCCCCTAGAACCTAGAACTACTTAAACCTAACTAACCTAAGGACATCACACACATCCATGCCCGAGACAGGATTCGAACCTGCGACCGTAGCGGTCGCGCGGCTCCAGACTGTAGCACCTAGAACCGCTCGGCCACTCTGGCCGGCAAAAAGGATTTTGTAGGTGTGTATTATATTAGGTTTGTTCGTAGTTAAGTGTTTTATGAGTATGAAGTAATTGGAAAGGTGCTTTTTTTCGATGTAATACTGTGTTTCTTTCCACATTATTTACGGTTAACAATGAAAGATATTATGTGTCACTATAGCACACGCCTTTTATTTGTATACACCATTTGTAGCACTGCTGTTTTTTACCGTTCACTGCTTTTAAAGTCCTGCTGTTTTCTGCGAAATTTTGAAGAGGTTTTAAGTCTCCTGCTGTTTCTAGGAAACAAATTTAAAAAGCTGAAATGTGATAGGTGACTTGTACTTTTATCGTACTAATTTTTTGTCCTTGATGAGTGGAAACTGCAATAAAGAAATTCCCTGCATCCTGATAGGGCGCCCCTGGCCTAAGGTTTTCTTGCGACAGCGGAGGACGTGGACTACCAGTTGTATTTTTTCCCTGCCAATGTTCACAGAAAAACGTTACTCTGATATACGTCTACTAGCAGTATTAAGACCGTTTGCACGCTATAACAAATGGCTCTAAGCACTATGGGACTTAGCATCTGAGTTCATCAGTCCCCTAGACTTAGAACTACTTAAACCTAACTAACTTAAGGACGTCACACATACCCATGGCCGAGGCAGGATTCAAACCTGCGACCGTAGCAGCATTCTCTCTCGTATATCCTGATACAACATGCTCTGTATCCTGTAATATGCACTCAGTTTTTATAAGAATTTGTTGGACTAATTATAATTTCAACTTTCCCTCTCATAGGATGGTTTGAAAACGAGTTGAGCTAAACTGAAACTAGTCATCATTTAAATAAATAAAACACTGTATCTTCCAGCATTGGTTGTTTTCTACGTGAAACTGGTTAACAAAACTTTCTGCCCCGCTACTAACCCAGCATGCTGGAAACCTGTAAATACACACAACTTCACTGCTGTGGCCTACGGTAGAAGTGTGGGTCACGTGACCACCTGGTAATCGTTCCACGCCAACGGCAGTTCCACGCCAAATGCGGCGCCACAAAGCGGCCAGCGTCCTTCTCTCACGCGGTGGCTAATTTTGCGTAGTCCGGACAGTAAAACCTGCAAGTTCTCAGATCTTTCTTTAATGTTATACACAACGCAGTGGGCGTTGCAATACTGGACGTAGACAGCGCAGGGTTCGCGAGCCAAACTAGGGTATCAGCTCCTTGACCTACAGATCGAGAAGGAGAGATAAAACGAACAAAAGGGCCAGTCTCGAAGTGTGGAGCCTACTTTACGACACTGGTTGCCAGGCAACAGTAAACAGTGGGCGGGGAAAGGACAGCGAGAAGGCGACATATTGCAGTTGTGGTGATACTCGCTGCAGAGCGCGCTATTGTTCTGCACGGTTGCACGCAGGCGGCGAAAGGGAGACGGGAGAGATGCAAGACAGATAGTCGGTCTCCAAGGACTGAGAAACTTTCGACACCGCTCTAGCACTGGCCATATAGCTCCGTCACTCCGCCGAGTGGAAGTTGCACTAAAAACCATGAGCAACTGCTTCAGCTCCTTGCACACGGTTTGTACGGGGGTCATTCAACGGTGATGTGTTGAGCTACAAATGACAGATTAACCGCTATACGACGGCCCTGGCGTGAGTTGCACACTAAGCCAACTGTACTGCTGTGTCCGTGACCGCACAACTTCACAAGTTATCAACTTTGGCCGTGTTACTTGTGTTAGCCCAACATCCACGGCAAGGTCGTACCACATCGGACGGGAAAAATCGGTTTTTAGCTGCCATGAGGTCAAAAACAGCCTTAAAAGCGAAAATGAAATCGGTTTTCAGTTCCTCTGATTCCAAAACGGCGTAAAAACCTGCAGTGGCATTGTTCTTGATTTGCATGAGACTGTTGCAAGACATGCTCAGTATGCTGTCCACCGTTTTCTGCCACAAGTTGAAATCGAGAAACAGCATGTCCCACAAGAGAGCGAAGCTACCAGGGATCACGTTCAGAATGCGGTGCGCAGTCCATGCCCTGAAGTCATCCGCGTTTGAAACCACAGCTCTGAACACAGCATGCATCGCATAACTTCCGGGAATTCAGCCAGGTAACACTTTCAGCGACCGCCGATATTTCGGCGGGAGAACAACCAGTCATTTTCAAGGCAAACTGCAACGGACAGGCGCCGTACATGCAAATTTAAAACCTCGGTTCTCGGACTGAAGCAGGAAAGATAACACACACACACTGAACACTAGTGCCACCAAAGATGGCCAAAGTCAGAGCTATCGATAGTGAGACTATGAATTCGCAGGTGAGGTAGCATTGAGTCTGTCCCTCTGTTTTTTGACAAGGGAGAGAGCCATATTCCAAAAAGAATTTAAACAGAAACCTCCATCTCTGTTGACGAGGTTGCTCGCTAATTTAATCTCAACTGCCTCCCTAATAACACTGCCCCAATAGCTGGACGTGCATGCCAATATCTCGGTGTTATTATACAACATGGGGCGACCAGTATCCAAGCAATGTTCGGCAATAGCAGATCTACTTGGCTGCTGTAATCGTGTGTGCCGTTTATGCTCAGTAAATCGGTCCTCCAAGCTCCTGATAGTTTGACCAATACATGCCATGCCGCAGCTACAAGGAATACGATAAAAATGAAATGTCGTGTGACGAGGGCCTCCCGTCGGGTAGACCGTTCGCCTGGTGCAAGTCTTCCGAGCTGACGCCACTTCGGCGACTTGCGCGATATACACCCGCCTTGCGCAGTCCAAGATCATCCTTAACGGAACTCAAAAGTGCTCTAATTTTATATGTAGGTCGGAAAACACATTTCACATCGTATTTCCGTAAAATACTACCGATCTTGTTGGACGTGTTTCCTACGTAAGGCAAAAAGGCAGTAGACTTAGGTGTTGATAATTCTATCATCAATCACCCGATGTACATTTGGTCGATAGCGCAACGCACGTTCAATCTGTCTATCACTACAACCATTTTGACGAAATGTAACTTCAAGATGGGACAGCTCAGCGTCAGAAACGACATGTGCCCTCTGTACAAAGTTACGAAGTACCCCTTCACGCTGAGCCGAATGGTGACAACTAGGGAGGCAGTTGAGATTAAATTAGCGAGCAACTTCGTTAACAGGGATGGAGGTATCTGTTTAAACTCTGTTTGGAATCCGGCTCTCTACCTTGTCAAAAAACGGAGGGACAGACTCAATGCTACCTCACCTGCGAATTCATAGTCTCACTATCGATAGCTCTGACTTTGGTCATCTTTGATGGCACTTGTGTTCAGTGCGTGTGTTATCTTTCCTGCTTCAGTCTGAGAACCGAGGTTTTAAATTTGCGTGTACGCCGCCCGACCGTTGCAGTTTGCCTTGAAAATGGCGGGGTGTTCTCCTGCCGAAATATAGGCGGTCGCTGAAAGTGTTACCTGGCTGAATTCCCGGAAGTTATTTGGAAGTTGTATACGCCAGGAAAAACTCAGGTCTCACATCTATCGCATAATCCCGCAGCCACAAGTCATCTGTATTGAGACCAGGTGTTCTGGACGGCCAGGCTGTAGGAGAATTCTGGTGTATCCAAAATGTCTCTGTAGCAGCCGGTTCATTGGCTGTGCAATGTGCGGAGGAGCACCATGTTGCGTAAAAATGATCCCACCCTCACTCATATATCCTGTTGAAGTGATATTCCTGTGCAAAAGACTCTCATAGCGTTTAGCATTGACGGTACAGGTATTAGAACCTGCAGGACCCATCTGCTCGAAAACATGTGCCACTATGGCGAGCTATGCCGGAAACATATACAGCACAGTTAGTTACCTTTGCGATTTTCAAGCTGTGTCAGTTGATATACATGCGGATTTCTCCTTGCCCATACTCTGAAATATTGTGTTTCAGATGTCCTGTTGTTGTTGTTGTTGTGGTCTTCAGTCCTGAGACTGGTTTGATGCAGCTCTCCATGCTACTCTATCCTGTGCAAGTTTCTTCATCTCCCAATACCTACTGCAACCTACTTCCTTCTGAATCTGCTTAGTGTATTCATCTCTTGGTCTCCCTCTACGATTTTTACCCCCCACGCTGCCCTCCAGTACTAAATTTGTAATCCCTTGATGCCTCAGAACATGTCCTACCAACCGATCCCTTCTTCTAGTCAAGTTCTGCGACAAATTCCTCTTCTCCCCAATTCTGTTCAATAACTCCTCATTAGTTATGTGATCTACCCATCTAATGTTCAGCATTCTTCTGTGACACCACATTTCGAAAGCTTTTGTTCTCTTCTTGTCCAAACTAACTATCGTCCACGTTTCACTTCCATACATGGCTACACTCCATACAAATACTTTCAGAAACGACTTCCTGACACTTAAATCTATACTCGATGTTAACAAATTTCTCTCCTTCAGAAACGATTTCCTTGCGATTGCCAATCTACATTTTATATCCTCTCTACTTCGACCATCATCAGTTATTTTGCTCCCCAAATAGCAAAACTTCTTTACTACTTTACGTGTCTCATTTCCTAATCTAATTCCCTCAGCATCACCCGACTTAATTCGACTACATTCCATTATCCTCGTTTTGCTTTTGTTGATGTTCATCTTATATCCTCCTTTCAAGACACTATCCATTCCGTTCAACTGCTCTTGCAAGTCCTTTGCTGTCTCTGACAGAATTACAATGTCATCGGCGAACCTCAAAGTTTTTATTTCTTCTCCATGGATTTTAATACTTACTCCGAATTTTTCTTTTGTTTCCTTTACTGCTTGCTCAATATACAGATTGAATAACATCGGGGAGAGGCTTTCATGCCCCTTAACTCCCATAACTGCCATCTGCTTTCTGTACAAATTGTAAATTCGCTCCCTGTATTTTACCCCTGCCACTTTTGGAATTTTAAAAGAGAGTATTCCAATGTCAAAAGCTTTCTCTAAGTGTACAAATGCTAGAAACGTAGGTTTGACTTCCCTTAATCTTTCTTCTAAGATAAGGCTTCGTGTATCTGCGGAATGTGCATGGCCATTCATTGACCACTTCTGTGAGCACGAAATTCCAGAGGAAACGCTTCTCTTACTGGCAGGTCAGCATGAAGCAACTCCTGAACATGGGTAATTTTGTATGGAATGCAAAGCGCGACGTTTACAGTTATTATTATTATTATTTACAACTTATCGCCTTCATTGGACCACTCTAGCCAAAAATATACAAAGAATATTTCAGTTTCCTGTCAGCCCAGTACTTCTTCATTCTCTCATCCTTCTTTCTTCATCAGAAATCGCCCTTCCCACTGTCGGTTTGTTGATTCTCGTTTGCAGTCTGATTTGCTTGTCTGTGAATTTCCTGATTTTGTCAGTTTTGTTTCTTAGGTCTTCCAATGTAATATATAGCTCATCCGCATCTTCCTTGATTTCTGTAATTCACTTAGTGTTGCAATTACCATTTCAAATTTTTTCTATTATTCTCCTGATGATAATGTTCTCTGGTGTTCTGATTAGATGTCCGAAAAATGAAGAGCGTTTCTTCCTGATTGTGCTCATTACAGGTTGTATTTCCTAGTAGACTGTTTCATTTGTAGCTACACTCTAGTGTCCATCTTTCTGGTACGATTTGTTTACGGACATTCTGATTCTCTTTATTGTGAGTATTTTGTCTATTTGTGCAGTGTTAGTTGTTTTGAAGATGGTTTCACTTGTGTATGTTGTTTCTGGTTGAGAGGCTGTTTTGTATTGTTTTAATTTTGTTGCTACTGACAGGCTCTTTTTGTAGTAGGTGTTCTTGGTGATATATTGTGCTCTAGTCAATTTGTTTATTCTGTTATGCCATGTTGGCTTTTCATTGAGGTTATACACTCCTGGAAATTGAAATACGAACACCGTGAATTCATTGTCCCAGGAAGGGGAAACTTTATTGACACATTCCTGGGGTCAGATACATCACATGATCACACTGACAGAACCACAGGCACATAGACACAGGCAACAGAGCATGCACAATGTCGGCACTAGTACAGTGTATATCCACCTTTCGCAGCAATGCAGGCTGCTATTCTCCCATGGAGACGATCGTAGAGATGCTGGATGTAGTCCTGTGGAACGGCTTGCCATGCCATTTCCACCTGGCGCCTCAGTTGGACCAGCGTTCGTGCTGGACGTGCAGACTGCGTGAGACGACGCTTCATCCAGTCCCAAACATGCTCAATGGGGGACAGATCCGGAGATCTTGCTGGCCAGGGTAGCTGACTTACACCTTCTAGAGCACGTTGGGTGGCACGGGATACATGCGGACGTGCATTGTCCTGTTGGAACAGCAAGTTCCCTTGCCGGTCTAGGAATGGTAGAACGATGGGTTCGATGACGGTTTGGATGTACCGTGTACTATTCAGTGTCTCCTCGACGATCACCAGTGGTGTACGGCCAGTGTAGGAGATCGCCCCCCACACCATGATGCCGGGTGTTGGCCCTGTGTGCCTCAGTCGTATGCAGTCCTGATTGTGGCGCTCACCTGCACGGCGCCAAACACGCATACGACCATCATTGGCACCAAGGCAGAAGCGACTCTCATCGCTGAAGACGACACGTCTCCATTCGTCCCTCCATTCACGCCTGTCGCGACACCACTGGAGGCGGGCTGCACGATGTTGGGGCGTGAGCGGAAGACGGCCTAACGGTGTGCGGGACCGTAGCCCAGCTTCATGGAGACGGTTGCGAATGGTCCTCGCCGATACCCCAGGAGCAACAGTGTCCCTAATTTGCTGGGAAGTGGCGGTGCGGTCCCCTACGGCACTGCGTAGGATCCTACGGTCTTGGCGTGCATCCGTGCGTCGCTGCGGTCCGGTCCCAGGTCGACGGGCACGTGCACCTTCCGCCGACCACTGGCGACAACATCGATGTACTGTGGAGACCTCACGCCCCACGTGTTGAGCAATTCGGCGGTACATCCACCCGGCCTCCCGCATGCCCACTATACGCCCTCGCTCAAAGTCCGTCAACTGCACATACGGTTCACGTCCACGGTGTCGCGGCGTGCTACCAGTGTTAAAGACTGCGATGGAGCTCCGTATGCCACGGCAAACTGGCTGACACTGACGGCGGCGGTGCACAAATGCTGCGCAGCTAGCGCCATTCGACGGCCAACACCGCGGTTCCTGGTGTGTCCGCTGTGCCGTGCGTGTGATCATTGCTTGTACAGCCCTCTCGCAGTGTCCGGAGCAAGTATGGTGGGTCTGACACACCGGTGTCAATGTGTTCTTTTTTCCATTTCCAGGAGTGTATGTTGTGATTTCTCCCAGATATTTAAATTTATCTACAATTTCGATTTCTTAATTTCCTATGCCAAATTATGTTTACGAGTGGTGGGTCAGTTAACATGATGACTGGTTTTTCAAAGGATATTCCAAGACCAATTTTCTGTACTATTTCCTGTAGTGAGGTAACTTGTTGTTTGGTTTCCTGAATACTGTTGGACAAGAGAGCAAGGTTATCAGCATATCCTAGACAGTTGAAACTTATGTTGTCTTTGGGTCTTCCAATTTGGATGTTTTTTGGGTTAGTCTTGTACCATTCTCTTATTATGTATTCTAAAGCACAGTTGAACAGCAGGGGCGCCAACCAATCTCCTTGTCTTAAACGTGTTTTTATGATGAATGGCTCAGATAGTTGAACCGTAAATTTACTTTCAAAATCTTTTCTTAAAGAATTTACTTTATTTACTAGCGATTCATCAAGAACATTAACACATTTAATCACACTAGGTGAGCGTGGAAGTAGTTGCCAGGAAGTAACCGATAGAAAATGATATTAACAGGATCTTCCGTCGGCTCTTGGTAGAACAACATTATAATAAATGAAAAGCACCAGTTTGCTTTTGTTCTAGAATATTACTTTTCATGGTTAACCGGTTTTCGGCTTACAAAGCCGAAAATGAAATTACTTTTAACAAATGTGAATTTTATTCATGAAAGCCTTTTCAAAAACACATTTAAAATTTATAAGCAGAAAAGCACTCTCGAAATATCAAGTTACAATTTTGTTTAGAGGCAGAAAGAACAATGTTGACAGTAGGAGCCTTCGGGCTGAGAAGCTTGCCTGCTCCCTTTCAACACGGCCGTAGTCACGACCGCTCACAACAACCTCTGAAAGACTACACGGGTGCAAATCCGCAACACACCAGATTACTTTAAACTAAAAAGGTTTTAACAACTCACACAAACACATTAACTATGCATCCCGTAAGAGGGATGGAAATGGTACAACACTCAAATTATTTGCCACCGAAAGTGCATTTTTTTTAAAGGACTCTTACGGTGGAAAGGTGGCAACCTTATAACCTAGAATGACTATTTAAATAAAACCCATAAAATGCAGACTTACATAAAATGTACAACATGCTATACATTACACATATACCACCTCGCAAGATGATAGGCAAGATAAAAACATATTTCAAGAATTAGGCCTTTAAGCAATAAATTCGTTAACACCGAATCCGACAAACATGACAGAGGCAGCTATTAACGTACGGCAGACCGACAGACAGACAAACAGAGACTAACTGCCTAACAAATACGGACTAGAGACAGCATATGACGAATCACTTAACCTTTAATAAACTGCGATGTCTGGCGAAGACCTGGCGCAGCACGCCCAAAACGCTCTCCCGAACCGTCCGCTGCCAGCCGCTTCAACGGACGCAGGAAGGCGCACCGATCTCCCGTCTCACGGCGTCGCAGCTCGCCCCGGCCAGACCGATCTCATGGGTTGGCTCCTGTTGCTCTCGTGTTGGCCGCGAAGCCACTACGCCTTGCTATACGGCGCGGCAACTGGATTCACGTGGGGACCTCAGATGCGCCGACGCTCCAGGCGAACGAGTCATCTTGTGTCCCAGTGCGCGACCGACCAACCGGTCGATCCAACTGCCAATGACCATTGCCTGAAGAAACTCGAGCAGACTGGCGGCCTAATACATACTAGCACTCCGGACGACAGACAGACACTAACCGCCTGACCAATGCGGCCGAGAGACAGACCCAGACTAACTTGGCTGACCAACTGACCAGACTCGCCCAGACTGAGGGAGTGCACTGGCTGACCAACTGCCTCCGATTTACCAATCCGAGTTTTTTTTTCCTTTATTGTAATTTTAATACCTGTACATCAGGTAGGCTGGTAGCAGCATCCTACGCTGCCCTTCAGCCTGAGAGTGGACGATGACAAAAACATAAAGAAGACACATAATAGACATATTGATGGGCAAAAAACAGTAGACACAGAATACAAAAACACGGAGCCGTTTACATTCGACGAAAAATACACTGAAATACGTTGGAACGGCGCACAGCACTGACAACTTCGACGGCACGGTGAACGTAGGAGCGTGACGGCGAACACTAAACACAAATATGATGGCACACACACACGAGAAAACGATGGCGATGATCTCCGGCGCGCAAATGTGCACGTAGTGTGTGCGAGTCTGGGGACCTGCCAAGAGGGGAAAAAGGGGGGAGGGGGAGGGAGAGGGGAGAGAAAAGATGCCAATGGCAGAGGAGATGGTAGGAGGAGGGGTAGGGGGAAGCCCGGGGGAGGAGTGGGTGAAAGGGAGGAGGGAGGGGAAGGGCGAGAGAAGGGAGAGAGGGTGCCCAAAGGAACAAACACAGGAAGAGGGAGGGAGGATCAAAGTTGGTAGGAGGGGTAGATGGAGGGGAGGAGGGCATCATCAAGGAGGGGGAGCTGGCGGAAGTCACCTTGGGAGAGGGTGTGGAGAGTGGATGGAGAGCAGGTAGGACATGGAAGTACAGGCGTGGCAGCGGATGGGAGCGGGAGAGGATGGGAGAGACCAGCGGGTGAGGAGGATCGAGTTGACAGGAGGTGTAGAGGATCCATATTCATTCGAGGAAAAGGAGGAGGCGGGGGAAAGGAATAAGGTTGTACAGGATCCACGTGGGGGAGGGAAGACGGATGCGATAGGCGAGGCAAAGAGCATGGCGTTCTAGGATCTGAAGGGATTTGTAAAAGGTAGGGGGAGCAGAGATCCAGACAGGGTGGGCGTAGCAAAGGATAGGGCGAATGAGGGATTTATAGGTATGGAGGATGGTGGAGGGGTCCAGACCCCGAGTACGGCTGGAAAGGAGCTTGAGCAAAGCTTGAGCAAAGTCAGGAGTGTGCCTTGGCTTGGATCGTCTGGGGGGTCCAGGAGAGGCGACGGTTGTGGGTGACACCAAGGTACTTAAGGCTGGGGGTGAGAGCAATAGGACGGCCATAGATGGTGATGTAGAAATCAAGGAGGCGGAAGGAGGGGGTGGTTTTGCCTAAAATGATTGCCTGAGTTTTGGAAGGATTGACCTTGAGCAACTACTGGTTCCACCAAGCGATTAACTGGTCAAGATGGGATTGGAGAAGGTGTTGGGAGCGCTGCAGGGTGAGGGCAAGGGCAAGGAAGGCGGTGTCATTGGCGTACTGGAGAAGGTGGATGGGGGGTGAAGGTGGCGGCATATCCACCGTATACAAGAGGTACAGAAGAGGGGAGGGGACGGAACCCTGGGGCACACTGGCGGAGGGAAAAAGGTGTAGGAATCCGTGTTGTGAATGGTGACGTAGGAAGGGCGTTGGGAAAGAAAGGAGCCGATCAGACAGACGTAGTTAAGAGGAAGGGCAAAGGCTTGGAGCTTGAAGAGGAGACCGGAATGCCACCCGCAATCATAGGCTCGTTCAAAGTCAAGGGAGAGGAAGATAGCAGAACGATGGGAATGAAGCTGTTCAGATAGGAGATGAGTGAGGTGAAGGAGAAGGTCATCGGAAGAGAAGGCCGAAAGCCACACAGGGTAACGTGAAGGTGGCAGTTCTGGCGGAGATGATGGTGGATGCATCAGGTGAGGATGGATTTCAGGACCTCGCTGAAGACCGAGGTAAGGCTGATGGGATGGTAGGAGGAGACAGCGGATGGCAGTTTACTGGGTTTAAGGAACATCAGAATATGGGAGGTTTTCCTCAGGTCGGGGTAGTAGCCAGTGGACAGGACAACATTGTAGAGCCAGGCCAGGGTGGAGAGGAAAGAGGCAGGAGCTTCACGAAGGTGGGGATAGGTGACATGATCGTGACCAGGAGCAATGTTGCATTTCGTGCGGAGTGTAGCGATGAGATCCTGCGTAGTGATAGGGGCATTGAGTTATGTGTGTGCAATGTTGTCCAAGTACTGGAAACCAGGAGCGAGGAGAGGGACTGAGGTGTCAGTTTGATCGTGGACATCCAAGAAGAGGGAGTAATCGAACTGGGGATCATCAGGGATGGTAAAGGCATTGGAGAGGTAGGAGGCAAAGTGATTGGCCTTACTAATGCTGTCACGGAAGGCTTGGTTGTCATGAAGGAGAGGATAATAGGGGGGGGGGGGGTTGGATCCATTAAGGTGGCGGAAGGCTGACCAGTACTTGGACGAGTTGATAGGAAGGGTAGCGTTTAAATGGGTGCATGCCTGTCGCCAGTCCCAGCGTTTCTTAGCCGCGAGCAAGTTACAGATGTGTCTTTGGTTCAAATGGTTCAAATGGCTCTGAGCACTATGGGACTCAACTGCTGAGGTCATTAGTCCCCTAGAACGTAGAACTAGTTAAACCTAACTAACCTAAGGACATCACAAACATCCATGCCCAAGGCAGGATTCGAACCTGTGTCCATAGCGGTCTTGCGGTTCCAGGCTGCAGCGCCTTTAACCGCACGGCCACTTCGGCCGGCTTGTGTCTCTGGAGTTGCCAGTGGCGTCAAAGTGTGTCCGGGTCACACATGTGGAGGAATGCATGGTAGAGACAGCGGGATTTACGGAGGAGGAGGACGGCCTGTGGGGGTAAGGTAGGACGGTGGGAGTGGATGGCGACAGAAGGGACGTGGGCCTCCACGGCCTCAGACAAGTTCTGCTGGAGAAAGGAGGTGGCATGGGTAATATCATCAGGGTGGCGGTAGGTGAAGGGGTGGCCATCGAACTGGGTGGATAGGGTATCCTGGTAGGCATTCCTGTCAGCACAGGAATAATCATGTACGTACTTTGGGGGAGGGTCATGATGGGGGTCGGGGCACGGGCGACGACCGTCTGAAACGGTGAGTAGGACAGGGAGATTGTCACTACCAATGGCGTCCAGGACATCCACCATTAAGTGGCCAAGGAGGTTAGGGGAGGAGAGGACGACATCAGGAGTGGAGTTGGATTCGGGGCAGGTGTGCTGGGGAATGGGGACGAGGTCGCCTTGAAGGGAGGAGAGGAACCGATGCCAACACCATAACTGGGTGGCGGAATGACTGTGGATGTTGAGGTCGGCGGCGATCGTGTAGGAGGAGAAGGTACAGTCAATGCAGGAGAGGAAGTCAAAGGGAATAGGGGCATTAGGGTGGACATAGATGGTGGTGCAGGTGATGGTAAGGCCAGGGAAGACGACACTAAGGATCAGGTGTTCTGTTGGGTCGGGAAGGAGAGGTTGGATCCGAACTGGGATCTGGCGGTGGTGACCAATGGCAACTCTGCCATGCGCTATCGGGAAGGGATTGTTGGAGCAGTGAAGGAGGTAGGGCGAGGTGTGAATGGTGTGGTGGGGCTGAAGAAAGGTTTCATTGAGGAGGAAGGCATCCAGGCGGTGGGTGGCGAGGGTGTACATGAAGAGGTTCTTGTTGGCAGGAAGGAAATGGGTTGTTGAACAGCATACGGTGCTGTCGCGCTGGGACAGGGATTTAGACGAGGGTGTCGAGACGGGAGAAGATGAAATGGGCCTGGTTGTGGGAGTAGGTGGAATACATTTTAAGGTGGAAGATGGAACGGGTGGCAAGGGATATGTGCTGGAGGGTGTGAGAGCACTGTAAACAGTGGACATTCTGTAGAACGATGGTGAGGAACCTGATGATATCCTCAGTGGTGGGGGGGGACAAAGGGAATTGCCAGGAGGGGTGGGGGCGTCCAGAGGGCGGACAGGGATGGTGAGTTCAGGAGTGGTCGGAGGGCATCGGGCTTTACATTTTTGGGAGTAGGTGGGATGGGGGAGATTGCAGGTATTACAGGAGGGAGGGGATTGAAGGTTAGTGCACTGCCAGAGGAAACGTGCTTGCTTACAGTGCAGACAGTTGGGGGCCTCATGGCACACTGATGTTGTGTGTGCGTTGTAGAGCAGACACCTCTGGCAGCAGAGGGATTGAGGAGGGGAATGGGAGGGGTCGACTTTGTATCTTTGGTTGAAGAGGAGGGCACCCTCCTTCAGGAGGCGGTCAATGGAGGGGTGTCTTCCGAAAAAACCCACATAAGGCAGGTGGGGCTGGAAGAGTTAAAAATGCAGTGGACTGCTCGAACCTCCAATGAGGGATGCACCTTGAGCTCCACCAACACCTCCTCCTCTGTGATCATCGGACTAAGCCGAGTGATCATGGTGGTGAGGGTCGGTGGGCGACACGGGGGTTGGGGGGTTGGAGACAGGGAAGGAGCAGCAGTGAGGGAGGAATTGGGGCCAAACGGGTTATTTGGATGTGGGAAAGGATGTCAGTATGAAGGGTGGGGCTTGGGGAGGAGATGAGAACGGAGTCTCTTTGGAGAGTGAGGAGGGAGACGGGGGCTCCAGGGAAGTGTTGGTGGAGGAGGAGGAGGGAGAGGTTCCAGGCCTCTAGGAGGGGATTGGGATGAGAGAGGGGGTATTTGTAGGAAGAGGGGGGGAGAAGGAGGAGGGGTCGGAGGGAGCAGGGCCAGGTGGGGAGACATCCATGGCATCCCGGGGGGGAAGGAGGACGGGGTGGGGCCTTTTTGGGAGCTGAGGAGGTGGTGGTGCCACTAGGGCGTTCGATGGCAGTGGAAGGATGAGTGGTGACATGCGGGACGGGAGCAACAGGGAGGTGGCGGGAAGTAGCAGGCCCCGGTGTGGGCGCAGGAGCCGGCGCCGGAGATGGCGGTGGTGAAGGCGACGGCGACAGCGATGACAGTAATGGCGAAGGTGAGGGGAGAGCTGGGCACAGGCAGTGGCCCATCGGGCCACCACCCTAGCAGGAGCTGTAGTGGCAGGCTGGGGGAGTGGGGGGGGGGGGAAGGATCAGAGGTGGAGATGCGGGAAGAAGAAGGTGGGGAGGGGTCAACGAAGAGCAAGGGCGAAGGGAGAGTGAGAAGAGGAGGGACGGAAAGAGGGGCAGGCGACTGTGCACACCATGTAATGGTGGTGGTGGAGGTGGAGGCGGAGGGGGAGGTATTAACTATTGCGGCGGTGGTGGTAGTGGTAGTGGTGGTGGGGGCTGACATGATGACAAGTATGAACTAAGACAGTACAGGACGAAAGCGAGAGAGGAAAACTGGGGACGGATGAAGACGGATGAAGATGGACGGAGATGGACGACAACTGGGGCCAAAGTCCTACGCTGCTGGCAGGAACGCCACAGCTGCTGCTGCCACGGACGCTGCTGTTGCTGCTACTGGCAGGCTGGCTGGCTGGCTGGCACCTGCAAACCTAACGCTTCGATTAGTGACAGAAATCACGAATCAAAGGTTGGTACTCATTACGAGGTACCGCCGGAGATGCCGACTCCGATCTCATAGCACCCCTTAAATGCACGTGAACAGGCAACTTTTCCCCTTTCCGACCAGAGGGAGACACCAAAGCTGCGATTGCCACAGCCGCGCCACCGCCAGAAACGGAGGGCGACTGCTTCACACTACACGCTGCAGCGTGCTCTTCAAAACAGCAAATATCACCACGGCTCATTGACTTTTGATTCAGCGTCGGTTAAGGTGAGTTCTGTCAATGTTTACAGTTATTGTATGCACCGTGCTCACCGGCATGTCCAAAGATCGGTCAGTTCCCCGTGCACTGCATCTCTGCACGCTGCCACTCGACCCCTCCTGCACCGCTGTGGCTGCATCTCCTACTGACGTCGGTTCAGTTGCTCTTCTCCCTCTGCCACGTTGCACATCGAACGAACCTGTCTTTTTCAAATTTCGTAATCATTTTCTTCAGACCCTTGGCAAGACATCCGAACAACGTCTTTCTTAGTCCCTTAAGTGTCCGCAATTTTTGCAGAGCTACTGACACACAGTGACCGTTCTTGTAAAAGGACTTCACTAACACTGTGGACTGAGCGGGATTTGCTGAGCAGTCTGGGGCGCTACAGTCATGGACCGTGCGGCTGGTCCCGGCGGAGGTTCGAGTCCTCCCTCAGGCATGGCTGTGTGTGTGTGTTTGTCCTTAGAATAATTTAGGTTAAGTAGTGTGTAAGCTTAGGGACTGATGACCTTCGCAGTTAAGTCCCATCAGATTTCGAACACATTGGAAAAACACTGTGCGCCCCTCCATTGGCACAGTCACGCTGAGCGTCTGAGAAGCAAACTGAGGTACAGCCGTGTACCCCGATTATTTTTCATTTTCACTCGTTTACAGGGACATTTAGCGGCCAAATTTTAGTTAAGCCGTATAGTTTCCACAACGTTTTACAGCGTTCTAAAAGTGTACTTTCAACTACAAATTTTTTATCTTGGTGGCTCGCGCATGCCCGCCCAGATGCTGGAGATTGCTGCGTTGCCAGTTGCACGCGCCAAGAGAAGCAGCGCCATAGTATAGCATAGTTCGCAAACCTACATTTAGGGGGGAGCGCGCAGTTCATGAAGTAAAGCCACCACGGCCGCATTCACCCTTTCGCTGCTTCAGAGACGTGCTCCCCGCATTCCGCGCTGTGCGCGACTTTGTCATCACTGCTCGCCTGTGCAGACACATGGTGTTCCGACTGCTTTGACACACTTATCATTCGATTTCACAAAAACTATTTGGCCCAAATATTTGATTTTTACACATCTTCCTGACTGATACCTTCCCCATAGATCACTTAATTTTGTTTCGGTGTTCAACGCAGTTATTGTGCAGCATTAAATGTAATAAGCCATTGCACGAAATTTTGAAAAGTTTGCAGAGGTAAAAGTCTACGGCGTATACCTTCCGTATTTTAGTTGCTACTAGAAATTTCAAAAAATTACATTCACACAAATATAATTCATGAAGTAAGACACTTCAATATTGTTTCTAAATAAATAAATTATTAAGCACCGAACAAGATTTGAACTCGTAACCTTTTGCTTAACAACGAAACACTTTAGCCCTTTCTTTTTTTTTTTCTTTTCTTACATTTTGTTCTTTGTTGATCGTTGTGTTTGGTCGTTGCGGACGTCACATGACATCCGTTAAAGTTCGTTTGTGGATCCTTGCACTCAGTTTTTTATTACAGAGGCCAACCAGCTCTCTGACCGAACATACTGAGCTACCGTGCTGGGTTGGTTACGCTATGGCACCTCGCCCTTTAACAGAAGTCCTGGAGTACTTAAAAAAATTCACGCAAAATACCGACAGACACTGTTAGTATGAGTATGAATTACTCACGTTTCGTCGAAGTACAACAGGAAATAAACAATTACTGCTGTTCTTTATTGCGAAAACGTGGTTGGTGAGAATTTCCTTGCTATCGCCTGAATTAGGAGGCTTATTACTTGTTTGGTTTAATTAATTAATAGAATATGAAGCAGCTGGTATAAAGAATGCTTTTTCCAAACTTTCTTTTATAGAAAGTCTGCTGTCAAGACATTGCTTTTGTTCAATTACTTTATTTATGACTGAACGTTTCTAAAACTGAAGACACTCGTCCGTGCTCTGCACCGCAGTCGAGCTCTGGCAACGTCGTTCTCTGTTCATTGGCTGACTGTTTTTTGTGACGTCAGATGCGCGGAACGAACCTAAACACGGCCGCCGTCGTAAATGACGCGCAATTCAATATCACCCTGTATCTCCGATGGTCTGTCATTGTACGAAGCTACACTGCCATCAGACCATGTCTTCTGGGTGATTACAGCTTTTTCTCACACAATGTATATGGTTAATACGTGGGTTGTTATCTTCCCAGTCCTTTCGAGGCAGACAGGAATCTGAAGTACGGCAATGCAACTGCAAAGTATTTACTTTGATTGCGGCTGGCGGTGTCCTACAAGCAAAAAAACAGTGGCTGCCAAAGAGTGGCGTGCTCGTGCTAGTGGAAACGCACAGTAGATGCCGCAGATTGCGGTGAAGTAACTGTGAGTCAGCACGCGTTGGCAGCCGTTCATTACGCATCGTAAATTTCCCCTACACTGTCGCTAAACAGCGGGCGGTTTGGCGGTCGCGGTGGGCCACCTGTGTGTGTGGTCGCCTGCGGTAGGCGCTACTGCTCCGAGGCCGGTGCACACACAGCCGGCAGCTTCCACGTAACGGTGTCGAGCCCGCTACAAGCAAAGCTGGGACAGGCTCGGGATGATAACTGGTCAGTCAAGCACGTGCAGACTCGTTCATCTATTAACAACTGGCAACCAGAGACAAGCAGTGAAACTTCCTGGCAGATTAAAACTCTGTGCCCGACCGAGACTCGAACTCGGAACCTTCGCCTTTCGCGGGCAAGTGCTCTACCATCTGAGCTACCGAAGCACGACTCACGTCCGGTACTCACAGCCTTACTTCTACCAGTACCTCGTCTCCTACCTTCCAAACTTTACAGAAGCTCTCCAGCGAAACTTGCAGAACTAGCACTCCTGAAAGAAAGGATATTGCGGAGACATGGCTTAGCCACAGCCTGGGGGATGTTTCCAGAATGAAATTTTCACTCTGCAGCGGAGTGTGCGCTGATATGAAACTTCCTGGCAGATTAAAACTGTGTGCCCGACCGAGCACACCAGGCTGTGGCTAAGCCATGTCTCCGCAATATCCTTTCTTTCAGGAGTGCTAGTTCTGCAAGTTTCGCTGGAGAGCTTCTCTAAAGTTTGGAAGGTAGGAGACGAGATACTGGCAGAAGTAAGGCTGTGAGTCGTGCTTCGGTAGCTCAGATGGTAGAGCACTTGCCCGCGAAAGGCAAAGGTCCCGAGTTCGAGTCTCGGTCGGGCACACTGTTTTAATCTGCGAGGAAGTTTCATATCAGCGCACACTCCGCTGCAGAGTGAAAATCTCATTCTGGAAACATCCCTCAGGCTGTGGCTAAGCCATGTCTCCGCAATATCCTTTCTTTCAGGAGTGCTAGTTCTGCAAGTTTCGCTGGAGAGTTTCTGTAAAGTTTGGAAGATAGGAGACAATATACTGGCAGAAATAAGGCTGTGAGTACCGGACGTGACTCGTGCTTCCGTAGCTCAGATGGTAGAGCACTTGCCCGCGAAAGGCAAAGGTCCCTAGTTCGAGTCACGGTCGGGCACACAGTTTTAATCTGCCAGGAAGTTTCATATCAGCGCACATTTCGCTGCAGAGTTAAAATTTCATTCTAGAGACAAGCAGTCTTGTACCTGAGCGTATACGCTCTTTGCGTTGTCAAGTGTGTACGCCTGGTTGGTTAGGAAAGAATTGAAGTTTGTGATGTCCTAAGATGGGTGTAATCCCGAAACGCGTAACATGTTCTAATAAGTCAATTGAACATCTCATGACTTATTGCGATTGTACAGCATTGGTTGCCAATTATTAACATAAAAATGAACACAGGCTGCAGACGGGATTTTATGTCCTGTAAATCGTTCATCTATTGCGGAACTACACTAGCGTCCAAAATTAAAACACCCGCTATTTCCTCATCGTGTACTCTACTGCATTGGCTCCTTACTTAGCTTGCATTTATCACGAATCTCTTGCCCAACGTAAAGTCCCGAGTGACTGGAAAAAAGCGCAGGTGACGCCTGTATATAAGAAGGGTGGAAGGACGGATCTTCAAAAATACAGACCAATATCCTTAACATCGGTTTTTTGCAGTATTCGCGAACATATTCTCAGTTCGAATATAATGAATTTTTCTTAAGACAGAGAAGTTGCTGTCCATGCATCAGCACGGCTTTAGAAAGCATCGCTCCTGCGAAACGCAACTCGCCCTTTTTTCACATGATACCATGCGAACCGTGGATGAAGGGTATCAGACGGATGCCATATTCCTTGACTTCCGGAAAGCGTTTGACTCAATGCCCCACTGCAGACTCCTGACTAAGGTACGAGCATATGGGATTGGTTCCCAAATATGTGAGTGGCTCGAAGACTTCTTAAGTAATAGAACCCAGTACATTGTCCTCGATGGTGAGTGTTCATCGGAGGTGAGGGTATCATCTGGAGTGCCCCAGGGAAGTGTGGTAGGTCCGCCGTTGTTTCCTATCTACATAAATGATCTTTTGGGTAGGGTGGATAGCAAACTTCCTGGCAGATTCAAACTGTGTGCCAGGAAATTTCATATCAGCGCACACTCCGCTGCAGAGTGAAAATCTCATTCACTGTGGATAGCATTGTGTGGCTGTTTGCTGATGATGCTGTGGTGTACGGGAAGGTGTCGTCGTTGAGTGACTGTAGGAGGATAGAAGATGACTTGGACAGGATTTGTGATTGGTGTAAAGAGTGACAGCTAACTCCAAATATAGATAAATGTAAATTAATGCAGATGAAAAGGAAGAAGAATCCTGTAACGTTTGAATACTCCATTAGTAGTGTAGCGCTTGACACAGTCACGTCGATTAAATATTTGGTCAGAGCGATATTAGGTGGGACAAGCATGTAATGGCAGTTGTGGGGAAGGCGGATAGTCGTCTTCGGTTTTTGGGAAGATATGAGTCATCTGTAAAGGAGACCGCTTATAAAAAACACTAATACGACCTATTCTTGAGTATTGCTCGAGCGTTTGGGATCCCTATCAGGTCGGATTATGGGAGGACAAGGAAGCAATTCAGAGGCGGGCTGCTAGATTTGTTACTGGTAGGTTTGATCATCACGCGAGTGTTATGGAAATGCTTCAGGAACTCGGGTGGGAGTCTCTGGAGGAAAGGAGGGGTTCTTTTGGTGAATCACTACTGAGGAAATTTAGAGAACCAGCAATTGAGGCTGACTGCAGTTCAATTTTACTGCCGCCAACTTGAAATTCGCGGAAAGACCACAAAGATAAGAGAGATTAGGGCTCGTACAGAGGCATATAGGTAGTCATTTTTCCCTCGTTTTCGTTGGGAATGGAACGGGGAGAGAAGATGCTAGTTGTGGTACGAGGTACCCTGCGCCACGCACCGTATGGTGGATTGCGGAGTATGTATGTAGATGTAGATGTAAATGTAGATGTAGATGTCTAATTCACGATGTAATCATACAAACTGTCAAGCAGATGTCCGTTTGGTCGTGTCCTGCATGGAACGTGGCAATCTTGTCAACAAACAAACACGGTAACAAAGACTACGCGACACCTATCAAACGACACAGTGTTCGTCAGGTTATCTCACATTCACAATCGCTGTGTGCGCAGTCACAAATGGTGCAGTATGGCACAGAGAGGACGCCTACCAGACTCTCTGCGGTGGAGGGCCATGGGAAGAATAATGGAAGCAGGACAGTCTCAAACTGATGCGGCCCGATGTCTTAATGTGAATCGTTCTGTTGTTTTTCGGGTGTGGTGACAGTTTACAGAGACCTAAACTATTCCGAAGACCATATGAAATGGGGGGGGGGGGAGGGGGTGACTGCGTGTAACATCAGAAAGAGAGAGCCATTATTTGGCTGTAAGGGCACGATAGTACAGCCTTAGTACTCCACTGCAACTGGCATCTGGCCTCGCCACATCCCCTGGAAGTGTTGTTCCGCGGCAGAGTGGCCTTTATTGTTGGAGACCTGCTGTCCGTTTATCTCTGGCGTGTCTTCACACGCATGCCCCTTCACAGTCTAAAGTGGAACCATCAACATGTCGTCTGGATGGTCGAACAGTGGGCCAACGTTCTTTTCACAGATGGGACCAGATTTAGCCGGGAGACAGATTTTGACGGATTCGCATCTGGAGGGCACGTGGAACACAATTTCGGGAACCAAACTTTTGTAAAAAGACCGTTATCAAGGAGGATCTATGGTGGGCAGGGATTATGTTGACGACTCAAATACCGCTTCATGAACTTGTAAGTAAGCTGTTTCTATGTAAGTAGGCTGTTTAGGTCTTTTTATTGGTAACGCCACCTGTGTGCAGTCTGTGGCTAGTTTGCATTGTTGTCTGCCATTGTAGTGTTGGGCAGCGGCAGCTGGATGTGAACAGCGCGTAGCGTTGGCAGTTGGAGGTGAGCCGCCAGCAGTGGTGGATGTGGGGAGAGAGATGGCGGAGTTTTGAAATTTGTCATGAACTGCTATATTTATATATGATGATATCAAGGTAAATACATTGTTCGTTCTCTTACGTGTGTTAATGATTCAGCAAGGGACTGGATAACAGCATTGCTGGATCTAAGGACAATTCCAGAAACTTTGTGAGTGCACAAGTGGTGGTTTATGGACTTGCTATATTGTCCGCAAGACTCTTCGATGGTGATTGTGCACCTGCACATTTGCAACAGATGGCTGCTGGCCGTCTCTACCAGGACTACAGTGGGTCTGCATCTTTGATGGCCCACCAATTGCTACAAGGACTGCAGTGGGTCTGCACCTCTGGTGGCCCACCAATACCACAATCTCTACCAGGACTACAGTGGGTCTGCTCTGTGATGACCTACCTACCACTACTCTTCAAAATTTCGACTGACTCTGCTGTGGGTTTGCTCTGTTGTGGCCCATTACCTGTCTGCATGTCGAGAGTCAGCACTGTCTTTCCATTGGAAGGACAACACTACTTCTTCAAGACTGCATGGAAATCCACTACTTCCGTGTGCATTTTCTTTTACTGCTCAGACTTTGAGAAAAACACTGCTATTCTCCTGTTATGTACGATTAGGACTGTCTTTATGGACTGTGAGACAATGTTAGCTTTTGACCAACGTTGTATCAATAAGTGTTTGCATTTGATTTCTTTGTTATTGTAATTATGAAAAAAATTTTTCAAATCTGTATTGGCCACTGCCCAACCCAGTTTGTAAAATTTTTTGTGGGGAGCATGGGGGCTATGTAAGTAAGCTGTTTCTATGTAAGTAGGCTGTTTAGGTTTTTTTATTGGTAACGCCACCTGTGTGCAGTCTGTGGCTAGTTTGCATTGTTGTCTGCCATTGTAGTGTTGGGCAGCGGCAGCTGGATGTGAACAGCGCGTAGCGTTGGCAGTTGGAGGTGAGCCGCCAGCAGTGGTGGATGTGGGGAGAGAGATGGCGGAGTTTTGAAATTTGTCATGAACTGCTATATTTATATATGATGATATCAAGGTAAATACATTGTTCGTTCTCTTACGTGTGTTAATGATTCAGCAAGGGACTGGATAACAGCATTGCTGGATCTAAGGACAATTCCAGAAACTTTGTGAGTGCACAAGTGGTGGTTTATGGACTTGCTATATTGTCCGCAAGACTCTTCGATGGTGATTGTGCACCTGCACATTTGCAACAGATGGCTGCTGGCCGTCTCTACCAGGACTACAGTGGGTCTGCATCTTTGATGGCCCACCAATTGCTACAAGGACTGCAGTGGGTCTGCACCTCTGGTGGCCCACCAATACCACAATCTCTACCAGGACTACAGTGGGTCTGCTCTGTGATGACCTACCTACCACTACTCTTCAAAATTTCGACTGACTCTGCTGTGGGTTTGCTCTGTTGTGGCCCATTACCTGTCTGCATGTCGAGAGTCAGCACTGTCTTTCCATTGGAAGGACAACACTACTTCTTCAAGACTGCATGGAAATCCACTACTTCCGTGTGCATTTTCTTTTACTGCTCAGACTTTGAGAAAAACACTGCTATTCTCCTGTTATGTACGATTAGGACTGTCTTTATGGACTGTGAGACAATGTTAGCTTTTGACCAACGTTGTATCAATAAGTGTTTGCATTTGATTTCTTTGTTATTGTAATTATGAAAAAAATTTTTCAAATCTGTATTGGCCACTGCCCAACCCAGTTTGTAAAATTTTTTGTGGGGAGCATGGGGGCTATGTAAGTAAGCTGTTTCTATGTAAGTAGGCTGTTTAGGTTTTTTTATTGGTAACGCCACCTGTGTGCAGTCTGTGGCTAGTTTGCATTGTTGTCTGCCATTGTAGTGTTGGGCAGCGGCAGCTGGATGTGAACAGCGCGTAGCGTTGGCAGTTGGAGGTGAGCCGCCAGCAGTGGTGGATGTGGGGAGAGAGATGGCGGAGTTTTGAAATTTGTCATGAACTGCTATATTTATATATGATGATATCAAGGTAATTACATTGTTTGTTCTCTATTAATATCTTTCATTTGCTAACTATCCCTATCAGTAGTTAGTGCCTTTAGTAGTTTGAATCTTTTATTTAGCTGGCAGTAGTGGCGCTCGCTGTATTGCAGTAGCTTGAGCAGCGAAGATTTTTGTGAGGTAAGTGATTTGTGAAAGGTATAGTTTAATGTTAGTCAGGGCCATTCTTTTGTAGGGATTTTTGAAAGTCAGATTGCGTTGCGCTAAAAATATTGTGTGTCAGTTTAAGCACAGTCTTGTATAAATTGTTTAAAGGGGACGTTACAAACTTGTACAGGTGAATTGGCAAGGTTTAACTTCTGTCAGGTACCGTGAGGAGATCTTGGGATCCCATGCGTGGTTTTTGCGAGGTGCTGTGGGCCCAGAATTCGTATTGGTGGATAATAAAGTACTGGTGATTGATGTTTGTTTGGTAGCGGAAGATATTGAATGCATAGCGTGGCTAGCTCACTCTCCCGATTTGAATGCCACAGAAAATGCCGGGGTATATATGGAGACGGGTTGCATCATATCAGCATCCACCGACCACTCTCTGAGACTTTCGAGCAGCTCTGCAGGAAGAATGGGTGTTACTGCCTCAGCATGAGATTGATGACATTCGCATCATGTTCCATCGTTGTCAGACTTGTATTGCTCCCAGAGGTGGTCACACCCCATACTGAGCACAGTAGCTAGTTGTCACATGTGCAAATCCGTTAAGTTGAAAAAAAAACAACAATGAACATGAAACTTTCTGGCAGATTAAAACTGTGTGCCGGACCGAGACTCGAACTCAGGACCTTTGCCTTTTGCGGGCAAGTGCTCTACCAACTGAGCTACCCAAGCACGACTTACGCCCCCTCCTCACAGCTTTACTTCCGCCAGTACCTCGTCTCCTACCTTCCAAACTTTACAGAAGCTCTCCTGCGAACCCTGCAGAACTAGCACTCCTGAAAGAAACGATATTGCGGACACATGGCTTAGCCACAGCCTGGGGGATGTTTCCGGAATGAGATTTTCACTCTGCAGCGGAGTGCTAGTTCTGCTGGGTTTGCAGAAGAGCGACTGTAAAGTTTGGAAGTTAGGAGACGAGGTACTGGCAGAAGTTAAGCTGTTAGGACGGGGCGTGAGTCATGCTTGGGTAGCTCAGTTGGTAGAGCACTTGCCCGCGAAAGGCAAAGGTCCCGAGTTCGAGTCTCGGTCGGGCACACAGTTTTAACCTGCCAGGAAGTTTCATATCAGCGCACACTCCGCTGCAGAGCGAAAATCTCTTTCTCGAAACATCCCCCACGCTGTGGCTAAGCCATGTCTCTGCAATATCCTTTCTTTCAGGAGTGCTAGTTCTGCAGGGTTCGCAGAAGAGCGTCTGTAAAGTTTGGAAGTTAGGAGACGAGGTACTGGCAGATGTTAAGCTGTTAGGACGGGGCGTGAGTCGTGCTTGAGTAGCTCAGTTGGTAGAGCACTTGCCCGCGAAAGGCAAAGGTCCCAAGTTCGAGTCTCGATCGGGCACACAGTTTTAGTCTTCGAGGAAGTTTGATATCAGCGCACTCTCTGCTGCAGAGTGAAAATCTCATTTTGGAAACAAAGAACATTTTTGTCTACCGTTGTTTATGTTGCAGTTGATTGCGTTCTGTGTTCTTTACAGTGTTTGTACTTTACTATCACTTTTTTATACTGTTTTGTGTCAACCTTGCAAAATTTCCGTTTGTTGCTTTAATTTTGGAGATCTGGGTAGTTCACTGGTAATTGTTTCTTTTTTGGATGCACTCGTTTGTAACTGTACAGTTTTCCTTTTCTTTCTGTAGTTGTCTCATAGTGTATCTGTATTAAAAATAGAAATGGAAAACTGTAAGCACTGCACCCAATAGCAAGATTCTATCCAAGCTCTGTGGTTTCGGTAAGATGGGTTGGGGGGGGGGGGGGGGGAATGTCAGTTTTCTAGTGACTGGCGGATAAATTTTTGTGTGTCATGACAAATGGCTCTGAATACACTTGCTGCTAGATCCTAATCGTTACATGTTCCATCTTGATTTGAACTGATATACAACTGATATGTCTGCATGTGAGATGAGGATTGATCTGTGGGAAATGACAGTGACACCTTCCCACACCCTCCCTCTTTTTCTTGTGCTTGGTGCGCCCACACACTATAACAACTAGCATTGGATAAAAAAATTTATGATAAACTTTTAAAGAAATGAAAATTCATAAAATTATTCTAATGAAAACATTCTAATGAAAAATAAGTTTACAGTGTAGCCCAGAAATATTGTGAAGAACTTTCAGGAATTTGAGAGAGTGTCATAAGGAACAAATCTAGGGTCCTGGAATGTCAGCCGGCAGCAGTGGCCGAGCGGTTCTAGGTGTTTCAGTCCAGAACCGCGCGACTGTTACGGACGCAGGTTCGAATCCTGCCTTGGGCATGGACGTGTGTGATGTCATTAGGTTAGATAGGTTTAAGTAGTTGCAAGTTCTAGGGGACTGATGGCCTCAGAAGTTAAGTCCCATAGTGCTCAGAGCCATTTGAACCATTTGAACCGACATGTCACTGAATGACACTAGCGAGTGTCAAGTATATAGGCGGCAGCGCCTGGCACTAGGCCACCCCCTCGGCAGCAAACGTGACTCTCTACACTGACGAAATCTACACGGAACGTGTAGCAATGTTGTTTATTGTTAATTGGTCCCGACTGATAGAAACGATCGCCACTGGAGAAGATGAAGGTAGCTGTTGCATACAACGGCATTGTCTCCTTTGAATGCAATGTTCTGTTGCCTTGGCAGAGGATGGGCGTGGCTTTTAATCAGTGGTTTATTTTTCCCTTGCAGCTCTCTAAAATATACAGTGATTCTCGGTGTGGAAATGAAGTCCCATGCTTCTTGACAGAGCGTAGGGGAATGATGCGGGAAACCCGCATCGACGTACTAGGCAAGGTCCTAATGGAAGTGGTTTGCTGTTGCCTTCCTCCGACCGTAATGGGGATGAATCATGATGATGAAGACGACACAACACCCAGTCATGTCAGGGCAAGTGAAAAATCCCTGGCCCCGCCGGGAATCGGACCCAGGACCCTGTGCGCGGCAAGAGAGAACGCTATCGCGAGACCACGAGCGGCGGACGATTTTCGGTACACAGGACAAAAATAAATTGCAGATGGAAAGCCATGTCCGAAACCAACGTCCACCGAGGCAACAGAGCATCACATTCATGGAATTCAGGGGATCAGGGAATCGAGCGTGAACGTCATGTAGCCATAGATCCGTCTGACTGACTGCCTTACGAGCTAAACTACTGTGGTGTTTATGGAGCAAAGTAGTGGCCAATGTTTACCGGACGTCATTCGTCATTCATTACCAAGGT
Source organism: Schistocerca piceifrons (assembly GCF_021461385.2). Classification (NCBI taxonomy): domain Eukaryota; kingdom Metazoa; phylum Arthropoda; class Insecta; order Orthoptera; family Acrididae; genus Schistocerca; species Schistocerca piceifrons. The sequence continues at coordinate 72,008,135 of NC_060146.1, read as the reverse complement.
ATCAGAGGTTTTCCTTCTGCCGAGCTTTCGTAACAAGTTTTTTTTTTTTTATATTACAGAACTGGTTTGAAAAAGCTCATGGTATCGTTTGTTGTATCTGCCTCAGCCTTTATTTCGTCACATACCGAATATGACGTGATACTGTTTGCCTGCTCTGACCAACTACTCTCTGCTGAAGTCTGTGCCTGGCTCGTCAGAAAAGCCGATGTTGCATTACCCCATGACCCAGTCCTGGTGGGGAAGTGTTTTCACTGCGGCCACCCCACGCGACATTGCCATAAGGAAGCGTGATAGTTCCGCTCTGAATTTTACCCTATACAATTTTGGCATGCGACAGTAATAAAGAAGTTGTCAACTTAAGTATAGAAATAAAATGCCCGACAATAGAAGTGAAGCAATCTAAAAAGGAAGGGGAAAGAAATGGAGCCACTGGTTGAAAGGATTTGTGATGGTGCTTCAGATATTACAATATCGAATCAAATTTAGTACAAATAACTTGGCAGTATGAGCACATTTAGCAGTATACCCCCTCTGGACTGGATTCATGCACTGATTCTGTTGGGAAGGGTGTCATGAGCCTGTTGTACCCTCTCCTCAGCCAAGCTGGCATACAAATGTTGTAAATCGTATTTGATACCCTTCATCACTACCGCCAATGACCTGAAGTCATACCCGATGGCTTCCGACACAGCCACTGTGCCTCTTCAAAACATTGGAGGAACTGGGTCTCTCCCAGGTCTGTGCTACACTCACTGATGATGGTCATCAGGGTGTGAGCGTGTGGGTTGCTATTCTGTCACTCTGCGCAACGGATTAATCTGAGATGTACCCTTTACCCTGTGGCTCCTGAAGGATGAAATTTCCACCCCCACACTACTACAGAAGTCAGACAGATGCTCCTAACGTTCTAAAGAGAAATGCCTGTAAACTTTCAGCAATAAATATCTTCTGGAGTCGTCCGCTGTAAGGAAATGAACAAAAATTCAAAAAATTTCTTACGCAACTAGTGGGATACTTGCGTACTGGAGTAGTGCTAGTTAGCGTAAGAAAAACGTGAAACTCCCAAAAGTTATTATTTATTTTTGAAAAAATTCTTAGAAATCACAATGGCACTTTTAGTTATGTACTTAACACGTTATTTCCAGGTTCTTTTTGGAATGTGAAGTTACCTCTGAAGCATTGGATTCGCTAATGAAATTTCTATACAAAGTTTAAGATTGTTATTGACTTGGCATAATGGCTGAGAACTGTGCCTACTCAACTTGAATAATTACCCGTTAGAATGTTGCTAGGTACGGTCGAGGCTGTCACGTGTGAAATGCAGTGAAGTGTACTGTTGTGGAGGAAATATGGTGCTCGCTAGAGCTGTAGCGCACAATACCGTAAGCTGCGATGACTGCTGTCTGCGTCGCTCGCTGCTGACAAATAAGAAACTCTCGTTCTATCTGCATTGACCGTCGTCAATCAAACTCTCCCTACGTCTTGATGATGTCAAGGACTCCTATTTGCCCCTAGTCTAACTATTGGCGTGGTACACCGGTCAGTTAACCAGTCCACCGCAATGCCACTCAAAAATTTACTCGCAGACGTTTAACTACAACTCTGTCCATTCACACCGCACAATAAGTGTGGCGGCCAACACAGTGAACAACGGCTAATCGCAAGGACTCAATATAGATTCGCACTTCGATTCACTCTCGACAGAGGTGCTCTCCCAGTGAAGTACTGGGGAGAGACTTGTTCCTCGCTCTGAGTACACGTACGAGCGCGCACGCTCTTGTTACGTGTTCTCGCTCCAAGAGCGACAACGGAACGGCCCCTCTCCACGCCAGACGTGAAGGGGTATATCTTTCGGTCTCTTCCATTACTCCTTGAGCTCAAGGCCATCAGAAATATCGTCTGCTAATCAGCATTGCTCTTCTAAAACGGGAGACGTTTCGTTTAAGGCGACCAATCTGAAAATCTGTAGTATCGGCGTTTGGCGTTTGATGTCTCCCTGTGAAAATCTCTGAAACTGCGTGCTATGTGTAAAGAATGCGTAGGTTGGACGCTCCCACACAATATAGCGGAGTTTGCTTTTATGCCGAACACGGGGTTGTTCCCCCTTTCACTCGAGCACACGCTGTCTGCCCCACGGGCGGCCGAGGTTGACTCGTCCTCTGAAGGGACCGGCCTCCTGGTGTGTGGTCTGCCTCTCTCGAACTAAAAGCTCTTGTGACCGTCGTGTCTGGTATGTATGTGTGTACGCCAGCCTCGAGTATTTCAACCACGGTGCGCACTTGCGATTTATTGGTTATTTGCATATTGTTTTTATGAATTCATACAGCATTGACTTTATGTTATCGAGTATGGGTTCGAATGAAGCGTCTTGATGTGCGGAATATGGTTGTGAGGGCGGAATATGTAAGCACGACGTGTTACAAGGGGTAGTGCACAATCACGATTCATCGTTCTACTCAAAGCTACACTGTTCATTGGCAGTCTGTGTTTCCTGGGCACATCACCACTCCAGCCTTAGCTGTCCTTGTTGAGATGTTGGCAGCAGCCCATGAAAGGAAAGGTAATTATCTAGTTCGGCTGCTGCTAGTCTCATATTAATGGCGGTGGATGATGCAGAATGTTGCAAGGAGTTCATCAACGCTCTCAGATGACGTGTGCAGATGAGAAGGAGCTAAGATGTACTTAGTGCAGAATGCAGTGGTCCTCTCTGGTGGCAGTGGTGGTGGTGGTGGTACGTGGTTGGCCGGAACATTGATGATGAATGTGTCTGCTCTCAAGTTCCCATGCAGGGCAGCATTGGGCTGCTGTTACGTACGACTCTTCCACAGATATGGGTATTACACGATTCGAGCAGCCGAGTAAATCATGACCCACAGTGAGGCTCCTCTTAACCACTGTCAGGTGCTGACAACATTGTCTCACACGATTACGCAGTGTTTCCGTGTCCTTGACAGTGGGAATATGTGATTTTTTTTATTTATTGTGAATTCATTCCCGTGCCCCACGTGGGCAGGGGAGGGCTGTCAGCGGCACAATCCGCCACTCTTCAGCCGAGCTACGTGACAGCTAAGAAGAAGATTATACATATAAAGGGGGACATAAAAACAGAGTAAAGGGAGATAATGGAGGTAAAAATACAATGACGTGGAGACGTTCATGGGGGGACAATTAAAAATGTCAACATCAAGTTAAAAAACACAGTTGGTGGTTCATAGAGCACAAAAAGAGCACTGAAGTCACACGTATAAGTTAAAAGTTGGCCACAGTATTGAAAACACTCCAGAACAAGACACATTAAAACCACTTGAAGAGATGAAGCACACATGACGAAGAATAAAAATGCCAGGAGTGACCTGCCGAGAGAGAAGCTTGAGAGGATGGAAAATGAGGGGAGAGCAAGGTGTAGCAGGGGAGGGGTGGGATGAAAAGAGTAGGGGTGTCAGTGGGTGCACAAAGTGGCAGGAGACACGTGGGGTGGGAGATGAAGAGGAAAGACAAGGCAGGAGGGAGTGCAGAGGCATCGAAGGGGAGCACAGGAGAGGGAGGGGGCGTAGGTGGGGGAAAACCACTCAGGAGAAGGGAGGGGGAGGAGTGGGGAGCCTTGAAGAGGAGGCAGGAGGAAGATGGGGTTAGAGTTGGTAGGGAGGGTAGACATCAGGGCAAAGCTCATCATCTGGGAGGGGTAGATGCTGGAAGTTGCGTTGGAAAAGGAGGTAGGGGGTGTGGAGATGGAGAGAGGGTGGGACACAATGGTAAAGGGGCGGCAATTGGCTGTGGTTGGAGAGGAAGGGAGGCACCAGGATTTGAGGGTGATCGAGGCAGCAGACAATAAAATCTGATGATGTTCACGCCCCTTTCATACACTACGAGGACTGGCATCAGCACTAAACACAAACAACAGTAATGGCCTCTGGTGGTTCACCCGCAGATGGTGGGTATGCTGGCTGATCCCGGCGGAGGTTCGAGTCCTCCCTCGGGCTTGGGTGTTTGTGTTTGTCCTTAGGATAATTTAGGTTAAGTAGTCTGTAAGCCCCGAAGGCTCATGACCTTAGCAGTTAAGTCCCATAAGATATCACACACATTTGAACATTTTTGGTGGGTAGGTGTATAAAGTTATATTGACACCCTATCTGGTTTTTCACGCTTTGCACTCTTTTGTCAGGTAATGTATTTAGATAAATACCAGAAATATGTCAGTCTCAAGTGGGATCAGATATTTTCGTAATTCAAACTAAAATAGTTGGTGACTTGAGCGAACTGACGCATATCTCGTCCATAAGGGACGTGATTACGTGAGCTGTGACTGTTGATCAATACTAATATCACAGTTTATGCGTCAGTCGCTTGCTTCTTTTGCTACGACGCGTTTCGATGGCTCACGCCATCATCTTCAGTTCGAGTGTTTATTTACCTGCTGGTGTTGGTGGATAGTACAGACTTCTTTTCACAGCTGCAGTTCAAGGGCAAGTGCCCGTGGTCTGCAACCCAAAGTATGCACTCATCAGGAATAACGGCCATGTAAATAAACATTCACATGATGATGATGGTGTAAATCACTTAAACGCGTAGTGGCAAATATAAACAATAGACTGACGCGCAAACTGTTCTCTTTGTATGGAACGAAACTGAGCTTAGAGTGGACGCCAGACTGTCCGATCGCCCTTTAATTCCTTCATAGGGTTACCGGCTGCATCTCTGAAGCTGAAAAGGAAAAATTGTACGGGGAGCTGTTTTGACAAATTCATTTAATTTCATTTTAAAATTTATTTTTTTAACGAATTGTAGAATGTTATCGTAAGTAAATATTGTTAGTGCAACTTATAGGCACTATGCTTTTAAAAACACGGGCTAACACATCGAGAAGAGACCTCCTATGCTTAACGACCTTCTTTTAATTGAATCGACACATGCTGAAAGGGCCCTACTCGTTCCAACCAAAGTTTCGAGAAAACCGACAAAAACAAAATTACACTTAAACCATTTTATCTTTTCTCCTGAAAATATGGGTGAATATTATGGTTTGTTTCACATTGTGAAAAATTAAAAATTAAACTTTTAACTTCGAATTACAGATGTCCTTCTATTTCATATTGCAGTTACAATTTTCCCCTAATAAATGCGTTCAACAATGGCTTTGATGTTAACAATAATAACAAATTTTTACCACAATAATTCTTTTTTACCTTTTCCGGAATTTATTCTGAGACTGGCTAGTGTGTATATCGTATGGAACCTGGCATGCCGTCTAAATTTTCTTTTGATTATGCTAAAATCTCTGTCACAAAGGAGAAAGTAAATCCGCTAAAAGGGCATTACTATTCAATTTCCTCAAACCTGTTACAGTCGGCAAAAGTAAATAAAATTCTCGATACGACATGATTTTTTTGTTCTGTTCCACACAGTTCTCGGAACATACACTCATGCTCATAAATTAAGGATAATTGCAGAATGTGGTGCCACACAACGTGGCACTACACAAAAGTGGCACTAATAGCACAGGCACGTAAGTTGAGTAAACCATCCCGAAACACAAGTGCTACAAAACGCCACTGATTCCTGCGCATGTACCGCGACATCAATATGGGATATGATCACCATGCACACGTACACAGTCCGCACAACGGGTTGACATACTCTGGATCAGGTGGTCGAGCAGCTGCTGGGGTATAGCCTCCCATTCTTGCACCAGTGCCTGTCAGAGCTCCTGAAGTGTCGTAGGGGTTTGAAGACGAGCAACCATACATAGATCGAGAGCATCCCAGACGTGCTCGATGGGGTTTAGGCCTGGAGAACAGGCACGCCACTCTATTCACCTGATATCTTCTGTTTCGAGGTACTCCTCTACGATGGCAGCTCGGTGGAGCGGTGCGTTAGCATCCATCAAGAGGAAGGTAGGACCCACTGCACCCCTGAAAAGGTGGACATACCGGTGCAAAATGACATCCCGATACACTTGTCCTGTTACATTTCCTCTGTCAAAGACAGGCAGGGGTGTACGTGCACCAATCATAATCCCACCACACCCTCCATACCGGTCCCTTTCAAGGACATTAAGGGGTTGGTATCGGGTTCCTGGCTCACGCCAGATGAAAACCCGGCGAGAATCACTGTTCAGACTATACTTAGCCGTGAACGTAACCTGGGACCACTGTTCCAATGGCCATGTTCTGTGTTCTTGACATCGGGCTTTACGGGCTCTCCTGTGACCAGGGGTCAGTGGAATGCACCTTACAGGTCTTCAGACGGATAAACTATGTCTGTTCAGTCGTCAATATACTGTGCGTCTGGAGGCAACTGTTCCAGTGGCTGCAGTAGGGTCCCGAGCAAGGCTACCTGCAGTACTCCGTGGCCGTCTGCGGGCATGATGGTGAGATATCGGTCTTCTTGTGGTGTTGTACACTGTGGACGTCCCGTACTGTAGAGCCTGGACACGTTTCCTGTCTGCTGGAATCGTTGCCATAATCTTGAGATCACAATTTTTGGCACACAGAGGGCCCGCGCTACGACCTGCTGTGTTAGACCAGCCTCCACTCGCCCTAGTATTCTACCCCTCATAACGTCATCAATATGTGTTCTTGGAGCCATTTTCAACAAACGTCGGCACACTTATTCGCTGCACTGTCCTCTGAAATGCACCAACACACACCTCTGCGTATGTCGACTGCTGCCAGCGCCACCGTGTGACGACCGCAGGTCACATGCACCGCATGGTCACATACCGAGGTGATATAAGCCCGCAAACCGCCCACCAGAGCGTTGTTTCACCATGTATCAGCATTATCCTTAATTATGAGCATGAGTGTAATTCAGTAACTGATTGAGGAACGCTCTGCAGTAAGTTACAGAGGATATGGCAGATCTTCGTTCCGCCCTTGCTTCCTATTGTCTTCATGATTTACGGCGTGAATCACCTAAAACATGCACCGCAAATGTCGTGGAAACAGAAAAGGCTGTTGTTTTCACAGAACAGATTGGTAGTCAAGGGCTAGTATTATTAGCCCATCAGAAGACTGTAACAATACTAAAAAGTGTATTTTTGTATAGACATAAACTTTTTAAATGAAACAATGGCTATTGAGGTTAACAAAATAAAATTAGGATAAATTAGAATTTGAAGTATTAGCAGAATTTGGACTAGGTCAAAAGACAACAAACATCATAAAAGAAACACTTACGGAGACCAAATCCAAAGTAAAATTGATGGGAGAATTGAGCACAGAATTTGAAATAGACACAGGAGTACGATGAGGGGATGAACTGTCCCCAGTGCTCTTCAATTGTGCTCTTGAAAAAGTTGTTAGAGAATGGAGAAAAGCAGGTGCACCAGCACACAGACTGGGACCAAGACGTAAGGGCATAGAATTAAACTGTTTAGCATTTGCTGATGACATTGCACTGGTCGCACAAGACATTACCGATGCACAGAAACAGCTAGAATTATTACAAGAGCAGGCAGGAAAAATAGGATTACAAATTTCACTTGAAAAAACGAAATTTATGACTGATATAAAGATGCATCTTTTGATCTCAAAATTGGTAATAACTACATCTCTCGAGTAAAAGAATTTAAATATTTTGGTGAATGGATTGCAGAAAATTGTAATGAAAAGAAATCTGTCAGATCAAGTGTCCAGAAAATGGAGACGGCGTTACAATTAACAAAAAACATTTACAACAAAAAGAGTTTCTCGTGAAACTGCAAAATACGACACTACACAACAGTAATTAAACCCGAAGCTCTCTACGCATCTGAGACACTAAACCTTCAACACAGAACACTAAAAGAGGAATTAGAAGTGAAAGAACGAAAATAATGCGGGAAATCCTAGGACCAAGAACTAAAGATGGTGTGCATTATCCAAAACCCAACGCAGAAATATATAAAAATATCTCCAAAATAACAGACACAGTGCACATGAGAAGAATCCAATTCATGGGGCATTTAGAAAGAATGGACTCAAACAGGTTAACGCACAAAATGCATACATTTTTGAAGAACAAAACTACAAGACCGAACTAGTACAAACAGACGGAAAAAGACCTGAGAGAATTAGGGTCTCCAAATCTACAGGATAGAAATGAAATCAGAAAAATCACAAACACACGGGGTTTTGAGGAAGAAGGGAGAAAAACTAACCGACATACGTGGTCTACGCAACGAAAGCTGACCCATTCGTTGTTTATGAAGGAATACTGGGCGAAAAGGAAGGCCAACAAATGTTGATTACGCGTGGTCCTAAGGATCCATCCGCGAAGAAGAAGAAGAATGATTGTGGTGTTTGTTGCAGGATTCTAATGCGAGTCGTTTACGAGGTATCCTATTTTGAAAAATTCCCACACCGACACTTGTGCAATACCTGTGGTATTGTTCGGTAACGAAACAACTGACCATGACAGGTTGTGCCCAAAATAACCACCGGCAGCGGCAATACACGTTTCCAGTCTGGTATGGAACGACTGGGACACACGTGCTACCATTTCAGCGGAGATGACCGAGCAGCCTGCAGTAAGACGTCGTTGTATATCATCGGGTATAGTTGGTATGCTCTGGTAGACAGCGTCTTGTAGCTTCTCCCACCGAAAAAGTCCACAGTTGGCGAAGGTACACGTCTTCTGCGTCCAATCCAACGATTTGGAAACAGTTCGTGAAGACTTGCTGTAGTACCTCGTCCACTATGGGCTGAACAGCCACTATGTTGATAGCACAGGTTCCTCCTAGTCTGCAGAGGAACGTCTTCACGTCCGTGGAAGATGGTCCGTTACGAGGCACTTTTGCACGTTCAGTGTTCCGTCTATGAAACACCGGCCTCTGAGCTAATGGTACACTATGCCACACCACACGTTGACACTCCGTGGACGCTGACGTTCCATCTGAGGAAGTCAACGGGCACTGCCGACGGACCAATAATGCATGTTATGGCATTTTACCTGGCCATGATTGGTAAATGTGGCTTACTATTAAACAAGATACATGATACATCTGGAGTATCCTGTCTTAACGCCCACGTACACAAGTTCACACAATTCTGATAATCGTTTCCATGCATCTCTTGACACAGATTTAATAGGGATGAAACCTATGCCAATGGAACATGAGTAGGACACTTTGCTGACTCATGCTACGTCCTCGTCCGATTGCTCGGAAGCTACAGCGCGGATCTACTGTTACAGCAGCAAGAACAATAATTTCCCCATCTTCTGTGGTCACATCTTTCTGTTACGTTGTCCAGGTGTACCCACCACTTTCATTTACGTGATTGAAGAGATTGATAAATTATTGCCGAGATGGGTGGTGTCTATTGGGATATCTTGAGCACACACCGTAAAAGAACGAATTGCGCTCTTCCTGCGCTCCCCATACACTACGAGGTGGTCGGCTTTTTCTGCACTGGTAAACCCCATCGCCCTCCAAGGACCTACTGCTTGGACTGACACGCACTAACTGATTAACATATTACAATGCGCTAAAGGAACATACAGGCACACCGTAAGCCATCATAACGACATCTTTTCTAAAAATTACGCAGGGTGAATGGCATAAACAAGTGTCGGTATGGAAACTATTCAAAATACGATATAAATGATTCGCACTAGATTCCTGCAGGAAACACATCTTACATTACAATTTACCCTACGTTTGGTTTGTTACTGTCATTAGACATTGTTCCATTAAAAAAAGTATATCTTTGCCCAAAAATACACTTTCTAGGTATTGTTACAATCTGTTGACTGGCTAATAATACGTGCCCCTGAGTACGAGTCCTATCTGTGAAAACCGCGCAACAGTAGCCCTTTCCATTTCCGCAGTATTTGCTGTGCAAGTTTTACGCGATTCACCCTGTATACATATATGTGCCTTATTTTTTTAATGTCATGAATGCGAAAAACAATCAGCTGACAGCTGTCTCAGATAAATTGTATCCTCGATAGCAGTTTGTGGAATTTGGATATTTAGCATGGAGCCAAAACTAATACGTGTCGTAGGGCTCGTCTTTGCTTTTAGCTTCTTCTGTAACAGCAGTATAAAGTTTTGGACCCTTCTTTTCCCAACAGTTAGCTGGCACATCGCTTAGCAACATCGTTAAGATGAGGGCTTCTCATTTTCACCTTCCGCTCTTAATATGTGCAGCAGCAGTCTATTCGAGCGTATCCGAATTGCAAACTGAAATTTTTCTTATATTAGAACAAATAAGCCTTCGGTCACAAATACTGAGTCAAAATTGACCAGGTTTCGACGCTACTATGAGCGTCGTCTTCAGAATTAGACTAACTGTTCTAAATCATATTAAGTATATAATACATTAATAAAATTAAAGTTTGTACTGACTGGAAAAAGATGCAGTGCTTACCAGTCACATATTAAAAAAGATCTAAGCCGGAAAGGCGACGTCATGAATAGTTGTAAGTAAGATGGCGAGCTGCTAAGGGCTGCTCGTATTTTAGTCAACAAGGGTTGCAACAGTCTTTTTCCAGTCAGTAAAAACTTTAATTTTATTAATGTATCATATACTTAACATGTTTTAGAACAGTTAGTCTAATTCTGAAGACGACGCTCGTCGTAGCGTTGAAAGCTGGTCAATTTTGACTTAATGTTTGTGACCGAGGGATTATTTGTTCTAATATAATTCTGACAGGGCAACTGAATCTTAGCAGCTATATTCAAGGTTTTTTTTTTCTTTTTGAAATTTTTCTTTAAGTATGTTGCATGAAGTGACCTTTATCTCGGGATGTTTTTCCTTACACACCTTAACACATCGCTAGAATTTTAAATCTGGCACCCAAATATTTTGTAGCCTCGCCAGCATAACGATATCGCTCTAGTGGAAAACTTTCAATGTGTTGCCGGATTTCTTCCCTTGCTTCAGCTGGAAGGGCTCACTTGATAAGCTAGAAGAGCTTCATTCGCTGACTGAAATCCTGATAGTACTAAACACGATTTCTCTAGTATCTGTCCTACCATGACCAGTATCTGACTTGTTGACTTCTGGTATTAAAGCACGCGGCTACCCTTGAGCAACATGTCAATGTGCTTGATTCCATTTCGAATGTATCGTGACATAGGTCCTTTTAGCCTGTGGTGATTCAGTTGTAATACGTGAGTAATAGAGTTATAAACTAGCAGTCACGGTCGCTGGACAGTGTACACAAAGAACTAGAAGCATAGTTCTGAATTTCAACAATAATTTGGGGACGCAATGACCATTTGGAACTATAACTCGGTACTGTACGAACAGCGGTGGAGCTGTAACGAGTGACCCCGAAAAAAAACTAAACCGACCGAATGCGACGGAGGATGGAACGATACCGACGTGAAAGGAATGGTGAACGACCCTACCTTAGTAATAATTCCTCGGTCCGTCTGTTCTCTTGATCCCATTCTTTCGCGAACGACCCACATCTAGTGGTCAATAACGGCGTAAATAATGGAGAGGTAATGAATCGAAGCGGGGAGGAAAAAGTTTCACAGCGCGACTACATTAAAACAACGTATCTGCTGACAGAACGTATCTACTGACAACAATGAAAAGGTACTTTGGTGATGGAGGCAACAATGTCGGATAAAAGTTGTAGAGGGGGACCAGGCCTTCACTACAGTACGCAGCTCCCAGTAGAACTAGTTTGCAGTAGTTAGAGATGAAGAGGTTTACACAGAATAAACTGGCGTGGAGAGTGTAATATACAGGGTGTTACAAAAAGGCACGGCCAAACTTTCAGGAAACATTCCTTACACACAAAGAAACAAAATATGTTATGTGGACATGTGTCCGGAAACGCTTAATTTCCATGTTAGAGCTCATTCTAGTTTCGTCGTCCACCTACACTCAATGGAGCACGTTATCATGATTTCATACGGGATACTCTACCTGTGCTGCTAGAACATATGCCTTTACAAGTACGACACAACATGTGGTCCATGCACGATGGAGCTCCTGCACATTTCAGTCGAAGTGTTCGTAAGCTTCTCAACAACAGACTCGGTGACCGATGGACTGGTAGAGGCGAACCAATTCCATGGCCTCCACGCTCTCCTGACCTCAACCCTCTTGACTTTCATTTATGGAGGCATTTGAAAGCTCTTGTCTACGCAACCCCGGTACCAAATGTAGAGAGTCTTCTTGCTCGTATTGTGAACGGCTGTGATACAATACGCCATTCTCCAGGGCTGCATCCGCGCATCAGGGATTCCATGTGACGGAGGTTGGATGCATGTATCCTCGTTAACGGAGGACATTTTGAACATTTCCTGTAACAAAGTGTTTGATGTCGCGCTGGTGTGTTCTGTTGCTGTGTGTTTCCATTCCATGATTAATGTGATTTGAAGAGAAGTAATAAAATGAGCTCTAACATGGAAAGTCAGCGTTTCCGGACACATGTCCACATAACATATTTTGTTTCTTTGTGTGTAAGGAATGTTTCCTGAAAGTTTGGCCGTGCCTTTTTGTAACACCCTGTATATTACCCAGACGCTAAATTCACTAAACGTGATATCCTCAGGTAAAGAGACACAGTGATCTGTATTTACAAATTTTAATGGTCTTTATCGCAATCCAATCTAGTAATAATGATCTTAATCGTTTTTGATTGACCAAGAACCGTCTTCAGATAACATTTTCACTGTAACTGGCACCTGAAGTATATGAGAGTGTTACCTCCGACAGTCATTCTCTGTTCATATTTTACGACGCGGGCTAGCTGCGCGGTCTGGGCGCCTTGTCATGGTCCGTGCGGCTCCCTCCGTTGGTGGTTCGAGTCCTTCCTCGGGCATGCTTGTGTGAGTTGTCCTTAGCGTAAGTTAGTTTAAGTTAGAGTAAGTAGTGCGTCATGGTGGACATCAGTGGCGCCTTTGACAACCTGTGGTGGGCTTCGCTCTTCCCCTGCCTGCGGCAAAAAGAGTGTCCAGGGCTGCTGTACGGCTGTCTGAGGAGCTGTAGTGAGGATCGGGAGGTCTGGCTATCATCCCCCAGCGGGAAAGTCGGAAAAACTATTACAAAGGGATGCCCCCAGGCTTCCGTGTTGGGTCTCCTTTTCTGGGACATCCACATGGAGCCACTTCTTGACAGCTTGCAGCAGAGCGAAGAGGTGCTAGAGGTGATAGCCTACGCTGATGACCTCCTCCTATTGGTCGGCGGCCGAAGTCTCGAGGATATAGAACCAAAGATAGGGCTATGGCAAAACTACAACTGTGGTGCTGTAATACTAAGATGACCATTTCACCCACTAAAAGGACAGCTAGTTAGAAATCCAACCGTGAGAATCGACGGCACACCGGTTCTTCGGAGACGGGACACACGTTACTTGGGAATCATCATCGATGAAACGTGGAACTTCGGAAGGCACATTGAAACTGTAACCCAGAAAGCTTTACAAGTACTAAATAACCTTGTAAGTAGGCTGTTTAGGTTTTTATGTTGGTAACGCCACGTAGCGCTCTATATGAAAATCACTGACTGTGTTGTGTGCAGTCTGTGGCTGGTTTGCATTGTTGGAATTTGATATTGTAGTGTTGGGCGTAGCGTTACGCAGTTGGAGGTGAGCCGCCAGCAGTGGTGGATGTGGGGAGAGAGATGGCGGAGTTTTGAGAGCAGATGATCTGGACGTGTGTCCATCAGAGACGGTAAATTTGTAAGACTGGATGTCATGAACTGATATATATTTTATGACTTTTGAACACTATTAAGGTAAATACATTGTTTGTTCTCCATCAAAATCTTTCATTTCCTAACTATGCCTATCAGTTAGTGCCTTCAGTAGTTAGAATCTTTTATTCAGCTGGCAGTATTGGCGCACGATTTATTGCAGTAATTTGGGTAACGAAGATTTTTGTGAGGGAAGTGGTTTGTGAAAGGTATAGGTTATTGTTAGTCAGGGCCATTTTTTCGTAGGGATTTTTGAAAGTAAGATTGCGTTGCGCTAAAAATATTGTGTGTCAGTTTAAGCAGAGTCATTTATAACTTTTCTAAGGGGACGTTTCAACCTCATTTCCAATCGACACAAAATATTTCACCTTCCCCCTCATCTGATAAAATTATATCATACCAGGATATTAAAGTCAATAGTGTGTTACGGCGCGGGAGTCTGGGCACACAGGCTCACGAGGGTGGTGCCCACCATGACAGTGAGAAGAGTACAGAGAAGCATGTTTCTAAGATCTGTGGGGGCTTATAGAACATCCCCAGGGGGAGCCCCGTTAGTCATAATGGGGCTTTGTTCTCTGGACATCAAAATTAGATAGCAGGCCGCATGGTACTGGGCTAAGAAAGACAACATCACAAAAATAGAAGAAATTATGGGAGCACCTGTTAGGGATAAGGGTGAGATAAGGAGGAGGGGTGATGATTTATGGCAGCAGTTATGGGAGATGGACGAAACTGGCAGAAGGACTTTTCAGTTCTTACCAAATGTAACAGATAGAATGGGAATGAAATATTTTGAACCGACTCGGGGATTGTTCCACTTCCTCACTGGTCATGGCCCCTATCCGACATATCTATGTCGGTTAAGGAAGAGGGCGACGCCCACGTGTGACTGTGGCGCATCAGAGGGTACTCCTGACCACGTGGTTTACGAGTTCCCCCCTTTCGATGATATAGCAGGCGCACTACGACATGATATACATTATTCGTCAGTGGAAAATCCCCATTGGGTAAGGAAAGTTGAACATCAACGCCCCTGGAGTGTCAACGTTCAGTGAGGTATTTTAGGTACGCTGGTAATTGGCCCATACTTCATAGAAGGTACTCTGGCTGGTCAAATGTACAGCGACGCTGCGGATAATGTTTTACCCATATTAATGGACGATTTTCCACTTCAAATGAGACTGGAAATGTGGTTTCAACACGGTGGATGCCTAACGCGTTATTCACGACTATCTCAAGAAGCTCTGAATCGAAACAATCGACGTCGATGGACTGAACAAGGATGTCCTCAAACTTCTGCCAATTTTTTGCTGTGGCGTGGCTAAAAGAGAGAGTTCACACGGATGTACCGACGACCCCGAAGATTTGTGGCAGCGAATTAGGAATTAATGTGCAAACTAGCGCAGAGACGTTAATACATATTCAGACAAGAAGTTTCAACGTGCATTAGAAACAACGGATACCATTTCATACATCTGGGCCGAAGCACTTGTAAGAGGCAAGGCAACTCATAGTAATCAAGCACCCCGAGATAGTGAAAGGCAAGGGTACTCACCAAAATCAAGCAGCCAGAAGGGAACACATTACTACTACGTCCACGTCATTGTTTCTAGGTAACGCTAAACGTAGTCTAAGAATGCAATGTGGGAGGTGTCACACGATAGCTGTTTCCCGAATATCAAACAACGTGCTTCGATTTTCCTAATCGGATGATAATTTTTGTGAGATATTACCGTTTTGCAACAAGTGTCACCCCATATTCATGAGTGGCTATTACAGCGCCATCTATCTTGAAACGAAAGAAATGTTTCATACAAAAGTTACATTTTTTTTCACGGAGAATCCAAATCGAAATAAATAATAGGGGTTCCTATTTAAGATTTCAAAGTCACCCACCCCCTCCCAGCCCTGGGAGTGGTGCAGGGGGTCGCACGTTATGTCAATGGATGTCACTCTTAGAGGAGAACAACATCTATTACCACTTTTTTTTAATCCGATGTATACTTTGCCCAATATTCCGACCAAGAGTTTTAAATGCCTCATCCTTTATATCTTCGGGGCATGATACATCTGACCCCTGAAATTACAAAAAATCATGTTTGTCACAATAACGAAAACAGAAAACTACGCTAAGCAATGAGTTTCAAAAACATTGCAGATACTGTATTGTTCTGATGCAGTTTAGCTGAAAAATACATGTAGCTTCTCACCAGCAGGCGCTGCAGCTGTTTGTTTTCGTGGAAATCACGAAATCCTTCCAAACACCGTTGATAGTAATTGCTTCTGGTTTGCCACAATTTTCGTTCCTCTTGCTGCTTACGACGCAGATAACAAACATACAGGCCATACCTTTCTAAATACGTCGCCATTTTTGTGTTTCTGTCCCACATCAATCAGATGGAAGTGATTCAGTGCACCAATGTGTCTAGGATCCGTATTTCCCCTGTGATCCACTTTGCCTCGTTCTTACTCTGTATTTCACACGTGCTCTAAACGACAGAGGGGAACTGAAAGGAACTGATAGACGAACGCGTCAAGGTGCATTTCACGTAGATGTTGAGGCGTAGCGCCGTATAACGACCCTGCCTTGGAGGCGGTTAAGTGGGAGATGTGTCCCAGCCGATAGAGGACAGTATTGGATAGAGGACTGATTTAGTTTCGATTGTGCACAGTAGAGTGCACTAAAGTAATAGAATATTTCTTATAAACTGTCCTAGTATTTTCATAAAGTGTTATTATGTCTTTTTGTGTATGTAAAATGGTATAAATGTGTTTTAGCAGTATGAATGATGCGTGAGTGTGGTTTAAGGTTAAAATGGAGATAATTGTTAGACGAGTTATGTAGTGTGATTTAATGAAGGTACATTTCGAAGAAGTATCGATGTGGACAAAGGGGATTTTTGTACAATAGATTTGTAAATTAAGTTTATGGTAAAGGGAAAGTTCATTCAGGTATAAATAACAATAGTTACAGCATATTAGATAATTACATCGGTAAAAAGTGCAGTCATTAGGTTTACTATTTTGCGATTGGTTATGGATGAAAAGCGCGGACTGACGCGGGAGAGTGTTGTTTTGCTATTGGCTGTTGAGTAAACTGACCAATGGTAAAGCAATATTCTTCGCGCGCCTTTCTCTGCTGGTAGAGAAGACTTAGAGTATTCTAGAGAAAAGTGGAAGCCTAGCGATGAAACAGTTCTGACGTGTGTAGTAGTAGTTCCGATGGAAATGATAAGTTGCCGGATCTAGCAGTGTTTCATACATCAAAAGTGTTGGAAAGTGATGGCATAATTATTCCGATGTGTGTGTAGAAATTTCGGAATTTTTAAGTGAATTTTGTGACAAGAAACGACATATATTCTTCGTGGCGTATCGAGCAGGTCTGTGACTAAAAACTATGACTGCATTTGGTACCGACAAGCTTAATATTTGGCGAGCGTTCTCAATCAAAAACAATTACTATTTTTCTAGCTATTACGCTTTCGGGAAATGCAACACCATAAACTTGCTAACGTGAGTGAAATGGATTGTGAGTGACTGTGTTGAGACTAGCATGGGCTTGGCAGTGATACTTGTTCACCTAAGTTTCAGAATATATTAAATGAGGACAAAATTTCCAACCTTTCATTTCCTGTTTCTCTCGAAACGTAGATTAGTGATTTTAATTGCAGCCTGGCTCACATCGAAGTACAGTAGGTTTCACTCGGCTTTCCTACTGATGATCTGCTGGGACAATGTTCACAGGTAGGTGCAGGTCCGTCGTAAAGGGACGGAAAGAACCGCGCCGCCGCAATGTGCATGTAAATATACAACATATTTCGTAGTCTTCAGGACACATTGCTCTCAAATAACGCTGCGATAGCGTGGTTAGGGAGCGACAGTAAAGTGATTATTGCCGGCCGGGGTGGCCGAGCGGTTCTAGGCGCTACAGTCTGGAACCGCGCGACCGCTACGGTCGCAGGTTCGAAACCTGCCTCGGTCATGGATGTGTGTGATGTCCTTGAGTTAGTTCGGTTTAAGTAGTTCTATGTTCTAGGGGACTGATGACCTTAGAAGTTAAGTCCCATAATGCTCAGAGTCATTTGAACCATTTTTTAAAGTGATTCTTGTGTACACCTCCGTCGCAGTCGCGAGGAGTAGCGCGGCGAAATCTGTTGGAGTTGGAGAGGTTTGCTGATGTGGCTCTGAGTGCAGACCACCTGCTGCGCTCGAGCCTTGATTACCGTAACGAGCACCCACTGGGGCCTCTATATAATTTCGTCGAGGAAGGCTGCTGGAAAAACGCTTTGTGTGTGACGGAGACCTTTACGATTGGCTCCTTGTGGACATTACGCCGGACAAGGCCGGACGATTAAATGTCTCTGTATATGTTAATGGTGATCAGAATGTCAGCCCGCGCTATGTGAATGTCTGAGAGGGCGATTCCTTGATACCCTATGTGGAGCCGTCAGTCTATCAGAAACGGCCCTAGACATGATACTTGAGTTCTGTATCTACACCACGAAAAAGGAATGACCACCGGAACGATTGAGCGGAACGACTGTCTCGGCATATAGAAAAGTCAGAATAACCTTAGGTATTATCGCGAAATATTAGAGAGAGTGTCACAGAAATGATACAGGATTTGGGCTGGAAATCATTAAAAGAAAGACGTTTTTCGTTGCGACGGAATCTTCTCGCGAAATTCCAATCACCAACTTCCTCCTCGGAATGCGAAAATATTTTGTTGACACCAACCTACATAGGGAGGAACGATGACCACGACAAAATAAGGGAAATCAGAGGTCGTACAGAACAATGTAGGTGTTCATTCTTCACCCGCACTATACGAGATTGGAATAATAGAGAATTGTGAAGGTGGTTCGATGAACCCTCTGCCAGACACTTAAATCTGATTTTCAGAGTATCCGTGTAGACGTAGATGTAGATGTAGATATTAAAAGCAAGGGTAACAACAGGACTCCAGTTGGAACCGCTTTATTAACCGCAGAGGCGAGAGCTAATTTGTGGAAAGAGTACAGTAAAGGCCTTTGTTATGGGGAGGACTCGAGGCAGAAGAAGAAACTGAAGTCGATAGGGAAGGCAAAATTTACAGAGGCTCTGCAAGATCGGAGATCAAATAAGGCACAAGGGACAGAAGAAATTCAATCGTAATTCCTATAATCATTGTGGGTAGCGGCAACCAAACGACAATTCAAGTTCGTGAGTAGAATAAATGAGACTGGCCAGGTGCCATCAAACTTTCGGAAAAAAATTCATCATCCACACGATTCCGAAGACTACAAAAGCTGACTAGTGCGAGAACTAACGCACAGTCAGCGTAACAGCTCATGCATCCAAATTGCTGATAAGAATAATATACATAAGAATGGAAAAGAAAATGGAGAATCTGTTACATGGTGATCAGTTTATAAAAGGTAAAGGCACGATAGAGGCGGTTGTGATGTGCCTTTGATAATGAAAGCAAGACTGTAGAAACACCAATACGCGGACATGTTTCAACCTAGAAAAAGCGTTAGATAATGTAAAATGGGGCAAAATTTTCGAAATTATGAAAAAATAGAAGTTAGCTAGAGAAAGAGAGATAATATGCAGTATATACAAGAGACAAGAAGGAACTATAACATTGGATGACCAAGAACGAAGGGCTTGAATTGAAAAAAAAGTATAAGACAGCGAGATATTCTTTCGCATCTACTATTCATTCTGTATATCGATGAAGCAGTGATGGAAATAAAAGGTTCAAGGGTTAGAATATGTCCGCAGCTCGTGGTCGTGTGGTAGCGTTCTCGCTTCCCGCGCCCGGGTTCCCGGGTTCGATTCCCGGCGGGGTCAGGGATTTTCTCTGCCTCGTGATGACTGGGTGTTGTGTGATGTCCTTAGGTTAGTTAGGTTTAAGTAGTTCTAAGTTCTAGGGGACTGATGACCATTGCCGTTAAGTCCCATAGTGCTCAGAGCCATTTTTTTTTGTTAGAATATAATCCAAGATGCATGGATATCAATGACAAGATTGACGTTGCTATCCTCAGTGAAAGTGAAGAACCGTTGAATGGAATGAACAGTCTAATGTGTACACGCCATGGACTGAGAGTAAGCCGTAAAAGAAAAAAGCAATGAGAAGCGGTAAAAGAGTTGAGTTTCACGTTAGCGAAGATGAACAAGAGCTCATAGCTGCTAAGGTATTCTTTTTAGAGGCCACGTGTACTGGATGTTTTTGTCTTGTTTTTGTCCAACTGTCGAGTTTAATCACAGCCTAGCATAACAGTCGCGACTCTACATCTCGTTTTTGTTACCGACAGCGATAGCAAAAGGCCAACAAGACACAATTTTCAGTAGAATATTTTGTGAATGCGAATACTAATGGTTATATTGATTCGTGGCGTAGTTTTAACAATAAGTAGTATGTGTACTCTCATAAAAATCGGCAATAACTAAAAAATGACACTACACTTTTCTTCCTTTAGTTTTCTAAGAACGATTCTGTTTAACGTGCGGATATTTACTGTATAATGGTGTTTTCCTTTATTTACGAAAAATTTCCAGTAAACGCCAGAAACCTGGCCTTTCGCAGAAGCACGTCGTATATTTACCCAACAAAGAACAGTTTTGTTCATTACACTTTCATCCAAATTAGTGAATGTGGAACGCAGGAAACCTAATGGAATGTAATACCCGCATTATTTAACGTGCCAAATAAGTCACCACACCTGTACCTTAAAGGCAAACTACACAGACATGATAATAAATCGTCAAAATCTATAAAACTGTTTCCCAACACAGAGTAAGCCAAGGCCACAATTGTTGCTAAATCTGAGCAACAAACGGCAAGACTCAGCTTATTCGCTTTTGAGGCGAAAGTAGACATTTAGTGAAGGAATGGGCGATTCATTAGACTCCATAAAAGTTTTTTTTAAATGTCAAGGGAAGTTCGTATTATAATAAAAACAGACAACAGAAATACATTCTTCTCATGGATGAAATACGTATTAATATTTTCTTCACTTCGGTGGAGTAAGCTGCAAATATATACACATTAAAAAGTATGTATTCATCAATAAGTTGTAGCTTAAGACACTGAATCAGTGCGATTCGTCTGCTTTTACATGTATTTCACAATAATTCATCTCTCTTGGCAATTTACTAACGCACAGAACTCAAAAATATAACAACGCTTTCATTAAGTAAGTAGAAAATTATTAAAAAGAAATATCCGTTCTATGGATGTGAGTTTCTGCTTCCTCACCGCTTGGAGCGCGAGTGTCGACCCAGCTGTCAAACGGTGGCAACTTTCACTTCAGAGAGTGTAGTGAGTGTATGTGTGTGTCAGACTTTGGTTTGTTCAAAAGCATTCAATTGAATATGTGTGGTCTCGTGCGACTGCAATCGTTGTATTCCTTTGCAAGCACGTACCAGTGCGTTTGATTTGCTCTGTCCCAGAACGCCCCCACTTGCCTGTATGTCTGCTTACCAGTGTGTACCTGCTATTGCGTCATGTCTTATCGTGTGTCATGTTATGTCTGTCGTACACTATGTCATGTAGCAGTCACAGCAGCATAAAGTGTACAGTAATAAGTTTATTATTGTTCTCAACAGAAGTAGTTTGTTGGCAGTATCCACATGCGTAGAACTCTCAACAGGTTACGGGCCCTGTCCTGGAATGCTGTTGTTCAAAGATGGAGACGGATTATTAGATTAACGTGCCGAAGCTGAAGCGACGTGAAAATTACAAGATTGGGCTTTTGCAATAGAGAACGTGCTTATTGTATAAGGATTGGAGAAATGTGTCTCAGATGTAGTTGTATCCTAAGATGCCAAGCCCTGCACAAAAAATAATTCTTACTATTGACTCGTGTTTGTATGTGCGTGTAAAAGAAGTAGACTTATGGCGCAAACTGAAATCTTTGTTTCCGGAAGAAACTAATTGAGAACATTAATATCGGTATGTCTAGAAAAACTATGACTGAACTACAAGCTATGTAAATCAAGTAGTAGAGAACAGTCAGAAACTGCGTGGAACTAGCTGTGCGATTAGTGGCTAACGGATAGGCTCATCATTGTTGCCAGGATTACCATAAAAGTGATTATGGCACTAAACATTCAGGAATTCCTATTACAACAGATGTAATTAAAAGCACATTTCCAATATGGAACATGAGGTCGCCAAAGTCATTGCTTTTAGAGTAAAAAGTTGGCAAAGTAAACAGAAGTACTGTATTTTTACCGAAGAAGGACTTCTGTGTCGTCGTTTAGAAACGATAATGAACCTGTATTGTGAAATCGTATGGGACACGAATATCGGAGCACGAAAGAAGTTTTTCCAGGTAACTGCAAAAGATCAGGACATTTTAAACGAAGTTCCCTGGTAGCGAGGTTAATGGCATCGAACAAAACAGAACATCAAGTATCTTCAGTAGAGTGTTTTTAACTGTTTCTTCAACTCTTTTGCGAACACAATTTTGTTGCAACTCAGCGAAACTAACTTTCTAGTTATTGTATTATAATTGTAATCAATTGACTATATTTACTGATTTTTGTAATTTAGGACCAAAAATTATGGTGGTATTAATATCTTCCACAGTTCTTTTATGAGCGTTTAAACTATGATGGTAAGTGTATTTGCCACCTCTCTTTTGGGAGCTGTTATGTGTTGCCATTACACGTAAAAAAATAACATTCTTTGTTTACATTTTAGTTACCACAACGTGAAAACAATCCTAGAAACTTCGCTTATCACAAAATAGAGAAATGAGCTGGTGCACGCCACAAGAATATATACAGCAGGTAAGAAGCAATGTGTTCCAGCTTCACAAATTACATCAGTGATGTCACGACAAACCGAAACTAACTGTTGTAGTAACTTTTATACAGCTGTTACAGCATACTACCTCAAGTAGTCGAGCACATCCTAACTTATCAGTAAAGATGCTTCACAAGGTCCACCAAAGAAATATTCATTATGTGTTAGGTATACTTTCCCTGTCTCTAAAAAGGGTGTAAGCATACTTCCCAACAGCATTTAAAACAACTTTATTTGGTGGCCCAAATACTCCTACGGTCCTAAACGCCATAGTTTCCAACAGCTGCTGCAGAGTGTGAGTGTAAATTCCTAAGGGACCAAACTGCTGAGATCATCGGTCCCTAGACTTACACATTACTTAAAGTAAGTTAAACTAAATTATGCTAAGAACTCACCCGTGCCCGAGGGAGGACTCGAATCTCCGACGGGAGGGGCCGCGCAGACCGTGACATGGCGCCTCAAACCGTGCGGCCACTCCGCGCGGCCTGGAGCAGAGGACCGCCTGTATATTCCAGGAGCATACGGAAGTGGTACGACGTATTCTCATAAACGCAGTAAAGATACACTGTTATTGGTAAGTGCAGTTCCAATCGCCCGTAAATGGGTTGACCGAGGTGACTGGTATGCTACAAAGCTATTTTCTTTGATCAGGTTGACTGAACAAGGAAACTCAGTTGGATTTAATGAAAATTACTTCAATATTTTTAATATGAATCAAGAATTAGATTCAGCTGCAGATTTTATTTATGGTGTTTATGAGCTGAACATTGAGAGGGAAAGTACACTACTGGCCGTTAAAATTGCTACACCACGAAGATGACGCGCTACAGACGCGAAATTTAAGCGACAGGAAGAAGATGCTGTGTTATGCAAATGATTTGCTCTATAGAGGATTCACACAAGGTTGGCGCCGGTGGCGACCCCTACAACGTGCTGCCATGAGGAAACTTTCCAACCGATTTTCCATACACAAACAGCAGTTGACCGGCGTTGCCTGGTGAAACGTTGTTGTGATGCATCGTGTAAGGAGGAGAAATGCGTACCATCACGTTTCCGACTTTGATAAAGGTCGGATTGTAGCCTATCGCGACTGTGGTTTATCGTATCGCGACATTGCTGCTCGCTTTGGTCGATATCCAATGAATGTTAGCAGAATATGGAATCGGAGGGTTCAGGAGGGTAATATGGAACGCAGTGCTGGATCCCAACGGCCTCGTATCACTAGCAGTCGAGATGACAGCCATCTTATCCGCATGGCTGTAACGGATCGTGCAGCGACGTCTCGATCCCTGAGTCAACAGATGGGGACGTTTGCAAGACAACAACCATCTGCACGAACAGTTGGACGACGCTTGCAGCACATTGACTATCAGCTCGGAGACCATGGCTGCGGTTACCCTTGACGCTGCATCACAGACAGGAGCACCTGCGATGGTGTACTCAACGACGAACCTCGGTGCACGAATGGCAATACGTCGTTTTTTCGGATGAATCCAGGTTCTGTTTACAGCATCATGATGGTCGCAACCGTGTTTGGCGACATCGCGGTGAACGCACGTTGGAAGCGTGTATTCGTCATCGCCATACTGGCGTATCACCCGGCTTGATGGTATGGGGTGCCATCGGTTACACGTCTCGGTCACCTCTTGTTCGCATTGACGGCACTTTGAACGGTGGACGTTACATTTCAGATGTGTTACGACGCGTGGCTCTACCCTTCATTCGATCCCTGAGAAACCCTACATTTCAGCAGGATAATTGTTGTGTACATAGTTCCGCGTAGTCAGCGCGTACACAGTTTTCTCACTAGAGCGCGCCCCGCTAAGCACAACAGCGCAGGCGCAGCGCTCGTCCGTCTCCGCATTACGAGATGGCGCTATCTTAGATACGGACCAAATTCTGCTTCCGCCGATCCGCGTATTAATATGTAACGCAGCCCATGATATTGTTGCTAACGTAGAACCTTTTCTCCTCGCGGATCACACTCGCGCAGTGATACCTGAACGCGCGAGGTATTATAACGAGTGTACAGACCTCCGATTAATCAATCTGCATTAGTCTGCATTAGCCTGCACCAGTCTGTAGTCAAGTTTCAGTCTGCCTAATAAGATTACCTTATTCGTGTTCATAGCCATGAAGAGAAATGTATAGACACTTTGTCAAGTATTAGAGATATGTGAGAATAAGATTAACGTACCAAGACCAAAATAACTTCAGATTGTCAGTTGTAAACAGCATCCAGAATCAAGTTACGTAATGTCTATATTTTTTATTATTTTAATAACTGTGTGTGAAAATTAATCTCTGTTTAAAGTTGGTCACCGTCAATTGCTACTCTAAGCGTACAATTGGCTTTTGTATCGTCTGACCTAACGGCAGAAGATAAACACGCCACGATAAGTCCACGAGACATATTACTGACACTCGCCTACTTCGTTAGAGCGACAAGTCAAATAATCTGATGGTGTGTGTACCGAAGGTCTTACAGTACGCACACCACAATAATGCACGACCGCATTCTGGATACAGAAAATGTTCGACTGCTGCCCTGGCCAGCACATTCTCCAGATCTCTCACCAATTGAAAACGTTTGGTCAATGGTGGCCGAGCAACTGCGTCGTCACAATACGCCAGTCACTACTCTTGATGAACTGTGGTATCGTGTTGAAGCTGCATGGGGAGCTGTACCTGTACACGCCATCCAAGCTCTGTTTGCTTCAATGCCCATATCAAGGCTGTTATTATGGCCAGAGGTGGTTGTTCTGGGTACTGATGTCTCAGGATCTACGCACCCAAATTGAGTGAAAATGTAATCACACGTCAGTTCTAGTATAATATATTTTTCCAATGAATACCCGTTTGTCATCTGCATTTCTTCTTGGTGTAGCAGCTTTAATGGCCAGTAGTGTAATTTTTTTAGGAATGGGTACTGCATCTTGCTGGCATAGAAGATTATCGCATTTAAATGCAAATGTTGTTAAAAATATTAAAGGTGATGTAGTTGAATGAATTCTGTGTGAAGACGTTAGCATTAATATTAGTAAGCAGATTTGTGTAGTAGGCAATGAAGGTAAGCCAACGAGACAGCCTTTTCCACATGAAGGCATTTGAGCTACTAAAACACTTGAAGCTATCTCTGCGAACTAATAGAAGTTATGTCATTCGGTGGTGCAAAGCATTTTCTCATTTTGGAAGCTCACTGTAGCCGAATAGGGTATGTGTATTTTGTAAAGATAAAGGAAAAACTTGGGAAAAAGCTGAAAGTTAACAAGAAGAGAAAATCAGAATAGTGCGACCAGATAACATCAAAGATTTCTGCTGTGTGAGTTTTGATAGTTTGTTGAAAAAGAAAGGGAGTAGTCATCACCATAAAAAAATGGGGAAGTAGAGAGACTGAGAAGAACGGTGGTAGAAGAGACAAGATCTACAATATTTGATAGTAAGCTTGACAAAATGTTTTGAGCTGAAGCAGTTAGCATTGCAGTATATTCGCATAGTAGTTCAGTAAGTTCTAGTTCGGAAAATGAAACACATTTTGAACTGTGGACCGGCAAGAAATCAAATGTCATCTCAGAATGCAAGGTCCATGCTGACTTCAAGAAGTGTGCAAAACCAACACATGTGGGCTATCAGCGTTCGTTGCGTGTTCTGCATCATTGGTCCCTATACAGGGTGTTCCAGAAGTGAATAATTCACACATGGAAAGTACAGGCCAAAAGTAGCTAAAAAGGTCCAATAAACATGGGTCCGCAAATGAATCGTTGTCGAGGTATCGCGTTAATTCGAGTTGGGAACTAAGTGTAAACGCCCCTATATACCGCGGTATTTATTTTGTAATCTGATGGTTTGGGATAGATTGTCTGTTTGTTTACGCAAGCGCAGCTACTTTCCTTTCCTCCTCGGTGCGCTGTACCGCACCGGCCTCACGATCAGTTTCGGGCTTGAAGGCACCATGGGCAGAGGTAACACCAAGGAAGAGCACGCTGACATGCAGTGCCCGTGAGGCTGAACGATTGTATGAAGAAACTTGTCCTCTGTTGTGTCTAGACAAGACAGCCTAGACACAATGAGAGGAAGCCGAAAGGCACGCGCTAAGCCAAAGCAGGATAGCGTGAGGTCTGAAACAGGATACGTAATGAATGCTATAAAGAAAAGTACGTAGCTTCTGGAATACTTAACTTTAATCCATCCTTTTGGTACATCTGGAGATTGTGGCGATACAAGTGAGGCTCTTTACATACATGCAATGTTACTAATGGCGCCTTGCTAGGTCGTAGCCATTGACTTAGCTGAAGGCTATTCTAACTATCTGCTCGGCAAAGGAGCGAGGCTTCGTCAGTGTAGTCGCTAGCTACGTCGTCCGTACAACTGGGGCGAGTGCTCGTCAGTCTCTCGAGACCTGCCTTGTGGTGGCGCTCGGTCTGCGATCACACAGTGGCGACACGCGGGTCCGACATGTACTAATGGACCGCGGCCGATTTAAAACTACCACCTAGCAAGTGTGGTGTCTGGCGGTGACACCACATCCTCTCCGCAGGCAGCCCGACAGGCGCACATTTAGCCGGTTACATCAGCGCCTTAGGGAAACTGAGAGTTCCGCACGCAATGTACGAGAAGGTCGACCCAGATCCGTAGCACCCGATGATGAGGAAACCGTGTTACGCTTTGTACACGAACTTCCCAGTACTACAACAAGGAGGATTGCTACCCCAAGAACGTGCGCTGAGTCATAGCAGTGTACGGCGGATTTTATATCGGCAAGTACGCCATCCGCATCATCTCCAGCGAGTACAAGCCCTCAATAATGCAGACTTCCCTCCTACGGAGAATTTCTGCTAATCGTTGCGACAACAGAGTATCCTGAATTCCCTGTTTGTAAGCAGTATTCTGTTCACGGATGAGGCTCGATTTACCTGCGACAGAATTTTAACTACCATAACTGTCACATCTGGGTCGATACCAATCATAATGCAACACACGTATGGTGGAACGTAGTTACTCGGAGAACGTCTGGGCAGCACTGCATGGAGATAACATGACTGAACCACACATCTAGGCGCGCAGTCCGGAACCGCGCGACTGCTACGGTCGCAGGTTCGAATCCTGCCTCGGGCACGGATGTGTGTGATGTCCTTAGGTTAGTTAGGTTTAAGTAGTTCTAAGGGACTGATGACCACAGATGTTAAGTCCCATAGTGCTCAGAGCCATTTGAACCATTTTTTGAACCACACATGTACATGATGATGTCACACTGCACGAACGCCTGAACATGTGGTTCATGCATGACGGTGCTCCATCACATTTTAATTTACGAGTGCTCCGGCTTCTAACTCGGACGTATGGCCAATATTGGATAGGTAGGGGGATGCCCGTGCCACGGCATCCAAGGTCTCCGGATTTAAATCCCATGGATTTCAGTCTGTGGGGTCATGTCGGAAGCCTCGTCTCTGCTACCGAGGTCAACTCTCTTGAAGAACCGAAGCAGCCTTCCAGCATTTACGGAATTCCCCAGGACTGCCTGAGAGGGTTCGCAACTCATTTCGGAGACGAGCTCAGTGTTTCATTCAGACACATGGACAAGATTTTGACCACATACGTTAACGTTTAGCGATGCCATGTGTTCCTATACACTGATGAACCGCAACCTCGTCCGCAGCTCGTGGTCGTGCGGTAGCGTTCTCGCTTCCCGCGCCCGGGTTCCCGGGTTGGATTCCCGCCGGGTTCAGGGATTTTCTCTGCCTCGTGATGACTGGATGTTGTGTGATCTCCTTAGGTTAGTTACGTTTAAGTAGTTCTCAGTTATAGGGGACTGATGGCCATAGATGTTAAGTCCCATGGTGCTCAGAGCCATTTGAACTTTTTTTTTTTTTTTTTTTTTTTGTACCTCGACAACGTTTGTTTTGCTGACCCATGTCTACTGGACATTTTTTAGCTACTTTCGGTCTGTACTTTCCAATGTGTGAATTATTGACCGTCACTTCTGTACCCTGACGTAAATCTAAGCACACTCAAGTACCTCGAGCTCCTAAATTACGCTGCTGCTTCAGTTATTGGAAGACATGCGACAGGTCATAAGGCAATCGGTTTGGTACCAACATGACAGATGTTGCACTGATTCTACGAGTGTATTGACAGGAGCTGTTAAGAGAACATACGGAGAGCACTGGAATGTTCGTTGAGGAAACGCTAAGTGGTCTGCACATTCATCAACACTTTTATACTTTTCATACTTTCGGTGTCATAATTCGGCGACTACAAACAATAAAAATTACTTGCCACGGTTAATGAATTCCTCACATTGTCTGCTGTAGCTTCCTGAAAACCGCACCTCGTGATGGCTGGGTGTTGTGTGATGTCCTTAGGTTGGTTAGGGTTAAGTAGTTCTAAGTTCTAGGGGACTGATGACCATAGATGTTAAGTCCCATAGTGCTCAGAGCCATTTGAACCATTTTTTTGAAAACCGCAGATTAATATACTTACTCATTTTGGATTGCTGAACAATCAGATCTGCTGACATTCTTAAACCAGAATTACATTCACTGCTTCTCGTGGAATCTTTCTGGCGTACCTTAAGCGAGATTCAATCAATAATCCTGACCTGGCGCAAATAAAAGTAGTTCAACAGTAAGACAGACGTTAAAAGCTATTGTTACATCTTTGCGGAGCATTAACTTGTGTGCACACTATGCGGTCTAGTTTATTGCTGTTTTCGTCACTGCTCACTCGCCCTCCGACCGTTTCCATCTCACATCAGGTTGAAACACTATGTGGTCACTCGTTATTTTACCGGAAAAATTTCCCAAACAATTACTAAAATACTAATCACAATTTATAGTTCAAGGTAGTGTTATAGGCCCTTTGCTGTATACGCGATTTGGTAGACAATCTGAGCAGCTGTCTTCGGTTGTTTGCAGATGATGCCGTCGTTTATTGGCTAATAAAGTCATCAGAAGATCAAAACAAACTGCAAAACGATTTAGAAGAAATATCGGAATGGTGCGAAAAGTGGCAGTTGACCTTAAACAACGAAAAGTGTGTGGTCATCCACATGAGTGCTAAAAGTAACGCGTTAAAATTCGGTTACACGATAAATCAGTGTAATCTAAAAGCCGTAAATTCAACTAAATACCTAGGTAGTACAATTATGAACAATCTCAAGTATCCGCCTTCCATCTCAGAAACAAACAAGCCAAACGGAAACTCCGAGTCATGTGGCAAGGGGAAGAGCTGGATCATACAAACAGCCCAAAACACCTGGGAGTAACATTGGACAGAGCGCTTACTTTTAAGCAGCACTGTCACAACACTAAAAAAAGGTCTGTGCCAGGAACAACATACTGCAGAAGCTAACAGGTTCATCGTGGGGAGCTCAACCACACGTTTTGCGCACCACGGGCTCGCGCTGAGTATCTCAGCAGCGGAATACGCGGCGCCTGTTTGGAGGAACTCTGCTCACACTAAGCAAGTTGACGCCGCCGTAAACGAAACTGTACGTATTGCCACAGGATGCCTCAAACCAACTCCCAAAGACAAAATTTATCCCATCATTGGCATAGCGCCACCCACTATCAGTAGACAAGTAGCCGCCGAGATCGAAAGATCAAAACAAAAGAGTGATCCTCGACACCTGATGCATTGTTATTGTTGTTGTGGTCTTCAGTCCTGAGACTGGTTTGATGCAGCTCTCCATCCTACTCTATCCTGTGCAAGCTCCTTCATCTCCCAGTACGTACTACAACCTACATCCTTCTGAATCTGCTTAGTGTAGTCATCTCTTGGTCTCCCTGTACGATTTTTACCCTCCACGCTGCCCTCCAATGCTAAATTTGTGATCCCTTGATGCCTCAGAACATGTCCTACCAATCGATCCCTTCTTCCAGTCAATTTGTGCCACAAACTTCTCTTCTCCCCAATCCTATTCAATACCTCCTCATTAGTTACATGATCTACCCACCTAATCTACAACATTCTTCTGTAGCACCACATTTCGAAAGCTTCTATTCTCCAAACTATTTATTATCCATGTTTCACTTCCATACATGGCTACACTACATACAAATACTTTCAGAAACGACTTCCTGTCACTTAAATCTATACTCGATGTTAACAAATTTCTCTTCTTCAGAAACGCTTTCCTTGCCATTGCCAGTCTACATTTTATATCCTCTCTGCTTCGACCATCATCATTTATTTTGCTCCCCAAATAGCAAAACTCCTTAACTACTTTGAGTGTCTCATTTCCTGATCTAATTCCTTCACCATCACCCGACTTAAGTCGACTGCATACCATTATCCTCGTTTTGCTTTTGTTGATGTTCATCTTATATCCTCCTTTCAAGACACTGTCCATTCCGTTCAACTGCTCTTCCAAGTCCTTTGCTCTCTCTGACAGAATTTCAATGTCATCGGCGAATCTCAAAGTTTTTATTTCTTCTCCCTGGATTTTAATACCTACTCCCAATTTTTCTTTTGTTTCCTTTACTGCTTGCTCAATATACAGATTGAATAACATCGGGGAGAGGCTACAATCCTGTCTCACTCCCTTCCCAACCACTGCTTCCCTTTCACACCCCTCGAGTCTTATAACTGCCATCTGGTTTCTGTACAAATTGTAAATACCCTTTCGCTCCCTGTATTTTACCCCTGCCACCTTTAGAATTTGAAAGAGAGTATTCCAGTCAACATTGTCAAAAGCTTTCTCTAAGTCTACAAATTCTAGAAATGTAGGTTTGCCTTTCCTTAGTGTTTTCTCTAAGATAAGTCGTAAGGTCAGTATTGGCTCACGTGTTCCAACATTTCTACGGAATCCAAACTGATCTTCCCCGAGCTCGGCTTCTACCAGTTTTTCCATTCGTCTTTAAATAATTCGTGTTAGTATTTTGCAGCTGTGACTTATTAAACTGATAGTTCGGTAACATTAACATCTGTCAACACCTGCTTTCTTTGGGGTTGGAATTATTATATTCTTCTTGATGCATATGCACCGAAAACAACGTGTCCGGCTGAAATACCGCAGGAATTTCATTGAAACTACTGAAGTGCTTGCCACCGACCCCGCCGCAAGTTCCATTATGGAGTGTGGCACCATTTCGTCTCCTGCATCTCCGACATCGACCAGTAGAGTGGTACCACGCGGGCGTGCCGGCCTTGCCAATAAGGTGGCCTAAGGCCGTTGCACTGAGTGGAGATTAGGTTGAAAAATATGGTTTTGTAGCCAAAAGAGTGGGAAATAATATGATCTGTTGGACCCTGAATAGAGAAAACGCTACAGTGATAGCGATAGGTGTGAATGCGGAGCAATACAGGACTTGGACCACCTATTGATTTGCCCCGATATGTCGATAACATGCACTAAAGACGATATTTTGAAAGTTAATGACAAAACAACCCACATTGCTAATTACTGGGAAGGGAAGATATAATTGGTGCATCCGGATACGGAAGAAGAAGAATTAAAAATTGTGGGGAACGCTAACCAAAGACTGTTTTATTGGCAGGATACTTAGAGAATGTAACAGACCTAGTAAGGAGACTGCCTACACTACAGTTGTCCGTACTCTTTTCGAATACTGTTGCGCGGTGTGGGATACTTACCAGATAGGACTGACTGAGTACGTAGAAAAAGTTCAAAGAAAGGCAGCGCGTTTTGTATAATCGCGATATATGGGAGAGAGTGTCACAGAAATGATACAGGATTTGGTATGGACATCATTAAAACAAAGGCGATTTCGTTGCGACGGAATCTTCTCACGAAATTCCAATCACCAACTTTCTCCTCCGAATGCGAAAATATTCTGTTGACACCGACTTGCATAGTGAGGAACGATCACCAAGATAAAATAAGAGAAATCAGAGCTCGTACGGAAAGATATAGGTGTTCATTCTTCCCGCGCGCTATACGAGACTGGAATAGTAGAGAATTGTGAAGGTGGTTCGATGAACCCTCTGCCAGGCACTTAAATGTGATTTGCAGAGTATCCATGTAGATGTAGATGTAATTCCATCACTGAGCAGATGTCGTTACTGAAATTAATAATCTGTATGAGACAGGCGAAATACCCTCAGACTTCAAGAAAAATATAATAATTCCAATCGCAAAGAAAGCAGGTGCTGACAGATGTGAAAATTACCGAACTATCAGTTTAATAAGTCACGGGTGCAAAATACTAACGCGAATTCTTTACAGACGAATGGAGACACTGGTAGAAGCCGAGCTCGGGGAAGATCAGTTTGGATTCCGTAGAAATGTTGGAACACGTGAGGCAATACTGACCCTATCACTTACCTTAGAAAATAGATTAAGGAAAGGCAAACCTACGTTTCTAGCATTTGTAGATTTAGAGAAAGCTTTTGACAATGTTGACTGGAATACTCTCTTTCAAATTCTAAAGATGGCAGGGGTAAAATACAGGGAGCGAAAGGGTATTTACAATTTGTACAGATACCAGATGGCAGTTATAAGAGTCGAGGGGTATGAAAGGGAAGCAGTGGTTGGGAAGGGAGTGAGACAGGATTGTAGCCTGTCCCCGATGTTATTCAATTTGTATATTGAGCAAGCAGTAAAGGAAACAAAAGAAAAATTCGGAGTAGGTATTAAAATCCATGGAGAAGAAATAAAAACTTTGAGGTTCGCCGATGACATTGAAATTCTGTCAGAGAGAGCAAAGGACTTTGAAGAGCAGTTGAACGAAATGGACAGTGTCTTGAAAGGAGGGTATAAGATGAACATCAACAAAAGCAAAACGAGGATAATGGAATGTGGTCGAATTAAGTCGGGTGATGCTGAGGGAATTAGATTAGGAAATGAGACACTTAAAGCAGTAAAGGAGTTTTACACTAAGCAGATTCAGAAGGATGTAGGCTGCAGTAAGTACTGAGAGATGAAGAAGCTTCCACAGGATAGAGTAGCATGGAGAGCTGCATCATGAACAACATGATGATGGTCGAAGTAGAGAGGATATGAAATTTGGACTGGCAATGGCAAGGAAAGCGTTTCTGAAGAAGCGAAATTTGTTAACATCGAGTATTGATTTAAGTATCAGGAAGTCGTTTCTGAAAGTATTTGTATGGAGTGTAGCTACGTATGGAAGTGACACGTGGACGATAAATAGTTTAGACGAGAAGGGAATAGAAGCTTTCAAAATGTGGTGCTACAGAAGAATGCTGAAGATTAGATGGGTAGATCACGCAACTAATGAGGAGGTATTGAATAGAATTGGGGAGGAGTTTGTGGCACAACTTGACAAAAAGAAGGGACCGGTTGGTAGGACATGTTCTGAGGCATCAAGAGATCACAAATTTAGTATTGGAGGGCAGCGTGGAGGGTAAAAATCGTAGAGGGAGACCAAGAGATGAATACACTAAGCAGATTCAGAAGGATGTAGGCTGCAGTAAGTACTGAGAGATGAAGAAGCTTCCACAGGATAGGGTAGCGTGGAGAGCTGCATCAAACTAGTCTCAAGAATGAGGACAACAACAACAACAACAACAGTGCGGGGGCGTTCAATAAGTAATACAATTTTATTTTCTCTGAAAGCACGTTTTCTCTATTCGGGGTTCCAACAGACCATATTATTTACCACTCATTTTTGGCTACAAAACTATATTTTTCAACCTAGTCTCCGTTCAGTGCAACGGCCTTAGGCCACCTTATTGGCAGGGCCTGTAAGCCTGGACGACGTCGGACGAAAATCTTGCTGCATCTGTAACCTCCCTATCATTCACATTTTGCTCCCGCTGATTGACTCCTTCATTGGGCCAAATAAATGGGGGTCGGAAGGCACCAGAGCCTGGCCTTAAGGTGGGTGGGGAAAAACGATAGAAGGAAGTTCGGGCGAGCTGGTCTCGGGTGCGCCGACCTGTGTGAGGCCTTGCGTTGTCATGGGGAAGGGTAAGGTCGTTTGCATTCTTTGGTGACGGACACATCGCAGGAGTCACAGCTGGCTGCGGCGCATGAGAGAGCGGACTGGTTTGCGCGATCTTTTAGCGATAGTGACAGGCGTCTCACCCAACGACTCGTTGTGCTTTTGTTCACTGCCATGTCTCCGTAAACATTATGCTAGCGCCTATGAGTATGTGCGATGCTATGGTTTGCTGTTAAAAGAAACGCGGTGACTGCTTTCTACTTGGAACGGACCTCTTTTGGAGACGCTATTTCGAAGACTACGTATAGCGCCATCATCTATCGGAACTTCATGAAACTATTGCGGCTGAAGCGGAAATGTTCTACGATGTCCTACAACAGATTCTGCATTTTTTTCAATCGATATTCGTCAAGACGTGTTGTGTCGTTTACTGAGCACCCCTTTAAAGGTGAAAAAAGACATCTACGGAATTACACCATTACGAGCTTTTTTCTCAGGATGATGCAGAGATATTTCAAAATTATGTAGTAATGAGAAATAGCGTGAATGTTAACATTGAGACTGATGTCGACGAAGTTAACATTTAAATCTAGGCCGGCCCGTGTGGCCGAGCGGTTCTAGGCGCTACAGTCTGGAGCCGCGCGACCGCTACAGTCGCAGGTTCGAATCCTGCCCCCGGCATGGATGTGTGTGATGTTCTTAGGTTAGTTAGGTTTAAGTAATTCTAAGTTCTAGGGGACTGATGACATCAGATTTTAAGTCCCACAGTGCTCAGAGCTACACTCCTGGAAATGGAAAAAAGAACACATTGACCCCGGTGTGTCAGACCCACCATACTTGCTCCGGACACTGCGAGAGGGCTGTGCAACCGATGATCGCACGCACGGCACAGCGGACACACCAGGAACCGCGGTGTTGGCCGTCGAATGGCGCTAGCTGCGCAGCATTTGTGCACCGCCGCCGTCAGTGTCAGCCAGTTTGCCGTGGCATACGGAGCTCCATCGCAGTCTTTAACACTGGTAGCCTGCCACGACAGCGTGGACGTGAACCGTATGTGCAGCTGACAGACTCTGAGCGAGGGCGTATAGTGGGCATGCGGGAGGCCGGGTGGACGTACCGCCGAATTGCTCAACACGTGGGGCGTGAGGTCTCCACAGTACATCGATGTTGTCGCCAGTGGTCGGCGGAAGGTGCACGTGCCCGTCGACCTGGGACCGGACCGCAGCGAGGCACGGATGCACGCCAAGACCGTAGGATCCTACGCAGTGCCGTAGGGGACCGCACCGCCACTTCCCAGCAAATTAGGGACACTGTTGCTCCTGGGGTATCGGCGAGGACCATTCGCAACCGTCTCCATGAAGCTGGGCTACGGTCCCGCACACCGTTAGGCCGTCTTCCGCTCACGCCCCAACATCGTGCAGCCCGCCTCCAGTGGTGTCGCAACAGGCGTGAATGGAGGGACGAATGGAGACGTGTCGTCTTCAGCGATGAGAGTCGCTTCTGCCTTGGTGCCAATGATGGTCGTATGCGTGTTTGGCGCCGTGCAGGTGAGCGCCACAATCAGGACTGCATACGACCGAGGCACACAGGGCCAACACCCGGCATCATGGTGTGGGGAGCGATCTCCTACACTGGCCGTACACCACTGGTGATCGTCGAGGGGACACTGAATAGTGCACGGTACATCCAAACCGTCATCGAACCCATCGTTCTACCATTCCTAGACCGGCAAGGGAACTTGCTGTTCCAACAGGACAATGCACGTCCGCATGTATCCCGTGCCACCCAACGTGCTCTAGAAGGTGTAAGTCAACTACCCTGGCCAGCAAGATCTCCGGATCTGTCCCCCATTGAGCATGTTTGGGACTGGATGAAGCGTCGTCTCACGCGGTCTGCACGTCCAGCACGAACGCTGGTCCAACTGAGGCGCCAGGTGGAAATGGCATGGCAAGCCGTTCCACAGGACTACATCCAGCATCTCTACGATCGTCTCCATGGGAGAATAGCAGCCTGCATTGCTGCGAAAGGTGGATATACACTGTATTAGTGCCGACATTGTGCATGCTCTGTTACCTGTGTCTATGTGCCTGTGGTTCTGTCAGTGTGATCATGTGATGTATCTGACCTCAGGAATGTGTCAATAAAGTTTCCCCTTCCTGGGACAATGAATTCACGGTGTTCTTATTTCAATTTCCAGGAGTGTATTTGAACCATTTAAATCTAGGCAGCGAAACAACGCAAATGGACGGAGCATAGAAGACATAAAAATCTAACACTAGCATTCCTGGCGAAGAGATGTCTACTAGTGTCGAACATAGTCCTTGATTTGAGGACGATATTTCTGAGAATGTAAGTGTGGAGCACAGCGGTGTGTGGTACTCAATGATGAACAGAAGAGAATCGAAGCGTTTGAGTTGTGTTGCTACAGAAGAATGTTGAAAATTAGCTGGACTGATGATAAGGAGTCAGGAGGTTCTCTTCGGTATCGGTGAAGACTGTAACATGGGCACAGAGTGATAGAAGATGTGTGAAGACATCTCGGAAGAAATGTCACGGTTTTAGAGGGAGCTGTAGAAGGTAAAATGTCCCGAGATAGACATAAACTGGAATACATCCAGTATATAAGTGAGGAGGTATTTTGCTACTCCTACTCGAAGATGAAAAGTTGGTACAGGAGAGGCATTTGTGGCGTGTCGCATCAAACCTGACAGAAGGATGACCTTTTTATAAAAGAAAAAGAAATGAAATAAAGACACACACAGATACACACACACACACACACACACACACACACACACACACACACACACACAGAGAGAGAGAGAGAGAGAGAGAGAGAGAGAGAGAGAGAGTGGACTAACTAATCTTTCTCGCACGATATTAGAGTCTAAGACACTAGTAACAGAAGAAATGTTTGATTTTGAATACAGGGTGGCGCACGAAATGTGTTACCATTTTGTTTTTGAATATAAACTTTATTGTCAATACAATCTGAAAGGAACATATACTACCATGGAGATTTGTTCTAACTCAGCATGTCCATCATTTCGTTTCCTAACTTCCTTCAAACGAACACTGAAGTTAGTGATTACCCTACGGCACATGTCTTCCATAATTTCACTGCAAGCTTGAAGAACAAGTCTTCTGAGCTCCATTAAATCACGTGGACGTTTCGGAAAAAATTTTTCCTTTACGTACCCCCAAAGAAAAAAGTCACATGGATTGAGGTCTGGATAATTGGGGGGCCAATTTTGTCCGTCATTGAAGCGACCTGGAAACCTGAGTGAAATGATTCGCATGTCGAAATGCTCGTGTAAAAACTCCAACACAGTGTTTGCAGCATGTGGTCTTACTCCAGCTTGCATGAACCACTGCGTGTTGAAGGGCAAGGCAGTAGCAAGAAGCTGTGGAATGAATCTATTGCGAAGCATGCTCAAATAACGCTCGCTGTTCACAGTTTCTTCAAAGAAAAAGGGTCCAATAAGTCCGTCACTGGAAATTGCTGCCCACGCTGTAATTCTCGGAGCATAATGTTGTCGTTCATGAAGCACTTGTGGGTTTTCAGTGGTCCAAAAGAGTACATCTTGTTTCTTATCCACACCGTCTAAATGAAAATGCGCCTCGTCTGAAAACCAAACGTTGTTGAGAGTTTCTTCCCTATCCTCCGCCCACTGAGCAAACAGTAGTCTCTGCTGCTTGTGTTCTTCAGTGAGCTTCTGTGCACAGGTCATCTTGTATGGGTACATATGGAGGTCACTTTTAAGAATGCGTTGACTGGAGCGTCTGGATATTCCCAGTTGCACTGCTGCCTTTCTACACGATTTCCCGGGACTTCTCTGTACAGCAACTCGTACCGCTTCAGTATTCTCTGGAGAACAAACGGGCTTAGGCCGAGGTCGCTTCGCCTCCAATACTGCTCCTTCCTTCTTCTTGCAAGTCGAAAACACGACTGAGTCACGATAAGGC
Organism: Schistocerca piceifrons; assembly: GCF_021461385.2. Classification (NCBI taxonomy): domain Eukaryota; kingdom Metazoa; phylum Arthropoda; class Insecta; order Orthoptera; family Acrididae; genus Schistocerca; species Schistocerca piceifrons. The sequence continues at coordinate 71,969,871 of NC_060146.1, read as the reverse complement.
TTTTCGTTTCATGAAAAAGTAATACAATTGCCTATCGTTGCTGTGTCGTCAGTCTTCCATTGTCAGCCATTGCTGCTTACTAACCTCCTAGCGGCAGTATCTTGAATTACACGTCATTTCGTAACTCATTTGTTTTTCCAAGCTCTGCTGGTACTGCTGTAGAGACCCCAGCGGGATATCTAATGTGCGTCGTAAATTCTGAAAGAAATAATTGGTAACACATTTCGTGCACCACCCTGTAATTCAACTTTTGTGGTTGCACCATATTAATTAAGCTCATTTTGTACTGGCAATCACCCCTTACCTCAAGGTATAATTTTGTGTAAAAGACACAGTTTCCCTCATGTGGCTATAGAAGCCTTTATAATGCAGTTCCAATTTCAGTGTTACACCATTCTTTAAATATAAGTATTCGATATGTCTTCAAAATAGCGACAACTGACTGGTTACAGGATAAACTAATCAACGTCGTACTGGGACTACAAGTATCAAAAGACAGATTTACAGGTTGCTCCTGCTTCAATTTTAAGTACTTGCACTGAAGTTTTGAGAGGAAAAGGATTCAGTTCAACTACTCAATAGCTAGGGAATAGTAATATGGGAAAAACGGCTTTGTTATTATTCTTTATTATTACGGCAGTTTTTGAAGTAACAATCTAATTTTTCAAGGCATGGTGAATTAAAATGATGTTACTCAAAGAGAGCGTTGTTTTGAAATACTGTTCTGGAAGTAATTCCATTGAAATTTGGCTTGTCTAGCAACACGAGCGTGAAGCTTTATACAGGATGTTTGTTTTAAGTCGAGACAACTAGACACGTATCTCGAAAACGACGCAAGGTACGAAAAAAATATTTCTTTGAAAAGGTAGTACTAGTAAAGAGGACATCTGTCTGTAGTACAACCAGCCACCAGCCAATCGGCCCTCCTGCGTCAGCGGGGTCAACGTGGACCACCCCCCCTTTTTATAGCATATTCGGATTATACGTCAAAAAATACGTAATGTTTACTAAAACTATTATCTCATTAGTGATAGATGGCGCTGCAATTAACAGATCTCAAGTATGCCTGTTACTGCATTTAAGATACGAAGCATTTGATTCTACATTTCATTTACGACGTAAAAGTGCACCTTTGGGTTCTATCGGTTGATTTGAACGTTCAAACGTTACTTGAGTGTTGCAGTATTGATTCTACAACTAATCTACATCTACATCCATACTCCGCAAGCCATCTCACGGTATGTGGCGGTGGGTACCTTGAGTACCTCTATCGGTTCTCCCTTCTATTCCAGTCTCGTATTGGTCGTAGAAAGAAGGATTGTCGGTATGCCTCTGTGTGGGCTCTAATCTCTCTGATTTTATCCGCGTGGTCTCTTCGCGAGATATACGTAGGAGGGAGCAATATAGTGCTTGACTCCTCGGTGAAGGTATGTTCTCGAAACTTCTCCAAAAGCCCGTACCGAGCTACTGAGCGTCTCTCCTGCAGAGTCTTCCACTGGAGTTTATCTATCATCTCCGTAGCGCTTTCGCAATTACTAAATGATCCTGTAACGAAACGCACTGCTCTCCGTTGGATCTTTTCTATCTCTTCTATCAACCCTATCCGGTACGGATCCCACACTGCTGAGCAGTATTCAAGCAGTGGGCGAACAAGCGTACTGTAACCTACTTCCTTTGTTTTCGGATTGCCTTTCCATAGGACTCTTCCAATGAATCTCAGCCTGGCATCTGCTTTATCGACGATCAACTTTATATGATCATTCCATTTTAAAGCACTCCTAATGCGCACTCCCAGATAATTTGTGGAATTAACTGCTTCCAGCTGCTGACCTGCTATATTGTAGCTAAATGATAAGGGATCTTTCTTTCTATGTATTCGCAGCACATTACACTTGTCTACAATGAGATTCAATTGCCATTCCCTGCACCATGCGTCAATTCGCTGCAGATCCTCCTGCATTTCAGTACAATTTTCCATTGTTAAAACCTCTCGATATACCACAGCATCATCCGCAAAAAGCCTCACTGAACTTCCGATGTCATCCACAAGGTCATTTATGTATGTTGTGAATAGCAACGGTCCTACGACACTCCCCTGCGGCACACCTGAAATCACTCTTACTTCGGAAGACTTCTCTCCATTGAGAATGACATGCTGCATTCTGTTATCTAGGAATTCTTCAATCCAATCACACAATTGGTCTGATAGTCCATATGCTCTTACTTTGTTCATTAAACGACTGTGGGGAACTATATCGAACGCCTTGCGGAAGTCAAGAAACACGGCATCTACCTGGGAACCCGTGTCTGTGGCCCTCTGAGTCTCGTGGACGAATAGCGCGAGCAGGGTTTCACACGATCGTCTTTTTCGAAACCCACGCTGATTCCTACAATTTCTAGTCTTTAGAAAAGTCATTATACTCGAACATAATACGCGTTCCAAAATTCTACAACTGATCGACGTTAGAAATATAGGTCTATAGTTCTGCACATCTGTTCGACGTCCCTTCCTGGAAACGGGGATGACCTGTGCCATTTTCCAATCCTTTGGAACGCTACGCTCTTCTAGAGACCTACGGTACACCACTGCAAGAAGGGGGGCAGGTTCCTTCGCGTACTCTGTGTAAAATCGAACTGGTATCCCATCAGATTAACCGGTCTTTCCTCTTTTGTTCGATTTTAATTGTTTCTCTATCCATCCGACGTCTGTTTCGATATCTACCATTTTGTCATCTGTGTGACAATCTAGAGAAGGAACTACAGTGCAGTCTTCCCCTGTGAAACAGCTTTGGAAAAAGACATTTAGTATTTCGGCTGTTGTTGTTGTTGTGGTCTTCAGTCCGAAGACTGGTTTGATGCAGCTCTCCATGCTGCTCTATCCTGTGCAAACCTCTTCATCTCCGAATAACTACTGGAACCTACATCTTTCCGAATGTACTTACTGTATTCATCTGTTGATCTCCCTAGCGACCGCCTCGGGCATGGATGTGTGTGATGTCCTTAGTTTAGTTAAGTTTAAGTAGTTCTAAGTTCTAGGGGACTGATGACCTCAGATGTTAAGTCGCATAGTGCTCAGAGCCATTTTTTTGTTGGTCTCCCTCTATGATTTTCATCCCCCACACTTCCATCCAATAACTGTGATCACTTGATGTCTCAGAACATATCCTATCAACCGATCTCTCCTTTTGATCAGGTTTCGCCACAACTTTCTTCTCTCCCCAATTCCGTTCAGTACTTCCTCATGAATTACGCGATCGACCCATGCAATCTTCAGTACACTTCTGTAGCATCACATTTAGAAAGCTTGTGTTCTCATTTTTCCTAAACTGCTTATCGTCCGTGTCTGGCTTCCATAACGACTACACCTCAGACAAATAACTTCAGAAAGGACTTCCCTATACATTGATATTTCTGACAGATGAGCTAATGTGGTGATTTAGTTTGTCCTCATGCGGTTGATTGCGGCTATTCCCCAAACTATCGGTCTGCTTCGTTTCGGTGGCCGCCCTCGAACCCCTCCATCAGCTTCATTGGTTCCGGTGTGTGTTTCTATCCAGCCGCCTTATAACACTGGAGCAGCCCGCTACGCGGTTATCGGTGGAACACAAACCGTAACCGTTTTAATGAGGAAAAATATCCGTGTAGTGACGATGACAGGCTGGCATGGACAGTCACCGAAATCAAACACCCCAATGGTGAGAAACATGGGGACTCATGATACGAAGCATCCCGATGGAAACAGAAAACTTTTATATCCATGTCACTGTTCCTGGATCACGCTAAACATAGGACGTTGAAATTGCTAAGCATACTGTATGGTATAATCAAATTTACAAAGGCAAGGAATATTTCCGACTACAAGAACACAAATGTTTACACGTATGTCGTAAATGAAATGTAGAATCAAATGCGTTGGTTCGTAACTGCAAAAATTATAGCGGTATCCGGCCAGAGTGGCCGAGCGGTTCTAGGGGCTACAGTCTGGCCCCATAGTCCTTACCACAAATGTCCAAATTTTCAGAATTGCCTGTCTGGTGCCTTTGCCTTTTCTAAAGCCAAACTGATCGACATCCAACACATCCTCAATTTCCATTTCCATTCTTCTGTATATTATTATTGTCAGTAGCTTGGATACATGAGCTGTTAAGCTGGTTGTGCGATAAATTTTCCACTTGTCAGGTCTTGCAGTCTTCGAAATTGTGTGGATGATATTTTTCCGAAAGTCTGACGGTATGTTTCCAGACTCATAAATTATACACTCCAACGCGGATAGTCATTTTGTTGCCACTTCCCCCAATGATTTTAGAAGTTTGAGGAAATATTATCTATACCTCATGCCTTTCTGGATCCGACGTCCTCCAAAGCTGTTTTAAATTCTGATCCTAATACTTGATCCCCTATCCCGCCGGCCGCTGTGGCCGAGTGGTTCTAGGCTCTTGAGTCCGAAACCGCGCTGCTGCTACGGTCGCAGGTTCGAATCCTGCCCCGGGCATGAAGGTGTGTGATGTCCTTAGGTTAGTTAGGTTTACGTAGTTCAGAGTCCTGGGGGACTGATGACCTCAACAGTTAAGTCCCATAGTGCTCAGAGCCATTTGAAACATAGCGGCATCTACCACGAATGGCCGGCCGCGGTGGTCTCGCGGTTAAGGCGCTCAGTCCGGAATCGCGCGACTGCTACGGTCGCAAGTTCGAATCCTGCCTCGGGCATGGATGTGTGTGATGTCCTTAGGTTAGTTAGGTTTAAGTAGTTCAGAGTCCTGGGGGGCTGATGACCTCAGTCCCATAGTGCTCAGAGCCATTTGAACCATTTTACCACGAATGGTAAACAATGCTTTTGAGTAAACCGTACGTATTTTTGGCGTAGAATATGAAGATGCAGTTAAATAGGGTTTCCCTTATGAAAATAAAACTCTGACCCCCTCACGCTGGGTGAGCGGTTAGGAGATGGCCAGTTGCACCACAGACATCTGTCCGATTTACTAACATTATCCTTCCACTTAGGACTTTTTTTTCGGACGGTGAGTCGTTTTTGAGATATTAGTTGTATCACAACAACGATCCTCTATAGAAGCTGTCATATGATGCCCTCACACGGTCGCTGTTGTCTTATTGGATGATCTGAATGAATGGTTTCAACTTCTGAAAGTACAGCCTACAGTTCCAGAGCGCTCCCTTCACACCGCCGCACGGTCTTGGCCGCCTTGTCACGGTTCGTGCGGCGCCTCCCCCTGCCCCCTAATCGGAGGTTAGAGTCCTCCCTCGAACATGTGTGTGTGTGTGTGTGTGTGTGTGTGTGTATTGCTCTTAGCATAAGTTAGTTTAAGTTAGATTAGTAGTGTATAAGCCTAGGGACCGTTAACCTTAGCAGTTTGGTCCCGTAAGACCTTACCACAAATTTCAATTTTTTTTCATTTCAAACTACATATTAGCTGTGCTAATACAGCTAGCTGAACCGTCCTCAAAAGGGTCTTACACAAAAATCTCTGAATATAGCAACGGACCCAGTTAGTAATATAGCACACTGGACTCGCATTCGGGAGGACGACGGTTCAATCCCGTCTCCAGCCATCCTGATTTAGGTTTTCCGTGATTTCCCTAAATCGTTTCAGGCAAATGCCGGGATGGTTCCTTTGAAAGGGCACGGCCGATATCCTTCCCCATCCTTCCCTAACCCGAGCTTGCGCTCCGTCTCTAATGACCTCGTTGTCGACGGGACGTTAAACACCACTAACCTAACCTAACCAGTTAGTAATATCTTTTACTGCTTATGATTCCGTGTGAGTAATGGGGGTCTGTATTTGACACTGACTGCTTAGTCTCATGTACGTCCTACACACACATCACCAAATTATACAGGATGAAAAGTATTTAAACCGACAAACTGTGGGAAGTTGTAGGGGACATCAAAACAAATATTTTTCCCTAATGTCATTTTTTCCTGTGAGGATTATTTCAACCGGTGGAAGCCGTATTACGCTGTTCAGTTGTTAGAGGCCGTATTACGCTCATCAGTTGTAGGCAACTGCTGTCCACCAGTGTAGTAGTGCATTGTCTCTGTTTACCAATGGAGCGATAAACCTGGAGTGAGTACACTGATATGGTTGGTGCGCTACGTAGTACGCACCACAACGGACGAGCTGCACAGCGGGTTTATCAACAACAATATCCTAATTGCCGTATCCCGCATCATACGACCTTTGCTGCTGTGTACCAACGTCTGCGTGAGACCGGGTCATTTTGCAGATTGTCCGGACAGGGACGCCGTCGCATGGTAAGAACGCTGCAATTTGAGGAAGCTGTCTTGCAGCATGTGGCGTGGGATCCTTCAGTCAGCACTCGTACAATTGGATGTAAAATGGGGACGAATCAGACGAATGTAAGAACAGTCCTTCGAGAGCAATTGTTACGTTCATTTTACTTACAGCGTGTCCATAACCTGGACCCAGTTGATTATCCACCGAGAGCACAGTTTTCGCAGTGGTACCTGGAACAGTGTGAAATGCATCCTACATTTCCATCCTCTGTGTTGTTTACCGATGAAGCAACGTTCGGGCGTGATGGAGTGTTCAACATACATAATTCGCACGTTTGGAGTGAGGATAACCAACATGCCACAGTTACTAGCGCTCATCAAGTGCAGTTCCTGTACCATGGCCTACTCGATCCTTGGTCATAAAAATGGAAAAGTGTTTGTTGGTTTAATTAATTTGCCGTCAGATAAACCTTCCTCTACCGGTTTAAATACTCCTCATAGGAAAATATGACATTATGGAAAAATATTAGTTTTGATGTCCCCTACAACCTCCCAGAATTTGTCGGTTTAAATACTTTCACCCTGTATATTGTGCATGGCCCGTGTTACAATACGGAAACAGAGAACGCGAGTAGCGCTCATAGTGGCCTAGCAGTGAACTTCAAGAATGGAAAACTGTAGCGCGAAAATGCGTATTCTTGCTTTCCGAAATACCACAGTTACACGACAATATTTTAGTCGTAGTGTAGTGGTAAAGTGTGTACTTAAAAACGGTGTTGTGAACTTAGTAAGTAACATATTCGAGAAATCTCAGCCAAAAACTAAGATTAACCTTTCGTATCTGGGGTTCACAGTCATGTAAAATTTTGTAGCTAACGTTGTAGTCGCCTTTTGATTGTAAAATTATTTGTTTGTAAAACCCAATATTGCAATATCGGCGGTGTGGCTATTATCAAGTGGAAATAATTGCGCTTTGGTACTCGTCAAAACCTAAAAATCATCTGACATAACATAGAAGCTGGTGTGCCCATAGTCTATTCCTGATTCCGGTGTTTTTGTGTCCATTGGACGAGGGCCGCGCGGAGTGGCCGCGTGGTTTGAGGCGCCATGTCACGGACTGCGCGGCCCCTCCCGCCGGAGGTTCGAGTCCTCCCTCAGGCATGGGTGTGTGTGTTGTTCTTAGCATAAGTTAGTTTAAGTAGTGTGTAAGTCTAGCGACCGATGACCTAAGCAGTTGGGTCCCTTAGGAATTCACAAACATTTGAACATTTTTTTGTCTATTGGACTCTTGGAGTTGCACTGTAACTATTTTGTTCATATTCTCCTTAGCTTTTGTTCACTTACATAAAACAGTACTGGGTGGGATGGATGATTCGAAATTGGTTTTTTTTTAAATATAAAACAGAATCTAGTATCGTTGCGTAGCATTCTGTGGACTAATATCTTTTGCTGCTTACGATTCCGTGTGAGTAATGCTCGATTTAAATGCACCGTAAGTATACTGTTGGTACGGTATTCTACTTTATTCTTGATCCCGTCCGTTTTTCGTACTTCCTCGCGTTTAACGGAGGCCACCGAAATTTTTTATTGGATGGGATGACTTAAGTACGTAGACTTCTGGTAAAATGTATTGTTTGTCGTACTGGCTAGTAACTTGTGAGTACATTTGCCCAATTGCTGTCCGCCTCCGTAGCGTAGCGGTAGCGTTACCGCCTGTCACGCAGGGGGCCCGGTTTCGTTTCCCGGCAGGGGACTGGGTGTTATGTGCCATTTTTATCATCATTGCCTCTCAAGTCGCCGAAGTGGCTCCAACTAAAAAGGACTTGCAATACGGCGGCCGAACTTGCCCGAATGGGGCCTCCCGGCCAACAATGCCATGCGATCATATCATATGTATACTTCCGAGGCATTTTTAACAATGGCAAAGAAGAATATTCTAGTCATTAAAACTACAAAACATTCTTATGTTGCCGGCTGCTGTGGCCGAGCAATTCTAGGCGCAATTTAGTCCGGAACCCCGCGCTGCTACGGTCGTAGGTTCGAATCCTGCCTCGGGCAGGATGTGTGTGATGTTCTTAGGTTAGTTAGGTTTAAGTAGTGCTAAGTTCTAGGGGACTGATGACCTCAGATTTTAAGTCCCATAGTGCTCAGAGCCATTTGAAGCATTCTTATGTTCACCTACTCTGCAAATCACTGTGAAATGCCGGGCAGTCATTGGCAAGAAGCAACAATGTTCAGAGCATAGCTGTACTCATTCCGTCGCAAGATGTATTAAAGTTGAATAGCAATCCTATGAGAAGTTGGTAACATGGGGTTCTCCATTAAATGCAAGAAAATACAGTAAACGGCTGCAAACGACAATAAAATAGAATAAAAGTAAGATATCTAAAATGAATTTAAATCGAGCGGTTCACACACGGATTCTTAAGCAGTAACATATATACAGAAGTCCACAGAACATTGTGTGACGATACCAATTCTGTTTCATATGGAATAAAAACGAATATGGAATCATTTACTACGTCCAATATGATGAATGCGAGCAGCATACAAGCAACATATTTACAATGCAATTCAGAGTGCACGCATAAGAAGTCATAATCAGGAACAGAATGCCACGAAATCAACTTCTGTTTACTACCAAACAAAAACAGATATGGAAGACTTTAAATCACTCAGTAAGAAAATGATATGATAGATTGATAACCTCGCAACGCACCAAGTTGCCTATCAGCGAACCAAGGTCGTGTTGCCGGAATTCTCCTACAATAATAAATGTCTCGCCACGTAAAACAATTCAAACGAGGAATACACCACAATTAAAGAATAATTATCTGCCCCTACACAGAAAATATTCATAAACTGAAAATCAAGTTGTTTTTTGTTATAATAAATGGAAAATTAGGTCTCCATACATTCACTGAAATAGTCTCACACCTAAAAAATAAAAAAAAATAAAATGGTTAAAAGCAAGTGTTACCTGTATACTGAAATCACAATTACTATTACTTCGCCTCGTAATACTACCTATCTTTCAGAAAATCAATGGAAGGTAAATTTGTTACTCTACCAGCTCTGTTGGTAGAGCATTTGCCCGCGAAAGACAAAGGTCCCGAGTTCGAGTCTCGGTCCGCCACACAGTTTTAATCTGCCAGGAAGTTTCATATCAACGCACACTCCGCTGCAGAGTGAAAATCTCATTCTGGAAACATCCCCCAGGCTGTGGCTAAGCCATGTCTCCGCATTATCCTTTCTTTCATGAGTGCTAGTTCTGCAGGGTTCGCAGGAGAGCTTCTGTAAAGTTTGGAAGGTAGGAGACGAGGTACTGGCAGAAGTAAAGCTGTGAGGATGGGGCGTAAGTCATGCTTGGGTAGCTCAGTTGGTAGGCCACTTGCCCGCGAAAGGTAAATGTCCCGAGTACGAGACTCGGTCCGGCACACAGTTTTAATCTACCAGGAAGTTTCAAAAGGTACTACGTCGCTCAAGCAATGCTCAAGTTGACTCTAACACAATCATACTTTGTTGTTCATTCTGCGGATAACATCATCGGGTGTAAGGATTGTGTAGCACTTAAATTGGAATAACAGAACAGAAACATTTGGTTCTACAGTGGGGGGGGGGGGGGGGTGCAATTAAAAGAGGCCTGGACGAGTGGACACGATTGGAGTGTATGCATATAACCATACCACTTACAGTACTTCCAACAGGATGGAGCAGCTACCCATACAGCCGGCACACCCTTGAAGCACATTTACACAATCTTCAAGCCTGGCAGAGTTGTTACCAGAGGTGAGTTTGGTCGCGGCCCTAGCTGGCCGCCCCGGTCAACTGATCTGTCAGTAAGCGATTACTTTGTGTAGGGAGCCCTCAAGTCGACGGTGTATCGCAAACAACCCTTCATAGTCTTCAAGAACTGCAGCAGAACATTTCGTATGAGACCGCAGGTTCGATCCACCTGTAGCAACTCGCTGACCAGGACCCAAAAGTGCCAAGAGATGAATGGTGGTCACTTTCAACATCCGCTATAGTCAGGTTAGTACTGTATTTCGTTTCTTCTGCTGTGTTTCTTTGTTCCCTGGAAATCTGTTCTCCGGGCCACATTTATTTGCCACACCGTGTATAAGCTGAAAATGACGGCCTTTACACAATTCGTACAGGATGCGGACTCGTATTACAATATGAAATCGATAAAATATAACGGCGCAGGGGAAGGGCGAGAGGTAATTATTTCAGCTTGGGAAATGCTGTTCTAGAAAATTCAGTTAGGAGGCTGACAACAGAGTAGTAAATAAGATCTAGTTCTGTCAAGCGATCATGTGACAGACACGTTCTGAGAAATTGCGTTGCTCTTAATTATAGCGGAATGCAACCTTTTGTAGTGGAAATCCATTAGACAGGAATACATTACTTATCCGTCCATCACAGTGAAGGTAAATTAAGTACCGAGACGTCAAAGAAGTAAATTAGTGCATCGAGTTTATTAAACTGAAATAAAAACAAAATCGGTTCTACGTTGCCGCCATAATGAGAGAGCAGGTTTAGATCTGTGACAGAATGCGTGCAACGATATCAAAAAAGAAACGGTGAGAAGATTAGAGTACAAATTATAATCGCATCAGCACGCTACCGTAGATGGTTCGGTGAGCGCGTTGGCTGGTGTTGTTGAGTGTGGTGGCACTTCACGGAGTGGGCTGGCCTGTTGTCTCAGACCTGCTGAATATTCATGAGACCAGCAGGGGAGAAAGTTAGGCAAACGCTTTAACTTGGGAGGCGCCGGGCTGCATACTAACAGGCGCTCGTACCTCCAACGGCGCATCTACCGCCGTAGCCGCGTTCGGTCTGAGCGTTGTGTAGATTCCGGCGTAAATACAGCATTTAAGAGCTACGTCTCTGGCTCATCAGCAACACAGCGCCGTTATCTTTGCTTTTTACAATGTACGTATGACATCCGCTTCATAAAAAATTAAGATATATTAGTACAGGGTGAGTCGCATAAGACGTAACACACATTTTATTTCGCGAACGGTTCCAGATATCGAAACCAGGTTTTCAAAAATGGTTCAAATGGCTCTGAGCACTATGGGACATAACTTCTAAGGTCATCAGTCCCCTAGAACTTAGAACTACTTAAACCTAACTAACCTAAGGACATCACACACTGCCGGCCGCGGTGGTCTAGCGGATCTAGGCAGGTCCGAATCCTCCCTCGGGCATGGATGTGTGTGATGTCCTTAGGTTAGTTAGGTTTAAGTAGTTCTAAGTTCTAGGGGACTGATGACCACAGATGTTAAATCCCATAGTGCTCAGAACCATTTGAACCATTTTTGACATCATCACACTCTGCCGGCTGGAGTGGCCGAGCGGTTCTAGGCGCTACGCTTGCAGGTTCGAATCCTGCTGTGGGCATGGATGTGTGTGATGTCATTAGGTTAGTTAGGTTTAAGTAGTTCTAAGTTCTAGGGGACTGATGACCACAGCAGTTAGGTCCTATAGTGCTCAGAGCCATTTGAACCATTTTTGAACATCACACACCTCCATACCCGAGGCAGGATTCGAACCTGCGACCGTAGCGCCTAGAACCGCTCGTCCACCCCGGCTGGCAAACCAGGTTTTCGTCAATTAATAGCATGATGATAGGCAAGTTCAAATGTGTGTGAAATCTTATGAGACTTAACTGCGAAGGTCATCAGTGCCTAAGCTTAGACACTACTTAACCTAAATCACCTAAGGACAAACACACACACCCATGCTCGAGGTAGGACTCGAACCTCCGCCGGGACCAGCCGCACAGTCCATGACTGCAGCGCCTTAGACTGGATAGCCAAGTAATGTTTTGTATGGATACTGCTCTGAACTGTGGTACGAACGGAACCGTATACTTTTTATAACAGTTTTCAACAACTCTTGACAGTTACGAAATACAGCGCCAATTAGTACGAGGGTTTTCCAGAAAGTATGTTCCGATAGGTCGCGAAATGGACAACACAGTGAAAACAAGAAACGTTTTATTTTCAACAGCTAGGTACACCTTCCACCTACTTCTCTACGTAATCGCCGCTCCAACTTCGAGTTGTCGTAGTGCTGTATCAACTTTCCAATATCCTCGTCACAGAAAGCAGCCACCTGCGCTTTCGGCCAGTTATCTGCACTGGTCTGCAGCTCGTTGTCTGTGGAAAAATCTTGTCTTCATAGCCAGCGGTTCTTGTGAGCAGAGATGAGACTCAGGAGGAGCCAATTACGGACTGAATTGTGGGTGATCACTTATCATCAGAAACGCTGCAGGAGCGTCTTCATTGCCGCTGCAGTGTGCGGCCCAGGATTGGCATGAAGAAGGAACTGCTCGACAGTAGTGTTGTGTGGGCTGCATGACACTGGCGAAATCTCTAACCAGGCCCTCATACTTGGAGGGAGACGCTATTCCCTACGCATCTTTACGTGCTCACTGTTCACTCAAAACTGAAAAGAGCGACGCGATACGATCGACGGGAATACTAGAGACACTGCCCAACACCTCTGTGCAAAGCTGTACCTGATTTTCCCAGTGATTTACATTTCGTGACTGATGGGAACTTACTTTCTGCGGAACCCTCGTATTTACGTTGAAACCTTTCGCGAAAAAGTCCTTGAAGTGTCATAAATTGGAAGGCAATGCGGATAGAGTCCCGATTGCTCCATTCAGAGCTGTCCTCGTTATATGCAGCAAGATAAAACCTCATTTCCTATACGACAGAGACAAAGGGTTAGCTATGGTTTTTGTGTATGGAACTATGTAAGACAAATGATAGCTTATGGCGCATCCGATGCGGCTTACGAAAACTAGTGTATTGCAGATCTGTTTAGCCAGGTTTTTGTGGGAACTACTACAGTTTTGCCAGGCAGTTTTCCATTAGCATTTCGACAGGATTTGTTTGACATTCACCGTAAAAAATGTAGCATGTCTAACTTCTCCTCGTCGGTGTACATGTCTAGATGCAAGGAATGTTGAAGCATAAACGAACTGCCGGCAGGAAACACTGGTACCGCTAATTCTGCGGTGCAGACAAGTAAGCAGTCGTAAGGCTTTATACAGCACCGTATCTTGGCATGAATGTGTTTACAACGCAATAGCAAATTTCGGCCGAATTGCTTTTCAGTTTTAGAATATCTCTCGGAGTCTTCTGCGAACAGTTTCAGCATTAAGAGCAGCGAGCATTATATCACTGTACTGATCTTTTCAAGCGCTTTCGTATGCCTAAAATGAGATGTTGTTGTTGTGGTCTTCAGTCCTGAGACTGGTTTGATGCAGCTCTCCGTGCTACTCTATCCTGTGCAAGCTTCTTCATCTCCCAGTGCCTACTGCAGCCTACATCCTTCTGAATCAGTGTATTCATCTCTTGGTCACCCTCTACGATTTTTACCCTCCACGCTGCCCTCCAGTACTAAATTGGTGATCCCTTGATGCCTCAGAACATGCCCAACCAACCGATCCCTTCTTCTGGTCAAGTTGTGCCACAAACTCCTCCCCAATTCTAGTCAATACCTCCTCATTAGTTATGCGATCTACCCATCTATTCTTCAGCATTCTTCTGTAGCACCACATTTCGAACGTCTATTCTCTTCTTGTCTAAACTATTTACCGTCCACGTTTCACTTCCATACATGGCTACACTCCATGCACATACTTTCAGAAACGACTTCCTGACATTTAAATCTATACTCGATGTTAACAAATTTCTCTTCTTCAGAAACGCTTTCCTTGCCATTGCCAGTCTACATTTTATATCCTCTCAACTTCGACCATCATCAGTTACTTTGCCACCCAAATAGCAAAACTCCTTTACTACTTTAGGTGTCTCATTTCCTAATCTAATTCCCTCAGCATCACCCGACTTAATTCGACTACATTCCATTATCCTCGTTTTGCTTTTGTTGATGTTAATCTTATACCCTCCTTTCAAGACACTGTCCATTCCGTTCAACTGCTCTTCCAAGTCCTATGCTATCTCTGACAGAATTACAATGTCATCGGCGAACCTCAAAGTTTTTATTTCTTCTCCATGGGTTTTAATACCTACTCCGAACTTTTCTTTTGTTTCCTTTGCTGCTTGTTCAATATACAGATTGAATAGCATCGGGGAGAGGCTACAACCCTGTCTCACTCCCTTCCGAACCACTGTTTCCCTTTCATGTTCCTCGACTCTTACAACTGCCATCTGGTTTCTGTACAAATTGTAAATACCTTTCGATCCCTGTGTTAAACCCCTGCCACCTTCATACTATTTAAAAAGATTCGTACTTGCTTCAGTATATCGGTCGATACAAGAATTAAGATTCATTATCAGATACCGAAGTATGTGCCCCATAGCTTACCATCACCTAACGAAAACCTCGTCTCGATATCTGGAACAGTTCACGAAATGGAAGCTGTGTTACGTACGTCTCACGTCAAATGGCGGTAGCGTCGTGGGTACAAAACGGCAGTGCACTGGCGGACCCAAGGTTTCTACTCGGCTGAAACAATAATTAACAGACTTTGAACGCGGAATGGTAGTTGGACCTAGAGGCACGGGACATTCCTTTCGGAAATAGCTAGGGAATTCAATAAAGCGACTTCCACAGTGTTAAGAGTGTGCCGAGAATATCAGATTTCAACCAATACCTCTCACTGACTCATAGCGGTGGCCGGCGGTCTTCACTTAACGACCAAGAGCAGCGGCGTTTGCGTACAGTTGTCACGGCTAAGAGACATGGAGCACTGCGTGAAATAACCGCAGAAATCAATGTGGGACTTACGACGAATTCTTTACAGACGAATTCTTTACAGACGAATGGAAAAACTGGTGGAAGCCGACCTAGGGGAAGAACAGTTTGGATTCCGTAGAAATGTTGGAACACGTGAGGCAGTACTGATCCTAAGACAAATCTTAGAAGAAAGATTAAGGAAAGGCAAACCTACCTTTCTAACATTTCTAAAGTTAGAGAAAGCTTTTGACAATGTTGGCTGGAATACTCTCAATTCTGAAGATGGCAGGGGTAAAATACAGAGAGCGAAATGCTATTTACAATTTGTACAGAAAGCAGATGGCAGTTATAAGAGTCGAGGGACATGAAAGGGAAGCAGTGGTTGGGAAGGGAGTGAGACAGGGTTGCAGCCTCTCCCCGATGCTATTCAATCTGTATATTGAGCAAGCAGTAAAGGAA
The DNA here is from genome assembly GCF_021461385.2 of Schistocerca piceifrons. Lineage (NCBI taxonomy): Eukaryota > Metazoa > Arthropoda > Insecta > Orthoptera > Acrididae > Schistocerca > Schistocerca piceifrons. Next base: position 71,954,438 of record NC_060146.1, on the reverse strand, counting down.
ACAAAAGAAAAGTTCGGAGTAGGTATTAAAATCCATGGAGAAGAAATTAAAACTTTGAGGTTCGCCGATGACATTGTAATTCTGTCAGGGACAGCAAAGGACCTGGAAGAGCAGCTGAACGGAATGGACAGTGTCTTGAAAGGAGGGTATAAAATGAACATCAACAAAAGCAAAACGAGGATAATGGAATGCAGTCGAATTAAGTCGGGTGATGATGAGGGAATTACATTAGGAAATGAGAGACTTAAAGTAGAAAAGGAGCAAAATAACTGATGATGGTTGAAGTAGAGAGGATGTAAAATGTAGACTGGCAATGGCAAGGAAAGTTTTTCTGAAGAAGAGAAATTTGTTAACATCGTGTATTGATTTAAGTGTCAGGAAGTCGTTTCTGAAGGTGTTTGTATGGAGTGTAGCCATGTATGGAAACATGGACGATAAATAGTTTAGACAAGAAGAGAATAGAAACTTTCGAAATGTGGTGCTACAGAAGAATGGTGAAGATTAGATGGGTAGATCACATAACTAATGAGGAGGTTTTGAATATAACTGGGGAGAAGATGAGTTTGTGGCACAACTTGACCAGAAGAAGGGATCGGTTGCTAGGACATGTCCTGAGGCATCAAGGGATCACATATTTATCATTGGAAGGCAGCGTGGAGGGTCAAAATCGTAGAGTGAGACCAAGAGATGAATACACTAAGCAGATTCAGAAGCATGTAGGTTGCAGTAAGTACTGGGAGATGAAGAAGCTTGCACAGGAAAGAGTAGCATGGAGAGCAGCATCAAACCAGTCTCAGGACAAGACCACAACAACAACAACAACACCAACAACAACGTACGACGAACGTACCCGTTAGGCCAGTGCTGCGAAATTTGGCTTTAATGGGCTGTGGCAGCAGATGACCGACGCTAGTGCCTTTGCTAACACCACGACGTCCCCTGCAGCGCCTCTCCTGGGGTCGTGACCATATGGGTTGGACTGGAGACGGCTACAAACTCGTGCCCTCGTCAGGTAAGTCCCGATTTCAGTTGGTAAGAACTAATGGTAGGTCTGAAGTGTGGCGCAGACCCCACGAAGCCAAGGACCCAAGTTTCCAAAAGGCGTTGTCCACGGTGGTGGTGGTTCCGTTATGGTGAGGGCTGTGTTTACACGGGATAGGTTGGGTCCTCATGTCTAACGAAATCGATAATTCACTGAAAATGGTTACTTTCACCTACGGGCTGTGTTTACACAGGATAGGTTGGGTCCTCATGTCTAACGAAATCGATAATTCACTGAAAGTGGTTACATTAATCTTCGAGTACTTGGATTCCATTTCCAGACATGCAGGGACTTCATGTTCCCAAATAATGAAGCAATTTCTTTGGATGATAATGCGCTACATTACTGGGCCACAGTTGCTCGCTATTACTTTGAAGAACATTCTGGACAGTTCGAGCAAATGGTTCGGCCACCCAGATCGCCCGACATGAATCATATCGAAAGCTTATGGGACATAATGGAGAGGTAAGTTCCGTACAGAAACCTGCACTGACAACACTTCTGCAATTGCCGGCCGTTGTGGCCGAGAGGTTGTAGGATGTTCAGTCTGGGTTCGAATCCTCCCTCGGTCATGGATGTGTGTGATGTCCTTATGTTAGTTAGGTTTACGTAGTTCTAAGTTTTAATGACCTCAGATGTTAAGTCCCGTAGTGCTCAGAGTCATTTGAACCGTTTGAGCTTCGGCAAATTATGGTCAGCTACAGAGGCAGTACGACTCAGTATCTGAGCAGGGGCCTTAAGTATATCTTAAGTATATGGCTGTTGGTGAATTTATTGACATTGAAAAGTTTTGATTATTATTAAAAAATCGCTACCCTTTGGCCACTGGTGTGAATCTGCTAGTGCCAGCTATTCTTGAATACTGCTCGAGTGTTTGGAGTGCACACCATGTCGGATTAAAGGAAGACATCGAAACAATTCAGTAGCGGGGTGCTATTGTCTTAACAGTAGGGTTCAAACAACATGGAAGTAATATGGAAATTCTTCAGGGACTCAACTGGGAACTCCTGGAGGGAAGAGGACGTTCTTTTTGAGGAACAGTACTGTGAGAAATTAGAGATCTGGCATTGGAAGCTAATTACAGAAAGATTCTATTGCCGCCAACGTAGATTTTGCGTAAAGACCAAGAAAGTAAGAAAAATTAAGGCTCGTACAGACGCATGTAGAGTCATTTTTCCCCCGCTCTATTTGCGAGTGGAGCAAAAAAGGAAAGCGCTAGTAACTGTATAGAGTAGCCTCTGCCACACACCATACAGTAGCTTGCGGAATATATATGTAGATATAGATGTAAAAGAAGAGGAGAGAGAAAATAAGAAAGTGAGGAAAGAGGACAATTACGGTAAGTTGTAGAAGACGAAGAAGAAAGAAAGGAACCCAGGATGTAACATGAGCGTGAAAGAGACGGGCTAGAAATATGCAAGAAACAAGAGAAACTTGATAGAGAAATGGAAAAGTTAAGAAAGATATATGGTTTCAATAAAGTGGAGTAATAAACCTCGTTTGCGGACACCGCTGACAGGATGAAGTAATTTGTGCGGGGGACTCGTAGCGGCCTTGAGTGCAGTAATCACGTCACTCGTGTCCTTTCTCGCCACACCCTGACTGCCCGGACCCGTATTAAGCGCATGCGCGCTCCCACGTGCCATGTTGTCGTCCCGGCCTTGCGCTGCCGGCCTTTCGCTGCACGGCTACCCTCGCGCTCCACTGCACACTGCAAGCTGGTCGGCTGATACAGTAGTTCCGATAACAGCCCACTGTCACCGCTCTTACCTCCCCATCGTGCATGCTGAAGTTCTTTCCGCTTTACCTCTGGCTGCAGCAAATGACTACACTTTTTTTTTTTCGTTCTGAGTTGGTACCTAAGTTTGTAATGCTGTTCCATAAGTGTAATAAACACAATAGACAGACATAACAGAGACTTTAGGTATCAGTAATATATTCTTCTTCCCTTTTTACAACACTCAGCTAGAGTAGCGTTTCGATTCCTCAACGATACAAATCACGAGCTTTTGAAGTGAAGAACTCGCCGAGCCACGGTCGGGCCGCATTTTCATCTGGAAAGGAAGTGCTTGAAGGTTGTGCGATAGAGAGCGGAAAAGGTTAAAACCTGAGGACACAAGATCAGGTGAGTAAGGAAGGTGCGGTATGACTTCCCAACCCAACATCTGTACAGTGCTTTTTGTCTGTCTAGCACAGGGGTCTCCAAACTTTTTTGTCCATGGGCCACATTGACTCCTCCACAAAGTCATAAGGGCCAAGATCTATATAGTGCGATTAAAGCACCCTAGCACTCCATGATCACCGTAATGTAAGGCTAAAGGAAAGATGAAACGGCAAAAATCTAAGGTTGTGGGAATACCTAGCACTGAAACGAACTACGATTTTTATTTAATTACGTAATTCTGATTAGTGGACGTACCTGACCGAAATTCTGGCGTATTTTATTCCGGCAAATTTCACCGACAACAAAGTATGTCACTGCACATTCTTCACGAAAGCGTCCTGAAAAGTTAACGAAATCTCAAAATCATTGTTAGCAACACTATTACTGCAAGAAGTAACAGGGGTAGTGTATGTCAACGCATTGTTATTTCAAGCGGTGCAACAATAAGATTAGTTATGTAGTCTTGTAGGAAGTAGCTGAGCTAGAGCATATATTTGATAGGTCTGTTGCGTGATTGTGTCTATTTTGCGAGTGTCTCACGAGTTTTTTAGTGTTTTATGTGCTGTACTAGTAGGTGAGACGACGAAGTGTGGGACAATTCAAAGTTTGAATTCCAAGAGACAAGGAAAATTGAAATACGTGTAGCGCGACTTGAATATTTTTTCAGTGTATTTTTTAGTGGAACTATTGTGTAATTGTATTTAATTTAGTAATTAAAGTACCTTAAAAATAAATTCGTTGCAGTTTGTTTAGGCAGACTACTCCCTATTTTTATTAGTATTAAATAGCACAATTTTATTTTCAGGTTACAATCTTCTGTGAAGTTCTGTACAAATATGGAAAAGAAACGAAAGGTTGACAGTGAATATAGAATTTTTAAAGAGCAGTGAGGATGTCAATATTTCGTGGTGGAGTGAAGCAACAAACCAATGCATAATATTTGGATAGCCACAAGTTTGACAGTGACCTTCCGCTTTGTAAAGATAGAGCTCCGACAATGCCGCGGTGTATTGGTCACGATAGGCCTCGAAACTCAATTGCTGGCAGTATAGGCACCACCTCAAATATTTGGTGGGCCGGATACCAGGGATGTCCGGCCAGCTAACGCAGGACGGTTTGCCGGCCCTCGCGGGCCGGTTTCGGCCCGCGGGCCGTAGTTTGGAGACCCCTGGTCTAGCAGAATGTGATCGGGCTTTATTGAGGTGTAGCATCACTTTATGCCGTTCCACCAGATGCATAACACCATCTTTTGTGGATGCGCGCAGGACTTTTTACGGGGAGCTGCTGCTTTGTTTGGGATCGACAATTCCTTTCTTCTCCTTGCGTTTAGCATAAGGACACTATTTATGGTCACCAGCAACGATACAGGATAGGAATGGCCGGTGCTGTTCAAAAGTCAATTGACGACGACCATATGGTCACCCGCTGAGTTATGTGATTTTGGCTGAGAGCATGCGGTACCCGTACGGTAGAATTTTGAACCTTCCTACAGCATGCAGATGTTGCACTGTGGTGAAATGATCACATTCATCACATATGCCAGTTCGCAAGTACACGCGTACTGAATCATTGCGGATCAATACGTTTGAAAGATCTTCATAGAATGTCGAAGGGCTTGCTGAACGTGTAGAGTTATTTAACTGGTAACGAACAGTTTATTGATATTTTGTCACTAAATACTTATAACTCCCGCACCACACGCACACGGAATAGTTTAGTTAAGTCAGTCCGATTGAGTTATAGTTTCTTGGCAATTACCACAACTCAACACTTTAGCGTAATTGTTTTATCTTCATGATGTCATGTACTTGGGTCCTACTCAAGACTAATTGCGTGTATTCTATCATAGAATGTTCACTTCTCCTTAAGGTCCAACTAATTTAAAGTCAAGTCCAATGTTCACTAATTCCGTTATTAGATTTCAATTAACCCGTAGTGCACGGTTAAATGAGTCTATCTGTTCCTGTCTCAGTTCATAAAATCAGTTTCTTAAGCCGTGAATCCCGTCACGCAAGAAACACTTCTAAACTCGAAAACAATCTCGTCGCGATTCGCAGTCTCAGTAATTCAGATCAGAACTGCTCTCGTACGTCTGCACTGGATGAGTTCTAGCAAGCGACTTCCTCTGTGGAAGAGCATTGTAGGCGCATTGAATTTCTTCGTTGCGCTTACAGCTCTCTTCCACATAAAAGTTATCTCTGATGACATTACTTTGGACTTAACTTTTGAGATATCAATTTCACATTTGTCACATGGCTATTTGTCCATTGCTGAAATACGATGTTTCTTCTTTCTCTTTCGCTAACAAATATGCTCAGTGGTGTACAATGTAGTTGTTGACAAAACTCTTTCGTGTTAGCTCATCGGCAAAGATGTCGTAACTGCCAGGATAACTTTCCCTACTTCCTACTTTAAGGCGGTCGTTGGGGCGTTACATTTACTAATGTCAAAACGATCCCTCTTAAAACGAGAAAATCATTTTCGTGGCGTGCTCTGTTCAGTGGCGTTATGCCCATAACCGGCGTAAATGTTCCTGGCTGTCTCGGCTGCTAAAAACCACTCTACTGAGAATATGTCGGAAATGTTCAGATTTATCCACTTGGCACTCCATTTTATTCCGTCCACAGGTACCTCCAAAGGACAAAATGACAATTTTTAAACTCAAATAGCAACAGTAAAAAATGACAACCGGCAAATAAACTCATAGCAACCACAGTACTCACGTGCAAAACAAAAACGCTACGAACTTATTCACCAGTCTAGTAAATTTAGCTTAATATTCGGTGACACTCAACTTTACACAGAGAGGTTTTTCGATGCAATCGGAAATGTCGCCCGCAGAGGGTACAGGCAGTTTGCATCCGAAAATTTTTCTTCCATTTCCTGTTTCGCCAGTGATTTACTTATAATGTCAACCATTGTGTCATATTTTCACTAAAGCCGTTCTCAGTGCTACTATATTGTCGGTACTCTTTGCTTACATTCCTTTACCGGTTTCATGCACCTATGACCATTCTTCGGACGGCTGTACAGAAAAAACATACCACACATAAATCCAAGTTAGATAAGAATATTAAAATTTGGGAAACAAAAATTTAAAATTTTAATGAGTCAAATATGAAAATGAAATGAGCGTTTTTCGTCATTGGCCGGAAGGCCTCTTGCGGGCGCGGTTCTGGCGCTGCAGTCTGGAACCGCGAGACCGCTACGGTCGCAGGTTCGAATCCTGCCTCGGGCATGGTGTGTGTGATGTCCTTAGGTTAGTTAGGTTTAACTAGTTCTAAGTTCTAGGGGACTAATGACCTCAGCAGTTGAGTCCCATAGTGCTCAGAGCCATTTGAACCATTTCAGCCTCTTGCGGGGCAGGTCTTCTACATCGACATTTATACTCCGCAAGCAACCCAACGGTGTCTGGCGGAGGGCACTTTACATGCCGCTGTCATTACCTCCCTTTCCTGTTCCAGTCGCGTATGGTTCGCGGAAAGAACGACTCCCGGAAAGCCTCCGTGGGCGCTCGAATCTCTCTAATTTTACATTCGTGATCTCCTCGGGAAGTGTAAGTAGGGGGAAGCAATATATTCGGTACCTCACCCAGGAAAGCACCGTCTCGGAACCTGGACAGCAAGCTACACCGCGATGCAGAGCGCCTCTCTTGCAGAGTCTGCCACTTGAGTTTGCTAAACATCTCCGTAACGCTATCACTCTTACCAAATAACACTGTGAAGAAACGCGCCGCTCTTCTTTTGATCTTCTCTATCTCCTCTGTCAACCCGACCTGGTACGGATCCCACACTGATGAGCAATACTCCAGTATAGGTAGTACGAGTGTTTTGAAGGCACCTCCTTTGTTGATGGAGTACATTTTCTAAGGACTCTCCCAATGAATCTCAACCTGGCACCCGCCTTACCAACAATTAATTTTATATGATCATTCCATTTCAAATCGTTCCGCACGCACACTCCCAGATATTTTACAGAAGTAACTGCTACCAGTGTTTGTTCCGCTATCATATAATCATACAATACAGGATCCTTCTTTCTATGTTTTCGCAATACACTACATTTAACTATGTTAACGGTCAGTTGCCACTCCCTGCACCAAGTGACTATCCGCTGCGGATCTTCCTGCATTTCCCTGCAATTTTCTAATGCTGCAACTTCTCTGTATACTACAGCATCATCCGCGAAAAGCCGCATGGAACTTCCGACACTATCTACTAGGTCATTTATATATATATTGTGAAAAGCAATGGTCCCATAACACTCCTGTGTGGCACGCCAGAGGTTACTTTAACGTCTGTAGACGTCTCTCCATTGAGAACAACATGCTGTGTTCTGTTTGCTAAAAGCTCTTCAATCCAGCCACACAGCTGGTCTGATATTCCGTAGGCTCCTACTTTGTTTATCAGGCGACAGTGCAGAACTGTGTCGAACGCCTTCCGGAAGTCAAGGAAAATGGCATCTACCTGGGAGCCTGTATCTAATATTTTCTCGGGTTCCCGGGTTCGATTCCCGGCGGGGCCAGAGATTTTCTCTGCCTCGTGATGGCTGGGTGTTGTGTGCTGTCCTTAGGTTAGTTAGGTTTAAGTAGTTCTAAGTTCTAGGGGACTGATGACCATAGATGTTAAGTCCCATAGTGCTCAGAGCCATTTGAACCATTTTGAACCAATCTAATATTTTCTGGGTCTCATGAACAAATAAAGCGAGTTGGGTCTCACACGATCGGTATTTTCTGGAATCAATGTTGATTCCTACAGATTAGATTCTGGGTTTCCAGAAACGACATGATACATGAGGAAAAAACATGTTCTAAAATTCTACAACAGATAGATGTCAGAGAAATAGGTCTATAGTTTTGCGCATCTGCTTGACGACCCTTCTTGAAGTATGGGACTACCTGTGCTCTTTTCCAATCATTTGGAACCTTCCGTTCCTCTAGAGATTTGCGGTACACGGCTGTTAGATGGGGGGCAAGTTCTTTTGCGTACTCTGTGTAGAATCGAATTGGTATCCCGTGAGGTCCAGTGGACTTTCCTCTGTTGAGTGATTGTAGTTGCTTTTCTATTCCTTGGACACTTATTTCAATGTCAGGCATTTTTTCGTTTGTGCGAGGATTTAGAGAAGGAAGTGCAATGCGGTCTTCCTCTGTGAAACAGCTTTGGAAAAAGGTGTTTAGTATTTCAGCTTTACGCGTGTCATCCTCTGTTTCAATGCATCATCCCGGAGTGTCTGGATATGCTGTTTCGAGCCACTTAGTGATTTAACGTAAGACCAGAACTTCCTAGGATTTTCTGTCAAGTGTTATATCATTCGACGCCACATTGGGCGACCTGCGCGCCGGATGGGGATGAAATGATGATGAAGACAGCACAACACCCAGTCCTTGAGCGGAGAAAATCCCGGCCCACCCAGGAATAGAACCCGGGACCGTAGGACGCAATTCGTCACGCTCACCACTATTTATTTATTCATTTATTTTTTTGTTGACTGTCGATCGTTGTGTTTGGTCGTTGCTGAAGTCACATGACATCCGTTCAAGTTCGTTTGTTGATCCTTCCACTCAATTTTTTATTACAGAGTCCAACCAGCTGTCTGACCGAACACGCAGAGCTACCGTGCCGGCGATACTCAGCTGTCAGGGTGGACATGATTCAAATGTGATACACAGTTCTACACTGAGGTGACGAAAGTCATGGGATACCTCCTGATATCGTGTCGGTCCTCGTTTTGCATGATGTACTGAAGCAACTCGGCGCGTCTCGGACTCAGCAAGTCGTTGTCAACAAGTCGTTGGAAGTCCTCTGCAGAAATATTGAGCCATGCTGCCGCTATAGCCGTCCATAATTGCGGAAGTGTTGCCAGTGCAGGATGTTGCACACGAACTGGCCTCTCGATTACATCCCATAAATGTCCGATGGGATTTATTTAAGGCAAGCTGGGTGGCGAAGCCATTCGGTTGAACTGTCCAGAATGTTCTACAAATGAATCGTGAACAACTGTGGCCCCACGCCAGGGAGCACTGTCATCCATACAAACTCCATCGTAAAGTTTGGAAGGTAGGAGACGACGTACTGGCAGAAGTAAAGCTGTGAGTACCGGGCGTAGGTCGTGCTTCGGTAGCTCAGTTGGTAGAGCACTTGCCCGCGAAAGGCAAAGGTCCCGAGTTCGAGTCTCGGTCGGGCACACAGTTTTAATCTGCCAGGAAGTTTCATATCAGCGCACACTCCGCTGCAGAGTGAAAATCTCATTCTGGAAACTCCATCGTATTTTGGGAACGTGAAGTCCATGAGTGGCTGCAGACTGTCTCCAAGTAGCCGAACATAACCATTTCCACTCAATGATAGGTTCTGTTGGACCAGGAGACCAGACCAGTTCCATATGAACACAGCACAACCATGACGCCACCACCAAGTTGCATACCAGGTATACCGGTATGAAATGAGCGTTAAGATACAAATGTGTCGATAGGGAACATTTGTTGTGAACGGAGCCTTAATTTTTTTTTGGTTGATGTGACAAAAATGGCTCTGAGCACTATGGGACTTAACAGCTGTGGTCATCAGTCCCCTAGAACTTAGAACTACTTAAACCTAACTAACCTAAGTACATAACACACATCCATGCCCGAGGCAGGATTCGAACCTGCGACCGTAGCAGTCGCGCGGTTCCGGACTGCGCGCCTAGAACCGCGAGACCACCGCGGCCGGCGGTTGATGTGACATCTGTCAAAGATATTTAGTATGCATTAAGTCATGGAACAAACATCATCATAAGTTTTCATCGTGTTAACAATGTCAAATTTTGTACCAGGAAGTGATGACTTGCGGAAAGCATTAATTTTTTGTTTTCATTTGAAAAAAAGTGCTGCAGAGTCGCATCGAATGCTTGTCAAGGCATATGGTGATCATGCTCTATCAGAAGCAACATGCAAAAGATGGTTTCAACGGTTCAAAAATAATGATTTTGATGTAAGAAATGAAGAACGTGGAAGACCACCAAAAAAGTTCGAAGACGCCGAATTGCAAGCATGTTGGATAAAGATGATACTTTGAGTCAGAAGCAAATGTCAGCAATGCTAAATGTTGCACAACAAACAATTTCTGACCGTTTGGAAGCTATGGGAAAGATCCAAAAGTGCGGAAAATGGGTGCCACATGAACAGAATGAAAGACAGATGGAAAACCGAAAAACCATTTGTCAAATTTTGCTTCAAAGACATGAAAGAAAATCAATTTTGCATCGAATTGTTACTGGCGATGAAAAACGGATTTATTTTAAGAATCCCACACGGCAAAAATCACGGGTTAATCCGGGACAACCATCAACATCGACTGCAAAACCATATCGATTCGGCAAGAAGACAGTGCTCTGTGTTTGGTGGGATCAGAAACGTGTGGTGTATCATGAGCTTCTAAAACCCGGTGAAACTGTGAATACTAATCGCTACAAACAACAAATGATAAATTTGAACTATGCATTGATCAAAAAGAGACTAGAATGGGCCAGAATACATGGCAAAGTAATTTTTGACACGACAATGCACCTGCACACAAAGCAAAACTTGTTCAGGATAAAGTCAAAACACTTGGCTGGGAGCTGCTACCCCACCCGCCGTATTCACCAGACTTGGCCCCTTCCGACTACCATTTGTTTTCATCAATCGGACACGCATTGGCTGAAGATCACTTCGATTCTTACGAAGAAGTCGAAAACTGGGTGTCTGATTGGTTTGCTTCAAAAGACGATCATTTCTATTGGCGTGGTGTCCACAAATTGCCAGAAAGATGGTCAAAATGTATAGAAAGCAATGGTCAGTACTTTGAATAAAATGTTTGTACTTTTCAATTCGAAATTAGTGTTTCATTTGCACAAAAAAACGCTCATTTCATACCGGTACAACTGGTTGTGCTTTGTTGACAACTATGGACCCGTGGGGTTTGCTTCGTGTTCTAACTCTCCAGTAGGAGAGTGTCGAACCAATATAGTCACGACCCCAGGAGGGGCGCTGCAGGCAATGTCGTGCTGTTAGCGAAGACAAAAATAACTCAAGTGTCTCTGAGCACTGTGGGACTTAACATGTGAGGTCATCAGTCCTCTAGTCTTAGAACTGCTTAAACCTGACTAACCTAAGGACATCACACACATCGATGCCCGAGGCAGGATTCGAACCTGCGACTGTAGTAGCAGCCGCGTGGTTCTGGACTGAAGAACCTAGAACCGCTCGACCACAGTGGCCGGGTGTTACCAAAGACACTCGCGTCTGTCGCCTGCTGCCATAGCCCAATAACGCCAAATTTCGCCACACTCTCAGAACGGATATGTTCATCGTACGTCCCACATTGATTCCAGCTCCGGCCGGTGTGGCCGGGCGGCTCTAGTCGTTTCAGTCTGCAACCGCGCGATCGCTACGGTCACAGGTTCGAACCCTGCCTCGGGCATGGATGTGTCTGATGTCCTTAGGTTAGTTAGGTTTAAGTATTTCTAAGTTCTTAGAAGCTAGATTAAGTAAAGGCAAACCTACGTTTCTAGCATTTGTAGACTTAGAGAAAGCTTTTGATAATGTTGACTGGAATACTCTCTTTCAAATTCTGAAGGTGGCAGGGGTAAAATACAGGGAGCGAAAAGCTATTTACAATTTGTACAGAAACCAGATGGCAGTTATAAGAGTCAAGGGACATCAAAGGGAAGCAGTCGTTGGGAAGGGAGTGAGACAGGGTTGTAGCCTCTCCCCGATGTTATTCAATCTGTATATTGAGCAAGCAGTGAAGGAAACAAAAACAAAAAATTCCGAGTAGGTATTAAAATCCATGGAGAAGAAATAAAAACTTAGAGGTTCGCTGATGACATTGTAATTCTGTCAGAGACAGCAAAGGACCTGGAAGAGCAGTTAAACGGAATGGATAGCGTGTTGAAAGGACGATATAAGATGAACATCAACAAAAGCAAAACGAGGATAATGGAATGTAGTCGAATTAAGTCAGGAGATGCTCAGGCTATTAGATTAGGAAATGAGACACTTAAAGTAGTAAAGGAGGTTTGCTATTTGGGGAGCAAAATAACTGATGATGGTCGAAGTAGAGAGGATATAAAATGTAGACTGGCAATGGCAAGGAAAGCCTTTATGAAGTAGAAAAATTTGTTAACATCAAATATAGATTTAAGTGTCAGGAAGTCGTTTCTGGTTCAAAAATGGTTCACATGGCTCTGAGCACTATGAGACTTAACATCTGTGGTCATCAGTCCCCTAGAACTTAGAACTACTTAAACATAACTAACCTAAGGACACCACACACATCCATGCCCGACACAGGATTCGAACCTGCGACCGTAGCGGTCGCGCGGTTCCAGACTGTAGCGACTAGAATCGCTCGGCCACCCGTCCGGGCAGTCGTTTCTGAAAGTATTTGTATGGAAGTGAAACATGGACGATAAATATTTTGGACAAGAAGAGAATAGAATCTTTCGAAATGTGGTGCTACAGAAGAATTCTGAAGTTTAGATGGGTAGATCACTTAACTAATGAGGAAGTGTTGAATAGGATTGGGGAAAAGAGAAGTTTGTGGCACAACTTGACTAGAAGAAGGGATCGGTTGGTAGGACAATCGTCTGAGACATCAAGGCATCACCAGTTTAGTATTGGAGGGCAGTGTGGAGGGTAAAAATCGTAGAAGGAGACCAAGAGACGAATACACTAAGCAGATTCAGAAGGATGTAGGTTGCAGTAGGTACTGGGAGATGAAGAAGCTTGCACAGGATAGAGTAGCATGGAGAGCTGCTTCAGACCAGTCTCAGGACTGAAGACCACACCAACAACAAGTTCTAGGGGACTGATGACCTCAGAAGTTGAGTCCCATAGTCCTCAGAGGCATTTGAACCATTTGATTTCTGCGATTATTTCAGACAGTGTTCCTTGTCTGTAAGCACTGACGGCCCTATACAAACCCCGCTGCTCTCGGTCGTAAAGTGAAGGCCGTCGGCCACTGCATTGTCCGTGGTGAGCGTTACTGCCTTTAGTTTGGTATCCTCGGCATACTCTTGACGCTGTGGATCTCGGAACACTGACGAAAGGAAATGTCCCTTACGTCTAGCTCATACTATCATTCCGCGTTCAAAGCTTGTTACTTCCCGTCGTGCGGCCATAACCACTTCGAAAACCTTTTCACAAGAATCGCCCGTGTACAAAAGACAGTTCGGCCGAGGCACTGGTCCTTAGTACGGTGTGTACGCGACACTACCGCCATCTGTATATGAGCATCACTATACCGTGACTTTTGTCACCTCAGTGCATGTCACTGGTTCGTCCAAGTTATATAGGAACATTAAAATTTCAGAAAGAAATATTTAAGAATTTAAAGATAAAAAGAAGGTACATACTTATGAGTATCACATTATCAGTGAGTTTCAAACGCACGCAGGTTATGCAGCATATTGCTATAGTCCTAACAAGGGAACCACCCCATCGCACCCCCCTCAGATTTAGTTATTAGTTGGCACAGTGGATAGGCCTTGAAAAACTGAACACAGATAAATCGAGAAAACAGGAAGAAGTTGTGTGGAACTATGAAAAAATAAGCAAACTATACAAACTGAGTAATCCATGCACAACATAGGCAACATCAAGGGCATTCTGTGCTCAAGAGCGCCGTGGTCCCGTGGTTAGCGTGAGCATCTGCGGAACGAGAGGTCCTTGGTTCATGTCTTCCCTCGAATGAAATGTTTAATTTTTTATTTTCAGTTTAAGTGACAAAATCTTTTTACCCATTCGCCAAGTGTACAAGTTAGGTGGGCCGACAACGTATACCTGTCATGTGACGCACATGCCGTCACCAGTGTCGTATAGAATATATCAGACGTGTTTTCCTGTGGAGGAATCGGTTGACCTATGACCTTACGATCAAATGTTTTCGTTTCCCATTGGAGAGGCACGTCCTTTCGTCTAATAATCGCACGGTTTTGCGATGCGGTCGTAAAACACAGACACTAAACTTATTACAGTGAACAGAGACGTCAATGAACCAGCTTGGCGAAAATAAAGAAAGTATTTTCACTCGAGGAAAGCCTTGAACCGAGGACCTCTCGTTCCGCAGCTGCTCATGGTAACCACGGGACCACGGCGCTCTTGAGCTCAAACCATCCTTGATGTTGCATATCTTGCGCATGGACTACTCAGCTTGTATACTTTGCTTATTATTTCATAGCTCCACACAACTTCTTCCTGTTTTCTCGATCGATCTGTGTTCAGTTTTTCAAGGCTTATCCATTGTGCCAGTTTATAACTAAATCTGAGGGGGTGCGATGGGGAGGTTCCCCTGTAAGAAACACAAGGGCAATAATTAATACAATAATAACTGCATTAATGCGAAAACAGCTAATAAATGCTTACATGTGGTTCACAGTGTCTGTACAAATGTGGTATAAGGAAACCAAAAACAAGTGCAGACATCAGGTCAGAACTGGATCGAATCAACTAATGACATACATATCTTGACGATAGTCTCAGGGTGGGGGTAAAAGTACGTTAAAACAATAAAACAAAAGCAAAAGGAGGAAAATGGAATGTAGTCGAATTAAGTCGGGTGATGCTGAGGGGATTAGATTAGGAAACGAGACACTTAAAGTAGTAAAGGAGTTTTGCTATTTGGGGAGCAAAATAACTGATGATGGTCGAAGTAGAGAGGATATAAAATGTTGACTGGCAATAGCAAGGAAAGCGTTTCTGAAGAAGAGAAATTTGTTAACATCAAGCATTGATTTAAGTGTCAGGGAGTCGTTTCTGAAAGTATTTGTATGGAGTGTAGCCATGTATGGAAGTGAAACATGGACTATACATAGTTTAGGCAAGAAGAGAATAGAAGCTTTAGAAATGTGGTGCTACAGAAGAATGCTGAAGATTAGATGGGTAGATCACATAACTAATGAGGAGGTATTGAATAGAATTGGGGAGAAGAGGAGTTTGCGGCACAACTTGACAAGAAGAAGGGATCGGTTGGTAGCACATGTTCTGAGGCATCAAGGGATCACCAATTTATTATTGAAGGGCAGCGTGGAGGGTAAAAAGCGTAGAGGGAGACCAAGAGATGAATACGCTAAGCAGATTCAGAAGGATGTAGGTTGCAGTAGGTACTGGGAGATGAAGAAGCTTGCACAGGACAGAGCAGCATGGAGAGCTGCATCAAGACAGTCTCAGGACTGAAGACCACAACAACAACAACACGTAAGCGTGTTGCTATATGGCTTAAAAAATGCAGGTGCGCCTAACCATCGTATTAACTAATATATAACATTCTAAACATATGTAAAATAGGTCAATACAAACAACGTGTGGCGCTATCGGTGGTAAATTTAGGATCTGCGAAACAGCTGTATGGAAGACAGTAGCGTGATAGCAAGGAACCTGTTGGAGGAAACGAAGTGCAAAACGTATCACTGGACATGAAGCTGTAACTGCAGTGAGTGGAGAATCAATTCTGAATCACTAATACTGTACTGTGTGTCAGAAACTAACTAGGGTGGTAAAGAATCGTGGGCACCGGTGTATACTTCTATTATAGTGAAACAGCTAGTATTGGAATATACTCAGTTCGCGAACCCGATTCGTGACTGTGAGTAGCGGCATTCATACCAGTTACATGCTACAGTAAGTTTCTCGAGCAGATCGCTGGACTACTGCAGAAAGGTCAGTAGCGTGCTCGCAGGAAATACGCCCTTGCATTTCCTGCGCGAGAAGCAATAACTTAGGGGCGAGAAGCAATAACTGAGGGGCGAGAAGCAATAACTGGAGCAAAAGGAGAAACAGTTCCCAGTAAGCAACCAAAATGAATGGTCGAAAGTAACTGAAGAAGAAAGGAAAAGTAGGCATCGTTACATAACATCTGTTACAGTGAAATAATTATTTCAGAAAC
Organism: Schistocerca piceifrons; assembly: GCF_021461385.2. NCBI lineage: Eukaryota > Metazoa > Arthropoda > Insecta > Orthoptera > Acrididae > Schistocerca > Schistocerca piceifrons. The sequence continues at coordinate 71,938,330 of NC_060146.1, read as the reverse complement.
GTATACCAAGTCCGAAATACGCTTCGTGAAGTAAATAAATAAGTGGCATTCATATTGATTGTATGAAGTAGGTATAGTAGATCTGACTACCTGGCGCTGGATGAGAAAGTATTTGTTAACGTTAAGTCTAGTGGTAACTGTAAGGTAGAACATCTTTAACCGTAGACATACACTGTCTGCAGCTTACTGTTCGTGTGTAACTAACTATCTGTAGCAAAAATGACTCACCACTAATAGATGGCTTTGTATCTATAATAACGGTTAACTACTTGGTAACGTAAGTTGTTAACCACTTATAACTAAAAATACGAGGGTTGACTGAAAATGGCTCCACCTTTGTAACTCTTCAACACCTGGCAGCATTGTTATGCGGCAAGTACGAGGTGCATTTAAGTTCTAAGGCTTCCGATTTTTTTTCTAATTAACTACTCACCCGAAATCGATGAAACTGGCGTTACCTCTCGACGTAATCGCCCTGCAGACGTACACATTTTTCACAACGCTGACGCCATGATTCCATGGCAGCAGCGAAGGCTTCTTTAGGAGTCTGTTTTGACCACTGGAAAATCGCTGAGGCAATACCAGCACGGCTGGTGAATGTGCGGCCACGGAGAGTGTCTTTCATTGTTGGAAAAAGCCAAAAGTCACTAGGAGCCAGGTCAGGTGAGTAGGGAGCATGAGGAATCACTTCAAAGTTGTTATCACGAAGAAACTGTTGCGTATCGTTAGCTCGATGTGCGGGTGCGTTGTCTTGGTGAAACACCACACGCGCAGCCCTTCCCGGACGTTTTTGTTGCAGTGCAGGAAGGAATTTGTTCTTCAAAACATTCTCGTAGGATGCACCTGTTACCGTAGTGCCCTTTGGAACGCAATGGGTAAGGATTACGCCCTCGCTGTCCCAGAACATGGACACCATCATTTTTTCAGCACTGGCGGTTACCCGAAATTTCTTTGGTGGCGGTGAATCTGTGTGCTTCCATTGAGCTGACTGGCGCTTTGTTTCTGGATTGAAAAATGGCATCCACGTCTCATCCATTGACACAACCGACGAAAAGAAGTCCCATTCATGCTGTCGTTGCGCGTCAACATTGCTTGGCAACATGCCACACGGGCAGCCATGTGGTCGTCCGTCAGCATTCGTGGCACCCACCTGGATGACACTTTTCGCATTTTCAGGTCGTCATGCAGAATTATGTGCACAGAACCCACAGAAATGCCAACTCTGGAGGCGATCTGTTCAACAGTCATTCGGCGATCCCCAAAAACAATTCTCTCCACTTTCTCCATCGTGTCGTCAGACCGGCTTGTGTGAGCCCAAGGTTGTTTCGGTTTGTTGTCACACGATGTTCTGCCTTCATTAAACTGTCGCACGCACGAATGCACTTTCGACGCATCCATAACTCCATCACCACATGTCTCCTTCAACTGTCGATGAATTTCAATTGGTTTCACACCACGCAAATTCAGAAAACGAGTGATTGCACGCTGTTCAAGTAAGGAAAACGTCGCTATTTTAAGTATTTAAAACAGTTCTCATTCTCGCCGCTTGCGGTAAAATTCCATCTGCCATATGGTGCTGCCATCTCTGGGACGTATTGACAATGAATGCGGCCTCATTTTAAAACAATGCGCATGTTTCTATCTCTTTCCAGTCCGGAGAAAAAAAATCGGAGGCCTTAGAACTTGAATGCACCTCGTACTACCTTTTTCCGTAGCCTCGTCTCTACAGCTCCAGTTGGCGGGAAGCCTTAGCATTGGACGGGTGTGTTCTTACAGTGTAAAGTATGGAACCCTGATTCAAATAGGTCTGAGCACTATGGGACTTAACTTGTGAGGTCATCAGTCCCCTAGAACTTAGAACTACTTAAACCTAGCTAACCTAAGGACATCACACACATCCATGCCCGAGGTAGGATTCGAACCTGCGACCGTAGCGGTTGCGCGTTTCCAGACTGTAGCGCCTAGAACCGCTCGGCCACCGCGGCCGGCTATGGAACCCTGCACAGACGGTCGGTCAATGCGATTTAAGCAACGTGCAGTCATTGAATTCTTGACAGCAGAAGGTGTCACTCTAAAGAAGAGTCATCAGAGAATGAAAACAGTTTATGGTTACTGTGTTGATGTGAAAGGGAAAGGGAAATGTTTTCCTGTAGCATACCAATGAAAACCACACACTTCACGTGCCACCACAGCAGAACTTCAGAGACTGAATCTCACCCATTCGGGAGGATAACGGTTCAATCCCGCGTCCGGCCATCCTGATTTAGGTTTTCCGTGATTTCCCTAAATCGCTCCAGGCAAATGCCATGATGGTTCCTTTCAAAAGGCACGGCCGACTTCCTTCCCCCTCCTTCCCTAATCCGATGAGACCGATGACCTCGATCTCTGGTCTCCTTCCCCAAAACAACCAACCAACCAACTGAATCTCACCACCGTATGGCATCCTCCAAACAGTCCACATTCAGCACCGTCTGACATTCATCTTTTCCCAATTGCTGGCCGTGGTGGCCAAGCGTTTCTAGGCGCTACAGTCTGGAACCGCGCGACCGCTACGGTCTCTGGTTCGAATCCTGCCTCGGGCATGGATGTGTGCGATGTCCTTAGGTTAGTTAGGTTTAAGTAGTTCTAAGTTCTAGGGGACTGATCACCTCAGAAGTTAAGTCCCATAGTGCTCAGAGCCATTTGAAGCATTTTTTTCCCAATAATGGAAGACGATCTGCGTGAACATCATTATGCTTCTGAAGAAGTTGAGAGAACTGTGAGCCTGTGGTTGCGGAAACAGAGTGTCGACTTCTTCCGTGACGGCTTCAGAAAACTTATTCATGGTTGGCAGAAATGTATCCAATTGGCTGGTGATTATGTGGAAAAGTAGATATTCGTAATTAAAGACCACATTCTAAGGCTTATTTCAGCGTTTGATTTATTAAAATGTTCCCATCCAAACCCAGTTAACGAAGGTGGAGGCATTACTTGTCATTCAACCATCGTACATCACAACCTATAACTGGTGTGCAAAACTGAAGCACAAAAGTAAGTTTTGCGTGATGTGTCATTGTGAAGTATCGTAGCTCGATGAAAGTTGGACCACAGATGGAAAAAGAAAATAGAGAAACTACGGTATAGTAGAGAAGGTAGCTGACGGAAATACGCATTGAGACGAACAGATATGATCTTTTATTCAAAGGCAGATATTACGTTAAAGTCATAATGCTGCCCTGGACATTACAAGAGCCGGGACACGGTTCATGAGAGAGGGTTTCATAACCACGGAAAGTAAAGTTCTATGTACTGACTTAGCAGAAAATCCCAAGAAATTTTGGTCTTATGTCTAAGCGGTAGGTGGATCAAGACAAAAAATGTCCAGACACTCTGTGAACAAAATGGTACTGAAACAGAGGATGACAGACTAAAGGCCGAAATACTAAATGTCTTTTTCCAAAGCTGTTTCACAGAGGAAGACTGCACTGTAGTTCCTTCTCTAGATTGTCGCACAGATGACAAAGTGGAAGATATCGAAATAGACGACAGAGGGATAAAGAAACAATTAAAATCGCTCAAAAGAGGAAAGGCCGCTGGACCTGATGGGATACCAGTTCGATTTTACACAGAGTACGCGAAGGAACTTGGCCCCCTTCCTGCAGCGGTGTACCGTAGGTCTCTAGAAGAGCGTAGCATTCCAAAGGATTGGAAAAGGGCACAGGTCATCCCCGTTTTCAAGAAGGAACGTCGAACACATGTGCAGAACTACAGACCTATATCTCTAACGTCGATCAATTGTAGAATTTTGGAACACGTATTATGTTCGAGTATAATGACTTTTCTGGAGACTAGAAATCTACTCTGTAGGAATCAGCATGGCTTTCGAAAAAGACGATCGTGTGAAACCCAGCTCGTCCACGAGACTCAGAGGGCCATAGACACGTGTTCCCTGGTAGATGCCGTGCTTCTTGACTTCCGCAAGGCGTTCGATACAGTTACCCACAGTCGTTTAATGAACAAAGTAAGAGCATATGGACTATCAGACCAATTGTGTGATTGGATTGAAGAATTCCTAGATAACAGAACGCAGCATGTCATTCTCAATGGAGAGAAGTCTTCCGAAGTAAGAGTGATTTCCGGTGTGCCGCAGGGGAGTGTCATAGGACCGTTGCTATTCACAATATACATAAATGACCTTGTGGATGACATCGGAAGTTTACTGAGGCATTTGCGGATGATGCTGTGGTATATCGAGAGGTTATAACAATGGAAAATTGTACTAAAATGCAGGAGGATCTGCAGCGAGTTGTCGCATGGTGCAGGGAATGACAATTGAATCTCATTGTAGACAAGTGTAATGTGCTGCAAATACACAGAAAGAAAGTACCCTTATCATTTAGATACAGTATAGCAGGTCAGCAGCTGGAAGCAGTTAATTCCATTAATTATCTTGGAGTACGCATCAGGAGTGATTTAAAATCGAATGATCATATAAAGTTGATCGTCGGTAAAGCAGATGCCAGACTGATATTCATTGGAAGAGTCCTAAGAAAATGCAATCCGAAAACAAAGGAAGTAGGTTACAGTACGCTTGTTCGCCCACTGCTTGAATACTGCTCAGCAGTGTGGGATCCGTACCAGATAGGCTTGGTAGAAGAGAGAGAGAGAAGATCCAACGGAGAGCAGCACTGTTCGTTACAGGATCATTTAGCAATCGTAAAGGCGTTACGGAGATGACAGATAAACTCCAGTGGAAGACTCTGCAGGAGGGACGGTCAGTATCTCGGTACGGGCTTTTGTTGAAGTTTCGTGAACATACCTTCACCCAGGAGTCAAGCAGTATATTGCTCCCTCCTACGTATATCTCGCGAAGAGACCATGAGGATAAAATCAGAGAGATTAGAGCCCACACAGAGGCATGCCGACAATCTTTCTTTCCACGAACAACACGAGACTGGAATAGAAGGGAGAACCGATAGAGGTACTCAAGGTACCCTCCGCCACACACCGTGAGGTGGCTTGCGGAGTATGGATGTAGATGTAGATGTAGAACACGAGTGCATCCTCTGCAATGAGTTCTCAAGCTGGCCACAAGGTTGGTAAGAAGTTATTGTGATAGGGTGTTCCATTCCTCCAGTAGCGTGGTTGACAAATGATGGACGGTCGTTGACGTGTGTGAAGTACTGCAGTATGTCATCCTCCAATGCATTCCATACGTGCTACAAGGGATCCTGTTGGAGTAAAGGAATGCCAGTCCATTCAACGAATATCCTCTGGTCCTAAGAGTTCCTCCACATGCGCTGTCCGATGCGGTAGTGCTTTGTCATCCACAAAAATAGTCAGGACCGAATGCGTCCCTGAAAAGACGCGCATTGGCAAGAAGTGTCACTGAGCGTACCGTATTCACTGACTTGGAGACCAGTACACCCATGCAACATTATACCGAACACACCACAACACATGTATTACCAAAAAGATCGTGTTCACCGATGTTCTTGATGCATTATTGCCCTCATGTGGCGAGAGGTGTGAACATGTAATGGATCGTCATCGACCCTGATCATTTGGTTGGGTCAGATGTTATGATGTTGGGACGCATAATGTTGCGTGGATGCTCTGACCCCATACAGTGTAAGACGTCGTGGTCTCCTAACCTTCATTGCTTACATATTCCGCCCTCACAATCGTATTCCGCACATCAAGACGCTTCATTCGAACCCGAACTCAATAAGATAAAGTCAGTGTTGTATGAATTCATGTAAACGATATGCAAATAACAAGTAAACGCACCGTAGTTGAAATACTCGAGGCTGGTGTACACACATACATTCCAGACACGACGGTCACAGGCGTGGTCGTGCGGTAGCGTTCTCGCTTCCCACGCCCGGGTTCCCGGGTTCGATTCCCGGCGGGGTCAGGGATTTTCTCTGCCTCGTGATGGCTGGGTGTTGTGTGCTGTCCTTAGGTTAGTTAGGTTTAAGTAGTTCTAAGTTCTAGGGGACTTATGACCACAGCAGTTGAGCCCCATAGTGCTCAGAGCCATTTGAACCATTTTTGACGGTCACAGGAGCTTTTAGTTCGAGAGAGGCAACCGCACGCCAGGAGGCCGGTCCCAACCCATCTACGTCGGCCGGTGACCGCCAGTAGAGCAGACAGCATTTGCCCGAGTGAAAGGACGATCCCGTGTTCGGCTTAAAAGCAAATTCCACTACATTGTGTGGGAGCGGCCAGACTACGCATTCTTTACACATAGCACGCAGTTTCAGAGATTTTCACAGGGAGACAGCAAACGCCAAACGCCGATACTATAGATTTCCGGATTGGTAGCCTTAAACGGAACGTCATTCTCCCGTTTTAGAAGAGCAATGCTGATTGGCAGGCTTATTTCTGACGCCTTGAGCTGAGGGAGTTACGGAAGAGACCGAAAGATATACCCCTTCATATCTGGCGTGAAGAGGCGCCATTCCGTTGTCACTCTTGGAGCGAGCAACAAGTCTCTCCTTAGTACTTCACTGGGAGAGCACCTCTGTCGAGAGCGAATAGAAGTGCGACTCTATATTGAGTCCGTGCGGTTAAGCGTTGTTCATTGTGTTGGCCGACACACTTATTGTGCGGTGTGAACGGACTGAGTAATAGTTAAACGCCTGCGAGCGAATTTTTGAGTGGCATCGCGGTGGGTTATCTGACCGGTGTACCACGCCAATAGTTACACTAGGGGCGAATCGGAATCCTTGACTTCATCAAGGCGTAGGGAGAGTTTGATTGGCGAAGGTGAATCCAGGTAGAACGAGAGTTATCTTATTTGTCAGCAGCGAGCGGCGCAGACAGCAGTCATCACAGCTTACGGTATTGTGCGCTACAGCTATTGCGAGCCCCATGTTTCCTCCACAACAGTACACTTCACTGCATTTCACACGCGACAGCCTCGACCGTATCGAGCAACATTCTAAAGGATAATTATTCAAGTTGAGTAGGTGCGCCTCTCATCCATTCTGCCAAGTCAACAACAATCTTAAACTGTGTATAGAAATTAGATTCCGAAGAGAACCAGGATATAACTTGTTCAATTCATAACTAAAAGTGCCATTGTGATTTCTCAGAATTTTTGCGAAATAAATAATAACTTTCGTTAGTTTCATGCTTTTCTTACACTAACTACTGCTCCAGTACCCAAGTATCCCACTAGTTACGTAAGAAATTTTGTGAATTTTTGTGTCATTTCCTTACAGCGGATCGCTCCACAAGATATTTATTGCTGCCAGTTTTTCAGTCATTTCTCTTTAGAACGTTAGGAGCGTCATTCTGACTTCTGTAGTAGTGTGGGGGTGGAAATTGCATCTTGCAGGAGCCACAGGGTAAAGGGTACATCTCAGATTAATCCGTTGCGCAGAGTAACAGAATCTCAGATCAACCCCACACTCACAACAGTTAAAACTCAGAAGATATTGCAGTACTGTAGTGCCTCTCCATGTGCCTCTTTTAAGCGGTTCATTCGGCCGTGACTTCATTTGAAGGGATGACACTATGCGACCACATCGAATTGCGCTGGTGAACGAGCTCTTGGAACGAGAGGACTCATTGAATGGACTGTCCCACCCGTTCCCCCGGCTTACATTCCACTGAGCACGTGCGGGATGAGTCAGGGAGCCGTATCACAGCATTGCACATGCACCAACGGCCATCCAGTAGCTGGTGACTGCGCTGCTGAAGGAACGGAACGGCGTATCACATGAGTTCCTTGTGACCAATGTGACCAGCACTGGAGCAGTTTCCTGAGGGTGCGCAGCCATTGACGGTGATCAAATGCAGTAATATGAACCATGCCCTCCTTTTGTACTGTCCAGGGGACCATCATAAGTCGCAGTAACTTGTGTGTGATTATTGTGTTTGAATAAATACCCGCCAGGTTCGCCGAGAGCGCTAATGCGATGTTTCCTGGACTCGGGTAGGCGCGCCAGCACTGGATCGAATCCGCCCGGCGGATTAACCACGAGGACTGGTGTGCCGGCCAGCCTGGATGTCGTGTTTAGGCGGTTTTCCACATCTCACTAGGTGAATACTGGGCTGGTCCCCACGTCCAGCCTCAGTCACACGCCTTGCAGACATTTGAAAAACGTTCGCACTGTTTCAAGGTTTACAATGGGCGCAGACAGCTGGGGTGCACTAATCCTGTCCCGAGGGGTATGGGGTAGCGACAGCAAGGGCATCTGCCACCCCTTCAAATTAACGGTGCCAAATCCGTACTTTACCCTGCCGACACTGCGCTTGATGCGGGACTAAGGCAGTAGCAAAAGAAGAAGAAGATTGTTTTTGAATAAAAATGTCATCTACGTTCGTCTTATAGGGTATTCCTTTCGATTACGTACTGTACGATGTTGTAGTAGTTCTTTCTAAGTGTGGTCCAATTTTCATCGAGCTGTTCACTTGGCAGAGACACATTATGAGAAAGTTACTGAGACATGGGACACACGCCCAAGGATACTTCAACTCAATAAAGGCAAGGCAATAATTACCAATCAAACACAAACAGTGGCTCGTAATTTCCGACAGACTTTATTTTACAATTTCATGACAAGAGCAAACTACTGTTACCCCAGAATAATATACATAATTGTCCTAAAATTTGACACATTACTATACAGACAAAATGTCTACGAGCATCAAAGCCCAACCCAAACAATAAATAATTTTACAACCCTCTTTACATAAACCTTAAGAACCATAAAAACGATAAATGGTTTACTGAGAAAACCTTCCACAGAAGCAGGACACCTTTTAAGATATAACAGCAGGAACCACTCACAATTTCTCTTTCTGAATAAAACATTAAAAACCATCTTTAAGGTATTACAAAATTTCAGTGACAAGTAATGGCACATCAGATGTGCGCAGAAACTACAACTCAGATCGAGCCTGAATGAAAGCTGAAAGGAACGGTGAAGAAGGGAGGACGGACGCCTCTGCGTCACCGGGAACAAATAATAAAATACTCAACTTCAATTCGCCGGAGAACTGGAGGTTACGATTGACACTGGCCGTCCCCAACGCGTCGTCCCCCCAGTTAAACGACCAGCTACAAGGGACGACGCGCACAGCTTATTACACCACTGAAACAACAACATAAAACCACACAGCAACTGGGAAGTATCCAGAGTAACAAATCTTTAAACCATTAGAAAAATTTCAAAACTGGAATACGGCCACAAGGGACCCACAAGCCATTAACCATTTTAAATATCTGCAAAACTTTGTCGTTAATAACTTGTGCAGGCAGGCTTATTGCTGCCACAGCAGGGACTGACAATAAATATATATGAACCTGGTAACAGTGCTAAAGCACGCACTCGTAGCTTAACTCGTAACATAACCCAGAGCAGATTACATTTATTATATAAGCCCCAGAGCCAATTATTTATATTATATACATACATTAAAACAAGTTTTACATTACCTCGGTTCCGAGAGTTCCGGGGCCTGTACAGAAAATTGGAGTAGAGATCAACATAAAAATAATTTCCGCCTTTTTTATTGCTCATGAAAACCACACATTGCGTGTTGTACCACCATACAGCGAGACCTTCAGAGGTGGCGGTCCAGATTGCTGTACACACTGGTACCTCTAATACCCAGTAGCATGTCCTCTTGCATTGAAGCATGCCTCTATTCGTCGTGGCATACTACCCACAAGTTCATCAAGGCGCTGTTGGTCCAGATTGTCCCACTCGTCAACGGCGATTCGGCGTAGATTTCTCACAGCGGTTGGTGGGTCACACCGTCCATAAACAGCCCTTTTAAATCTATCCTAGGCCTGTTCGATACGGTTCATGTCTGGAGAATACGCTGGCTACTCTGGGCGAGCGATGCCGATATCCTGGAGAATGTCATACACAAGATGTACACGATGGGGGCGCGAATCGTCATCCATGAAGACGATTGCCTCGCGAATATACTGCTGATATGGTTGCTCTATCGGTCGGAGGATGGCACTCACGTATCGTATAGCCGTTAAGGCGCCTTCCATGACCACCAGCGGCTTACGTCGGCCCCACATAATGCTACCCCAAAACAGCAGGGAATCTCCACCTTGCTGCAGTCACTGTCTAAGGCGTTCAGCCTGACCAGGTTGCCTCCAAACACGTCTCCGATTGATGGTTCATATGCAACACTCATCGGTGAAGAGAACGTGGTGCGAGTCCCAAGTGGTCCCTTCGGCATGTTATCGAGCCCTTCTGTACTGCGCTGCATGGTGTCGTGGTTTCAAAGGTGGACGTCGCCATGCACATTGGGAAGTGAAGTTGCGCATCATGCTGCCTATTGCGCACAGTTTGAGTCGTAACATGACGTCCTGTGGCTGCACGAGAAGCATTATTCAACATGTTGGCGTTGCCGTCAGGGTTCCTACGAGCCATAATCCGTAGATAGCTGCCATCAACTGCAGTAGCAGCCATTCGGTGGCCTGAGCGAGGCATGACATCGACAGTTCCTGTCTCTCTGTATCTCCTCCATGTCCGAACAACATCACTTTAATTCACTCTGAGATACCTGGACCCTTGTTGTGAGACCTCCCTGGCACAAAGTAACAATGCGGACGCTGTCCAACCGCGGTATTGACCGTCTAGGCATGGTTGAACTGCAGACAACACGAGACGTGTACCTCCTTCCTGGAGGAATGACTGGAATTGATCGGCTGTCGGACCCCTCTGTCTAATAGGCGCTGCTTATGGATGGTTGTTTACATCTTTGGCCGATTTAGTCACATCTGAGAACAGTCAAAGGGACTGTGCCTATGATACAATATCCGCAGTTAACGTCTGTGTTCATGAGTTCTGGGAACCGGGATGATTCCAATTTTTTTTTTATGTGTGTAGATAGTCGTTTTTCGAAAAATGGTTCAAATGGCTCTGAGCGCTATGGGACTAATCATCTGAGGTCATCAGTCCCCTCGACTTAGAGCTACTTAAACCTAACTAACCTAAGGACATCACACACATCCATGCCTGAGGCAGGATTCGAACCTGCGACCGTAGCAGCAGCGCGGTTCCGGACTGAAGCGCCTAGAACCGATCGGCCACCACGGCCGGCTTAGTCGTTTTTACATCGCTCTGTTTTTGAGTGGAACAGGAGAGAAAGTGAATAGTAGTGGTACAGCTGTCATGGAGTTTCACATGAAACTCGGAAGACATGCTACTGAAATCTTCCTGTTACTAAAAGATGTGTGTGACGAAGAAACTTTATCACATATACCAGTTTTAGAGTGGTTCAGAAGTTTCCAAGATGGCCGAGAAGACGTTTAAGATGACTTCCAGTAGGTAATCTGATTCGAAATGACCATGAGTTGAGTATTCGATCGATTGCTGAAACTGCAGGCGTTGACAAACAATGTGTAAGGCAAATTTTATATAATCGTAATTTTGTAGTCGAAGTTCTGTCCGCGTTTTCTGTAACAATTCATATGTTTCTGGATGGGGTCGCCTTTAGCAAAACACAATTTTGTTTTTTATCCCAATCCTGGTTCACTGCAGTTGCAGCATCATCAGTGGCTTTTATTTTATGGCTGCTAAACATAATGAATGTTCTTTACTGTCTGCATACATGTAAATATTAGTTTTTAAACCATGTACAACTTAATACAGACGAATTATTTAAGCAAATATAGTGATATCGAAACTGTTATGGATATGCCTGAAATTAATTAATTCTGTGGGGAAGTTTCTGTCTGTCTGTCTGTCTATCTCTCTCTCTCTCTCTGTGTCTGGCGGTGTGTGTGTGTGTGTGTGTGTGTGTGTGTGTGTGTGTGTGTGTGTGTGTTTGTGTCTATTTACAACTATGTTTTACTTATGTTTTCTTTTTTACGCATCTTCTTCACTGTGAAGTTCTGGATATTGAGTTGTCACTGTCACTGTTTCACTGTTTACCAGCTGTTAAGGCAAAAGCAGCACAGCCCCCCACAAAAACTGATAACTGATGGGCAACATCAAATACGGAAAGCCATAACTGAAGGAAAACAAGTAATAAATGAATACACAGCTCTCTGCAATGGAACTCTGTTCTCTTCCCTCAAAGAATTATTGGATAGCACCAACTTATAGAGCCCCCCCCCCCCCACTCCCCCACCCCCGCGCAACAGACACATTAATTGTAATAATAATAATAATGAAAAATCCTCAAACCTACTCTCTCTCTTTTTACACACACACACACACACACACACACACACACACACACAAAGCATAGACACCTCTGAAAGATTTAGAACAATTGCCAGGAACACCTCCAGCTGTTCCACTGTCAGTCACCTTCAACTGTTCGACTGTCCACCATATTGTTTTAACAGTTGGCAAACAGTGAAACAGTGACAGTGGCAGCTCAATATCCAGAACTTCACAGTGAAGAAGAGGAGGAAAAAAGAAAACATAACTCAAACATAATGTAAATAGACACACACACACACACACACACACACACACACACACACACACACACACACACACACACATACACACACACGCAGCCTTCCACATCGAATTAGTTAATTTCAGACATAGCCGTAACAGTTACCAAATCGTAATTTTTGTTTAAATAATTCGTGTATATTAAGTTGTGTGCGGTTGCAGATGACAAACTGTGAAAGAAAACAGTCATGTAAAAACATAAGACATCTTGGAAAGCACACTGTGGTGTCACCGCCAGACACCACACTTGCTAGGTGGTAGCTTTAAATCGGCCGCGGTCCAATAGTACATGTCGGACCCGCGTGTCGCCACTGTGTGATCGCAGACCGAGCGCCACCACAAGGCAGGTCTCGAGATACGGAATAGCACTCGCCCCAGTTGTACGACGACTTTGCTAGCGACTGCACTGACGAAGCCTTTCTCTCATTTGCCGAGAGACAGTTAGAAATAGCCTTCAGCTAAGTCAATGGCTACGACCTAGCAAGGCGCCATTAGCCTTACATAGTTTGATAGTTATCGTATGAAATGTCTCATCAAGAACGATGTATACAACAAGGATTAAAAGTTAAGTAATAGCAGCTACGTACTTTTCTTGCTACCATTTATTACGTATCCTGTTTCAGACCATCAAGTCCGCCTGCTTGCTTTATGGCCGCCTCCCTTAAATAATGTGCGTAGTGTCGGCAATCTGTCAACACTACACACACCATGTGGTAAAAATATATGAATTTCATAATTTTATGTGTTTCTTCAAAAATCTTTAATTACGATTTTAGAAACTAGTATTTTCATGTACACACACAGTAAAGAACATTATGTTGACAGCCATAAAATAAAAGCTCACTGATGACGCTGCAACTGCTGAGACATATTTGGGATAAGAAACAAAATTGTGTTTTGCTAAAGGTGGACCCCATCCAAAAACATATGTATTGATATAGTCAGTTTAACATGATAAAAGAGAGTGCGAAGATGGTGGCAAAGATTCTAATGGTCGACAAAAAAGAAGCTCGTGCAAATGTAACCGACAGTTTAAATACTATTTAAAGTCATCCAGACTTCTGGTAAACAGTGTGACGAACCACGAGTGTGGTTTTTCACTTACGATAGAGAATCTAAGCGCCAATGCTGAACTGGAAGGGTCCAACTTCACTGTCAGTTAAAAAAGCTCGAATGAGCAAATAAAGACTCAACGATGATTTTCTTTATATTCATGAAACTGCTTATCTTCACTGTGTTCCTGAAGATGAAAATACTAATCAACACTACTATCTTGCTCATCTCCGTGAGGAAATAATTAAAAAAAAATACATGAATTTTACAAGTACAGCATCTCAGTGTCAGACTACCCACATTATTCGCCAGACCTAGCACTATTTGACTTTTATCTATATCTAATCAGATATATATTAACAGGAACAAGATTTCAGTCCAATGAAGCAGTGAAAGAAAAACGGGTAAGCGACATCAAGGAGCTCATAGAGGAGGACTTCCAGCACAGTTTCCATCAACGGAAAATTAGCAAGGAGCGTTGTAGGGGCAGAGGAAAGGAGTACGAGATCTGTTTAAAAATTACAGAACGTTCGTAATTTTGCTACAATCGTGTTTTGGACCGAAATGCGGTTGGCATCCCTGAACACGTCTATATTTAATGTACAACTGCCGGAAGTTTAATTGTTATACGTGTCTTAGTTATTGTTATTGTTATTATGCAGTATTGAGCAGAACGTTGTGTCGCAGAGTTTGCGAATTTCGAGGTGGCAGAGTTAGAGGAACAGAGCGTCTGCATTAAATTTTGCGTGAAACTCAAGAACATCTTTACAGAGACACGCGAAATGATGCAGGAAGCCTACGGTGATGAGTGCTTTCGCCGTTCTAGGTGTTACGGATGGTTCATACGGTTTAAAAATGGCCGGACGGAATTTATAGATGACCCTCGTCAAGGACGCCCTTCGACGTCTATCCACGACGCTCATGTCAGGTACTTCAACGAAATTGTGCGTACCAATCTAAGACTGACTGTCCCCGAGGTTGCAGAAGAAATAACATTTCAGTTGGATCGTGTCATGAAATCCAGACGCAGCATCTTGGAATGCATCGTGTTCCCGCCAAGTTCGTCCCACGACTAACGGAGTCAAAATCAGAAAGACCTTAGCCTTGCAATCTGTGAAGAGCTTTTGGATCGTACAAATGTGAACGAGATGTTCGTTAAGAGAATCATAACAAGTGATGAGACGTGGGTTTGCGGTTATGATGTTGGGACCGAGGATGTTCAGACAGTGGATCGGGGAAGGTTCTCCAAGACCAAAATAAGCTCGTCAGGTTAGGTCAAATGTCAAAGCCATGCTGATAATTTTTATTTGACTTTGAAGGATTAGTTCATCACGAATTCGTACCACACGGACAAATTGTTACGACGCCTGCGAGAAAATGTAAGAGCGGCCTGAAATCTGGCGGAATAATTCATGGCCCTCGCATCTCGATAAACTACCCTCACCTTCATCCCAGTTGGTGCGTGACTGTCGCACAAGACACGAAATCACTGTGCTGCCTCATCCTCCATACTCTCCAGACATAGCCCCTGTGGACCTTTTTTCTAAATTCCGGTGTTGAAAACCTCGCTGAAAGGACGAAGAATTTCTAGAATAGGCGAGATAAAAGAAAATTCGCAGACGGCGCTTCGCGCGTTACTGCACAAGGCGTACCAAGACTGCTTCCGGAAGTGGAAACGGCGTTAGAAATGGTGTATCAATTATGGAGGAGAGTATTTCATAGGCGATCATGCACAATAACTAAAAGTAAAGCGTAGAAAAAATTTGTGGACAAAGTTCCGAATTTTTTGAACGGACCTCGTATTCGGGAGGATGACAATAAGTAAATATGTATGTTTCTGAAATAAAATGTTTTGCAGCAACAGTGACGTTATTTTACAGCCCACACCTCGTATGCTCTCCCAGCATCTATTATTTAATATCTACGTTCTTCAAAATTATATAACTCTCTAGACAACTGAACTACTGAAATCTTTCGAAAATGTGATCTCCAGTTACAGTTCAATAAGTCACAGCTGCAAAATACTAACGCCAATTCTTTACAGACGAATGGAAAAACTGGTAGAAGCCGACCTCGGGGAAGCTCAGTTTCGAATCCGTAGAAATGTTGGAACACGTGAGGCAATACTGACTCTACGACTTATCTTAGAAGACTGATTAAGGAAAGGCAAACCTACGTTTCTAGCATTTGTAGACTCTTTTGGCTAGAAGACTGTATTTTCAGCATAATCTCCGACCGCTGCGACGATCTTACGCCACCTTACTGGCAGGATCTGTCTGCCCACACGGTATCACTCTGGTGGTCAATATCGGAGCCAACGTGTTGCTGCATCAATAACCTGCGCATCATTCACGCAGTACTTCCAGCAGAGTGCATCTTGTATTAGGCAAAACATATGGAAGTAAGAAGGTCCGAGATCCGGGCTGCACGGAGGATGACGAACAACAGTCCAGAGACGTTTTGTGAGCTCCTCCGGGTGCCAGCCTTGTGTGAGGCTTTGAGTTGTCTTGGAGAAGGAGAAGCTCACATTTAGCAGCGACAAACACACTAAAGTCGTTTCTTCAACTTCCTGAGGCTAGCGCAATGCACTTCAGAGTTAATCGTTGCACCATGAAGGAGGAAATGAAACAGGATTACCCCTTCCGAGTCACAGAAGAGCGTCGGCTTGTGTTTACCAGCTGAGGATGCGGCTTTGAACTTTTCGTAGGAGGACAGTTGGTATTGATCCAATAAATAAGCAATGAAGGGAAAGGTGGAAGGAGCATATAGAGGATCTATACAGGGGCGATGTTCTTGAGGACAATATTATGGAAATGGAAGAGGATGTAGATGAAGATGAAATGGGAGATATGATACTGCGTAAAGAGTTTGGCAGAGCACTGAAAGACCTAAGTCGAAACAAGGCCCCGGGAGTAGACAACATTCCATTAGAACTACTGATAGCTTTGGGAGAGCCAGTCCTGACAAAACCCCATCTGTTGAGCAAGATGTATGAGACAGGCGAAATTCTCTCAGACTTCAAGAAGAATATAATAATTCCAATCCCAAAGAAAGTAGGTGTTGACAGATGTGAAAATTAACGAACTATCAGTTTAATAAGTCACAGCTGTTAAATACTAACGCGAATTCTTTACAGACGAATGGAAAAACTGGTAGAAGCCGACCTCGGGGAAGATCAGTTTGTATTCCGTAGAAATGTTGGAACACGTAAGGCAATACTGACCCTACGACTTATCGTAGAAGAGAGATTAAGGAAAGGCAAACCTACGTTCCTAGCATTTGAAGACTTAGAGAAAGCTTTTGACAATGTTGACTGGAATACTCTCTTTCGAATTCTGAAGGGGGAGCGAAAGGCTATTTACAATTTGTACAGAAAGCAGATGGCAGTTATAAGAGTCGAGGGACATGAAAGGGAAGCGGTGGCTGGGAAGGGAGTGAGACTGGGTTGTAGCCTCTCCCCGGTGCTATTCAATCTGTATATTGAGCAAGCAGTGAAGGAAACAAAAGAAAAGTTCGGAGTAGGTATTAAAATCCATGGAGAAGAAATAAAAACTTCGAGGTTCGCCGATGACATTGTAATTCTGTCAGAGACAGCAAAGGACTTGGAAGGGCACTTGAATGGAATGGACAGTGTCTAGAAAGGAGGGGTATAAGATGAACATCAACAAAAGCAAAACGAAGATAATGGAATGTAGTCGACTTATGTCGGGTGATGCTGAAGGAATTAGATTAGGAAATGAGACACTCAAAGTATTTAAGGAGTTTTGCTATTTGGGGAGCAAAATAAATAATGATGGTCGAAGCAGAGAGGATATAAAATGAAGACTGGCAATGGCAAGGAAAGCGTTTCTGAAGAAGAGAAATTTGTTAACGTCGAGTATTGATTTAAGTGTCAGGAAGTCGTTTCTGAAAGTATTTGTATGGAGTGTAGCCATGTATGGAAGTGAAACATGGACGATAAATAAGAGAATAGAAGCTTTCGAAATGTGGTTCTACAGAAGAATGCTGAAGATTAGATGGGTAGATCACATAACTAATGTGGAGGTATTGAATAGAATTGGGGAGAAGAGGAGCCTAGAAGAAGGGATCGGTTGGTAGGACATGTTCTGAGCCATCAAGGGATCACCAGTTTAGTATTGGAGGGCAGCGTGGAGGGTAAAAATCGTAGAGGGAGGCCAAGAGATGAATACACTAAGCAGATTCAGAAGGGTGTAGGCTGCAGTAGGTACTGGGAGATGAAGAAGCTTGCACAGGGTAGAGTAGCATGGAGAGCTGCATCAAACCAATCTCAGGAACTGAAGACCACAACAACAACAACAACATAGACTGCCGTTTTGTTTCCGGTTCGAAGTGTTGAACCCATACTGCGTCGCCTGAGACGATGTTCAACGAAAAATTGCCTCGGGCAGCCTCGTAACATGCAAGCATTTTCGCACTTCGATGCTCCCTATGAATTTCTATTGGGCGGCGATGAACCCGGTGGACAAACACCTCCGAGTACCCCATCATGGTGGACGAGCCTGCCGGCTCTTCCAACAGAGGCGTCCAGTTGAGAAGCGAGGTGTTTGACTGTGATCCGTCGACCACATCGAATGAGAGTTGTAACTAACCTGTTTCTAAGGGGTTATGACGTTAAGATTAGGGTCGCCACCGACTCTAACCATACAACTAATCAAAGGTTTGGCCGAGTCGGAAAATAAATTAATTTGATCACAGTCCAAAACTCATAAAAATGCATACGTCGTGATATCGCTCATAGGGGATGCGATGTAATTAATAGTGCACTGTTCACGAGAATTAAACATTTAAAATAAAATAGAAAATGCATCAACACTCCCAGCAACACACCTGAAAATAAGACTTAATCTAAAGCATTTGTTTTAAAATAAAAGGGGGAACTAATCACTGAACCTGTGCGTAAGGAAACGCGTTGGACGTGCTAACGGGAAAGCTACGACGTGAGTAGCTTAGGTGCAAAAACGTAATCTCGGAATACAGGAGAAAACTGTGAATAAAATCATTTATTCCTAAGACATGGATGTGAGGCATGTACACAATTCCTGATAACATGAATTCCCAAAAACATTAAAGAAAAGCATCGATACATTCACCGTTATAATCTACACCTAAAATCATTGGTGTGAATCATTCAAATGGTTCAAATGGCTCTGAGCACTATGCGACTTAACTTCTGAGGTCATCAGTCTCCTAGAACTTAGAACTAATTAAACCTAACTAACCTAAGGACATCACACACAGCCATGCCCGAGGCAGGATTCGAACCTGCGACCGTAGCGGTCGCGCGGTTCCAGACTGTAGCGCCTAGAACCGCACGGCCACTCCGGCCGGCTGAATCATTCGTACAACTGCTGTTGCCTGATGACTGATCGCAATAACTCATGAAACGGTACACGTTTCGCGGTACACCCGCGTGCCCACGTGATTTGTGGAGGCGCAATTTCTAGGTATCGAGGCCAAGTTGCAACAATATCACAGCACGTAATCATGAACAGTTAACATTCTTTAAAACACACATGAAATCGGACAGTTAGTGATGACGGTAGACCAACAAACTCTAATGTCCAACCACGTGGTTGGCTCCCTACGGACGAAAGATACATAAAGCAAGGAAAATTTACGAGAAGGCAAAGCTATTAATATCTAGAAAAATAAAATCTTATACAGGCGTATCTGAAGGCAAACAGACATTCATACAGTAGCGAGTGCTCACTTCTTATCGACACATTTGCGTGGCGCTCTTCAGGCGGATCCAAGTCTGCTACAGAAATTTACTAAAAGAAAAATGTGGCAAAGTCTTGCATTCCCTGCTGCGACAAGGCAAAGCAATCTTTCAGAGCTGCAGAGCGAGACGAAAAGCTAACAGATTTCCTCTCGCCAAGTAGCAACGCACCACGCGATCAGTCTAACTCACCCTTCTACGACTGGAGCACAGCTGTGGACGCATCCCGTACCGGCGGCAGACTGCCTCCCTTTTTCTTCTCCAGCCTCTTCCACGCTCTGCGTGGCCCGGAAAACCCAAAGATGCCATTTGCGCCGCCAACCTAACGCAGGTGGATTTCTTACAAGTAGCGCAAACCTCTTTGCCTACTTGACCACTACCAGAGTTGGCTATTCTGTACAACTGCCGCTGAATCTGTATGACTATCGCAGATTTTCTGCAGCAGACTACACCACCGTCTAGCAACGTGACACACGACCACATTCATTCAATCACACCACTATGAGAGTCATGTGAAAAGAGAAACAAGGAAAAGAAAGAGAAATGGTAGTGAAAATGGGCTACCAGACTAATGAAAGGTGGCTACAGGACCCTTTCAGAGTGTCCGCACATTCCAACATTGCAGAAGTCACAGCTGTGTGCGGCAGACCGACGCGACCTTGTTGCGATGACGACACAGGCCTCGCCCAACGACTCACCGTGCTTTTGTTTGCTGCCAGGTCTCTGGACTGACGCCAAAAATAACTGAATGACAGCTCTCTGCTTCGAACGCACCTGCGTTACAGACGCCATTTTCAACACTGCGTGCAGTGCCGCCACCTATCGAAACCTCATGTAACTCTAGGGACTGAAGTGGGAATATTCTACAACGTGCCATAATAAATGGAGCATTTTTTTTACCAGAATTCGCCGAGGAAATGATTGTATTGCATTACGTATTGAGCCCCGCTCGTATGTTGAACTTAAAAGTTTGACTGATTGCACGACTGCGTCGCCGTTCCGTACCGCACCTGGACATGCCGCACCATCGTTTATTGGTTCACCAACATTACGATCGCAGTCTTCTTAATCACCTCTGTCTACCTAGACTACTTCGCGCTCGGGCATTAAGCGACGCCGGCCGGTATGCCGAGTGGTTCTAGGCGCTTAAGTCTGGAACAGCGCGACCGCTACGGTCGCAGGTTCGAATTCTGCCTCGGGCATGGATGTGTGTGATATCCTCAGGTTAGTTAGGTTTAAGTACATGGTGGCGCACGAAATGTGTTAGCAATTGAAACTTCCTGGCAGATTAAAACTGTGTGCCGGACCGAGACTCGAACTCGGGACCTCTGCCTTTCGCGGGCAAGTGCTACCATCTGAGCTACCGAAGCACGACTCACGCCCGGTACTCACAGCTGTACTTCTGCCAGTATCTCGTCTCCCACTTTCCAAACTTTACTGAAGCTCTCCTGCGAACCTTGCAGAACTAGCACTCATGAAAGAAAGGATATTGCGGAGACATGGCTTAGCCACAGCCTTGGGGATGTTTCCAGAATGAGATTTTCACTCTGGAGCGGAGTGTGCGCTGATAAGAAACACAGTTTTAATCTGCCAGGAAGTTACATATCAGCGCACACTCCGCTGAAGAGTGAAGACCTCATTCTGATTTACCAATTGTTTCTTTCACAGTTTACGACGCACATTAGATATCCCGCTGGGATCTCTACAGCAGTACCAGCAGAGCTTGGAAAAACAGATGAGTTACGAAATGACGTGTAATTCACGATACTGCCGCTAGGAGACTAGTAAGCAGCAATGGCTGACAATGGAAGACTGACGACACAGCAACGATCGGCAATTGTGTTACTTTTTCATGAAACGAAAAGCCTTGTTGCGACTCAGAGGCGTTTTTGACAACAGTTTAACACACAATGGATCCCTTGCAAGAAGACCATCCACAGGTTGTACGATAAATTTGTACAGGAAGGAACAGTATTGGAAGTGAAGCGACCTCGGCCTAAGCCTGTTTGTTCGCCGGAGAATATTGAAGCGGTACGAGTTGCTGTACAGAGAAGTCCCGGAAAATCGTGTAGAAAGGCAGCAGTGCAACTGGGAATATCCAGACGCTCCATTCAACGCATTCTTAAAAGTGACCTCCATATGTACCGATACAAGATAACCTGTGCACAGAAGCTCACTGAAGAACACAAGCAGCAGCAGAGACTACTGTTTGCTCAGTGGGCGGGGGAAAGGGAAGAAACTCTCAACAACATTTGGTTTTCAGACGAGGAGCATTTTCATTTAGACGGTGTGGTTAGCAAGCAAAATGTACATTTTTGGGGCACTGAGAACCCACAAGTGCTTCATGAACGACAACATTATGCTCCGAGGATTACAGCGTGGGCAGCAATTTCCAGGCACGGACTTACTGGACCCTTTTTCTTTGAAGAAACTGTGAACAGCGAGCGTTATTTGAGCATGCTTCGCAATAGCTTCATTCCACAGCATATTGCTACTGCCTTATTCTTCAACACATGCAAGATGGAGCAAGGCCACAAACTGCAAACAGTGTGTTGCAGGTTTTATACGAGCATTTCGACATGCGAATCATTTCACTCAGGTTTCCAGGTCGCTTCAATGACGGACAAAATTGGCCCCCCAGTAGTCCAGACCTCAATCCATGTGACTTTTTTTTTGGGGGGGGGGGGTGCCTAAAGGAAAAAAAAATTCCCGAAACGTCCACGTGATTTAATGGAGCTCAGAAGACTTATTCTTCAAGCTTGCAGTGAAATTATGGAAGACATGTGCCGCAGGGTAATCACTAACTTCAGTATTCGTTTGAAGAAAGTTAGGAAACGAAATGGTGGACGTATTGAGCATATGCTGAGTTAGAACAAATCTCCATGGGCTGCTCTTCATTGTAGTATATGTTCCTTTCAGATTGTATTGACAATAGAGTTTATATTCAAAAACAAAATAGTAACACACTTCGTGCGCCACCCTGTAGTTCTAAATTCGAGGGGACTGATGCCCTCAGATGTTAAGTCCCATAGTTCTCAGAGCCATTTGGCGACTGTTGAGGGGCGGAGCGAATGACAAACAAACTCTACGCCCGAATGTTCAAAACCTGTACGTACAAAACGTTACAGCTTCGTGACATCAGAATTACGGCCCAAATTTTGAGTGGTATCTATTGCTGGGGACGATATCTAGCAAGTGCGCTTTTTCTCTATAAAATATACAGTCAGGTTGGTGAAGTCCACTTGTCAGGTAGTCTCTCCTATTCATAACAATACGTACCCCGTTCCTATGCATTGTAATTTCGACCGCTGGACGGAGAGATTTCTGTGGCTGATTCTATAAAGTGTGTCTGATCATGTTGCAAGAACTAAATTGCGTAGAGTCTTACCTCCATGTGGGTACCATTACCTGGAAACATTTTTTTTATTTTTATTTTTTATTTTTTTATTTCTTACAGTCTCTATCTTCATTTTCAGATTTTGCCGTCTACATGTCTCTCCAATACCATGGAAGTTAACCCTGATGTCTTAACGCGTCATTCTGCCCCTATTTCTTGTGAGTAACCGTAAGTTCCTTTCTTCAACGATTCTGCGAAGAACTTCCTCTTTCCTTACCTTACCAGTCAACTTAATTTTCAACATTCTTCTTCTTTCACGCAGACCATTGCTCTGCCCAATACGTACCGTCTCGTAAATTTATTCCTTAAACTATGATCTATGTTTTAGATTAGTAGGATTTCCCCTTTTGCTAAGCTAATCTGCTTCTTATGTCCTCCTTGCTTCGCGCGTCATGGGTTATTTTGCTTCCAAGATAGCAGGATTCGTACATCTACTTCGTGATCACCAATTCGCAGCGATCGTGGCTTATGCTGAAAATACACCGTTGTAGCCAAAAGAGTGGGCAACATTAAGATTTGATTTTCCGCTATAGTACTCATTTCTGCTAATTCTCTTTAGTTTCATTTTTCTTTGGTTTACCCACCATCCATATTCTGTACTCATTTGACAGTGCATTCCATTCAACATGGCAACTGACGCGTTTTCAAATCTTCCGAACTGCAGCATCGTTCGACAAATTCTAAGTCGCATTGCTACCAGCTATTGTCTTTACGTACTACAATATCGTGATTACGTTAAGGGCCTCGATCTCTGTGGTACAGCAATCGGTTATAAATGATTCACCATTATACTTTGGTGGTTTTGATAGAAACTTACTAGTGATTTTTATTTTCCCTGATGTACTATTATTCATACTATGCTTGCCGTTTATTAAGTTGCGCGATTTATGTATGAGCTGCTCATTTATGTTTTTTTTTTTCATTATTCTAGTCAGCTAGCGTTCGACCATTAGTTGATTATTTGGGTCATGAATTTGTTTGTAACAAGGCGTAGTTTCACTGATTTAGCGCTTCATAGTTCTACTTATAGTAGTAGTTGGCTAATTGGTTTCAGCCTATTTGTGTTTTTAGCGTCAGCAATTTAGACTAAACTTCACGTCCATTTCCCTGTTGTTTTCTCTTTACGTTCTGTCCAAACTTCCCTCATTCGTGTGCCGTGTTCCTGTTTCCGTTCTTCGGTCCACTTTAGGTCCTTACATAATTTGAGCATTACCCTTCATTTCAAATGCTGGTACATGTGGAAGGGTATATTAGTATTTCTGTGCGTAAGTGGCACAAAAGCAATAATAATAGTGTACATGATTACGCCCTTTAGCCAACACAAACAGAAAGCTGCTGTATCGTAGTATAGGCAGAGGCATATTATGTTGGCTATTCTTCCATGTGCTATCTCATTAAAATCAGAGGAACGAAACTCGTACATTACATGTCATCCAACATGTATTATTACAAATTACGGTACAAAGCCCAAATTATAGAAGATTATGTCAGACCTTTTAATAAGATGCGTTAGTTGCCTATAAAATGAAACAGTGGTGATACAGTCGTAAATGCGTCATGTGGAACATTAGACCAGTAAGACTCATCTTCGCCAAGTCTAACGATAGAAACTAGAAGTTCGGAGGGGGTGTGTATCTTATACATTAAGCTTAAGAAGGGATTGACCGAAATTCCACTCCTAAGGGGGTGATATAGGGTAGGGTGTAATGTATGTCGCCATTAAGGGAATTTTGAAACGAGAGATACGAGAGCTGGTATTATAAAATAATACATTTTTGGAAATTCAACCACTAAGGTGGTAAAATAGTTGGTGAACGTTTTTTCGAAAATAAATAATTTTGTAAGTAAGCTGTTTAGGTTTTTATGTTGGTAACGTCACGTAGTGCTCTGTATGAAAATCACTGGCAGTGCTATGTGCAGTCTGTGGCTGGTTGGCATTGTTGGAATATTTGCTATTGTAGTGTTTGGCAGTTGGATGTGAACAGCGCGTAGCGTTGCGCAGTTGGAGGTGAGCCGCCAGCAGTGATGGATGTGGGGAGAGAGATGGCAGAATTTGGAGAGCGGACGATCTGGACGTGTGTCCATCAGAGACAGTAAATTTGGAAGACTGGATGTCATGAACTGATATATATATTATGCCTTTTGAACGCTATTAAGGTAAATACTGTTGTGACTTGGCAAGACAGCCAAGTCACTATGAGAGGAAGCCGAAAAGCACGCGTTTAAACTCACGCAGGCTGGCGTGAGCTCTGGAACATGTCAGGGATATGAGACTAGCAAAAATAGTATGTATCTGTTGGAATACTTAACTTTAATCCATAATTGGTGAACATCGGTCTGATGGTACATGCATCACAAGTTAAATAGCAGTTGATAATGGTGCCTTGCTGGGTCGTAGCAAATAACGTAGCTGAAGGCTATGCTAACTATCGTCTCGGCAAATGAGAACGTAATTTGTCAGTGAACCATCGCTAGCAAAGTCGGCTGTCCAACTGGTGCGAGTGCTAGGAAGTCTCTCTAGACCTGCCGTGTGGCGGCGCTCGGTCTGCAATCACTGACAGTGGCGACACGCGGGTCCGACATATACCAACGGACCGCGGCCGATTTAAAGGCTACCACCTAGCAAGTGTGGTGTCTGGCGGTGACACCACAAATACATTATTTGTTCTCTATCAAAATCTTTCATTTGCTGACTACGCCGATCAGTAGTTAGTGCCTTCAGTAGTTAGAATCTTTTATTTAGCTGGCAGTATTGGCATTCGCTGTATTGCAGTAGTTCGAGTAACGAAGGTTTTTGTGAGGTAAGTGATTCATGAAAGGTATAGGTTATTGTTAGTCAGGGCCATCCTTTTGTAGGGATTTTTCAAAGTCAGATTGCGTTGCGTTAAAAATATTGTTTGTCAGTTTAGTGATGATCAGAATACGTAAAGAGAGAAATGTCTGTGTACGTTGAGTTCTGCTCAGCTGTTTGAAAACCAAATAACGTAAGAGGTTTATCAGCACAGTAATTCATTAATTTTTCTAAGGGGATGTTTCAAATTGATAAAGAACTACTGAAGGAATTTTAAGGCTACATCTATGACAGTTGGTATTTGACCTTTCGGTTAGAAATGAAAAAATATGTTTTTCATTGTGTCTGGAAATTCAGCCTCTAAGGAAGTACAGTAGGAGATGAAAATATTTAAGAAAATATATCGTTACATTTAAAAAATCTTAAAGGTAAATGTATGAAAACTGGTATTTTTCTTCTCGGTTAGATATAAAGATATATTTGTTGGGGAATGAAAGTTGCTATTTAAGTAAGTGCACAAGAATGCGAAAGGCATGACTAACAAAGACTTGGGACTGCAATTACCAGAATCGCATTTTGGTCAGAAGTACATTCGGGAAAGACCATTCTTAATATGGCGTTAATCTGCGTGAATAGCTTAGAAGGGTTTGCGATTTGTGAATAACAAAAAAATATGATTAAATAAAAACAATAAATCTCTGCAGACCATACAGCCTACGCGAGTTAAGCAGTGGGTGCTACGTTAGAATACCTTTCACTTTACCTTTTATAAGATGTTATAATAGAACGGGACCACCATAGTCAGATCACACTGTTATTCCGACAATACATGACAGTAACGATGTTAAAACCTACAGGTGTTATGTGACGACGAAGGAACCTGCTTTGGATTGCCGTTATGGGGCAACTAAATTCCTGTAAAACTTGATGCGAAATGGAAGGTGTAGCCACGCGGTTTGGGGCGCCTTGTCACGGATCGCGCGGCTGCCTCCCGTCGGAGGTTCGAGTTCTCCCTAGGGCATTGGTGTATTGTCCTTAGCGCAAGTTAGTTTAACTAGTGTGAATGGTTAGGAACCGATGACCTCAGCAGTTTGGTCGCATAGGACTTACCACAACTTTCCAATTTCCAAGTAGTAGCTACAGTTTTGCGGAAAATAGCCTCATCTAAATCTCACACTTTTCAAGTCTTATAGTACTAGCTGATACATAGGTTATACATCACGTGCCACGTTACGCTACAACGGCCTTGCCACGTGTTTAACACTGCTTCCTGCCCGAACGACGAAGTTAAGTAACGCTGGGCTCAGCTAGTGCTTGGATGGGTGACAGTCCTTGGGAAACCTGCTGCTGTTGGTTTCAAGGACGCGGATGTCGCCTTAAATGGCGTCAAACTGAAAGACTTGTACCGGGCCGTGGTGTCACACAACATTTACGTCCGTTTTTTATCATTAAATCCATGCCGCGCTTCCTTATGAAGCATATTAGATTAAAAACTAAAACCTTTGTTAGTGAACTATTAACAGTAGGAACAGAATATTTTAAATCAACATAGGCTTCCACACATAATACGCTGACCGGAAGTCCTAATACATCGTGATACATAAAATATCCAAATTCCGTATATCTCTTATGTGGTGCTGCAAGATAAACTTTACCTAGGAGAAACAATACAGATTACAGGCAGAAATAAGGTATCTAATGAAGAGAGAAGAGCGAAACTAGAGAAGCCCTACAATAAGAAAGCTATCTCACGAAAGGCCAAGCTGCGACACTACGAGACCACAGTAGTACAAGGACGAGTCAAACAGATAGAGAAGACGGAACGAAAAATACTCAAAAAAGACGGGGTGCGGATAAAGAGGCCAGCTGAACAACTATACGAACACATAGAGAAAATAACAGACCAAATCAGGAAACGATGACTACAGTTTTACGGACATCTCAGCAGAATGGCACGACGTAGGATAACGAGACATATCTTGGACTGGGTTAGCACAAGGAAAAACAAGAAATGGATGAATGAAGTAAGAAATGACATGGAACAACTCAACATCACACAGGAAACAATACAAAACACTTCTTAGGAACCTGATCTGAAGAAAAAAACCACAAGAGACATCCCACAACGAACACAATGCACCGAACAGAGACGACAGTAAAACAGCCTAAGGATGAAGGAACACTGAGCGAACAGTAAAAAAGAGAAGCCAAAGAGGAAATAAGAGTTAACGAAAATTTTAGCAATAGGTGGCACCGTAAGTGTTTTAACGTAAATGTGGTCGACTGCAGATGATAGATGAATAGCAATACGAAGGCTAATGTTTGAGTTCCACATAACACCATCCGTACTGTTCAGTATTCATGACTGCACAAGTTCGACCGTCAACAGGTGTGGTACAGTTACGTTAGTAATCGTAGCACATCCTATAGGAAAAAATCGGTTTTTAATAGTCCTGAGGCAAAAAATCGCATAAAAAGCTAAGTGACATCGGTTTTTAATTGTCTTGTCGGCACAGAAGTGCATAAAAAGTAAAATGTCGGTTTTAATTGTCCTGGTACCAAGCTGAAACCGAGAAACAGTATATTCCGCAAAATATCGGAGTGTTTCGGTGTTCACATTCAGAACACGATGCGCAGTGAGTGCCTTCAGTTACGTTCGCAACTGGAGCAGTGAGTACATAATCTGTCAGGTAACCAAACAGCCAGAGGTGACATCAGTTAAGATCAGGCGATCTGGACGGCCAGGTTGTAGGGAAATGACGGCTGATAATTCCAGAATGCTTTTTCATTCCAGTCTCTGATCACAAATGAATTCTTTAGACGATGACCAGTTTCAGTCTGTAATGACCATCCTCAGATCTAAAATATATATAACTATATACATCTAGTGAGCAGTGTGTTTTTGAAAATAAAACAGCAATACGTATCACAATATACTGTCACACGCGAGGGAAATGTAGAGATAAAATATGGTATAACGTACCTTTTTCACACCATGTCCTAAAATGATACGGTCATAATGGCATCGTCAAAACATATAAATATAATCAGCATATCACCGTCACATAGATTTAAAATATGGTGTAGAATAGGCCACATCGTCCACATAGTGCTTATTGCCAACTAGCTACTGAAGTACAGTAGCATCCAGAAACCTGTTTGCCTACACCTTCCCTAGACGTCGCTACTGTGGGCTTGCTTATATGTAGTCATCATTTACGCAAAAACATAATCTGATAAAAGCACATTAGATAAAATGCATATAGCAGACTAATTAAAATTGATGATTATCATGGAAACCAATTGTGGTACATTAAAATATGAATGCAGTTACCCATGTAAAATTAATAAAAGAAATTCTTTTTAAGGTGAATTTACGGTCAACAATTTATCTGTACATTTCCCTGGTGTATGACATTATATTGTGATACATATTGCTGTTACAAAAGAAAAATTCGGAGTAGGTATTAAAATCCATGGAGAAGAAATAAAAACTTTGAGGTTCGCCGATGACATTGTAATACTGTCAGAGACAGCAAAGGACTTGGAAGAGCAGTTGAATGGAATGGATAGTGTCTTGAAAGGAGGATATAAGATGGACATCAACAAAAGCAAAATGAGGATAATGGAATGTATTCGAATTAAGTCGGGTGATGCTGAGGGTATCAGATTAGTAGTAAAGGAATTTTGCTATTTGGGGAGCAAAATAACTGATGATGGTCGAAGTAGAGAGGACATAAAATGTAGACTGGCAATGACAAGGAAAGCGTTTCTGAAGAAGAAAAATTTGTTGACATCGAGTATAGATTTAAGTGTCAGGATGTCGTTTCTGAAAGTATGGAGTGTAGCCATGTATGGAAGTGAAACATGGACGATAAATAGTTTAGGCAAGCAGAGAATAGAAGCTTTCGAAATGTGATGCTACAGAAGAATGCTGAAGATTAGATGGGTAGATCACATAACTAATGAACAGGTGTTGAAGAGGATTGGGGAGACGTTTGTGGCACAACTTGACTAGAAGAAGGGATCGGTTGGTAGGACATGTTCTGAGGCATCAAGGGATCACAAATTTAGCATTGGAGGGCAGCGTGGAGGGTAAAAATCGTTGAGGGAGATGAATACACAAAGCAGATTCAGAAGGATGTAGATTGCAGTAGGTACTGGGAGATGAAGAAGCTTGCGCAGGATAGAGTAGCATGGAGAGCTGCATCAAACCAGTCTCGGGACTGAAGACCACAACAATAACAACATTGCTGTTTTATGTTAAAAATGGTTCAAATGGCTCTAAGCACTATGGGACTTAAATTCTGAGGTCATCAGTCCCCTAGAACTTAGTACTACTTAAACCTAACTAACCTAACGACATCACACACATCCATGCCCGAGGCAGGTTCGAACCTGCGACCGTAGCGGTCGCGCGGTTCCAGACTGTAGCGCCTAGAACCGCTCGGCCACCCCGGCAGGCTTATGTTAAAAGACACACTGCTCACTAGATGTATATATTTTAGATCTGAGGATGGTCATTACAGACTGAAACCGGTCATCGTCTAAAGAATTCGTTTGTGATCATAGACGAGAATAAAAAAGCATTTGACTGTAATGGACCACTGTTTGTACACGCGATTATGTCGCAGTTGGTGATAGTTCCAGCATTTCTGAGATGCCTCTGCAGCAGCCGTTTCACCGGCTGTGCACAATCTTCGGAGGAGCTCCATCTTGCACAAAAACGATCCTACCAGCACATTCTCGCTCGTGTGGGGAGTGTGCGCAAAAGACTTTACCAACGACAGTACAGGTAAAAAGACTCACAGCACTTATCTCCTGCTATACGATAAACGATGCCGTCAACCTGCACCACACGGTCACCTTTGGAAAAAGTAGTGTTAGCGGTTGCTGTGGGTGTGGATTTTCCGTTGTCCATATTTTGCAATTCTCCGTATAGACGTATCCTTGAAAATTGGCTTCGTCTGTCCACAGAACGTTCCATGGCCATTCATTGTCCACTTCCCGTCGCCAAGAAATCCCAGTGCGAACATTTGTCATGCTGACAGACCAACAGGAAGCAACTCCTGAACATAGGCGACTTTGTTTGGATATCAGCGCAGGATGTTTCGTAGGTTTAATACACTAATGGCCACTAAAATTGCTACGCCACGAAGATGACGTGCTACAGACGCGAAATTTAACCGACAGGCGAAGATGCTGTGATATGGAAATATTAGCTTTTCAGAGCATTCACACAAGGTTGGCACCAACAACGTGTTGACATGAGGATAGTTTCCAACCAATTTCTTATACACAAACAGCAGTTGACCGACGTTGCCCGGTGAAATGTTGTTGTGATGCCTCGTGTAAGGAGGAGAAATGCCTACCATTACGTTTACGACTTTGATAAACGTCGGATTGTAGCCTATCGCGATTGCGGTTTATCGTATCGCGACATTGCTGCTCGCGTTGGTCGAGACCCAATGACTGTTAGCAGAATATGGAATCGATGGGTTCAGGAGTGTAATACGGAACGCCGTGCTGGATCCCAACGGCCTCGTATCACAAGCAGTCGAGATGACAGGCATCTTATCCGCATGGCTGTAACGCATCGTGCAGCCACGTCTCGATCCCTGAGTCAACAAATGGGGACGTTTGCAACACAACAACCATCTGCACGAACAGTTCGACGACGTTTACCGCAGCATGGACTATCAGCTCGGAGACTATGGCTGCGGTTACCCTTGACGCTGCATCACAGACAGGAGCGTCTGTGATGGTGTACTCAACGACGAACCTGGGTGCACGAATGGCA
Source organism: Schistocerca piceifrons (assembly GCF_021461385.2). Taxonomy (NCBI): domain Eukaryota; kingdom Metazoa; phylum Arthropoda; class Insecta; order Orthoptera; family Acrididae; genus Schistocerca; species Schistocerca piceifrons. The sequence continues at coordinate 71,907,118 of NC_060146.1, read as the reverse complement.
AAACGTCATTTTTTCAGGTGAATCCAGGTTCTGTTTACAGCAGCGTGATGGTCGCATCCGTGTTTGGCGACATCGCGGTGAACGCACATTGGAAGCGTGTATTCGTCATCGCCGTACTGGCGTATCACCCGGCGTGATGGTATGGGGTGGTTACAAGTCTCGGTCACCTCTTGTTCGCATTGACGGCACTTTGAACAGTGGATGTGTTACGACCTGTGCCTCTACTCTTCATTAGATCCCTGCGAAACCCTACATTTCCGCAGGATAATGCACGGCCGCATGTTGCAGGTCCTGTACGGGCCTTTCTGGATACAGAAAATGTTCGACTGCTGCCCTGGCCAGCACATTCTCCATATCTCTCACCAATTGAAAACGTCTGGTTAATGGTACCCGAGCAACTGGCTCGTCACAATACGCCAGCCACTACTCTTGACGAACTGTGGTATCGTGTTGAAGCTGCATGGGCAGCTGTACATGTACACGCTATCCAAGCTCTGTTTGACACAATGCCCAGGCGTATCAAGGCCGTTATTATGGCCAGAGGAGGTTGTTCTGGGTACTGATTTCTCAGGATCTATGCACCCAAATTGCGTGAAAATGTAATCACATGTCAGTTCAAGTATAATATATTGTCCAATGAATACCCGTTTATCATCTGCATTTCTTCTTGGTGTAGCAATTTTAATGGCCAGTAGTGTATTAATTTAATTTGTGGTAAGTTGCTATGGGACCAAACTGCTGAGGTCATCGGTCCCTGACCTTACACACTGTGGTGTCACAGCAAGGCACCACACTTGCTAGGTTGTAGGCTTCAAATCGTCCGCGGTCCGTCAGTACACATCGGATCCACGAGTCCCCACTGTCGACGCGAGCAGACCGAGCGCCGCCACTCGGCTGGTCTTACGAGACAAGCTAGCGCACTGGCCAGTTCTACAGCCGACTTTAATAGGAATGGTTCACCCGTTATAGCTTCAGAGATCTCATTTGCAGAGACGTTAGTTAGCAAAGTCTTCAGGTAAGTCAGTAGCTACGACCAAGCCAGGAGCCACATGCGGTTTATGCATTGACAATTGATCTACATTTTTGAAGCAATTAGGATTGTAGAGAAGTATTCGCAGATCAGTCTATAACTGCACTTGTAAATATTATTGTACAAAGTCAACATCGACGTTCACTGATGATGCTGAATTAAAGCTAAGTATTTAACTGTAATCATGTCTACTAACTTGCTAATCACCTAAGATGTTCCAGATACAGCCCGTCAAGTATAGTTCATTGCCTACGCGATCGACACGTGCAAATAATGGCCACACCTCGTGATCAGACTAAAGCCGTCTGCACACGGACCGTGCATCCGAACGTTGAGCGTTGGGCGTACCGAGTTTCTGACGTCATAGCGTGGAACAGCACGTTCGGGGGTCTTTCCGAACGTGCAGAGCAATATCTGGCATGTCAGATATTCTGAGCGTGCGTCTGAGCGGTGTCCAATGAGATGGCACAACGCCATCTACGTCACACGCGCGCCGTCGCCCTTCAGTACAGAGTTGTGAGGCGCCATATTGGCACTCAATTCAAGCCTACATGTATATATGCCGTTTCTGAGCACCAGCAAATTGAGAATCACTGGAAAACCCGTTGTTAACTGTGTGATTTGTTCCAATAAAATAATGAGAAACATCATATTCCTGGCAAAAGAATTATTGTAACTTGTGTATTATGGGAGTAGGCTATTTAAAGGCAGCGACACACTGAAGATCCACCCAAAACGCATTGTTGGCACAATTTGTTCTAATTAAATTTAGATTAGTAACATAATAATCTGCGATTAACATTTTCAGTCAGGGGTAAAAACCAACTTACGCTAAGGACAACACACACACACACACACACACACACACACACACACACACACACACCTATTCCCGAGGGAGGACTCAAACGTCCGACGGAGAGAGCCACGTGAACCGTGGCAAGGCGCCATTAGACCTCGCGGCTACCCCAGACGGCGTTTCATAAGATTTTATGCACCGTGTTCGCAGGCATGACCAACGTTCGCGCGATTCTCCGTACAGTGCATGTTTCCACACCACCGCTCGAGCCTTCCTCCACTACTATGGCCACATCTTCGACCGGCGTCGGATCAACTGTATTTTTCCACTCTCACGCTGCACTTCAGAAGAATATGTCTTTTGAAATTTTACTGCAGATCCTTAACAGACATCAGACTAATATATTTTTCCAATATCCTTTAGTGTTCGGAACTTACGGAACATATGCAAGACTACTAGCGCACTGTCACAGTAATTATAAATGAGATTTACCAGCAGGGCGCGATCCTTCATGGAGACAATAATTGTGGGCGTCTAGGACGTAAACTGACGAACAGCCTTGCGCCGCATGTCTGTTGGTGTGCATATTCTGGTGACTGCCGCGTTGTTTAGTGGTCACTTCTTTTTCATGACGTTTCCTCCTGCGCCAATTATTTGCTGTTCAAATTTGGTGTCATTGTGAGTAGTGGTCCTCTTTATACAGTGTTTTGAAACTTGAACGTTAATGAAAGACACCCTTTACACGTGAGAGCCGCTATGGTAACACCTGTTCCCGCCAGATCACCGAAATTAAGCACTGTCGGGCTGGGCTAACACTTGCAAGGGTCACTGTCCGGGTCTACCGAGTGCTGCTGCGAAGCGGGGTGCACTCAGCCCTTGTGAGGCTGATTGAGGAGCTACCTGATTCAGAAGTAGCGGCTCCGGTCACGAACACTGACAACGGCCGGGAGAGCGGCGTGTGCTGACCACACGCCCCTCCGTATCCGCATCCAGTGACGCAGAAAGGTCTGAGGATGACACGGCGGCCGGTCGGTACCGTTGGGCCTTCAACGGGTATACGGACGATGTTGTAAGGAGTGTGTCAGAACTCTCCAGTACATTCATTAAATACTGCATTGAGTATCGAAAAGCCGGCTGCTGTGGCCGAGCGGTTCTATGCGCTTCAGTCTGGAACCGCGTGTCCGCTACGGTCCCAGGTTCGAATCCTGCCTCGGGCATGAATGTGTGTGATGTCCTTAGGTTAGTTAGGTTTAAGTAGTTCTAAGTGCTACAGGACTGATGTTAAGTCCTATAGTCCTCAGAGCCATTTGAACCATTTTTAGTATCGAAAACAATGTTGCCAACTTAAGGCTGTTCTTTGCTCTGTGTATGACTGGAAATAAATAAGCACTCAGATATCGACAGTAACAATCTGAGGGCGAAACATGGGAGCGCGATTCCAAGCACTGCTGTGACACGAGTCAGTAGCGTTGGTCGAGAGCTCGGAGACAGAAGACATGTCACGCTGCCTTCACGTCGGTGATGGCAGACCTTAGCACACTCAAGGCCTGATTGCATTTATATGGCCAGGAAAGATTTAAATGGCTTATTTACGCTTTTTGAGAAAATTTTGGAACCACGATTTCGGGCAAAATTACAAGAAAGAATGAGAGAAGAGCAACATAGCTTCGGAACAGGAAGGTCCACGGTGGATCTAATTTTTGCTGTAAGACAATTGCAGGAACAGCACTATGAATATGGAATAGATCTACTAATGACCTTCCTGGACATTGAAAAATCGTATGAGAGTGACGTAGAAGCAAAGTGTGGAAAGTCCTGGAGAACGGAGGAGTAGCAAAAAAGATTATTTGAAGGATAAGTGAAATGTACCATGGAAGTGTGAGCTGTATGAAAGTGGGAGGAGAGAGATCAGCTTGAATTGAACAGAAGAATGGCTTGAGGTAGGGAAGTGCACTTTCACCAGTACTCTTCATTGTGGTGATGGATAACTTTTTCCAGTAGCACAAGTAATTGGTCAAAGGAAGATGGAAGCTATCGTGTTTGCAGATGATCTGATGATTCGGGGGAATAAGGAGAAGGAAGTACAAGAGCAGCTGGACGTATGGGAACGAAGAGTACAAGAATATGGAATGAAGTTTAGTATAAGTAAGAGTGAGATGATTATTACAACAAGAAAGAAGGAGAGAGGAACAACTGTAATAACAATTTGTGAGGAACGATTGAGGACAGTGGAGAGTTTCAAGTACGTAGGAAGCCTGATACAGGAAGATGGAAAAAACGACAGAGAAATAAACGAGCGGGGAAGAAAAGCAGAAGCATTTCGTAACAGTGTCAGAAGCCTGATATGGAGCAAGGATGTACTACAAATCATTAAAAAGGTTATATACCGGTCATACTATGTGCCAATCCTGACATATGCATCAGATACCTGCGTTATGAAAGGAAGAGAGAAAAGCAAAGTACAAGCTAGTGAGATGAAATTCTTAAGAAACAGTATTGGAGTGACAAAGATAGACAGGTTAAGAAATGAGACGATCAGACAGTTAATGAAGGTGGAACGATTACAGGACGAGATAGAGAATTCAAGGCTGAGATCGTGTGGACACGTTAAGAGAACTGAGGAGAAGAGTATACCCAGGAGGATACACGAGATGAAACTGGAAGGAAGAGACCAAGAGGAAGACCGAGAGAGAGATGGCTGATGCGTCCAGAAGAAAGGAGAAGGCTGGACCAAGGTGAAGACGGAGAGATGGTGGCAAGACGACGGAGAGGCCTATGTTCAACTCAGACCAAGGCAGAGGCTGGAAACTGTCCAAGATCATGATGATGAACTACGCTTGTAGACGGCATCCAAGGTAAAATTCGCAAGCACAGCGTAAAGCGCAATTTCAGGGTTAGGTTCTTGATTGTTAGTCCGCGTTTGCAATTATGTTTTGCTTGTCAGTTAAAGAAGCCGCCTTAACCTACAAATAATAATAATTATTCTGCACATCCCATTCATAAATATGGTATGGTTATTAAATGTTAATGTTACCTTGAAATAATTTGTTAATCTGGGACTGTGCCATTAATGATTGTAACGTATGTTAGGGGCTAGAAACGGCGGAGAGGCTCCGTCCCCGAAGTAGCAGCAGTGGTCCACAACCCCACGACGACTACCGCAGTCCACTTCGACCCTCCGCCGCCCCACACCGAACCACTCTTTCAGGGTTATTGCGCGGTTCAACCCCCTCTGTACCCACCCAGGGATCTTCTCACACCAGATGAGTGTAACCCCTATGTTTACGTGGTAGAGTAATGGTGGTGTACGCGTACGTGGAGAACTTGTTTGTGCAGCCATCGCCGACATAGTGTAGCTGAGGCAGAATAAGGGGAACCAGGCCGCATTCGCCGAGGCAGATGGAAAACCGCCTAAAAACCATCCGCAGACTGGCCGGCTCACCGGACCTCGACACAAGTCCGCCGGGCGGATTCTTGCTGGGGACTAGGCGCTCCTTCCCAGTCCGGAGCCATTATTGATACTCATTGTCAGGCATTTCGCCATTATTAATCCTTGTCAAACTATTATTGGTCACGATGATTTCTGAAGTTTTTAAATAGACTTAGTTTATGAAATCGCTTCTCACTAGTTATTTAGTAGATAACAGGAGCCAAGAAAAGTCATTTTTATTAAATTCATTCTTAGTAACAATAAGCTTTAGCCGCAGCTGCTGCATGCTGCTGCGAATTGCTGTAAACCACTTGGAAAAAGGCAGTCATCTAAAGGTGCGAGTGCGAAACTTAGGGCCAAAACAGAGACACTGACACACCACAACATGTCATGTACAGTAATCCAGTAAATTTCGTTGCACAAGTCAGATTTTGTATCACTTGAAAATTTTTATTCAAATACGCAGTACACAACTTAGGTATTGATTGTTACAGGTCTATTTGGTCCTGTAGATTTTCGTACTCAAATACGCAGTCAGATAGCTTATCCAAATGTTAGTTTTAAGTTTTTCATGTAACAATCTGTTGAGGGCTTAAATGACAGTGAAACTGACACTCATACAACACGCACACAGCGTTATGCAGGTTAGATTCAGATTACTAATAGCTGAGGCTGCTTATCGAGTCCATTTTCTCAGACGAACATAGGCTAGATTTGTTGTAGCTACGTTACGTATTACTTGTAGGTATGATACAACGTTTTTTTTATTTTTTTATTTTTAATTTTTTTTATGCGAGAGCTTGTAGACAAGTCTCCAGAGTCGTGCGCGGCTCGCGGTCATGCCGTTTCTTGCTCGTCATCTTGTTTTTCTGGTTCTGTTGCCTCTTTTTTTTTTTAAATTCGATTTATTGGTGTCACTAGATTGCATGTTTGCTTGCGCGTGAGTGGCAGCAGCAGCGCTTATCGATAAGTGCACTGTCGTACCATCTCTGGAGCGACCGATCGTGCCGGGCGATCAAAAAGTCAATATAAATTTGAAAACTGAATAAATCACGGAATAATGTAGACAGAGAGGTACAAATTGACACACATGCTTGGAATTATATGGGGTTTTATAAGAACCACAAAGATACAAACGTTCAAAAAATGTCCGACAGTTGGCGCTTCATCTGATCAGAATAGCAGTAATTAGCATAACAAAGTAAGACAAAGCAAAGATGACGTTCTTTGCAAGAAATGCTCTATATGTCCACCATCATTCCTCAACAATAGCTGTAGTCGAGGAATAATGTTGTGAACAGCACTGTAAAGCATTTCCGGAGTTATGGTGAGGCATTGGCGTCGGATGTTGTCTTTCAGCATCCATAGAGATGTCGGTCGATCACTTGCGACTTCAGGTAACCCCAAAGCCAATAATCGCACGGACTGAGGTCTGGGGACCTGGGAGGCCAAGTATGACGAAAGTGGCGGCTGAGCACACGATCATCACCAAACGACACGCGCAAGAGATCTTTCACACGTCTAGCAATATGGGGTGGAGCGCCATCCTGCATACACATCGTACGTTCCAGCAGGTGTTTATCAGCCAGGCTGGGGATGATGCGATTCTGTAACATATCGGCGTGCCTCTCACCCGTCACGGTAGCAGTCACTGAAGTTTTGCTGTCCAGCGCCATATGTCGGACATTTTGTGAACTTTGTTTTGTTTTTGTTCTAATAAAACCCTATGTCATTCCAAGCATGTGTGTCAATTTTTACCTCTCTATCTACATTACTCCGTGGTTCATTAAGTTTTCAAATTTATATTTACTTTTTGATCACCCGGCATTTCCGGGTCGTCGTGTGTCTGGAGTTCAGTGGGGGACGGAGCAGGTGTCGGGGACGGAGCGCCAGTGAGGCGCGGACAGCCAATACCTGCCGACCGCTGGCCACACACGTGAACTGTCCGACGGAAGGAGATTGGGAGCCGGAACGACCGCCGTTTGGTCGTTCGGTTGGTCCTCTCATTGGGCGACGTGTATTTGGCCTTTTGACTCTTTCTGGGCCTCGTCAGTTGGTCATCTTGCCGGGCGTGTGTGGGTTCCTTCCTCGTGCAGAGATGTCGTCACCGGTGGGCAAGAGTTACCTCTGTATAGGTGGGTCCGAGCCATTGTGGCCTAGGTCGCCGTGTCTCCGAGTTCCGAATGGGCATCACGTTGAGTCGGGTTGGAGCTTCAGTGGACTCCAGACAGCCAAGACTCGCCCGACCGTTGCCGAGCACTTGAGTGGGGACGACCTTGGTTGTTCGTTCGGTCGGTCGTCTCATCAGACGACGTGTATTTGGTCGCCTACCGCTTATGGAAACTCTGTGTGTGTGTGACTTGTCATTTCTCCTTGTTGTTCCACGGTGATACCAGGTGCATTCAAGTTCTAAGGCCTCCGATTTTTTTTCTCCGGGCTGGAAAGAGATAGAAATATGCGCATTGTTTTAAAATGAGGCACCGTTCATTGTCAATACATCCCAGAGATGGCAGCACCGTATGGCAGATGGAATTTTACCGCCAGCGGCGAGAATGAGAACTGTTTTAAATACTTAAAATGGCGACGTTTTCCTTACTTGAACAGCGTGCGATCATTCGTTTTCTGAATTTGCGTGGTGTGAAACCAATTGAAATTCGTCGACAGTTGAAGGAGACATGTGGTGATGGAGTTATGGATGCGTCGAAAGTGCGTTCGTGGGTGCGACAGTTTAATGAAGGCAGAACATCGTGTGACGACAAACGGAAACAACCTCGGGCTCGCACAAGCCGGTCTGACGACATGATCGAGAAAGTGGAGAGAATTGTTTTGGGGGATCGCCGAATGACTGTTGAACAGATTGACTCCAGAGTTGGCATTTCTGTGGGTTCTGTGCACACAATCCTGCATGACGACCTGAAAATGCGAAAAGTGTCATCCAGGTGGGTGCCACGAATGCTGACAGACAACCACATGGCTGCCCGTGTGGCATGTTGCCAAGCAATGTTGACGCGCAACGACAGCACGAATGGGACTTTCTTTTTGTCGGTTGTGACAATGGATGAGACGTGGATGCCATTTTTCAATCCAGAAACAAATCGCCAGTCAGCTCAATGGAAGCTCACAGATTCATCGCCACCAAAAAAATTTCGGGTAACCGCCAGTGCTGAAAAAATGATGGTGCCCATGTTCTGGGACAGCGAGGGCGTAATACTTAGCCATTGCGTTCCAGAGGACACTACTGTAACAGGTGCATCCTACGAAAATATTTTGAAGAACAAATTCCTTCCTGCACTGCAACAAAAACGTTCGGGAAGGGCTGCGCGTGTGCTGTTTCACCAAGACAATGCACCCGCACATCGAGCTAACGATACGCAACAGTTTCTTCGTGATAACAACTTTGAAGTGATTCCTCATGCTCCCTACTCACCTGACCTGGCTCCTAGTGACTTTTGGCTTTTTCCAACAATGAAAGACACTCTCTGTGGCCGCACATTCACCAGCTGTGCTGCTATTGCCTCAGCGATTTTCCAGTGGTCAAAACAGACTCCTAAAGAAGCCTTCGCCGCTGCTATGGAATCATGGCGTCAGCGTTGTGAAAAATGTGTACGTCTGCAGGGCGATTACGTCGAGAAGTAACGCCAGTTTCATCGATTTCGGGTGAGTAGTTAATTAGAAAAAAAATCGGAGGCCTTAGAACTTGAATGCACGTCGTTGGTCTTAGGGTTGTTGGAGTCGTTGGTGCAAGTGTTCTGTTGAACTGTGATTAGCTTCTGTGATTTCCGCTGAGCAGATGAATGCTGTCCGCGTACTGGAGTAGCCAGTCGTTCGGTAACGAGAAGGTGTGCCTTGACTGTGTATAGATGCTAATTATCAAGACGTAGTTCTGTTGCGATCTTCGTCCTCGATGATATTTTCGGTTGTCCGCCCCCAGTAGCTGAGTGGTCAACGCGACAAAATGTCAATCCTCAGGGCCCGGGTTCGATTCCCGGCTGGGTCAGAGATTTCCTGTGCCCAGGGATTGGGTGTTGTGTTGTCCTAATCATCATCATTCCATCCCCATCGACGCGCAAGTCGCCGCAGTGGTGTCAAATCGAAAGACTTGCACCAGGCGAACGGTCTACTCGACGGGAGGCCATAGTCATCAGACATCTTTTTATTTATACTTTAGGTTGCCGTGCCGTTGGTTGGATGGAAGGGAATTGGTTAGGTTGTTCGTTGGTTCGCCAGCCGTCTCTAGTTCGTTCTGCCACCCGATTATTTAGTGTTAGGCTTGGCTGCCTGCCTCACCTAAACTGTTGTTAGAGTTTCCTCCCCAGACTGACCCTTGGAACACTTCTGAGCACCACTGTTCTGTTGTTTGTGATTTTCTTTTGTCACAAGTACTGTGCCAGGCCTTCAGCTGTGTATTAATTTTGTCTGTTCTATGTTTAGTATATGGCCCTCAGACGAACCGTATGTGAAGTATTTTAAGATTAGGCCTTCAGCCGTGTTTTATCTAAAATTCTTGTTTGCTCTGTATTTAGGCCTTCAGCCGCGTTTGTTTGAAAATTTGTGGCTTTCAGCCGTAATGTGTAAATTCATATCTGTAAGGTTTCTCTTTAACTATCTTGAATTCTTGAAATGGCCTTCAGCCGTACTGTGTAAAGGCTTATCTTAAGGTTTGTCTTTAATTATTTTGAATATTGTTTGGGCCTTCAGCCGTCAAGATATTTCAAGTTTTCTTAAGATGGTTTTCTGTTGTACTGTGTAAATGCTTGTTTTTGTGATAGCAGAAGAGCCAACACCGTGTTACGAGTGGAGGCCGAAATGCACGCGTTTTAGCTCACTCAGGCTGGCGTGAGGAGGGAAGAACTATACTGACGTGAGGTCTGGAACAAGACAAGGAATTAGAATTCAGAAAGCCGACGTAATTAGTTTGAAACTTATCTTTAATCCATTAATGATGAACGTCGCTCTTGACGGTACATGATTCACAATATTATCTGTTCAGAATACATTCTTGAAGAATATGGCGCCTTGCTAGGTCGTAGCAAATGACGTAGCTGAAGGCTATGCTAAACTCTCGTCTCGGCAAATGAGAGCGTATGTAGACAGTGAACCATCGCTACCGAAGTCGGCTGTAAAACTGGTGCGTGTGCTAGGGAGTCTCTCTAGACTAGACCTGCCGTGTGGCGGCGCTCGGTCTGCAATCACTGATAGTGGCGACGCACGGGTCCGACGTATACCAACGGACCGCGGCCGATTTAAAGGCTACCACCTAGCAAGTGTGGTGTCTGGCGGTGACACCACACTTGTCTTTCAAGGTTACGTTTTATTATGTTGAAAAATTATTGGGCTGTCAGCCGAGGAATTAATTTAAATTCCTTAATATGGATTTCTAAATGCCTGTCTTTTAAAGAATTTCCTTTGCGGATCTGAAGTATTATTTGGGCCTTTAGCCGAGAAGATATTTTAATTTTACTTAAGTAAGGCCTTCAGTCGTTTCTCTAAATCCCTGTGTTTTAAAAGGAATTATTTAAACTTTATTACTGAGAAGTTAGTTGGGCCCTCAGCCGTGAACTGATTCTTGTTGTTTTAAAGAGAAAACTGTGCACTGGTTTTCGAGGAACAAAGTTCTGTGTTCTTGTATAACTATCGGTAACTGACCTTGGCCCCTTTCCACGACCTGATCCGCTCTGTCCTGCGAAGCCATATTTCATCAACAATTGATGAATACTTAATTTTATCCATTGTTTTTCAGTGTTTAATCCGCGACTGTTTTACTTTCGTAAAATGAAGAACAAACCGCCTTCAGTCACAAGTTGCGTTTATTTACTGCACTGTGCATTTCGAGCCCTGGAGGCTCATCTTCAGGTGCTTTTTAGTGATTTACATCAGGTTTTTTAGTTGTTTGCCTGTTGATATTACATTTTTGTGTTACAACATGGTATATTGTAAATATAAGTTTAACAGCGTTAATAATATGAAAATAACTTACAGTTTAACATTGTATGATGTCTGCTTCTGTTGTGCAGTTGGTATTCACAATATACATCTTTAATTTAGCAGTACATACTGGGATATATACATAGTCTCACACTCTTTCGCACGTTATAGTAGCAGAACGTAAATATGCCAAAGATTCTCGTTCATACACATGCTCTACTTCTAAATATAATTGATTGTCTTGTTTCACAGAAGATAATATGATATAGTATTATTAGTACACAGGTATTATTAAAATAATTATTGGGCACCATGTTGAAGGTTGTCAGCTGTTTGTATTATTATAGATTTGATTCCTCAGGAAAAAATAAACTTTTAATGGTGTAGAAAAAATTGTGGCTTTTAAGCTCTGTCTGTTCAACAACAAGTTTTCGGAATATTTTTCTTTGTGTAGCATTATTTCTAACTGTTCTAGTAGATTAAGTTTTTTACTGTTAGGTTCTGTGTGAAATATAGTTGGGCTGTTGTGGATGTCGTCAAGTCTGTGTGTATTAATATACATGTCGTTAGCTATTGTAGATTTTTCAAAATGGTTTAGTCGAAAGGCGTCGGTGTGTTCTTTATACCGTGTGTGGAAGGTTCTTCCAGTTTTTCCTATGTAAAATGCAGGGCAACTGTTACATTTTAATTTATATATGCCACTGAACTTGAAGAACTCCTCACATCACTCAACTCACTGCACAATAAAATAAAGTTCACAACAGAACATGAAACAAATCAATCCATAAATTTTTTAGACCTCACAATTGTGAATGAACAACAGGAACATAACCTGTACATTTACCGAAAACCAACCTACACTGACATCACAATACTTGAATCTTCATACCATCCGAACACACGTAAGTATGCTGCATTTAAATCAATGTTGAAGAGGGCACATACATTACCTTTAAAACCCAAAGCACTAACACTAGAAACAGATACTATCAAAACAATTGCAGTAAATAATGGTTACTCCGTAAAATCAATTGATAAACTATCTAGAAAAATTCAGACCAACATCACTCACAAAACACTGAAAAGAAAACTACCGACACAAAACAACTCTTCACAAGCATTCCATACTTAGGCACAGTATCACTAAAAATAGCTAACTTATAAAAAAAAACAATATTAAAATATCTATCTCCACAAACATCAAACGTGGATATCACTTACCTCACACAGTGAACACAAACAAGCTAATAACACAACACAGTGGAATATATAAATTAAAGTGTAACAGTTGCCCTGCATTTTACATAGGAAAAACTGGAAGAACCTTGCACACACGGTATAAAGAACACACCGGCGCCTTTCGACTAAGCCATTTTGAAAAATCTACAATAGCTAACCACATGTATACCAACAAACAGAGACTTGACAACATCCACAACAGCCTAACTGTACTTCACACAGAACCCAACAGTAAAAAACTTAATCTTCTAGAACAGTTAGAAATAATGCTACACAAAGAAACATATTCCGAAAACTTGTGAATGAACAGACAGAGTTTAACAGCCACAATTTTTTCTACACCTTTAAAAGTTTACTTTTTCCTGAGGAATCAAATCTATAATAGTACAAACAGCTGACAACCTACAACATGGTGCCCAATAATTATTTTAATAATACCTGTGTACTAATAATACTATATCATATTATCTTCTGTGAAAGAAGAAAATCAATTATATTTAGAAGTAGAGCATGTGTATGAACGAGAATCTTTGGCATGTTTACGTTCTGCTACTATAATGTGCGAAAGAGTGTGAGACTATGTATATATCCCAGTATGTACTGCAAAATTAAAGATGTATATTGTGTATACCAACTGCACAACAGAAGCAGACATCATACAATGTTAAACTTTAAGTTATTTTCATATTATTAGCGCTGTTAAACTTATATTTACAATATACCATGTTGTAACACAAAAATGTAATATCAACAGGCAAACAACTAAAAAACCTGATGTAAATCACTAAAAAGCACCTGAAGATGAGCCTCTAGGGCTCGAAATGCATAGTGCAGTAAATAAACCCAACTTGTGACTGAAGGCGGTTTGTTCTTCATTTTACGAATTGGTGAATAACCCAATGTCACCAATTTTGAACGTGTTACATTTTCTTGGAAACGATCCACGACTGAAATTACACAGTTGCGGAGATAATAGAGGGAGCACACTCTGCTTGGACTGTGATTTCATTTTCACTACACTAGTAGTTCTATTACGAACAGAGCACCCACCGTACAACCTTAAGCGCTGAGGGCACGCCAGGACCCCAGCAACAATTCGCGCGTGCCGACTTCCAGAATGGCTCTCACGCAACGCTGCGCTCCTGGCCGCATTGGCACTCGGGTGTCCTTCTCACACGTCACACATACACACACAAGGCCGCCCGCTGTCCCCCGTGCCTGCCTGCAGGGAGACAAAGCGGCCCCCTGTTACTCCACGGCTTTGTCCAACTCGCACCGTCATATGCGCTCGGCTCGGATCACTTACCGTTACACGGAAACGAGAAAGAAGTCACAGCTTTAGCACTGGTCTTTCCTCCCTGTTCTGGAATCTTCGGCGCGTCGTGGTCGGGGCTTTTCTACTAATGTGGGCTTCCAAGACAGGTATTTACATCACGACCGTTCTTAGGTTTGCTCGCTTTAGGCACTGGTCTAACAAGAGGACCTTGCCAACTCGACTCTGCGATTCTTCTACACTACTACACTACAGGCCATTAAAATTGCTACACCACGAAGATATCGTGATACAGAATCGAAATTTAACTGACACGAAGAAGATGCTGAGATATCAAAATGATTAGCATTTCACAGCATTCACACAAGGTAGCCGCCGGTGGCGACACCTACAAGATGCTAACATGAGGAAAGTTTCCAACAGATTTCTCATACACAAACAGCAGTGGACCGGCGTTGCCTGGTGAAACGTTGTTGTGATGCCTCGTGTAAGGAGGAGAAATGCGTACCATCACGTTTCCGACTTCGATGAAGGTCAGATTGTAGCCTATCGCGATTGCGGTTTATCGTATCGCGACATTGCTCCACGCGTTGGTCGAGATCCAATGACTGTTAGTAGAATATGAAATCAGTGGGTTCAGGAGGGTAATACGGAATGCCGTGCTGGATCGCAAGGCCTCGTATCACTAGCAGTCGAGATGACAGACATCTTATCTGCATGGCTGTAACGGATCGTGCAGCCACGTCTCGGTCCCTGAGTCAACAGATGGGGACGTTTGCAAGCCGACAACCATCTGTACGAACGAACAGTTCGACGACGTTTGCATCAGCATGGACTATCAGCTCGGAGACCATGGCTGCGGTTACCCTTGACGCTGCATCACAGACAGGAGCGATTGTGATGGTTTACTCAACGACGTACCTGGGTGCACGAAAGGCAAAACGTCATTTTTTCTGATGAATCCAGGTTCTGTTTACAGCATCACGATGGTCGCATCCGTGATTGGCGACATCGCGGTGAACGCACTTTGGAAGCGTGTATTCGTCATCGCCATACTGGCGTATCACCCGACGTGATGGTATGGAGTGCCATTGGTTACACGTCTCGGTCACCTCTTGTTCACATTCACGACACTTTGAAGAGTGGACGCTACATTTCAGATGTGTTACGACCCATGGCTCTACCCTTCATTCGATCCCTGCGAAACTCTACATTTCAGCAGGATAATGCACGACCGCATGTTGCAGATCCTGTACGGGCCTTTCTGGATAGAGAAAATGTCCAACTGCTGTCCTGGCCAGTACATTCTCCAGATCTCTCACCAACTGAAAACGTCTGGTCAATGGTGGCCGAGCAACTGGCTCGTCACAATACGGCAGTCACTACTCTTGATGAACTGTGGTATTGTGTTGAAGCTGCATGGGCAGCTGTACCTGCACACCCCATCCAAGCTCTGTTTGACTCAATGCCAAGGCGTATCAGGGCCGTTATTACGGCCAGAGGTTTTTGGTTTGGGTACTGATTTCTCAGGATCTATGCACCCAAATTGCGTGAAAATGTAATCACATGTCAGTTCTAGTATAATATATTTGTCCAATGTATACCCGTTTATCATCTGCATTTATTCTTGATGTAGCAATTTTAATGGCCAATAGATAGAAAAGGTCAGTGGCCAGCAGGGATGGGCGATACGTCTACGTCAGCACTATGGAAGCCATCTGACGGTGTGGCGGAGCGAACTTCTGGTTCCGCTATCTCATTCACCCTTCCCTGTTCCACTCACGAGTGGCATGTGAAAAGAATGATTGTCGGTAAACCTCTGTGTTAGCTTTAAATTGTCGGATTTACTCCTTGTGGTCAGTTCGCGAGAAGTTTGTGGGAGGAAGTAATATGTTGCTCGATTCTCTCGCTATTTCAATAGGAGACCACTCCATGACACGCAACGCCTCTCTTGTAGTTCCTGCCACTGGGGCATCTCTGTAACGTTCTCGCGCCGACTTAACGATCTCGTGACGGAAGGCGGCATTCTTTCTTGGCTCTTATCTGTCTTCTGCTAATCCTATTTGGTAAAGGACCCACGGAGATGAGCCTCACTCTGTTTTGGGTTTACTCCTACTCCTTATATTTGTGAATGACCTTCCACTCAACATGCAACAACCAAATTACGCTTTCCAGAATGAGATTTTCACTCTGCAACGGAGTGTGCGCTGATATGAAACTTCCTGGCAGATTAAAACTGTGAGCCGGACCGAGACTCGAACTCGGGAACTTTGCCTTTCGCGGGAAAGTGCTCTAGCAACTGAGAGCACACCGTTTTAATCTGCCAGGAAGTTTCATATCAGCGCACACTCCGCTGCAGAGTGAAAATCTCATTCTGGAAACCTCCCCCAGGCTGTGGCCAAGCCATGTCTCCGCAATATCCTTTCTTTCAGGAGTGCTAGTTCTGCAAGGTTCACAGGAGAGTTTCTGTAAAGTTTGGAAGGTAGGAGACGAGGTACTGGCAGTAGTAAAGCTGTGAGAACGGGGCGTGAGTCGTGCTTGGGTAGCTCAGTTGGTAGAGCACTTGCCTGCGAAAGGCAAAGGTATCGAGTTCGAGTGTCGGTCCGGCATACAGTTTTAATCTGCCAGGAAGTTTCAGATTGACACTTCTTGCAGACGGTACCAGTATTATTAAAAATCCCATTTGAGACAAAAAAGAGTTGGTAAATCATATTTTTCATTGTATTATTAACTGTTCTCTGAAAATGGACTGCCGGCCGGAGTGGCCGTGAGGTTCTAGGCGCTACAGTTTGGAACCGCGAGACCGCTACCGTCGCAGGTTCGAATCCTGCCTCGGGCATGGATGTGTGTGATGTCCTTGGGTTAGTTAGGTTTTATTAGTTCTAAGTTCTAGGCGACTGATGACCTCAGAAGTCAAGTCGCATAGTGCTCAGAGCCATTTTTTTTTTTTTTTTTTTTTGAAAATGGACTCTTCCTAAATTTTGAAAAAAAAACTACATTCAGTTCTGTACAAGAAATAGAGTCGTATCAACAATTGAGGTAGCACATGAGCAGGAATGAATTAGCAGGATAGAATGCTTCAAATTTCTGGGTGCAAATACTGAAGAAAACTTGAACCTGGCTTCTCGAACAGTTCAGCCGCTTCTGCCCTTCGTATAATTGCTAATCTTGGAAACGAACGTATCATCCTCCCGACATATTTTGCGTATTTCCACACAATAACGCTCTATAGAACAATTTTCTGGGATAATTCATCACATGAAGAAAATATTGCTCGCATAAAAGCGAACCGAACAACGTTATTTGATGTTCCCCCATAGACATCAGGTAGATGCGCCATCACAAAAAAATACACTATGTGTTTAAAAGTATCCGGCCACTTGGCTGAAAATGACTTAAAACTTCGTGGCTGGAATTCAATATGATGCTGGCGCACCCTTAGCCTTGATGACAGCTTCCACTCTCGCAGGCATTTGTTCAGTCAGGTGCTCGAAGGCTCTTGGGTAATGGCGACCCACTGTTCATGGAGTGTTGCACTGAGGAGAGGTATCCATGTCGGTCGGTGACGTCTGGCACGAAGTCGGAGATACAAAACATCCCAAAGGCGTTCTATATGATTCAGGTCAGGACTCTGTGCAGGCCAGTCAGTTACAGGGATGTTACTGTCGTGAAACCACTCTGCCACAGGCAGTGCATTATGAATAGGTCCTCGATCGTGTTCAAAGATGCAATCGCCATCCCTTAATTGCTCTTCAACAGTGGGAAGGTCCTTATAACATCTATGTGTTATGATAGTGCCACGCAAAACAACAAGGCGTGCAAGCCCTTTCCATGATAAACACGACCACACCATAACACCACCGCCTCCGAATTTTACTGTTGGCACTACAGACGCTGGCAGATGACGTTCACCGGGTATTCTCCATACCCACATCCTGTCACCGGATCGCCACATTGTGTACCGTGATTCGTCACTACAAACAACGTTTTTCCACTGTCCAATCGTTCAATGTTTACGCTCCTTACACGAATCTAGGTGTCGTTTTGCATTTACTGGCGTGATGTGTGGCTTATGAGCAGCCGCTCGATCATAAAATCCACGTTTTCTCACACCCCCGCCTAGCTGTCATAGCACTTGTAGTGGATCCTGATGCAGTTTGGAATTCCTGTGTGATGGTCTGGATAGATGTTTGCCTATTACACATTATGACCCTCTTCAACTGTCGGGGGTCTCTGTCAGTCAACAGACGAGGTCGGCCGGTACGCTTTTGTGCTGTACGTGTCCCTTCACGTTTCCACTTCACTACCACATCGGAAACAGTGGACCCAAGAATGTTTAGGAGTGCGGAAACCTCGCGTAAAAGCGTACGACAAAAGTGGCACCCAATTACCTGATCACGTTCGAAGTCCTTGATTCCCGTGGAGCGCCCCATTCTTCTCTCTCATGATGTCTAATGACTACTGAGGTCGGCGATATGGAGTACCTGGCAGTACGAGGCAGCACAATGCACCTACCATAAAAATCGAATGTTTTTTGGTGTCCGGATACTTTTGAATACATAGTGTATTTCGTTAATGAAATATGTCAAGGAACATGTAACTAACTAACTCAAGAACTGGTGGAACAGCCGTTTTGTAAGTCACTTGCTTTGTGGTTGAATTACATTTCCTGAATATTCCTCCATCAACCTCAGTCAAGCCTTTGCCTTTGTTGCCACTTGTTTTATGTGGTAATTCCATTTAAGGTCGCTGCAGATGGTCACTACCAGATGTTTTACCGTTTCCAACGATTTGTCATCAGTGCTATAGTATCGGATTCCTTCTTACATGTACACGCAATTTGTTACATTTACTTAAGTTCAGACTCAACTGCCAGTCCAAACACCGAACATCAGTCGCCTGCAGATCCCTGTGCAAATCGCCACAAGGTACTTGTAAACCACCGCATCAAGTACGAATTGCCTCATGGAGTTTCCAACATTTTGTACGAGATCATTTATATACGGTGTGTCCGAGGCGTAATGGCCATTATTCAGGGATGTGACAGGAAAGGTTATTTGTAGCAAAAAAGAAAATGGAATAAATGCTATAATTCATGCCTTAAGACCTATAGGCAACTGTTCACTACTGTGCAACAGATCTCTTCTACTGCAATTTCTTAGCTTTCCATAATTTGGCTTGTGGTAGTATGGACGAAAAGGAGAAAAAATGGTCTAGTAAACATTGGCCGTAACTAGATACCTTCATAGCTATGAGCACTTGTTCAGTAGCCGAGACGTGTTTCACAGTAGCCAAGGTGAACAAATGCTCATAGTTCGAAAGTATCCACTTCTGAGCCCACGTTAACAGGACAGTCTTCTCTTGTTTGGTCCACACTACCACCCCTCAGAAAATGGGAAGCGAAGAGCTCGCAGAAGAATGAGTTTTGTTTCGCAGTATCAAAGACGACTACATGCTCATAGCTCATAAGGTACGCATTTTGGAGACGGCGTCCACTAAGCTTCTTTGATTATAATGATCGTTCCTGTCATATCGCTGAATATGTACCATTCCATCTATGGCACCCTGTGTACTGTAAACAGTAACCCTCCCATCTCACTTCCTTGGGGTACACTTGAAATTACCTTTACAGCTGTCTATTTTGTACCATTAAGAGCGACGTGTTGAGTTCTCTCTGCAAGAAATTCTTGAGAGGCGCCGCAAATCCGGTTCGATAGTCGATAATCTCGTTCTTTTCCAACTAAACGGCAGTGCGGGACGGTGTCAAATGCCTTCTTGAAGTCATGGAAGAAGGCATAGGCTGGACGGCTTATGTTCACAACACTGGAACAGAGCGAGCCGAGATTCGCAAAATTAATATCTGCGGAATCCACGTTGAGAATTAATTACAATTAATGAATTAATCATAAATACCCGCCAGGGTAGCCGAGAGCGCTAACGCGCTGCTTCCTGGACTCGGGTAGGCGCACTGGCGCCGGATCGAATCCACCCGGCGGACTAACGATGAGGGCCGGTGTGCCAGCCAGCCTGGGTGTGGTTTTTCGGCGGTTTACCACATCCTGCTAGGTGAATATCAGGCTGCTCCCCGCGCTCCTCCTCAGTTACACGACTGGCGGACATTTTAAGCACGTTCGCACTATTCCATGGATTACACTAGTAGCAGACCATTGGGATACACACATTCCACCCCGGGGGGAGAGGGACGGGCAGGGCATCCGGCCACCCCTTGAAATTAACACGCCAGATCCGTTTAACCATAGCAGCAGATCCCGCAACTCGAGATTACTGCTTGGAAAGAAAGAGAAAATACGCTGGTATTCAAACTTAGATATGTGGATAGTCCCTCAAGTCAATTAATCTTACATAATTTATTCTATTAAGATTAATTATTACAACTTTTCCTTTTTTGTTTTAAAACCTGTTGAATGCGACAACATGTTTACATAAAGGAGTTCGACAGTACCCTAGTACTTGTCGTGTAATGTCGCCACAAGTGAGGGCATTTCATGTCGCCTGGAGACCTGTTCCGTTTAAAATTGCTCCCAATCAACAGTAGTGGATCTTAAGTAGCGGTGGTGAAGTCCTTTGCTGTGTATGTCAGGCTAGAAAGAAATAAGTAACTGTTGTGTTCCTGGGAGTATAGAATAAATTTCTCTTATTTCCGTCAATGTCCACAACTTTTGGATCTTATACTACCGGTTTCAATATTTTTTTCTGGCGATGCCATTATGATTGGTTCATGTAGCACACCACTAGTACGATATTTGAACGTTAGACTATTGTTTTTTCTTCTCATGCGCGGTTAGAAAATCGGATGTACATAATTACCGGCCAATTTCCCTGACGTTGATTTTTTGTAGAATCATAGAATATGTGTTCAGCCATTATGAGCTTTCTGAACTCTAAGAAGCGCATCTGCAGAAACCTGCGGTCATGCGAGACACAGCTGGCCCTCTTTGTGCATAATATACAACAGGCTCTAGATACCGGCTCCCAGGTTGATGCCATGTTCCTCGACTTCCGAAAGGCGTTCGACTCAGTTCCGCACTGTCGCTTGTTCCAAAAAGTGTGCGCTTACGGTCTGTCCGATGATATATGCGGTTGGATAGAAAGTTTTGGCCGGCCGGAGTGGCCGTGCGGTTCTAGGCGCTACAGTCTGGAACCGAGAGACCGCTACTGTCTCAGGTTCGAATCCTGCCTCGGGCATGGATGTGTGTGGTGTCCTTAGGTTAGTTAGGTTTAATTAGTTTTACGTTGTAGGCGACTGATGACCTCAGAAGTTAAGTGGCATAATGTTCAGAGCCATTTGAACCATTTTTTGAAAGTTTTGTAACAGGCAGAGAGCAGTACGTCGTCCTGAATAGGGAGACTTCAACAGAAATAAGCATTGCTTTAGCTGAGCCCCAGGACAGCGTAATAGGTCCGCCGTTTTTTACTATTTACATAAACGGTCTGGTTGATGGTATTGACAGCGGCGTTAGACTGTTTGCCGGTGATTCTGTAGTCTACAGGAAAGTAGTATCACACGAAAGCTGTGAACAAATCAATGAGGATTTGCAGGAAATTAATGTGTTGTGTAATGACTGGCAGTTATCTCTCAATATTAGCACGTGTAACCTACTGCGTATAACAAAGCGAAACTCCCCATTAATGTACGAGTACAAAATAAAGGCCCAGTCTTTGGAAGCGGTAACATTCGTCAAGTATCTGAGTGTGGCTATTCGAAATGGTCTCAAATGGAGTGATCAGATTACACAAGTAACGGGTAAGGCGAACTCTAGATTGCTGTTTATTGGTAGAATCCTGAAGCGATGCCGTCCTTCAACAAAGGAAATTGCTTACAATACTTCAGTTCGTCCAGTCTTAGAGTATTGTTCGTCTCTGTGGGGCTCTTACCAGTTGGGTCTACTTCGAGAGACTGAGAAAGTCCAAAGAAGTACGACAAGATTCGTGCTGCCCATCGCGTTACAAATCTCATAGAAAGTTTGAAGTGGGACACACTTGCAGATAGACGACGCGCTAAGCGGAAGGGGCTGCTCACTAAGTTCCAAAATCCAATCTTCGCCGAGGATTTACAGCATATATTATTACCACCAACTTTCAAATCGCGCAATAATCACTATTCAAAGATAAGGGAAATTATACCTCGCACTGAGGCGTTCAGAGAGTCGTTTTTCCATAGCTCGATTCGCATGTGGAACAGGGGAGGGGGGGGGGGGAGGGTAATATGATTTTTGCGCGAATAATGCCCTCCGCCACACACCGCTTGGTGGCTAGCGGAGTATATCTGTAGATATGTAGATGTAGATGTAGAACTTACCTCCTTCTCCATTTAGAGCCAGCTAACATTCATCACACCAGACACTCGGTCCAGTTCATCCTGTATCCTCCTACACTCACCCCATGACGACATGTCCAGCATCAGCAAATAGTCGCAGATTGCTGCTCACGCTATCCGTCGAATGATTTATGTATATAGAGCATGATAGTGGTCCTATCACCCTTTCCTGGGGAGCTCTTGACGATAATCTTGTCTCAGGTGAAGACTTGCCGTCGAGCACAACGTACTGTCACTTAAAGAGTCTTCGAGACACTCCCATAGCGGAGAACGTAATCCGTACGCTTACATCTCCGTTAACACTCTGCAGTGTGGCGCTGCGTTAAACGCTTTCCGGAAGTAGGGGAATATGGAATCTGCTTCTTACCCTTCTTCAGATGTTCGCAAGAAACGGGCAAGTTGAGCTTCACACGAGAGATCCTCTACAAATAGGTGATGGTTTGTGGACAGAATCATTCCTGTCATCTGCGAGATAAACAGCACAATTTCAACCCTTGAGCTCTACATCACGTTCGCAGCTCGTGGTCGTGCGATAGCGTTCTCGCTTCCCGCGCCCGGGTTTCCGGGTTCGATTCCCGGCGGGGCCAGGGATTTTCTCTGCCTCGAGATGAGTGGATGTTGTGTGATGTCCTTAGGTTAGTTTGGTTTAAGTAGTTCTAAGTTCTAGGGGACTGATGACCATAGATGTTAAGTCCCATAGTGCTCAGACCCATTTGAACCATTTTTTTTATCTACATCATGACTTTTGACAGTACTCTGTAACAACAACGATAAGTAAGTAATGCCTTTATTCTTTCGACTCATATGGATGCGATAACTGTGCTAATATCACTCTAGCGTCAACAAGGTCTGAAACGGGTTATATCTGCAGTCTATCCCATTTCCACGGTGGTAATTGTGTTAACAAACTGTCTAACTGAGCGACAAAGTTAAAATAAACGACTTACATTTACATCTTCTAATTACATAATACCTTATTTACATGTCAACTGATATCACTGACCTCAATTTTCGGTAGGATTTTGGAGCATATACTGTACTCTAACGTTATGATTCACCTTGAAGAAACTGACTTAATCATTCATAACCGACACGGATTGAGAAAATATCGTTCTTGTGGAACACAGCTAGCTCTTTATTCCAATGAAGTAATGAGTGCTGACGACGAGGGATCTCAGATCGATTCCATATTCCTAGATTTCCAGAAGGCTTTTGATACCGTTCCTCACAAGCGACTATTAACCAAATTGCGTGCATATGGAGTACCGTCTCAGTTGTGTGACTGGATTCGTGATTTCCTGTCAGAGAGGTCACAGTTCATAATGGTAGACGGTAAATCATCGAGTAGAACAGAAGTGATATCTGGTGTTGCGCAAGGTAATGTCATAGGCCCTCTGCTGTTCCTGATTTACGTAAATGATCTAGGCGATAATCTAAGTAGCCCCTTAGATTGTTTGCAGATGACGCTGTAATTTACTAAATTCGACTAAATACCTAGGAATTACAATTACGAGCAACTTAAAATGGAAATACCACATAAAATGGTTGAAATGGCTCTGAGCACTATGGGGCTGAGGTCATCAGCCCCCTTGAACTTAGAACTACTTAAACCTAACTAACCTAAAGACATCACACACATCCATGCCATAGGCAGGATTCGAACCTGCGACCGTAGCGGTCGCGCGGTTCCAGACACAAGCGCCTAAGAACGTCTCGGTCACACGGGCCGGCCATTATGAGAAAAGGAAAAATGCGACACGCTACGAAGGAATTATCCGCATGGGGCGGAAAAAGGTAATGGGGAAGTACAGACAAACAAATGATTACCGTTTCAGAAATATTCGATGATTTGTTCAGGAGAAGAGCTTCACAAATTAAACAAGCCAGTTACGCGTTAGTCCTCCTCTGACCGTTACGAAAGCAGTCGTTCAGCTTCGCATTTGTTGATAAAGTTGTTCGATGTCCCCCTGCAGCATATCGTGCCAAATTCTGCCCAGATGGCGTGTCCGATCGTCAAAATCCGAAGACGGTTGGAGGTCCTGGCCACAATGTTCCAAACGTTTCCAATTGGGGAGTGATCGGGCGATCTTGCTGGCCAAGGTAGAATTTGAAAATCACGAAGACATGCAGTAAAAACTCTCGACGTGAGCGGGAGGGCATCCTTTTCCTGAAATGTAAGCCCAGGGTGGCTTGCTATAAAGGACAAACAAAACGGGGCATAGAATATCGTCGATGCACCTCTGTTCTGTAACGCTGCCATGAATGATATCCAAACGAGTCCTGATACAAGATGAAATGGCGTCACAAAGCATCAGAGCTCTCGCAAAAATAAGTGTTTAATTGCATACCAACAATTAATTTTGTCATAAATAAGGAAATCAGTACCTATTTTAACCGATATATTGGAAGGCTTCACTTTTATTTCCGGAGAAAGAGAACATTTCATAATCGCGAATTTTGGCATATGTTCTGTTTACGTCATCGTATATTGTAAGTTACATGATTATTCCAATAAACTACAGTTTGTGTTGTTAATGTGTCCTTATTTTCTATCCAATTGACTCTCTAGTAAGTATCCAACACGACAAAGTTCGGAAGTACGTGGAAAGTTCATATAGTGTAGTCTCAGTTGTTTGCTTGGGTTTGCTTCGTCACGTGAACAATACAAATTTAACCGTTTCTATTTCTCCAAAATTAGTTCCAAAGTTTAGGCCCAAACTTTCGAAGAAATGTAACATATTAACTGCGTTGTCTAGGAAATAATTCTTGCTTAATTTAGTCTAGAACTAACATTTGTTTGCTATGAGTGAGATGTGTATGGCTTTCCGTAGGACTGTTAGTTCCAGGGTGTAGTGTGTGAGGGTTGTTCCAGTTCATGTGGGTGACTGTAATGGCGTGGGAACTGGGGAAATAAACAAGGTTCATGAGTTTTGTAAGATTCGATATAGAGATAAGAAGATAGAGGAACAGGAGTAGATAATCGCTGCCCTTTTGGCGGGACTAGATAAGGCAAAACATTAGCTGATGTTAAGGAGGGAGGAGGGGAAAGAGAGGTGGGAAGTGACAAAGGTTATACGAGGGCTATTCAGAAAGCCGGGAACGTTTCCGTCTGACGCCGCTAGGCGCGCTCCGATCGTGTACATTTTAGTATGTGCATGCTCGGCAGTTCAGTCGGCATCCATCTGTGACAGCGGGAACGTCTCTGCGCGTCAGGTTTTTTCGATATTCGAATTTGAAATGTGCGATGCAATCGAAAATCCCGCCAGTTGTGAGGTGCGGTCTGTGATACGGTTTCTGTTGGCAAAAAAACAAAAACCTATAGAAATTTATCGTGAACTGTGCAGTGTGTACGGATACAATGAAATGAGTGAATGTTCCGTCCGGAAATGGTGCATTAAATGGTTAAAAAATGGCCGAACCTACGTTCATGATGAAGAGAAGCGTGGACGCCCGAGCATTGTGACCGACGATCTTGTCGCTAAAGTTGATAAAACGATTCGTGAAAACCATCGCTTCACAATACTGGAGCTTTCGCTTTCTTTTCCATAAGTTTCACGGACTTTGTTGTTTGAATTTGTCACTAAAAAGCTAGGCTACCACAAATTTTGTGCACGATGGGTGCCCAAAATACTTACAGAGCACCTTAAGGAACAGCGAATGGGGCAATGTTGACATTTCTGGAGGCCTACCTCAAACATGGTGATTCATTACTGGATCAAACTGTAACCAGTGACGAAACTTGGGTGAAACACGTCAATTGCGAGACAAAATTACAGTCCATGGAGTGGGGGCACACAATTTCCCCTGTAAAACCAAGAAAATGTTTGCAGACCATGTCAGCAAGGAAGTTGACGGCGACAGTGTTTTGGGATAGGCAAAGTGTGCTTCTAAATGATTTTCGCGAATGTGGAGCAACCATAAATTCTGATCGGTACTGTCAAACTTCGCACAGCCTTAGAGGAGCAGTTCAAAACAAACGCCGATGAAAGCTGACGTCCAAAATTTTGTTTTTGCACGACAATGCCCGACCTCACATGGCAAACAGCACTAAAGAACTCCTTAATTCTTTCAAATGCGAAATTTTCGCTCATCCGTCTTAGAGCCCCGATCTTGCACCTATGAAGAACTGGCTTGCAACGCAGCGCTTTGATGACGACACGGAATTCGTGGTGGTGGGGGGGGGGGGGGGGGGGTCGGACTCACTGGCTGAAGTCTCAGGTCGCAGAGTTTTACGATGAAGGTCTTTCAAAGTTCGGCCACCGCTATGATTAATGCCTCAATGTGTTTGGTGACTATGTGGAAAAGTAGTATGCCAGTCCCTCTTTTAGATGTATATGACAAAAATTAATTTCTTATAGTTTTTTTTAATGCCAAAACGTTCCCTACTTTCTGAATAGCCCTCACAGAAGAAATAATCATAGGACTTTCTCAGACAATATTGTTGTTAATGTGGTAACCAGGCTTGATCTGTTGAAATAGTTTGAGACTGATGAACCACAAGTAGATTCAGTAGTAGACAGGACACCACAAACTTTAAAACAAATGTTCGAGAAGTAAGAAGTCAGAAGAAGTTCTGAAGGAAATGAAAGCTTTTTTGTTAGGTAATTCACGTGGTAGAGGTATTGGCCAACTCGTGCAGGATGATCTAGGGTCCGGTTACCAGGTCACAAGTTTTTTAAGCTTAGTGCCAGTCTGTGTCAGACAACAGAGGATGTAGGTTCACTTTGGAAAGACTTCACAAATGAAGACACCGTGGAAATAGTGGGTGAGTCAGGCGGCAGCATAGACAGGAATCCTGATTATTCAGTTGAGGGTGACCTGGTAAAGATAGTTTCAGCAACGAGACGCTGGTGTCGGGCTTATGTCTGTTCTGAGGCCCCATGACTGGCCATATTTGAACTCTTCTGTTAGGAGAGTTAATTTAAAGTAGGAACAACTGCTTGGATCAGATATAGGGTCTCATATCGGTGTGGTTCCTTTTGGCTATCAATAGGTAAGACTTACTACGCATGACCTTCACCTCAACAAGAAAGGTAAGGGAAAACTGTCTGGGTTAATAGCAAGTATCTTAAAGGGGGGCACTATCACATTTGGTAAAGTACCAGTGGTTACAAATGACGAAACAGCAATTTTTGTGGTGTGGAGAGGACAGAAACAAAAGATGTTCAGAGAAAGGTTCAAAATGACATTCACATTGATAAAACAGGCAACCAGGAAGCAAATTGTAATGTATGTAATTGCATGCAAATGGTCCCTAACTGAAACTGGAGATGGTCAGAAATTGACAGAAAAATCAGGTTTATCCAGGGTAGCTCAGCTAGTGGATAAAATCAATTATCCTTATTGCATCAAAATATCCGAGAATTAAGGAATAAGCTTAATGAGTAGCTTATTTATGTTGAAGAGTTAGAGTTGAGCAAACCACTTCATGTAATCTGCCTCTCCGAGCATCTTGTGGTTGGTTGATTGATTCGGGGGGAGGGGGTGGACCAAGCAGCAAGGTTATCCGCCCCATCAGATTAGGAAAGGGTGGAGAAGGAAGCTGGGCGTGCTCTTTCAAAGGAACAATCCCAGCATTTGCCTGAAGCGAAACTTGGGAAATCATGGAAAACCTAAATCAGGATGGCCAGACACGGGTTTGAACCGTCGTCCTCCCGAATGAGAGTCCAGTGTGGTAACCACTGCGCCACCTCGCTCGGTGAACATCTTGTGACCATAAGTATAGATACGTCAGATGTTACAGGATTAATGTTATCCTCTTACTTCTACAGAGAAAATACAGAGAAGAGAGGCATTGCCACATTTGTCAGAAACTCTTTTACTTTCAAGAGTACTGATATTAATAAATTTTTCTCAGAACAGCCCTTAGAAGCTTGTACAACTGAAACAGTATTGATAATAAGTCCTTTATAATAGTAAGTATATACAGAACACTTTCAGGGAACTTTAACTTCTTCATAAATATCTGGAAGCTCTGTTGTCGAACACCACAGTAAAAACAAGGAGATATGTCTGAACTATTATTGTAATCAGTAACATTGTCATTCAATTTTATCCCTACTGTGAACTTTCCAACTAGGGTATTTAATGCTCTGCTATTGATAATATCACTGTAAAAAATGTGGGGAAAAAAGTCTCACCACAAACAATAGTAAATGGGCTATATGATAATGACATGCAACTTTTCAGAACATAAACCTATTAATTATGAATACAGGAAGGTAATAACTCAATCAAAAACTGAGGATTTTAGGAGATTGTCAAAGACATGAATTGGATAAACCTTTACAATACTTCTGGCTCAAGTGGAAAATATAAAGCATTCACTAACAAAAATACATCCTAATTTGAAAATTTTTCCCCTAAAAGTAACTCAGATCAAGCAGAAGTGTAGAAATAAACCATGCATTACGCCAGGAATAAAGGTACCATATGGCACAAAAAAGGAAACTGTTTCTACTATCAAGGATCGGATCTGATGTTAGCATTGTAATGCATTACAAAGAGTAATGCAAAATATTGGAGCAACTAATCCAGAAATATAAGCAGCTTTATTATGAGGAAAAGATAGTTACATCAAGCAAATAAATAAACATTACATGGAATATAGATGGGCCAGAAAGGAAGGGGAACAGGTAGCTCTAAAAATAAATGAGAAATTGGTAACAATTGCATGTATTGTTGCAAACCTCTGAAACAACACTTTGTTTTAGTTACTGCTTGGGGTTAACGGGTTCAGCAAATAGTGCTATAGAATATCTAAGACCAATCTGTAAAAATAACTTAAGTAAAATGCCCAAATAAGTGGCAAAATCCTTAAAAATCGAAGTATTCCAGTGCATATGATAACATATCAACGAAGTTAATCAAAGAGTATATATGTGAGTTGGGTTCTATCTTAAGTTATTTGTGTAATCAATCTCCTATTAGAATATTAAGGGACTGGATAAAGTATGGTGATGTTAAGCCTCTTTACAAGAATGGGGCTAACGAGATACCGTCAAAATATCGACCAATTTCACTTTTGACAGCTTTTTCAAGTGTATTTGAAAAGGTTCTGCTCAGATATCTTCTTAACCATCTGACTGCAAATAATATATTATCCAGTCACAGTTTGGATTCCTTAAGCGTTCCCATATAAAGAGTGATATCTGCATGTACAGTGAGAATGTACTCAATTCATAACAAACTAGAAGCTACTGTCATTTTCTGTGCCTATAAAAGCCACAGGCTGTGTGAGCCACAGCATTCTATTAAGTAAATCATAACATTGTGGTACCACTAGCAGTGCTGCAAAATGGTTTGAGTGTTACCTAAGAGGCAATAAAGGGTGTCATTGCGAAATACCTGAGGAGTAAGCAAACAGTCTTTATCTGATTGGGAATTAATTACGTGTGGTGTTCCTCAAGGTTACATCTTGGGTTCGTTACTTTGTGTGCATTTATGACCTCTCTCCTGTAACTTTGTTTTGTTTGCAGATGATACAAATATTGCAATGAATAACAAGTCGTGTGCAGGTTTTAAAATGGCTGCTAACCAGGTTTTCACTGACATTAATAAATGGTTTAAACCTAGTTCACTGTCATTAAACTTTGGAATGAACCACTATATACAGTTCCAGGATGTCTATATGATGACATGTAGACAGAAATGGTTGACAGTGTTTGCAACTTGATAATAAATTCAGTTAGGAAGAGTATACCACAGATTGCTGGCTGACCAGGTGGCCGAGTGGTTCTAGGCGCTACAGTCTCGAACCGCGTGACCGCTACGGTCACAGGTTCGAATCCTGCCTCGGGCATGGATGTGTGTGATGTGCTTAGGTTAGTTAGGCTTAAGTAGTTCTAAGTTCTAGGGGACTCATGACCAGTGTGATGTCCTTAGGTTAGTTAGGTTTAAGTAGTTCTAAGTTCTAGGGGACTGATGACCTCAGAAGTTAAGTCTCATAGTGCTCAGAGCCATTTGAACCCATTTGAACAGATTGCTGAAGCGCCTAAACAAGTCTGTATTTGCAATGCAAATGATGTTAGATGCAAGAGGTATAAATATAAAAATCTTGCATACTTTGCTTACTTTCATTCTATTACGTCATATGGTATCATAATCTGGAGTAACTCATCAAACAGGGCAAAAGTTTATAGAATACAAAAACGTGTGACAGAGCTCATTTGTGATGTAAATTCAAGAACGAAATGTAGAAACCTGTTCAAGAAACTGTGTATTCTAACCGCTGCTTCTCAGTATATTTATTCCTTAATGAAATTTGTATCATATAATATATCTCTGTTTCCAGCCAATAGCTCAATACATGGTGTAAATGCTAGGAATTAGAACATTCTACATAAAGGCTTAAATCACTTACCTTGGTCCAAAAAGGCAGTAAACTACTATCAACGATTAAAAACTTGTTTTCAGATCAAGCACAGTTCAATGAAAGTTTGAAATATTTTTTGGTAGGCAACTCCTTATGCTCTACAGACGAACATCTTAACAGGGACTGTTAGACCAGCTTAAGTAAAATTTTGTGTTACATTTCAGTTTTTGCCGCACTAGGTCATAACAGATCAAGTATTTTGTGTATGACAGATTTATTAAAAGTGCATAGCTATGCTTCATTTTTACAGTCTATTAATTCTATAAATATTAGCAGTTCCATTTTACTGTAATTTACTCACGTAACTTGACAATCTTCTGACAAATGCCCAGGGAGGTGAATACTATATTCAAATGTTCTATGCTTTTTGTGTTACACTTTCAGACATTTTCCACACCTACGAGAGTCATCTCATCTACATCTACTCTAATCTACTGGTTGGTTGTTTGGGTCATCGGTCTCATCGGATTAGGGAAGGACGGGAAAGGAAGTCGGCCGTGCCCTTTCAAAGGGACCATCCCGGCATTTGCCTGCAGCGATTTAGGGAAATCACGGAAAACCTAAATCAGCATGGCCGGACGCGGGATTGAACCGTCGTCCTCCCGAATGCGAGTCCAGTGTGCTAGCCACTGCGCCACCTCGTTCGGTCTCTAATCTACTCTCACTCCTGGTAGTCAGTCCGTATGGTGGGCAACAGTCACGTTGGTATTCACCACTCACCAGAGCGTGTTCGACCGTCGTCAGTACTGAAGACAGCAGGCCAAGCATGTGTCCGGAAATGCCCCGGACAACAATGGTGTACCAGCCTGGTTTTCGCCCGCCATACTGCCAGAAAACCAGGAATGATGGTCTTGGGTGGGTACGTAGCTTCCCGACAACGCAGCGGTACGTCGACGATATTCCACGCCCCGTTTTCTCGCTCTTCATCGCAAGCCATCTTGGGCTTACATTTCAACAAGATAATGGCCGCCCGCACAGGGCGAGAGTTTCTACAGCTTGGCAAACTCTGCCCTGGCCAGTAAAGTCGGCGGATCTCTCCCCGACTAAAAACGTTTGCAGCGTGAGCCTTCCAACTAGCACAGGATCTTGACGATCTAACGCGCCAATTGGAGTGAAATTGACACGAAGTTTCTCAGGAGGACATGCAGCAACTTTGCCAACCAATGTCAATCCAAATGTTTGTATAAGAGCCAGAGGTGGGCTAACGCGTTTTTGACGTGCTCACATTGTGAAGCTCTTTCTCTTGACTAAATCATCAATTTTACTATCTGAAATTGTAATCATTTGTTTATCTGTACATGTACACCACCTCTACCGATATCCGTCCCACTCGGATAATTCCTTTGTGGTGCTTTGAGTGTATCTGCAGTTTAGCCTTCCTCATCAGTGGCGTTGTAATTATGTTAACAAACATTAACCTCAAGCCGAGCTGTACAGTGAAGTCAGACGAGTTATACATGGTGCCACCAAGAATAACTCTGAAAGTATGATAGGAGCTGAAACGTTTGTGGGACAAAAGTTGCATGGGACAACGAGGGCCATAATATGACGTTGGTTTTTTGTTGCTAGGTGTGGTCGCTTCCGAGATATGAAGATAAACTTTGTTTTTTTTTTTAAATGGGATGCTATAGTTTGGTACTTATTTTCTGACAGCGCCTATCGAGACGAATCCAATAATGTGTAACAGTAAGGTCTTTGAAGGTCGACGAAGATCACAAAGGTGGCGTGAACGTCCATTTACAGAAGGTGTTCGAAGTGATGACCATTAGCATCAATGCAGTGCTGCAATCTTGTTATCACGGACTGCGTGGTAATTCTTATCACATCGGCACTTATCGAAGCACATGCACTGACAGTTCTTTCTCGTGTATCTTCAGGTGTAGTTGGAATGTCTTTATAAACAGTGTCTTTTATGAATCCCCACAAGAAAAACTCCAGAGTCGATAAGTCTGGCGAGCAAGCCGGCCATGACGCATCTCCTCCGCGTCCAATCCAACGATTTGGGAATTGTCTCTGCAACTCGTTTCTAGCCGTCAGCGAAAAATGTGCTGGACACCCATCGTGTTGATACCACATTCTGTTCCTCATTCCTAAAGGTTTTTCTTCCAATGACAGACCAGTACACATTGTTGCAAGAATGTGGTGTACTTCCAACCATTAAGATTTCCTTCGATGAAATAGGAACCAATAATTCTGTCCTCCAGAATCCCACACCATACGTTCACCGACCACGGTTGTTGGTGTGCACCTTGCCGCAGCCAACATGGATTTTCAATTGCCCAATAATGCATGATATGCAAATTAACATTTCCATGGTTCGTGAATGTAGCCTTGTCAGTAAACAAAATCAAATTAATAAATGTGTCACCCCTCTGATACTGAAGTTGAGCCCATCGGCAGAATTCAGTGCGACGCATACCAGTTAGTCCTTGATGAAGATTGATATGGTAAGGATGATATTTATGGCGATGCAGAACACGGACAACACTACTCTGGCTCATACCAGATTCCCTTGCGATTTGATGTGAACTAACACAGTGGCCAGGGTACCAATTTCAGTTTCCTCGTTAGTAACTTTCCTTTGCCGGGTATGTTTCCGATGCGTTAAAGATTGAGTTAGTTTCAATTTATCATACACCTATTTAAATGTACGACGTGTAGGGTGAGTAAGTTGAGGACATCTTTCAGCGTATAAGTCTCTAGATCTCACTGAATTTCGTTGGCATTCTCCGTAAATGAAAAGCATATCGACTTGTTCTTCGAACGAGTACATCGTTCACGTTCGTTTGATTCGACGATACTGGAATTACCGTCCCTATCAGTGTTGCATTGCGAAACCGTCGAATGGTGTTTACATGTCACTGGCACAATAGATGGATGCACCATATTCGGCGAATATTTACTATTTTCACGATATACGAGAGAGAATTGTCACAGCACGTGCTTCGATAAGTGCCGCAGTGATACGGAATACCATTCAATCCACGATAAGATGATTGTAGCACTGCATTGATACCAATTGTCATCATTTCGAACGCCTTCTGTAAACGGACGTTCATGCCACCTTTTTGACTTTCGTTGACCTTCAAAGACCTAACTGTTTCACATGATAGGATTCGTCACGATAGTCGCTATCAGAAAATAAGTACTAAACTATAGCATCCCATTTAAAAAGATAAAGTTGTCCTTCATATCTCTTACGCGACCCCACCTAGCAACAAAAAACCAACGTTGTATTATGGTCCCCGTTTTCCCATGCAACTTTTGTCCCACAAGCTTTTCAGCCACTAT
Source organism: Schistocerca piceifrons (assembly GCF_021461385.2). NCBI lineage: Eukaryota > Metazoa > Arthropoda > Insecta > Orthoptera > Acrididae > Schistocerca > Schistocerca piceifrons. The sequence continues at coordinate 71,873,419 of NC_060146.1, read as the reverse complement.
CATATTTTCGGAGTTATTCTAGGTGGCAATAGTTAGTTACTCACCCTGTAGTTTCATATTGTAATTGAGTAATACATAATCTGCGTTCAAAATAATCAAGTGAAACATTCACAAGAATGGGCTTATACCTATGTTTCAATATTTTAATAACGATTTAATGTGTATCGTGCACCGTAGTTCCAGCATAATTCTTAAAATGTAAACTTATTATTGTCATTCGCTGCTGCGAATTCTGTGTTTCGCTGCCATTTAAGATAACATGATCATCTCTTGGTGTCTTGTACTACATCGGAGAATGGATACAATTTCGAATGCACTCCATTTCCTAAATCTAAATCCCGCGGTTAGTTGTGAAGTGTTTGACAGTGGGTTATTTATGTTGCAGGACCCGTTAAGGACTATTCTCGCTGCATTTGCAGACAGAGCCTGCACGAGAGTGGTGCTTGAACGTTTGGGTGCGAGCTGCCGTTTGCTTCGACTTGTGGCAGAAGCAGGCTGCTAAGGCGGTGATCAGACGGTGAAACTCCAGGCATGCAGACGAACGTCGCTAAAAATCTCTGTCCGTCCTTCCGGATGTAGGTTTTCTGGTGATTCGATGAATGGCTTAAGGAAATTACCGGCACAGCTTTCTTGCAAAGGACACAATCGATTCTTTTCTACGTCCTTTTTCGACCTCGTACTCCATTTCTGGTCGCAGTGGCATCGACAGCATTTCGGATCCCAGTCTTCCTTCCACCTCCCAATCTTATCTGCTCAAAGTCTACGGAATGTCATTAATTAAAACTTGCGGGCTAAGAGGCTGTGGTCGAACAGTATAAATTCTTCCTCCTGACAATTTTGGCTCACATCGGAAGATGTAGCCCGCATTCGGCAGCCATACGTCAGGAGGAAGAATTTCCACTGTTCGACCACGGCCTCTTAGCCCTGAAGTTTTCTGCAATTAAAACTTCCGAAAGCCCACACGTTATGATTCTACGGAATTGTATATACGAGTCTCAAGGATATTCTCAACTATCTCAAAAATACCCGCTTCGCCTGATCTTTATTTTTACATATTTTCCGAGAAAGTTCCAAATCACTCCAGAACATTCGAAAGGAACGTAAAAACGAATATTCAAAAAATCGTAAGAGTTAATACTATATCATTGAAAAGCAAACCGCCAGAACTGTTTATAACTTATCTACACATCGTCGTAAGCTGTAAACTAAATACTATGAACAAAAATTTGTACATATTCCAGGCCACTGAATATGACTTGCACAAAACAAACTTCAGGCCATTTCTCTACCGTTCCACTCTCGAACGGCTCGCGGCCAAAACCAACACTTAAATCTGTCCGTGCCAGATCTGAATATTCTTATTTCAAAATAATGATCACTTCTCTAGAAGTATGTGGACGCCAACACTATATTTTCTTACTCTGAAGGTTGGTGAAGGCAATTTCATGAGAAGATCTTGCCAGAACGAAAAACTATTCAGATGTTCTTCCCTGTACGGGAACTACATAATGTATGTACGAGTACAGGTTGTAGACACGTGGCTGACGACATATGGATGTTTGTATCACGCCCGGAGTCGTGCACGTGTAGTCAAACCTGTTAAGGCGACCGCCCGCTTAAAGCGGGAAATACGGGTTCGAATCCCGAACAGACACAAATTTTCACTGTCGTCATTCCCTTCCTTACACAGCTGGTGATTGTTCGTATCCGCAACAGTGAATATATTTAACGGATAGAAAAACAGTTGAGAGGCGGTTCGGTGCAATTGCAGAATAGTTACGTAGATCTACACTACTGGCCATTAAAATTGCTACACCAAGAAGAAATGCAGATGATAAACGGGTATTCATTGGGCAAATATATTATACTAGAACTGACATGTGATTACATTTTCACGCAATTTGCAAGCATAGATCCTGAGAAATCAGTACCCAGAACTACCACATCTGGCCGTAATAACGGCCTTGATACAAACAGAGCTTGGATGGCGTGTACAGGTACAGCTGCCCATGTAGCTTCAAAACGATACCACAGTTGATCATGAGTAGTGACTGGCATATTGTGACGAGCCAGTTGCTCGGCCAAAATTGACCAGACGTTTTCAATTGGTCAGAGATCTGGAGAATGTGCTGCCCACGGAAGCAGTCGAACATTTTCTGTATCCAGAAAGCCCTGTACAGGACCAGCAACATGCGGTCGTGTATTATCCTGCTGAAATTTAGGGTTTCGCAGGGATCGAATAAAGGGTAGAGCCACCGGTCGTAACACATCTGAAACGTAACGTCCACTGTTCAAGGTGCCGTCAGTGCGAACAAGAGGTGATCGAGACGTGTAACCAATGATACCACATACCATCACGCCGGGTGATACGCCAGTATGGCGATAACGAATACACGCTTCCAATGTGCGTTCACCACGATGTCGCCAAACACGGGTGCGTCCATCATGATGTTGTAAACAGAACCTGGATTCATTCGAAAAAATGACGTTTTGCCATTCGTGCACCCAGGTTCATCGTTGAGTGCACCATCGCAGGCGCTCCTGTCTGTGATGCAGCGCCAAGGGTAACCGCAGCCACGGTCTCCAAGCTGATAGTCCATGCTGCTGCAAACGTCGTCGAGCTGTTGGTGCAGATGGTTATCGTCTCGCAAACGTCCCCATCTGTTGATTCAGGGATCAAGACGTGGCTGCACGATCCGTTACAGCCATGCGCATAAGATGGCTGTCATCTCGACTGCTAGTGATACGAGGCCGTTGGGATCCGGCACGGCGTTCCGTATTACCCTCCTGAACACACCGATTCCATATTCTGCTAACAATCATTGGATCTCGACCAACGCGAGCAGCAATGTCGCGATACGATAAACCGCAATCGCGGTAGGCTACAATCCGACCTTTATTAAAGTCGGGAACGTGATGGTACGCATTCCTCCTTCTAACACGGGGCATCACAACAACATTTCACTAGGCAACGCCGGTCAACTGCTGTTTGTGTATGAGCAATCGGTTGGAAACTTTCCTCATGTCAGCACGTTGTAGGTGTCGCCACCGGCGCCAACCTTGTGTGAATGCTCTGAAAAGCTAATCATTTGCATATCGCAGCATCTTCTTCCTGTCGGTTAAATTTCGCGTCTGTAGCACGTCATCTTCGTGTTGTAGCAGTTTTAATGACCAGTAGTGTAGTTGTGCATGTCTACTCCGCTCTGGATATATTGGGCGAGCAGACCAAGATCTGAAGTCTGATCACTGAATCTACGAGTTTGTTTTTGTAGTATCGATTTCTCCGAGAGTGCCGTAGCTAGTGAGCATAGCACATGTTCCATATAGCTACAGCAGATGGACGTCTGCTATAGAGTCATACGGTTACGTGTGTCTGCCGGCGACTGCTCTTGAGAACGAGAAAGACCTGCGCATTCCTCTAGTCGCTAGATATTCGTTACCCCAGAGACCGACGATATACTGTCGGTAGAAGGGTAGCAACTTCCATCCTTGGTGAAGAGTAAGGTTAACGCATCCTGTACGTGTATGTGTGTGCGTGTGCGTGTGTGTGTGTGTGTGTGTGAGAGAGAGAGAGAGAGAGAGAGAGAGAGAGGGAGAGAGAGAGAGAGAGAGGTGTGTGTCTGTGAAAGAGAGAGAGAGAGAGAGAGAGAGAGAGAGAGAGAGAGAGAGAGAGGGAGGGAGGGGGGGGGGAGAGAACGGAAAATCAAGGCTTCGAGCAATTACAGGCAAAATTTACGATTATACGCCGAGAGTCATGTAGCGCTGAGTCTGTGTAAGGCTCGGTGCAATTTACATGCAGCCGCACGCAGCATCATTACTACTCCTAGTATGAGACACTATTTCCCGGACTGGAAACGAAACAGTTGCGCACTCCCTTCTTGAAAGAGAACACAGAGCAACTGACCTTTTCTTCGTCTGTTGCCACTAGTGCACAGATAACGCCCATTACACTGTGATAAACGCTTCACTCCCGCTTCTTTGAGGAAGTAGTGTTTCCTACAACAATTTTTTTTCCTAACCTAACCTAACCTAACCTAGTAACGCGACCTCCTGTCATCATTTTTCGCAGCGTCGACCGCTATGACACGAGCAGGAACAGATTCAGTTAGGTTTTGGAGGCTACCGACAGGAATGTGAGGACATGGAGACTACACTGCCGTTGCGAGCTTTGCTAGGATTCTTGGTTGAGGATCCACAACGCCAACACCCAAATGGAGGTAGTCGCACAGAGTTTGGTGGCCAATGAAGTGCTGCTCTTCGAATTCGCACGTACACTGCGGGCTGTGTGACATAATGCATTGTCATTGGTTGAGGATCAGAACAAACAGCCCGATGGTTGTGGTCCCATGGATTTTTTTTTTTTTTTTGGGTCATCAGTCTTCTGACTGATTTGATGCTGCCCGCCACGAATGCCTCTCCTTTGGCAACATTTTCATCTCAGAGTAGAACTTGCAACCTACGTGCTCAATTATTTGCTGGATGTATTGCAATCTCTACCTTAGAAGAAAGATTAAGGAAAGGCAAACCTACGTTTCTAGCATTTGTAGACTTAGGAAAAGCTTTTGACAATGTTGACAGGAATACTCTCTTTCAAATTCTAAAGATGGCAGGGGTAAAATACAGGGAGCGAAAGGATATTTACAATTTGTACAGAAACCAGATGGCAGTTATAAGAGTCGAGGGGCACGAAAGGGAAGCAGTGGTTGGGATGGGAGTGAGACAGGGTTGTAGCCTCTCCCCGATGTTATTCAATCTCTATATTGAGCAAGCAGTGAAGGAAACAAAAGAAAAATTCGGAGTAGGTATTAAAATCCATGGAGAAGAAATAAAAACCTTGAGATTCGCACGATAACACTGTAATTCTGTCAGAGACAGCAAAGGAATGGATAGTGTCTTGAAAGGAGGATATAAGATGAACATCAGCAAAAGGAATGTAGTCGAATTAAGTCGGGTGATGCAGAGGGAATTAGATTACGAAATGAGACACTTAAAGTAGTAAAGGAGTTTTGCTGTTTGGGGAGCAAAATAACTGATGATAGTCGAAGTAGAGAGGATATAAAATGTAGACTGGCAAGGACAAGGAAAGCGTTTCTGAAGAAGAGAAATTTGTTAACGTGGAGTACAGATTTAAGTGTTAGCAAGTCGTTTCTGAAAGTATTTGTACGGAGTGTAGCCATGTATGGAAGTGAAACATGGACGATATGTAGTTTGGACAAGAAGAGAATAAAAGCTATCGAAATGTGGTGCTACAGAAGAATGCTGAAGATTAGATGGGTAGAACCCATAACTAATGAGGAGGTATAGAATAGAATTGGGGAGGAGTCTGTGGCACAACTTGACAAGAAGAAGGGGCCGGTTGGTAGGACATGTTCTAAGGCATCAGGGAATCACAAATTTAGCATTGGAGGGCAGCGTGGAGGGTAAAAATCGTAGAGGGAGTCCAAGAGATGAATACACTAAGCATATTCAGAAGGATGCAGGTTGCGGTAAGTACTGGGAGATGAAGAAACTTGCACAGGATAGAGTAGCATGGAGAGCTGCATCAAACCAGTCTCAGGACTGAAGACCACAACAACAATTCCAATCTCTGTCTTCCTCTACAGGTTTTGCCCTCTACAGTTCCGTCTAGTACAATGCAACTCATTCCCTGATGTCTTAACAGATGCCCTATCATCATGTCCCTTCTATTTGTCAGTATATTCCACAGATTCCTTTCCTCTCCGATTCAGCGCAGAACTTCCTCATTCCTTACCTTATCGGTCCACCTAATTTTCAACATTCGTCTGTAGCACCACGTCTCAAAGGCTTGGATTCTCTTCTGTTACGGTTTTCCAACAGTCCATGATTCACTTCCATACAACGCTGCACTGCAGGCGTAGGTTCTCAGAAATTTCTTCCTCAAATTAAGGTCTATGTTGGTACTAGTAGACTTCTGTTACCCAGGAATGCCTTTTCTGCCATTACTAGTCTGCTTCTCAAGTCCTCCTTGCTCCGTCCGTCATTGATTGTTTTACTGCCCAGGTAGCTGAATTCCTTAACTGCGTCGATTTACTGACCATCAGTCCTGATGTTAAGTTTCTTGCTGTCCTCATTTCTGCTACTTCTCATTACTTTCGTCTTTCTTCTATTTACTCTCAATCGATAGCCTGCACTCATTACATTGTTCATTCCGTTCAGAATATCTTGTAATTCTTCTTCACTTTCACTTAGGATAGTGAAACACGTATGTAACATAGCAGCGATGGCGAGGCATTGTAGCATCTGTGACCAGAGAGTATGCGCTTGACCGCGCGAGTGTTGCGAGCGGGTCTCAGTCTGTCGGTCAGTCGTTGCGAGTCTGTAGCTCTGTCTAGTTGAGGGCAGTACTCTGTCAGTAGTCGTCGCGTGCTGTACGCCAGTAGTCGTCATGCAGAGCGGTCGGTCAGTGGTAGCAGTCCAGTGGGATTGCGTGATGTGGTCTGGCGACAACACTGGTCAAGATGCTGAATGAGGTATACTGTTAATTAAGATAATCATCGGATAATGTAAAGTTTAACTATTGTAACTGATTTTCAACAAGTGCCCCCAATAATAACTTTGATTTCAAAAGCAATTTTACATAAAATTTTCATTTAATTGAAGTAACTATTGCGTTCCACTTCCCCTAAACAAAAGTTTCAGTTTTCAATTAGATTAAAAAAAAAAGGAATATTATTATTTGCAATGCAGTTCCTCCAAGCGGTGCGCAACAACAAGAGCAGAAATTTGACTAGGTGTTGCAATGAGGTAAGAATTTAATTTTGATTCTTTTGCACAGGGCCAAAGACCGATATTTCGGTTTAATTGAATCATTATTATCATTTTTCTGAGATTTTCTTATCACTGAATTGACTTTCATTATTTTTGTGGGAGCTTACACCAGAGTCAGATTGCGATTCTCACTTTTATTGTCATTAAATTTAATTGCAGGGAGGTTACGTTTGGCTCCTATTCATTTATTATTTCTGTCTTTAAAATTTCAGTGGAGAGGTTACACTTAGCGCAATGTCCATTGGCATTCCTAAATAATATTTCTGTCTATTAAATTTTTTGTGGGGAGGTTACACTTGGCGACACCCAGTCCAGGATCGAATTTCGTTGAGAGTCTTTTGAGCAACAGTCAGATATCTGCTCTTATTTGCTTAGATATAATTAGGATTTGGCGCTACGCTTTTATTAACTTGTGACTTTTCTTCTACAGGTCAACGGCAATTCGTTGCTTTGTTGTATTTGTGTGTTCCTTTTGCATTGTGCTTATTTATTTTCTGAAAAATTGTGACTATTGTAAAAATGCCGCGAAAGACTGTGAATAGTGTATCGCGAGGTATTATGAATGAAATTACCGACTCAAACAACTTTACCGATAGGACATATGATACGCAGTGTAATGATGACAATCCTGCGTTCACTAACAATCAGTGCATTCCAACCACTAGTGATGACTTTTACCCTCATAATGAACAAACGAACTCAATTGTCTCGTCTGTTAATTTGACGACAATTGATGACGCAGAACGCTCTATTGTAATGAGCGCTGCCCAGCTTAACACACCCGATTTGGAAAACTCAAGTAACGAACAGACATATTTGTCTAATGAAAATGAACAGATCACACAAAGTAGGACGGATTTATTTAATTCCGAAACAATGACTGATAGTATACATTTGACTGACAAACCTTTTTGTAAATCTCAAAATGACCAAATGGTTACAGAAAGTGAAACAATTCCAGATCCACCATTAAACAGCACTGAGAATAGAAATGCTGACTTTGAGTCGAATCCAATTATGGCATTGTTGATACAAATGACTAAGCAGTTTAATGTAAGATTTGATAACAATTTCAAACAACTTAGGGAAGATAATAAACATTTAAATGAGAAACTTGACAATAATGACGAAAATCTCAAACAACAACTTAATGAACAGGTCAAACAACTTAGGGAAGATAACAAACATTTAAATGAGAAACTTGACAATAATGACGAAAATCTCAAACAACTTAGTGAACAGGTCAGACAACAGAATGAAAAATTAGACGACAATTCCAGACAGCTTAGTGAACAAATTAGAGCCGTTGCCGCGCAGTGCCATGACACTAAGGAACAGTTGCGCTTGGAAATTGAGGCTTGTTCTCAAAAAAATAGCGAAGAAATTAAGTCTGTTGCGCAAGAATTAAGGGAAATGCAGACAGCCGCAACAGAAACACTCAGAGACGAAATTAGCGGAGTCGCTAAACAATGCTCTGAAAAAGCTGCACAATTACGGGACGAGTTTAAAGCAATGACAGCAGAACTTTCGCGCACAATGGATGAAAAGATAGACGCGAAATTCGAACAGCAGAACACTCAGATTAACGAGCGCTTTAATCAGCACATACAGAACAGTGATACGCGTTTCCGCAGAGTTATTCAGGATCAAAACAAAGTAAAACGACAAGTCATGGAAACAATCACTGCACAAAGACAAGAGGACAAACGTAAAATATTCGCGAAAGCGAAGACGTATGTAGACAATAATATTACTACAGTGTCCGACAAAATTAATACCATAGAACAATTGAACGCGGAATTAAGGGATGAAATTTCTGATCTTAAATCAAAAACAGATACACACACAGTAAATATTCAAACAGTGACAGACAGATTCGAACAATTAGATCTAACACAGGAGTGCGATGTCATCAATGCTGATGTTAAAAAACTGAGCGAAACTACGCGTAAGTTGCAAAAACAGATTAATGCGTCTGATTCTAAAACCGATGATCAGGTTAAAATGCTGTCTGAAAAATGTGATGAATTGGCCAGTCGTATTGATGTCATCGAAAATACTAATGACAATAAATCAGACGATACTGCACCGGTTTCATTTATCCAAACACCTGAATTTCAAAATTTACAGCAGACAATTAATGAGATCGATTCGTCTAACAACACGTTACGTAGGAAGTTATCGAGTTTACAACAAGAAGTAACAGAGATGAAAAGCATCTCAGTTAATAACACATCACAGCAGACGCCACTTAGCGAACATTTGTCAGACTTACGCAGCGCGTATAATGTGAGCAATTTACAGATACTACGAGACTTAAAATCCGAAAAGCCACGCGACTTAAAATATGAAAAGCTACGCAACTTGAAGTACGAAACGACACAGACGAACAGATTCACACACAAACCTGAACGTGTTCTCAAATTCAGTGACGAGAGCGTTGATAATAAGCAATTTGTATTTGTAAGAAAATGTAAAGAATTTAATAATGACAGAACACAGGTACACGCTTTGAGCTATATACGACAATTTGTTTTTGTACTTTCACCGCTATTATCTGTAATGGAGAAACTAGCTTTGAATCTGAGGCGACAATTTGCTATTGTATTTTCATCAGCATTATCTATTATGCAGAAATTTGAATTAACATGGTTACAACAATTTGGTTTTGGAATTTTACCGCCATTGCCTGCAACGCTAAAGCTAAAATTTATTTGCAGTGCGTAATAGACCTCAGAGGATTCATTACGCTTTAATGAATATGTGCCGTAGCGAGCATAGGACCCCGAGCTGTAGTAGTGCTGTTTCATCTTTAGTTTTCTGCACTGCTGCCTTCTCTTCTACTATCCTATATATCTATCCAAACAGCTCTCTAACTATTGCTCTACCTAGGATTAAGAATATGTAATGAAAACCCGATACGACAAATCTTTTACCGTATGTGACAATTTTCATTAGGCACTCGAGAAATGACAACTACGAGAACTTTAATAACAGATAAAATCGTAATCATCAGTATGTACAAAATTTTCGGCAGTCGCAACCACATTTTTGTGACAATAGATGTTTTTCACCACAATAGCATGAAAGTCAGCCGCTTAGCATACCTAACCAACAATGCAGTCTACAAGGTCAACCAAACTTTAATGTTTCGCCGCGTGCACGTATAGTCCCAGCTCCAACAAATAGTAACGCATGGCAGCAAAGAAATAACTACGTACAGATAACACACTATTTCAACTCGTATCGCAATGCGCCGTATAGAAATTACTATCATGACAGACGTAAAAATAACGAGCACAATTTTCAGCGTACATTTAATAACAGTCGATCTTTTCAGCAGCAAGAACATCAGCAACAACGAATAATCATGAATGATCCAAACAATAGGTGTCATCTATAGCGTAATACGTCAGTAGGAAATAACAGAGCAGTTCATATAATGGATATGCCACAGCATCCTCCCGTAAATAATAACATGTACGATAGATTTTAACCAGATACAGCACAGATTGCATATTACAGTAACGTAAGCAATAATTTTGACACGCAGAATCTTCTTCACGAAAATGTTATTAATTTTGACGACATCCGACACACGTTTGCATTAAGGACAGAATTACGACGTATGTAGACCATATTCTTATTGCAGAAGCTAACTGGTCTGAACACAATCTGATTATTGAACAACTGTTACAAACTTTCCATGCACAAGGACTTACAGTTAACCTCAGTAAATCGCATTTTGGCAAAACTTCTATAAAATTTCTTGGACACGTAATTTCAGCAGAAGGGATTGCACCTGATCCGGAAAAACTTCAAGCTCTACGTGACATTACTGTTCCTACGACGAAGAAGCAATTACGCAGTTTTTTGGGCTTAATTAACTTTTTTCGTAAATTTATTCATCACTCTGCTTTAGACACACCCAGATTATGCCAATTAACAGGTAAAAACACTATTTGGTCTTGGGATAAGCAAGCACATTCTGAATTCATGAACCTGAAACATGCTTTGTTGAATGCTCCACTTTTATCGCACCCAGATCTTACTAGAAATTTTTCCATTGCCACCGACAGTTCCAACACCGCTTTAGGCGTACACATTTTCCAGGAAATTGAAGAAGATGGTTCAATAGTAATTAAAAACATCGCATTTGCAAGTCGCATTTTGTCACCTGCTGAACGAAATTACTCCGTTACAGAATTGGAAACATTATGTGTTGTATGGGCTTTTACGAGATTTAGGCACTTTCTTTATGGCAGACACACCACCGTCTACACAGACCACAGAGCGATACAATTTTTACTTTCAGCTAAATTTACTCACGACAGATTAAGCAGATGGAAACTTTATTTGCAAGAATTTAATTTTACGATTGTTCACATTCCCGGCACACAAAATGTTATAGCAGACGCACTATCGCGTTCTCTCGGCAACAATCAGCAAGACGTAGCAACCAACTTCTGCAAAACAAATTTCAGTGTCATGTACATTCAGCAAGTCGCATTTGAAAACTTTATTTCATCGTCACTACAGGACATAGCGCAAGAGCAAAATAAGGACAATGTGTGGAAAGAAATTAAACACCTTTGGCAAGATAGGAAAAATGTTACGATTAGGAACCACTACACTGTACGCAATGACATTCTGTTTCGCCGCTCTCATCCTGACAGCAACAATTGGTTATTATGCATTCCTGACGAACTGGTTAACAAATTAATTTGGTACACTCATTCAAGTTACGCACATTACGGAGCACGAAAATGTTTTCTTATACTGAGACAGAACTGTTATTTTACTAACATGGAGAAACGTATACGACGAGTTTTAGCGTCTTGTAAAATTTGCCAGAAAGCTAAATCAGACACCACTTCACATATTCCTCCATTATATCCCATTATACCTGTTAAATTAAGACACATGGCCGCTGTAGACATTTTTGGTCCGATTCCCAGAACTAACAGAGGTTTTTGCTACATCTTTGTCGCTGTTGAGCTCACTTCAAAATTTGTTACTTTCACTCCGTTACGCAAAGCTACTGCTAAAACTGTTTCGAAGGCATTTGTAAAACATTTTCTATTTCATGTAGGGCATGTGATGAGAGTAATTTCTGACAATGGATCTCAATTTCGTAGTAGCGTATGGACACGCATGTTACGAGCTAGAAACATTTCTCCGATTTATATATCCAAGTACCATGCTTCTTCGAACCCCTGTGAAAGATTAATGAAAGAAATTGGTAAGCTGTGCCGAATATACTGCCACAAAAGACATATTGATTGGGATACACACATACTCTCATTCCAAGATGTAATTAATTCCATTCCAAATGAATCCACTATGCTATCTCCGTCTGTTATACTGAAAAACGTTGAACCACCAAACAAAATTAAAGAATTAGTAAACTTCCCTAAATGTCGTCGACTAAGACACCACGAAATAATTGACATTGCGCTGAACAACATCAAACGTGCCGCAGAGCGCCGGAGAAGACAGCAAAAACAGGTTTGTACACGCCGAGACTTTCACGTTGGGCAGAAGATATTAGTACGTACACACTATTTATCCAGTAAATTAAAAGGTAAGTGCAGTAAATTTGAACTTCTATACGCAGGTCCATATCGGATTCGCAGCATCCCTCACCCCAATGTTGTACACGTCGAAACTTTGAGAACCAGAAAATCGAAAGGCAACCACCATATCTCAAACATTAAACCGTTTATTGAGTGAAGCCAGTGTATGATTCAACACACTATGATGTCATTTATTAATGCAATTATTTCACCTGACTAATTACTGATGATTATCGTATTTTTTCTTGGCAAGTGCCCGGCAAGGTAAGGTTAGCAGGTCGCTTTTCTTGTCGTTACACATCAGACCGTGCACATTTTCCATTTTTTTTTTTTGTGTATATGATTGTACTCCAGTTTTGTTTGTGTGCACTATGATATAGTTAAGATATAACACACCAGTCGACTTTGACATTCTTTTTGCCCTATGACATCTCAAGATCGTGACTGTTTTACATTTTTTGCTGCTGCATTGTATTATTCTGGGTACATTTTTGCATCTGAACACTGTCAATGTCTTTGACATATTACGTTTTCTGTCATGTTATGCTGTATGGTTAATTGTGTCACCATTAACCAGTCATTATTTAGTGGGTATATGATTTAAATGCAAGACATTAATCTCTGTTCATCAATTTCAGAAGGAAATGATGCGTCTAAGAAATAAATTTAACATAAATGGGAATTTCACTTACGGAATAAACGAAAGAAGATGCAATAACTTTATGGGGAAGAGTAAATGGATCAGGATTAACGAGCATTAACAAGAATATACTATACTCATCGTAGAATAGCAGTCTTAACTAATTTTTTCTTTCAGAATACAAGGTGATTGATGCAGGCTGTCAGACAGAACTACACATCTTAGTTTTAGTGATGAAATATGCTAGAGATAAGGAATAGTTGTATAATGAGTAATGAAGTGATTTTTTGCAGATGATAATGAGTACTGATGAATAATGATGAAGGAAATGGTATTATGAATAATGAAGTTTTTCTTTACAGGTGATGATAATAGTGAAGTTATGATGATATGGATAATGAAGTTTTCTTTACAGATGAGGATAATGTTGAAGTTATGTATTTATGCTATGTAGTTATTTAAGTATTTGTTGCAGTTTGTTTTGACAGCAGGTGTTATATTGCATAGTAGAATGACGGAAAGTTTTGGAAAGGACAGCTATGGAACACATTTTTATACACATTTCACTACCTGTTAATTCGAAGTTCACTACTTTTCAGCATAGTGTGCGTTTCTTCTTTCAGGTCAATAATCCATTTTGTATTTTTTCCAGGAGAAGCTTTTCATGATACTTACTAAACCTGTTACTTATTATACCTGTTCTAGTACTTGTATTTTTATTTTTTACCCATTTGTGTTTATCATTTATAAATGTGATCACATATACTGCCTTGTTACATTACATTGCTACAGCTGACTCATGACGAATGACGTTACCTATCCTCATTTGCAGCAATAGGTCAAAAGCAAATAGTGTTATGCCTCAGCAATTAATTATCGATCCCAACGCAATGCATTGCTAAAAGAGGTATTACCAGTCCCACATAATGTCACTAGTTTATGATAATTCTGAGTAATGCTGATCAGCTCTGAATAGTATGTCACTTCAGTAATGACTTCTTAATGAGACAAAAAAGAAAAGTATATATATAAAATAATGCTTTGTCACTAGCTAGTAACTGCCACTGTTTATTGTAATGAGACTACCTATAATGCCTGTGATTATTAATGCTTTGATTGTAATTAGCTGATTTTTAATAATGACTTTGTAATGATCTGAGTAATACTGAATGATGAACTATGTTTTATTCCATTCAATACTTGCTGGCCACTGAGTGCCAATAATTAATGTCACTCGATGAATTGTTATTAATTATGCCATTAATTAGCTCTTGTTTTCAATGTTCATACTTTGTAATTGGAAATGAATGTGACTGTTTAATAATGCTTTGTAATTAGAAGAAGGCTAATGATTCTTACTAGATTGGAATGACACATAATTAATTAACTATGCTATTGTTTCACAATGCTTTGTGATTAGGAAAAAGCTAATGATTATTACTGTTGGAATGACAAATAATTAATTAACTAAGCCATACTTTGTAACTGGAAAAGAATGTGACTGTTTAATAATACTTTGTAATTAGGAGAAGGCTAATGATTCTTACTATATTAGAATGACAAATGATTAATTAACTGTAATTAGGAAAAAGCTAATGATTATTACTATTGAAATGACAAATGATTAATTAACTGACACATAATTAATTAACTATGATATACTTTGTAACTGGAAAAGAATATGATTCTTACTATATTGAAATGACAAATGATGCTATGCTTTGTAATTAGAAGGCTAATGAATCTTAATTACTGTTTAATAATGCTTTGTAATTAGGAGAAGGCTAATAATTCTTACTATATTGGAATGACAAATAATTAATTAACGATGCCATACTTTGTAACTGGAAAGGAATGTGACTGTTTAATAATGCTTTGTAATTAGGAAAAGGCTAATGATTAATACTATTGAAATGACAAATGATTAATTAACCATGCTATACTTTGTAACTAGGAAAAGAAGGTTACTGATTCTATGTAAAACAATTCATGAACATTTTTCTGTAATACTACATACTTGGTA
The DNA here is from genome assembly GCF_021461385.2 of Schistocerca piceifrons. Taxonomy (NCBI): domain Eukaryota; kingdom Metazoa; phylum Arthropoda; class Insecta; order Orthoptera; family Acrididae; genus Schistocerca; species Schistocerca piceifrons. The sequence continues at coordinate 71,858,391 of NC_060146.1, read as the reverse complement.
CAGAAATGTTCAATAACTGGGCTATGAATGCCACAAACTACTAATGAAGACTGTAATTGTGAATATTATGTGACATAATGTCCTTCTCCTCATAAGCTAACTACCCTGAATTACTGCAATGTCCATTTGTCCTGTTTATCCCAGTGATCATGGAGCACTATATTTGGTTTTGCACTAATTCTACGTTGGTGTGCCTTGTAAGAGCGTGGTGTTGACACGACATGCTGTCCATCACCGTGAGCGATGAAGACGTTATGATGGTCCCACTGTTTGGTGTACCTAATATACTGCCAAAATGAAAAAATGTAACATTACTACGACAGTTCAGTGTCTTGGCCACGCTGATAAATTCTGAGGGGAAAAGAACTTCAAGTTGTGTCACTTGGTGTTGTACTTCTGTGGAAAGATATGGACTTTCAGAACAGCTGTGTGCAATCTAAAGTGCTACAACCATGATGCAATCCTTCGCTTTCCTATCCTAATTCTTGTCACGTAAGGAAAATAATTTTTTTGGTTAACATCGTTTATGTTCATGGGTTATACATTTTTTTAGATTTGCTGAACTCCAGTGTGAGTACACTTATGTCACTGGTAGACATGATTTTTTACCATTATGTTTATTTATTGCCAAAATGCTAAAGACATTTTTTTGATTTGTTCTGAAGTACAGTATATGTGCGCTTTTGTCTTTTATATTGTATATACATTTTTTATTTTCTGAACTACAGTGCATGTGCACTTCTGTTAGGTGTTAATATGTTTTCTACTGAACTTCAGTGCCTGTACACTTTTCTCATTTTTCAATATGATTTCTACTATTCTGTATATTCAATACTTTAATGCGTATGCACTTATGTCATTTGTTACTAATTGTACATACATTTCATCAATTACTGATATGTTCTCAACTGCAGTGCATGTGCACTCATGTCACTTGTCAACATAATATTTTTTTCCAGTCTGTTTATTTGTTCTGAATATGCTAAAGAATTTTTTTCAGTGCCTGTGCACTTTGTTATCTGTCAAATAATTTGTATATACATTTTTCTGATTTGCTACTATGTTTTGTACTCACATTTTGTCTTTGTCTGATATATTTTGTACTTAGTGCGTGTGCACAACATTTAAATATTCTGTAAGTTGTAGAATTTTGTTAATTAAAGAAAAATTTTGCCGCACTTGGCAAGTCCAAATGACTCACCATCGCTGCCAAATTTTTGCCCCCCCCAGTGGAGGGTTATGAAACACGTATGTAACATAGCAGCGATGGCGAGGCATTGTAGCATCTGTGACCAGAGAGTATGCGCTTGACCGCGCGAGTGTTGCGAGCGGGTCTCAGTCTGTCGGTCAGTCGTTGCGAGTCTGTAGCTCTGTCTAGTTGAGGGCAGTACTCTGTCAGTAGTCGTCGCGTGCTGTACGCCAGTAGTCGTCATGCAGAGCGGTCGGTCAGTGGTAGCAGTCCAGTGGGATTGCGTGATGTGGTCTGGCGACAACACTGGCCAAGATGCTGAATGAGGTATACTGTTAATTAAGATAATCATCGGATAATGTAAAGTTTAACTATTGTAACTGATTTTCAACAAGTGCCCCCAATAATAACTTTGATTTCAAAAGCAAGTTTACATAAAATTTTCATTTAATTGAAGTAACTATTTCGTTCCACTTCCCCTAAACAAAAGTTTCAGTTTTCAATTAGATTAAAAAAAAAAAAGGAATATTATTATTTGCAATGCAGTTCCTCCAAGCGGTGCGCAACAACAAGAGCAGAAATTTGACTAGGTGTTGCAATGAGGTAAGAATTTAATTTTGATTCTTTTGCACAGGGCCAAAGACCGATATTTCGGTTTAATTGAATCATTATTATCATTTTTCTGAGATTTTCTTATCACTGAATTGACTTTCATTATTTTTGTGGGAGCTTACACCAGAGTCAGATTGCGATTCTCACTTTTATTGTCATTAAATTTAATTGCAGGGAGGTTACGTTTGGCTCCTATTCATTTATTATTTCTGTCTTTAAAATTTCAGTGGAGAGGTTACACTTAGCGCAATGTCCATTGGCATTCCTAAATAATATTTCTGTCTATTAAATTTTTTGTGGGGAGGTTACAATAGTAATGTAATCAGCGAATCGTATCATTGATATCTTTTCACCTTGAATTTTAATTCCACTCCTGAACCTTTCTTTTATTTCCATCATTGCTTCCTCGATGTACAGATTGAACAGTATGGGGGAAAGATTACATCCCTGTCTTACAAGCTTTCCAATCCGAGCACTTCGTTTTTGGTCGTCCACTTTTATTATTGCCTCTTGGCTGTTGTACATATTACACATAACCCGTCTCTGCCTATAGGTTATTCCTTTTTTCCTCAGAATTTCGAACATCTTGCACAATTTTACATGTTCGAAGGCTTTCTCCAGGTCGACAAATCCTGTTTTTGTTTATTCTTGGTTCCATTATCAACCGCAACGCCAGAATTGCTGTCGCGCGGGGTAGCCGCGCGGTCTCCGGAGCATTGTCACAGTTCGCACGGCTCACCCCGTCAGAAGCTCGAATCCTCCTTCGGGCATGGTTAAGTGTGTTGTCCGTAGCGTAAGCTAGTTTATTTAGATTAAGTAGTGTGTAAGCCAAGCGACCAATGATCTCAGCAGTTTGGTCCCATAGTCCTTAGCACAAATTTCCGAATTTTAAGAATTGGCTCTCTGGTGCCTTTACCTTTTCTAAAGCCAAACTGATCGTGATCTATCACAGCCTCAATTATCTTTTCCATTGCTCTGTACATTGTTCTTGTAAGCAGCTTGGATACATGAGCTGTTAAGCTGGTTGTGAGATAATTTTTGCACTTGTCAGCTCTTGCAGTCTTTGCAATTGTGTTAATGATATTTTTCCGAAAGTGTGACGGTGTGTTGCCAGACTCATACATTATACACACCAATGTGAATAATCATCTTGTTGCTATTTCCCACAGTGATTTTAGAAGTTTGAGGAAATGTTATCTATCCCTCATGCCTTTCTGGATCCGAAGTTCTCCAAAGCTCTTTTAAATTCTGATCATAATGCTTGATCCCCTAGCCCTTCTACATCGACTCCTGTTTTCTCTTCTACCGCGTCATACGAATCTTCTGCCTCATAGAGGATTTCAATGTATTCTTTCCACTTATCCGCTCTTTCCTCTGCGTTTAGCAGTGGAATCTCAGTTTCACTCTTTATGTTACCTCCCTTGATTAAACCCTTAAATCGTGGGACTTTGGTGGCCAGGGAAGTACGATAAATTCACTCTGCTGCTCTTAGAATTCGCACGTTCACTGCGAGCTGTGCGATATGTTGCGTTGTCCTGCTAGTAGATGCCATCGTCCCGAGGAGAAACATGGCGCAAGTGCCGGTGGATGTATTCTCCAGGGATAGATTGTAAGTAGGCTGTTTAGGTTTTTATGTTCGTAACGCCACGTAGCGCTCTGTATGAAAATCACTGGCTGTGCTGTGTGCAGTCACTGGCTGGTTGGCATTGTTGGAATATTCGCTATTGTAGTGTTGGGCAGTTGGATGTGAACAGCGCGTACCGCTGCGCAGTTGGAGGTGAGCCGCCAGCAGTGGTGGATGTGGGGAGAGAGATGGCAGAGTTTTGATAGCGGACGATCTGGACGTGTGTCCGTCAGAAAAACGAAATTTGTAAGACTGCATGTCATGAACTGATATACATATATTATGACGTTTGAACACTATTAAGGTAAATACATTGTTTGTTCCTTATCAAAATCTTTCGTTTGCTAACTATATCTAACAGTAATTAGGGCCTTCAGTAGTTAGAATCCTTTATTTAGCTGGCAGTAGTGGCGCTCGCTGTATTGCAGTAGTTCGAGTAACGAAGATTTTTGTGAGGTAAGTGATTCATGAAAGGTATAGGTTATTGTTAGTCACGGCCATTCTTTTGTAAGGATTATTGAAAGTCAGATTGCGTTGAGCAAAAAATATTGTGTGTCAGTTTAGTGTTGATCAGAATAAGTAAAGAGAGAAATGTCTGAGTGCGTTCAGTTCTGCTCAACTGTTTGAAAATGAAATAACGTAAGGCGTTTACCAGCACAGTAATTCATAAATTTTTCTAAGGGGACGTTTCATTTGTCGACCCTTAGCCGAGAACATCTCACTGGAATCTTCTGATTTTTTCTTGTAGTTTGTGTAATTACTGTAGCTATTGTTCATTGCTAGAGCATACTTTTCTTTGTAGGTGTAGTTTTTCATTGTTGTACAGTAAAACAGTTGTGGCATGCATGTAGATTTGCACCAAGTATTTCGCAGCTGCGCTTGCAATTAACCAGATATTATTTTCAGTGCTATGTTAATGTGTTTTCTTATTTTTTCTCTTCAAATTGTGCTTTTCTTGTTATAGTGTGAAATACGTGATAATTATGACGTGTTAAAAACGTAACACTAGGCTCCAAAGCAAACTGAGAAATGATAGTGACGACGAGCGTAGCTTATCACCACCACCGTGTAATCAATTAACAGACATTCGAAGTAGTAATTTGGTAATTGTGCATAGGGAAATAAAGTGGGCGGCAAATAATCGTATAAACAGTGAAAAAATCAGTGAACAGGGAAGCATTATCGATCGATCGGTCGGCAACACCTCGCCTCAGGAATCCGAAATGACAGGACACAATCTTGCAAATACTGTAGATTCAGGTTTTGCGTCCTCGCCGTTTTCTCAAATACGTCAAGGCACATTTTCTGCTTTTCAAAATGCGAATATTGCCGGTTCAAATGCACTGCCGAACATGTTTCAGGCACCAGTGTATTGCTATTACAATTAATGCAACAAATGGAACAAAAGCTCCAAAAGTTAGACACAATGGAACAACACCAGAGACAAACACAGCACAGCAGGTGATTTTCATACAGAGCGCTACGTGACGTTACCAACATAAAAACCTAAACAGCCTGTAACCTCCCCACAAAATATATAATTTTTAAAATATTATTTGGCTAATGATTCTAATTTTAGTGTAACCTCAGAACAAAACTGGTTCCCATTTAATGTACCCACAAAATTCTTTTCTCATTTAATATATGCTCGGAACAGAAAAATTCCTAAACCTCGTAATAAAAAATAAATTCAGTAACCTGGTAAAATTTGGACGACAGCTGTGCTGCGTCATGGCCCTGTAAGATCATTCTGAATAAAAAGCAAAAATTCTCACCTCGATAAAGTCGGCAACTATCCGCTCTTACAATAGCTCTTTTCCGGCACAGCTCTATGCAATGCTGGCCTATACATTTGTTATTTATGGAAGGAAGTAAATGATTTTTCTTTTGCAACAATCGGAATGATCATGCATTGAAAAAAATATTAAATTCTTTAAATTGAAATGAATGCTTGTTATTATTAGGACATTTTTAAGAGATATACATGGGAGTTTACATAATATTACTAGATATGCGGGAGGCTGCTTTTTTTACCTTATACAATAATACTCAGGCTCCGGCATCGCTGCACCGCGACCGGCCCAGCCAACATGATACACCAGAGCAGACACACACACGCTGGCAACAACTTACTGCTACTGCTACACAGTTCGTACAGTCAACACTGCTCTCTGGTCAGCGATTCTCTTATACCTTGCATATCGCAGGTAGTGCATGAGCAATACATCGAAATTACATCTGCTCTGACCTCTTACATAAAATTACATCTGCATTACATCTGCTCGGACCTCTTACATAACCCTCCACTGGGGGGGGGGGGGGGGGGGGGCAAAAATTTGGCAGCGATGGTGAGTCAATTGGACTTGCCATGAGCAACAAATTTTTCTTAATTAACTAAGTTTACAGTCACAGAGTATACATATATATATAAGTGCAGAACATGAAATGAAATAGAGAGCACACGCACTGAGTACAGAACATATCAAGCAATCACAAAATGTATACGCAGTGAGTACAAATCATATTAACAAATGACATAAAGTGCACACGCACTGTATATATTTCTACCATTTTACAAGAACTAGTATACGCAATGAGTACAAAACATATTAACAAATGACATAAAGTGCACATGCACTGTAGTATTTTTTTACCATTTTACAAGAACTAGGACAGGAAAGGGAGGATTGCATCATGGTTGTACCACAGTAGGTTGCACGTAGTCCATATCTTTCTACAGAAGCACAACAGCAAGTGAGACAATCTGAAGTATTAATCAGTGTAGCCAAGACACTGAAATGTCGTATGAATATTCAATGTTATCATTTTGGTAGTACATTAGGTACACCAAATAGTGGAACCATAATAACATCTCCATTGTTCAAGGTAGTGGACACCATGATGTGTCAACACCACACTCTTTCACCAACGTAGAATTAGTGCAGAAACCAAATATAGTGCTCCATGATCAGAAGGATAGACAGGACAAACGTATATTGCAGTAATTTCTGGTAATTAGGTCAGAAGATGAAGGACATTAAGTCTTACGCTAGTCATCATTGAGATTACACTAGTCTATCAACCGATTTGAGTAATTGGTGGCACTCATTGCCTAGTCACTAAATATTTCTGTACTATGTATGGAGTATTACAGAATATTATTCACAAGTCATCTGATGGCAGTAAATATTAGCACTCATTGGCCAGTTACACACCATTTAAAAGTGATCATTCAAAGCAAGAGTTAATTAATGGCATACCATTTACATAATTCATCTAGTTATAGTAATAGTCATCCTTCAAAACAGGAGCTAATGAGTGTAGCATCAAACTACTGGTATTCATATATAATAGCATGTAGGTGACATAATACAAAATTAAAATAAGAAACAGTGGCATTCATTGGCCAGTTACTAAACATATAGCAAGTATTGAATAGTAAAAAACATTTTTCATCATTCAAGTGACATACGACATACTTAAAATAATTATTGGCACCCATTGGCCAGTTACAAAGTATTCTTATATTTTTATAAAACCTTATTCAGTATTATTCAGAAGTTATCATCCAAAATGAGAGTTAATTATTGGCATAGCGTTTATAGAGTATAACAAAAATATTATTTACAGAAATTATTGGCATAGTATTTATGCATTATTACAAAACATCATTCAGTATTACTTAGAACTCATCATTCAAGTGACATAGGAAATATTGAAAATGTAACACACTGTAACTATTACTCAAGGTCTGTGATCAGAAAACATAATTCAGTATTACTCAGAACTGATCATTCCAGCGACATAAGACGTATTTAAAATGTAACACACTGTAACTATTATTCAAGGTCTATTTTGTTTTTGTGCTAGCAATGCATTGCGTTTGGATCGATAATTAATTGCTGGTGGATGAAAATATTTGCTTTTGACTTATTGCTGCAAATGAGGATAGGTAACGTCATTCGTCATGGGTCAGCTGTAGCAAGGTTATGAAACAAGTAGAGTATATGTGATCACATTCATGAATGACACACACAAATGGGTAAAAAAATGCAAGTACTAGAACAGGTTTAATGACTAACTGCTTATAGCACATTAATTTCATGAATAGCTTCTCCTAGAAAAAATACAAAATGGATTATTAAGCTGAAAGAAGAAACGCATATTATGCTGAAAAGTAGTGAACTTCGAATTAACAGGTAATGAAATGTGTACTCAATATATATGTACTCTAGCTGTCCTTTCCAAAACCTTCAGTCATTATACCATGCGACATAAGACATACTGTCAAAAAGAACTGCAACTAATACTTAAATAACTACATAGCATTTCTTAACTACAGTAAATATATAAACTTCATCATTATCCTCATCTGCAAAGAAAAACTTAAAAGTGGTGCGTTTAGTGGCCATATAAAATTTATCACTACCATCACCTGTAAACGAAAACTTCATTATTCATATCACCATAACTTCATTATTATCATCACCTGCAAAGAAAAACTTCATTATTCATATTACCATATTCTTCATCACTATTCATCATCATTCATTATCATCTGCAAAAGACACTTCATTATTCATTATTCATATTACCATTTACTTCATACGACTATTCATAGTATAGAGTTCCTTATTTCTAGCATATTTCATCACTAAAACTAAGATGTGTAGTTCTGTCTGACAGCCTGCATCAATCGCCTCGTATTCTGAAAGAAAAATAATTAGTTAAGACCGCTATCATACGATGTGTATAGTATATTCATGTTAATGTTTGTTAATTCTGATCCATTTACTCTTCGTGACGAGGTATTGCATCTTCTTTCGTTCGTTTGTTTCATTTATTTCATTTACACGTTATTGCTTTCTGAAAATGATGAACAATGATTAATGTCTTGCATTTAAATCATATAGCCATTAAATAAAAACTGGTTTCTAGTGATATAATTAAGCATACAGCATAGCATGACGGAAAACGTAATATGTCAAAAACATAGACAGTATGCAGGTGCAAAAATGTACCCAGAGTATCATAATGTAGTAGCAAAAAAAATGTAAAATAGTCACGATGTTGAGATATCATAAGGCAAAAATGTCAAAGTCAACTGGTGTTTGTTATATCTTAAAGATTTCATACTGCATAAAAACAAACAGGAAAACAATCATACATACATGAAAAATGGAAAATGTGCACGGTCTGATATATAACAACAAGAAATGACTTTCTTTGTGTTCAGCTTGTATGTTGTGTACTTGATAGAGGCGAGAGTTGAAGACTTTAATGGAGAAAGAATTTGATAAAATTAATATGTCAGTAGATAGAATTGCGTAATTGTTCATAAAATATGTAAGTTTATCTGGAAAATGTGTACGGTCTTATGTGTAACGACAAGAAAAGCGACCTGTTAACCTTACCTTGCTGGGCACTTGCCAAGAAAAAATATGATAATCATCAATAAGTGTTCATATAAATAATTGCATCATTGGTCATATAAAAATTAGGAAAAGGCATTACAGTGTGATAAATCATAAAGTATGTTCATTCTATAAAAGGTTTAATATTGGAGACATGGTGATTGCCTTTACTTTTTCTGGTTCTCGGAGTTTCGACGTGTACTACATTGGGATGACGAATGCTGCGAATTCTGTATGGACCTGCATATAGAAGCTCAAATTTACTACATCTATTCTTTCCTCTGTTAGATAAATAGTGTGTACGTACTAATATCTTCTGTCCAATGTGAAAGTCACGGCGTGTACAAACCTGTTTTTGCTGTCTTCTCCGGCGCTCTGCGGCACGTTTGATGTTGTTCAGCGCATTGTCAGTTATTTCATGGTGTCGTAGTCGTCAAGATGTAGGAAAGGATACTAATTCTTTAATTTTGTTAGGTGGTTCAACATTTTTCAATATAACAGTCGGAGATAGCATAGTAGATTCACTTGGTATGGAATTAATTACATCCTGGAATGAGAGTATTTGTGTGTCCCAATCAATATGTCTTTTATGGCAGTATATTCTACACAGTTTACCAATTTCTTTCATTAATCATTCACAAGGGTTCGAAGAAGCATGATACTTGGATATATAGATCGGAGAAATGTTTCTTGTTCGTAACGTACGTGTCCATATAGCAGATCGAAATTGTGGTCCATTGTCGGAAATTACTTTCAATACATGCCCCACAAGAAATAAAAAATGTTTTACAAATGCTTTAGAAACAGATTTAGCAGTAGCTTTGCGTAACGGAGTGAAGATAACAAATTTTGAAGTGAGTTCAACAGTGACAAAGATGTAGCAAAAACCTCTATTAGTTCTGGGAATCGGACCAAAAATGTCTACAGCGACCATGTGTCTCAATTTAGCAGGTACAATGGGATGTAACGGAGGAATATGTGAAGCCGTGTCTGACTTAGCTTTCTGGCAGATTTTACATGACGCTAAAACTCGTCGAATACGTTTCTCCATGTTGGCAAAATAACAGTTCTGTTTCAGTATAAGAAAACATTTTCTGGCTCCATAATGTGCGTAACTTAAATGAGTATACGAAATTAATTTGTTAACAAGTTCGTCAGGAATGCATAGTAACCAATTGTTGCTGTCAGGGTGAGAGCGGCGAAACAGAATATTATTGCGTACAGTGTAATGGTGCCTAATGGTAACATTATTCCTATCTTGCCAAAGGCGTTTAATTTCTTTCCATACGTTATCTTTACCCTGCTCTTGTGCTAAGTCTCGTAATGACGACGAAATTAAATTTTCAAATGCAACTTGTTGAATGTACATGACGCTGAAATTTGCTTTGCAGAAGTTGGCTGCGATGTCTTGCTGATTGTTGCTGAGAGAACAGGATAGTGCGTCTGCTACAATATTTTGTGTACCGGGAATGTGAACAATTGTAAAATTAAATTCCTGTAAATAAAGTTTCCATCTGCTTAATCTGTCGTGTGTAAATTTAGCCGAAAGTAAAAACTGTATAGCTCTATGATATGTGTAAACGGTAGTGTGTCTTCCATAAAGAAAATGCCTAAATCTCGTAAATGCCCATACAACACATCATGTTTCAAGTTCTGTAACACAATAATTGCGTTCAGCAGGTGACAGAATCCGACTCGCAAAGGCGATGTTTTTGATTACTGTACAACCATGTTCTTCAATTTCCTGAAAAATGTGTACGCCTAAAGCGGTGTTAGAACTGTCGGTAGCAATGGAAAAATTTCTAGTAAGATCTGGATGTGATAAAAGTGGTGCGTTCAACAAAGCTTCTTTCAGATTCACAAATTCAGAATGTGCTTGGCTATCCCAGGACCAAATAGTGTTTTTACCCGTCAATTGACATAATCTAGGGGTGTCTAAAGCAGAGTAATGAATAAATTTACGAAAAAAGTTAATTAAACCCAAAAAGCTGCGTAGTTGTTTCTTCGTCGTAGGAACAGTAATGTCACGTAAAGCTTGAAGTTTTTCCGGGTCAGGCGCAATGCCTTCTGTTGAAATTACATGTCCAAGAAATTGTATAGAAGTTTTCCCAAAGTGCGATTTGCTAAGATTAACTGTGAGTCCTTGTGCACGAAAAGTTCGTAACAGTTGTTCAAGAATCAGATTGTGTTCAGACCAGTTAGCTTCTGCAATAAGAATGTCGTCTACATACGTTGTGATTCTGTCTTTAAGTTCTGTCGGAAGTATACTATTCAAACCGCAAATAAATGCTGCTGAAGAAATAGTTAAACCGAACGGTAATTTACAAAATTGATAACAGTCACCAAAACACAGAAAAGCCGTGTACTTTCTGCAGTTCGGGTGGAGCTGAATTTGCCAAAATCCCGATTTCAAATCTAATGTGGAATAAATAGCAGCGTCATGAAATTTCTGTAGAAGTTCTTCTAGTGTTTGAGGGCGATCTGTTTCATTAATAATAATGTCATTGATGTGACGCGAATCAAGTACGAGACGAAGTGAACCATCCTTTATCTTAACAATATGGAGTGGGTTTATGTACGGACTAGCTGCCGGTTCAATAATTCCTTGGTCAAGCATAGCTTGCAATTCTTTCTTAACTTCTTCACTGTGAATATACGGAACGGGATAATGTTTGGCTGTAAATGTGTCGTGCTGTTTAACTTGAAATTCATACATAAAACCGGACATAGTACCAGGGACGTTGTCAAAAACTGGAGCTTGCTGTAAAAGAATTTTGCGCAGTTGCGTGCGTTCGTCGTCTGTATTTGCACTGCTCTGTTTAACTTTATCAGAAATCATTTGCATAATGTTATAGTCGGCTTCGTCTGGAGTATTATAGTTGTGTACGTACGTATCTGTGAACAATGTGGAATGACAGCCTATGTTACGTGATGCGGAAATGACCTCTGTACGATTAATTGTTTGTTCTTCTGCAGATAAAGAGTGCTGAAATTCTAATGCCAGTTGTACATTTCCATCCTTTAACATTAAATAGGAATTTTGAAAGTCAATAATTGCGTCGTGTTGTACCAGAAAATTCGTACATAAAATAACGTCTGTTGTCAATAAGGGAACAATCCAAAAATTTGAGTGAAATATATGACCTGCAATACAAAATGATGTGTGTGTCTGTAATTTTACATCTACTCCTTTACCAGATACTGCTCCTTTTACTTTAGTTTTGTCTAATGGTAATATAGGATAGGTATTCTCTTTGTTACATTCGTTGAAAGTTTCCTCATTTATAACTGATATGGGTGATCCAGAATCGATTACTGCTGAAAATTTGGATGATCCAATCCTTACTTCAATGACAGGGTGTGAAATGGTTTTTTGAGTAACTGGTCTTTCCTGCAAAAGAATGTCTCGGATGTCGTCAAAAGTAATAACACTTTCGTGAACAAGATTCTGCGTGTCAAAAGTATTGCTTGCGTTGCTGGAAGATGCAACCTGTACTGTATCTAGTCAAATTCTACCTGACGTGCTACCATTTGCGGGAGGATGCTGTGGCATTTCCACTATTTGTACTGTTCTGTTATTTCTTCCTGACGTATTACGTTCGGGATGATATCTATTGTCTGGTTCATTCATGATAATATGTTGTTACGGATGATTTTGCTGCTGATAAGACCGACTGTTATTAAACGTATGCTGAAAATTGTGACCATTATTTTTACGTCTGTCATGATAGTCATTGCCATATGGCGCATTGCGATAGGAATTGAAATGATGTGTCTTCTGTACGTACTGGTTTCCTTGTTGCGGTGCGTTACTATTTGGTATGGCCGACGCTATACGTGCAGGCGGCGAAACATTAAAGCTTGCTTGACCTTGCAGACTACATTGCTGGTTAGGTATGCTAACCGGCTGGCTTTGATGCTGTTGCGGAGAAAAACCTCTATTGTTACCAAAATGTTTGCGATAGCTGAAAATTTTGTCGATACTGATAATTAAAATTTTGTCTGTTATTAAAATTACGGCGGTAGTTGTCATTTCGGGAGTGTCTAAAGAAAACTGTCACTTTCGGTAAAATATGTCATATCAGGTTTTCTTTACTCATTCCTAATTCTAGATAGATCGATAGTTGAAGAGTTGTTTTGATAGATATAAAGGATAGTAGAAGAGGAGGCAGCAGTGCAGAAAACTAAAGATGAAATAGCACAACTACGGCTCGGGGCCCTGTGCACGCTACGGTACATATTCATCGAAGTGTAATGAATCCCCTGAAGTCTATTACGTGCTGCAAATAAATTTTGGTTTCTGTGTTACAGGCAATGCCGGCGAAAATTCAAAAGTAAATTGTTGTATCCAGGCCAATTCTAGTTTCTGCATTACAGGCAATGCTGATGAAAATACAAAAGCAAATTGTCGTATCCAGTCCAAAGCGTGTACCTGTGCTCTGTCATTTTTAAATATCTCAGATTCTTTTACGGATAAAAATTGCTTATGATCAACGTTACCGTCTCTGAATGTGTGAACAGGTTCAGGTTTGTGTAACGATCTGTTGGTCTGTGACTGTTCGGAGTCTAAGTCACGTACACTCTGTAAGTTACTTAAGCTATACTGGCTGTGTGGGTGTGACAAATGTTCGGAACGTGGCGTATGCTGTGACGAGTTAGTGACTGAAACAATTTTCATTTCTGTCACTTTAAAACATTCGTCAATTTGGCTGTTCTGTTGTTCAAATTTCTTATCGACTTCCGTATTCCGAGTGCGTGAATCATCTGCTGACATTAATTTAAACTCGTCGCGTATCTGTGTTGCGTTTTCTGAAAATTGTTCAGTGACTGTATTAATTTCATCTCTAAGTGATTCTGTTGTGGCTGCATGTGTATCATTTAATTCTTGTGCAACAGATCTAATTTCTTCACTACTGTTCCTAGTACAAGCCTCAATTTCGTAACGTAATTGTTCTTTAGTATCATAACGTTGCACGGAAACGGCTGTAATCTGTTCACTAAGTTGTTTGTTCTGTTCATTAAGGTTGTCGTATTTTTCGTTCGACTGTTTGAAACTTTCATTAAGTTGTTTGCGCGATTCAGTAAGTTGTTTGAAATTGTTATCGAAATTTTCATTAAGTTGTTTGAAATGGTTATCTAGTATTTCATTCCGCTGTTTGAAATATTCATTAATTTGTTGTTTCGGATTTTCATTAAGTTGTTTATGCGATTCACTAATTTGTAGCAATACTGCCATAACTTGACCCCAGTCAATATTACCTACTCTATTCTCTGTGCTGTTTAATAGCGTACCTGCAATTGTCACGTTTTGTGTAACCATTTGGTCATTCTGTGATTCACAAAAAGGTTTGCCAATCGGATGTGCATTGTTGGCCACTACATCGGAATCAAACAAATCTGACGTACTTTGAGTACATTGTTCACCTTCGTTAGAAACAATTATTTGCTCACAATTCAAATTTTGCAAACCGGGTGTGACAAACTGAGCAGCGTTCATTGTAACGGAACGTGCCGCGTCATCAATTGTTACATTTACTCTGGACATAATTGGATTTGTTTGCTCATCATTAGGATCAAAATCAATATTAGTGGTCGGTACGCACTGATTGTCTGTAAATGAAGGATTATCACTATTACACTGAGTGTCGCAAATATTATCGGTCAAGCTATTCGAGTCGGCTATTTCACTCATTGCACATCGCGATGTACTGTTAACAGTTTTTCGCGGCATTTTCACAAATTAAAATTAAGCACAAAAATTAAACAAAGACGAAGCAAAAATGGAACAAACACAATTACAACAAAGAGCAATAAATTGCCGATGATCTGTGAAAGAAAGAGTGACAAATTAGTAAATGCGTTGCGCCAGATGCAAACTACATGTAAGTAAATAAGAGCAGATACATGACTATTTCTCAGAGATTCACAAAGAAATACGCTCCTGCCGGTTGTCGCCAAGTGTAACCTCCCCACAAAATATATAATTTTTAAAATATTAGTTGGTTAATGATTCTAATTTTAGTTTAACCCCAGAACAAAACTGGTTCCCATTTAATGTACCCACAAAATTCTTTTCTCATTTAATATAAGCTCGAAACAGAAAAATTCCTAAACTTCGTAATAAAAAATAAATTCAGTAACCTGGTAAAATTTGGACGACAGCAGTGCTGCGTCATGGCCCTGTAAGATCATTCTGAATAAAAAGCAAAAATTCTCACCTCGATAAAGTCGGCAACTATCTGCTCTTACAATAGCTCTTTTCCTGCACAGCTGTATGCAATGCTGGCCTATACATTTGTTATTTATGGAAGGAAGTAAATGATTTTTCTTTTGCAACAATCGGAATAATCATGCATTGAAAAAAATATTAAATTCTTTAAATTGAAATGAATGCTTGTTATTATTAGGACATTTTTAAAAGATGTACGTGGGAGTTTACATAATATTACTAGATATGCGGGAGGCTGCTTTTTTTACCTTATACAATAATACTCAGGCTCCGGCATCGCTGCACCGCGACCGGCCCAGCCAACATGATACACCAGAGCAGACACACACACGCTGGCAACAACTTACTGCTACTGCTACACAGTTCGTACAGTCAACACTGCTCTCTGGTCAGCGATTCTCTTATACCTTGCATATCGCAGGTAGCGCATGAGCAATACATCGAAATTACATCTGCTCTGACCTCTTACATTAAATTACATCTGCATTACATCTGCTCGGACCTCTTACAAGCCTACTTACAAGATGTTGTCTTGATCCATTGTGCTTTCCAGAATGGCGAGACCACCCAGGAAATGCCACGAACACATTCCCCATGAGTAGTTTTTTGGAGGTATGTGGATAATACGGTCATAGTGTGGTCTCATGGAGAAGACACATTAATGGAGTTTCTACATCACCTCAGCTCCATTCATAGGAACATCCGGTTCACCATGGAAATAGAGAAAGATGGTTGTTTGCCTTTCTTGGGCGTCCTGGTTCTCAAGGGCATTCAGTTTATCGGAAGCCCACTCATACTGATTTGTACCTGCAAGCATCGAGTTGCCATCACCCGTCGCAAACCATGAGTGTGCTTAAAACACTTTTTCATAGAGCTCAAACTGTCTCAGATCTAGATAGCTTACCTCAAGAACTCGCCCATCTAAAGACAGTATTCAGCAAAAATGGGTATTCTATCCGGCAGATTAACAGGGCACTAACAGTTAAAACTAAGAAACAAGAAGTGGATAAAGAGGAGAACATGCCGGAACTATCTTTAGCTTTTCTTCCTTTCGTTGGCAACAGTTCGTTTAAAATAGCAAGAATTCTCCGAAAATTTCGGGTAAAAGTGGTTTTCCGCTCACCATCGAAGACTGCGGACCTTGTGGGATCAGCTAAGGTCAATCTGTTACTACGAAAGGCCGGAATTTACAAGATACCGTGCCAATGTGGTACGGCTTACATAGGTCAAACCACACGCACCGTGAAAGAACGCTGCACTGAACATCAACGTTACACCCGCCTCTTGCAGCCAAGCAAATCCGCTATTGCTGAACATTGTATTTCTACTGGAAATTCAATGGAGTATGAAAAAACAATGATTTTGGCCACAGTAACGTCTTTCTGGGACTCCATTATTAAAGAATCCGCAGAAATACGACTGGCGGAAAATCTGTTACACCGTGACAGCGGATACCAGCTGGATAGAGGAAAGTCCACTGGACCTGACGGGATACCAATTCGATTCTACACAGAGTACGCGAAAGAACTTGCCCCCCTTCTAACAGCCGTGTACCGCAAGTCTCTAGAGGAACGGAGGGTTCCAAATGATTGGAAAAGAGCACAGATAGTCCCAGTCTTCAAGAAGGGTCGTCGAGCAGATGCGCAAAACTATAGACCTATATCTCTTACGTCGATCTCCTGTAGAATTTTAGAACATGTTTTTTGCTCGCGTATCATGTCATTTCTGGAAACCCAGAATCTACTATGTAGGAATCAACATGGATTCCGGAAACAGCGATCGTGTGAGACCCAACTCGCCTTATTTGTTCATGAGACCCAGAAAATATTAGATACAGGCTCCCAGGTAGATGCTATTTTTCTTGACTTCCGGAAGGCGTTCGATACAGTTCCGCACTGTCGCCTGATAAACAAAGTAAGAGCCTACGGAATATCAGACCAGCTGTGTGGCTGGATTGAAGAGTTTTTAGCAAACAGAACACAGCATGTTGTTATCAATGGAGAGACGTCTACAGACGTTAAAGTAACCTCTGGCGTGCCACAGGGGAGTGTTATGGGACCATTGCTTTTCACAATATATATAAATGACTTAGTAGATAGTGTCGGAAGTTCCATGCGGCTTTTCGCGGGTGATGCTGTAGTATACAGAGAAGTTGCTGCATTAGAAAATTGTAGCGAAATACAGGAAGATCTGCAGCGGATAGGCACTTGGTGCAGGGAGTGGCAACTGACCCTTAACATAGACAAATGTAATGTATTGCGAATACATAGAAAGAAGGATCCTTTATTGTATGATTATATGATAGCGGAACAAACACTGGTAGCAGTTATTTCTGTAAAATATCTGGGAGTATGCGTACGGAACGATTTGAAGTGGAATGATCATATAAAACTAATTGTTGGTAAGGCGGGTACCAGGTTGAGATTCATTGGGAGAGTGCTTAGAAAATGTAGTCCATCAACAAAGGAGGTGGCTTACAAAACACTCGTTCGACCTATACTTGAGTATTACTCATCAGTGTGGGATCCGTACCAGGTCGGGTTGACGGAGGAGATAGAGAAGATCCTAAGAAGAGCGGCGCGTTTCGTCACTGGGTTATTTGGTAACCGTGATAGCGTTACGGAGATGTTTAATAAACTCAAATGGCAGACTCTGCAAGAGAGGCGCTCTGCATCGCGGTGTAGCTTGCTCGCCAGGTTTCGAGAGGGTGCGTTTCTGGATGAGGTATCGAATATATTGCTTCCCCCTACTTATACTTCCCGAGGAGGTCACGAATGTAAAATTAGAGAGATTAGAGCGCGCACGGAGGCTTTCAGACAGTCGTTCTTCCCGCGAACCATACGCGACTGGAACAGGAAAGGGAGGTAATGACAGTGGCACGTAAAGTGCCCTCCGCCACACACCGTTGGGTGGCTTGCGGAGTATCAATGTAGATGTAGATGTAGACAGTGCATGGAATCCCATCATCTCCACGATTTGCTCAAATCGAAGACGACAGAGTGCGTCGACGGCCGTGGCAAACAGCAACGCAGAGGGCGACTGAGTTCCGCTACTTCACCAGCGAGGGCGCTGCCGGCGGTCAGTGTGGTCCATCTATCAAGTTTTCGACACATGCGCAAAATAGTTACAGCGCGTTACATATTGCGGAACGGGGAACGTTTTTCAGCAGTCTGCGACGGATCACCTGAAGATGACTGGCAGGTGCCCCGTTGAAATATTGTGCGAGGTATTGAACGACGACCGGCTGCAAGACCGAAATTTCTTTGAACAAATTGCCATCTCTTCGAACATACGTTGCAGCGTTTCCGCTACGAGACATGTGATTGCACATCCGCGTACATTTTGTGTATTACGGAAGTATTTTTTTTTCTTTTTACGGTAGTATTACAGTACGTTCATGTATGCGTTGCACCATCTGTTACATGTCAGTTCAGTCGCAGTCATTAAAGATGTTCAGTAACATGTCCTGTACGTGAAATGTACCATTGCGTAATTGATGTAGAACTATGTACAAATAGCACGTATCCCTCTGTGCGACGCTTTGACATCCATTATTTTTGTTTGCTTTGGCCGATGATTATCGATATTTCGTTACTGTTATCTCCACTGTAGTACTGTCGAAAAGTTTAACAAAGCACGTACGAGTAAATCGAGCTCTTGTTTTCATTGTGGATTACTGGACACCCGTACGTTTCGCAGGCCACGTCGTAACAGTGTACGCAGGAATATGTAAATTCAGCATTTGTTGAATTGTAGTAAATCAATCACATCTCGACTACGAGCAACGTGTAAGTCACGCTTGCATGGGGGGGGGGGGGGGGAGTGCAATAGTGGAGGAGGAGGACGAGATTAGAGTTCAACGTCACGTCGACAACGAGGTCAGTAGAGACGGAGGACAAACTCGGATTAGGGAAGAATGGGGAAAGAATGGGCTGTGCCCTTTGAAAGGAACCATCCCAGCATTGTCCTGAAGCAAGTGAGGAAAATCACGGAAGACCTAAATCAGGATGACCGGAGACGGGATTGAACCATCATCCTCCCGAATGAGAGTCCAGTGTGCTGACCACTGCATCATCTGGCTCGGTGTGCCGTAGTGGTCCGTTTCGTTCATTTCAGGCGTCAACTACGCGTACCAATTTCTGGGGATGCAATTGTATTGCGATTCAACCAACGCCACTATTATTGTGATTTCTCGCGTTATTGATTGCGTGAGGAATAATGTGGGGTGACCATTTAATAAAAATATAAGTTTGTTTTGAAGTCAGCTTTTGCACACGGTTTAGAATGTGCCATAGTATTTACTTTCGTGGGCCCCTGTCGTAAATTCATACCCGTGAAAGCCGTTTGTCAATATCTATTGTGGTTCCATAGATAATGGCGATGGAAAGTTTGCGCGGGACACCGTGTACAATTAGCATTAACATTAATGAACAGCTTGTTAATTGTTAGCCTTTATAGCATAGCCTCCGGTAGAAAAGACTATAAATCAGTCGTTGATACTCAACAATGGAGATGTGCTATCTGCGCTCATAGAAACGCAATTATTATTATCTTTGTCCCTTTGTACAAGAAGAATAAGCGTATTTTTTGTTTCATTATCGTTCACGGTCTTTAGCTGATACAATTATCTGTAGTAGTAATATGTGTTTTTGTCAGTAGTGTATATCTATCCTGCATATAATTCAGTATGTAATAATTAAATGTTGCCTTGGCCATTTTGTGAATACTCATTATTATAGCGACGTCACTGATGACAAAAATTATATAAGTTTTTTTAACAGTCATTTAATGCTAAAAATATTAAAAAGAACAATCTCAATAAATTGAAAACGGCGTCTTGTAATATTTTCCAATTCATATTAGGCCAGAGGTACAGACTGTTGTTAATAGTACACTCCTGGAAATGGAAAAAAGAACACATTGACACCGGTGTGTCAGACCCACCATACTTGCTCCGGACACTGCGAGAGGGCTGTACAAGCAATGATCACACGCACGGCACAGCGGACACACCAGGAACCGCGGTGTTGGCCGTCGAATGGCGCTAGCTGCGCAGCATTTGTGCACCGCCGCCGTCAGTGTCAGCCAGTTTGCCGTGGCATACGGAGCTCCATCGCAGTCTTTAACACTGGTAGCATGTCACGACAGCGTGGACGTGAACCGTATGTGCAGTTGACGGACTTTGAGCGAGGGCGTATAGTGGGCATGCGGGAGGCCGGGTGGACGTACCGCCGAATTGCTCAACACGTGGGAAGTGAGGTCTCCACAGTACATCGATGTTGTCGCCAGTGGTTGGCGGAAGGTGCACGTGCCCGTCGACCTGGGACCGGACCGCAGCGACGCACGGATGCACGCCAAGACCGTAGGATCCTACGCAGTGCCGTAGGGGACCGCACCGCCACTTCCCAGCAAATTAGGGACACTGTTGCTCCTGGGGTATCGGCGAGGACCATTCGCAACCGTCTCCATGAAGCTGGGCTACGGTCCCGCACACCGTTAGGCCGTCTTCCGCACACGCCCCAACATCGTGGAGCCCGCCTCCAGTGGTGTCGCGACAGGCGTGAATGGAGGGACGACTTGTCGTCTTCAGCGAAGAGAGTCGCTTCTGGCTTGGTGCTAATGATGGTCGTATGCGTGTTTGGCGCCGTGCAGGTGAGCGCCACAATCAGGACTGCATACGACCGAGGCACACAGGGCCAACACCCGGCATCATGGTGTGGGGAGCGATCTCCTACACTGGCCGTACACCACTGGTGATCGTCGAGGGGACACTGAATAGTTCACGGTACATCCAAACCGTCATCGAACCCATCGTTCTACCATTCCTAGACCGGCAAGGGAACTTGCTGTTCCAACAGGACAATGCACGTCCGCATGTATCCTGTGCCACCCAACGTGCTCTAGAAGGTGTAAGTCAACTACCCTGGCCAGCAAGATCTCCGGATCTGTCCCCAATTGAGCATGTTTGGGACTGGATGAAGCGTCGTCTCACGCGGTCTGCACGTCCAGCACGAACGCTGGTCCAACTGAGGCGCCAGGTGGAAATGGCATGGCAAGCCGTTCCACAGGACTACATCCAGCATCTCTACGATCGTCTCCATGGGAGAATAGCAGCCTGCATTGCTGCGAAAGGTGGATATACACTGTACTAGTGCCGACATTGTGCATGCTCTGTTGGCTGTGTCTATGTGCCTGTGGTTCTGTCAGTGTGATCATGTGATGTATCTGACCCCAGGAATGTGTCAATAAAGTATCCCCTTCCTGGGACAATGAATTCACGGTGTTCTTATTTCAATTTCCAGGAGTGTACTATCTATAAATGCTTACTTACGCTGCCATTGCACATAGGCAACTATGCTGGAGCACCTAGCCTCACAGAAAAAAGATAATGAAGCATTATTTAAATGGATTATCGCGTAATAACAAAGAAAGATTTTTAATCCATCGTGAGTAATACGGATGTCTTCACGTTGGGATACGTATGATATTCCTGGCGATAGCACCCTGAGAAAAATTAGACGTGGCTTTAACTAACATAAAGGAGTTCCTTCAAGACCATTCCATACAGTGGGAATAACGGCACAGTTATCTTTGTATGAAGCAGTATTCAGTTTAACTCATTCAAAAGATTACCCAACTTCTTTAATTTTTAAAAATTATTTTTACTTGCTACCACGTTTCAAGGGGAATAGAAGAAGTTATCCAGAAGAAATGATTTTAAATTAGATGTAAAATTTGCTTCGATATCTGTCAGACATGTTATGTTATTGGGAAAATGATCAAAAATGTTTGTTGCTGCATACTGAACTCCTTTCTGAGCCACTGACAGCCTTAACAATGGCTAATAAAGGTCTTTTTTTTCCCCTCTACTGTTGTACGTATGGACATGACTGTTCTCTTTTAACTGTGATGAATTATTTATGAGGAAAAATATTAGGGAATATGTGCATTGTGACGGTGCAGTTAGAGAGCGCTATAAGCAGCTGCGACCATTCTCTATAGTTTTTGCTGTTGTTAGACATCAGCTTGTGTTTTGTGCAGCATTTGTAAACGTTTTGCGTTCTTCACATCCAACTGCTGTATGATATGTTAAAGCTATTTCCAAGATATTGTAAGTTCCTCAGTAACAGAATTTTATGGTATGTGAAATGCTATATATTTTTAAAATTAATTATACAGCATGTCGATGATTAAGCCGTACTTCGTCGTTCCTGCACCATGTTCTGCCTTTAAGTGGAAGAAGATCTTCAACCATGGAATACCTGATATTTGCAAATGAAATTTTTTTGTATGTTAAAAATTTTCCCTGTGTTGAAACTGGAAATTTGTGATAGCTGCCATTAGGTTCTGTTTGAAAATGTTTTTAAATTCTGACTGACTTTTCATAATGTTTCTTCTTAATATCATTTCGCTGAGTGATTTTTCGTGTGTAATACAGTGATAATGCGACGTATACACTATAAAGTATAGTATTTCTCACATTTTGTCGACTGCAACACTTTCAAATTTGAATATAATATTCGTTCCTGGGTAAATGACCATACTTTACCCTGGACCATTTCGAAAAACCAAGCTTTTCCGGATTAATTTTGGCAATTTGAAAAATACTTCATCACACCAAAATGAATGCCACAAGTTAAAAATGAAATAGGTGAAAGTACTGAACTCCTGCTACAAGGCTGGCTAGAGAAAACGGTCGTTCCTTCTCTTCTCGTGAAAATATGAGTTTTTATTATAAATTAAAATTTTATATAAAATGCGAAGCACATACGGAAAATAAAATACGCTATTGTTTGTTTCTTGAGACTGGACGGTTGTTAATTCTTTATGTAACATTTTAACAATAGCGTACCTCGCATGTTTGTATCAGATTAATATTCATTCTCGTATGAGCAATAACAAAATAAAGAAATAAGTAAACAGGTGTTATTAGTGTTAAATTGTTACGATTCAATATTTTTTAATTAACTCTTCCATTTGATAACATGTACAGACTTGAAATAAGTGTGAAAGTGAAATAAAAGTTGCTAGTTTCATAATTTGGACCAAAGACTTCACGGCTACAAGACTTGTATGTTACGTACTTGGCTACCAGCGATTGTGTTAAACCGTTACTCGGAAATCTACTCTTCAGATAAAAAAAAAAATTGTCTCGTACAGCCTTAAGGACAGTGAGCTACGGGCAATAATCTTAAGATTCTATAATAGCGAAGAAAGTCTAAGAGGGTGAGATCCCCTTCTCAGACTGTTCTACTATGGGAAGACAAACATTCTCTCTATATAGAGAAGGAACTTTCTACATTTCCGTCAGCTTTTTACCATTGTTCGCTGAAGCGAAGGAGGGGTCCATGGCGACTGTAAGGAAACGCAACTAATCCCCATTTTCAAAAACAGTGGTCAGACGGTTGTACATAATAATGGGCCAACATCGCTGACGTCATTCTACTGTACAATTCAGGGATATATTTTATACTCACGCATTATGACTTTATCGCAGAACGGAAGTCTCTGTAGGACTCACATCAGTTTTCGAACCAGAGATCTCAGTTCACGAGATCCAGAGCAACGTGCATTGGGTTAGAATCCCGAAAAAGTGACCATAAATGAAAAAAGTTCGGACTTAGGAGGTTTCGTTTAATAAATACTGGTACTACTGAATCCCGGACTTAAAAGTGGCCAGCTGTTTCTCTTCCGAAGGCTAGTTTCTGGTCCAACACGGCATTCATCTCCGAGCCGCACGCATAGGTACCCGTGCTGTAGAAGTACTGCGACTTTTGGAGAAAATGTTTTTGTTCAACGAAAGGAGACCGAAAACGGTTAAATAGAAGCTATTCCAGAAGGTATGTACTTAATTACTAACATTTATTTCATTATTTAATCAGTAATTAATAACCGGTTTTTGTTAATTAACTTAATACCAGACTGCAAACAAGAAAATTGTAAAACGTGAGCGAAAATTAGAGATGAGTTTTATATTCCACGACATTCCTCCTTCTTTTTTAGTCCGTCCTTAAGTATGTGCAATTTTCGTTGCGATCCACCCTTAAAAACCAGCTACCAGCCGTAACAAATGTTTACCTGATGTTTCGTTTTGGATGACGTTGCCCACTGTTAAATGCTATTATCAACTGTGTGTTTGTGATGTAAGCGATCGATCCATGTATGTATGTATGTGTGTGTGTGTGTGTGTGTGTGTGTGTGTGTGTGTGTGTGTGTGTGTGTGTGTGTTTCAGCGTGATTAGTGTGATAATGCAAACTTTTTGTTACAAGTTTTGTTATTTTTTTCTTTTGATTTTGTGTATGTGTATGCTTGTGTGTGTGTGTGTGTGTGTGTGTGTGTGTGTGTGTGTGTGTGTTCTCCGCTATGATTAAGTGGTAATGATAACTTCTTTTTTTGGTGTTGTTGTTGTTGTGGTCTTCAGTCCTGAGACTGGTTTGATGCAGCTTGCATGGGGGCTTAATTAAATAATGAATGTAAATACTTATTAATTTTTAGTAGCTAACTGTCCGGTTACGCAGTCTCGTAAACGGTTGGCCCTGACTAGTATTTGTACGCAATCTGACTGCTTAGAACAACAACAAAGAATGAAAGAAAATTTCCGTTAACACAATTAATTAATTAATTAAGTCCCCAGCAACTATAAAACCTAGGAAACAACAAAACACAAGTGTAGCTGTTCTGTGTGTGGAAGTGTGATTCAACGTACACATCTGGCACGGTTCTTCGTCAATAAGACAAGATATTTTGAACACCATTTATACTGAAGCAATTAAAAAAAATAGAAATACTATAATTGCGTAAGGAAACCAGAATTACACTCCCATACAAGAACACAAGTCAGATGCTTTGTTGACTGAACCTGTAACGACGCATTATTTAAGACACTGAAATAATAATAAAAAAGGAATTTTTTTACCTTCATATATATTGACGAAAAGCACTCTGATCATCACAATATCTCCATTTGAACAACATCTGCTGTCTAGCCCATCAAACAACTGCATAAAACATGGAACAAGCGCTCCCTACTACAACATTTCAAAACCGACTCACTACTACTTCTCAACAAGCACTGACTACTGCCACATCTCGACAAGCATGGCCAGTGGAGGCGGCGGAATAATACTCTTTAGCGCAATCTCTGGCGCTGTGGCTCAGTGTAGCCACCTTTCAAGCTCTCCATGCTACTCTATGCTGTGCAAGCTTCTTCATCTCCCAGTACCTACTGCAACCTACATCCTTCTGAATCTGCTTAGTGTACTCATCTCTTGGTATCCCTCTACGATTTTTACCCTCCATGCTGCCCTCCAATACTAAACTGGTGATCCCTTGATGCCTCAGAACATGCCCCACCAACCGATCCCTTCTTCTGGTCAAGTTGTGCCACAAACTTCTCTTCTCCCCAATCCTATTCAATACTTCCTCATTAGTTATGTGATCTACCCATCTAATCTTCAGCATTCTTCTGTAGCACCACATTTCGAAAGCTTCTATTCTCTTCTTGTCCAAACTATTTATCGTCCATGTTTCACTTCCATACATGGCTACATTCCATACAAATATTTTCGGAAATGACTTCCTGACACTTAAATCTATACTCGATGTTAACAAATTTCTCTTCTTCAGCAACGCTTTACTTGCCATTGCCAGTCTACATTTTATATCCTCTGTACTTCGACCATCATCAGTTATTTTGCTCCCCGAATAGCAAAACTCCTTTACTACTTTAAGTGTCTCATTTCCTAATCTAATTCCCTCAGCATCACCCGACTTAATCCGACTACATTCCATTATCCTCGTTTTGCTTTTGTTAATGTTCATCTTATATCCTCCTTTCAAGACACTGTCCATTCCGTTCAACTGCTCTTCCAAGTCCTTTGCTGTCTCTGACAGAATTACAATGTCATCGGCGAACCTCAAAGTTTTTATTTCTTCTCCATGGATTTTAATACCTACTCCGAATTTTTCTTTTGTTTCCTTTACTGCTTGCTCAATATACAGATTGAATAACATCGGGGAGAGGCTACAACCCTGTCTTACTACCTTCCCAACCACTGCTTCCCTTTCATGTCCCACGACTCTTATAACTGCCATCTGGTTTCTGTACAAATTGTACATAGCCTTTCGCTCCCTGTATTTTACCCCTGCCACCTTTAGAATTTGAAAGAGAGTATTCCAGTCAACATTGTCAAAAGCTTTCTCTAAGTCTACAAATGCTATAAACGCAGGTTTGACTTTCCATATTCTATCTTCTAAGATAAGTCGTAAGGTCAGTATTGCCTCACGCTTTCCAGTATTTCTACGGAATCCAAACTGATCTTCCCCGAGGTTGGCTTCTACTAGTTTTTCCATTCGTCTGTAAAGAATTCGAGTTAGTATTTTGCAGCTGTGGCTTATTAAACTGATTGTTCGGTAATTTTCACATCTGTCAGCACCAGCTTTCTTTTGGATTGGAATTATTATATTCTTCTTGAAGTCTGAGGGTATTTCGCCTGTTTCATACATCTTGCTCGTCAGATGGTAGAGTTTTGTCAGGACTGGCTCTCCCAAGGCCGTCTGTAGTTCCAATGGAATGTTGTCTAGAGTGTTTATATTTCAAAGAATTTCCATTTATAAATCAGATTCCAAGAACAACTTCCTGCATTTCAAAATGATATTATTTAAATAATTTTGTAAAATAACTGTTTAGAGTGGTGTTGTGATCTTCAGTCCTGAGGCTGGTTTGATGCAGCTGTCCATGCTACTGTATGCTGTGCGAGCATCTTCATCTCGGAATAATTACTGTAATTACTGCAGCCAACGTCATGCTCAATCTGCTTGTTGTATTCATCTCTTTGTCTCCCTATACGATTATCGTCGCCCACACTTTCCTCCAGTACTAAATTCGTGATTTCTTGCTGTCTCAGGATGTGTCCTATCAACCGATCATTTATTTTGGTCAAGCTGAGCCACAAATTTCTTGTCACCCTACACCCTAATTCTATCCAGTACCTCCTCATTAGTTACGTGATCGACACATCTAATCTTCAAAATTCTTCTGCAGAACCACATTTCGAAAGCTAATCTCTATTTGTCTAAACTGTTTATCGTTCATGTTTCACCCCCATACACGGCTACACTCCGGACAAATACACTACTGGCCATTAAAATTGCTGCACCATGAAGATGACGTGCTACAGACGCGAAATTTAACCGACAAGAAGAAGATGTTGTGATATGCAGATGATTACCTTTTCAGAGTCTTCACACAAGGTTGGCGCCAAAGGCGACACCTACAACGTGCTGACATGAGGAAAGTTTCCAACCGATTTCTTATACACAAACAGCAGATGACCGGCGTTGCCTGGTCAAACGTTGTTGTGATGTCTCGTGCAAGGAGGAGAAAAGCTATCATCACGTTTCCGGCTTTGATAACGGTCGGATTGTAGCCTAACGCGATTGCGGTTTATCGTATCGCGACATTTCCGCTCGTGTTGATCGAGATCCAATTATCGTTAGCAGAATATGGAATCGGTGGGTTCAGGAGGGTAATACGGAACGCCATGCAGGATCCCAACGGCCTCTTATCACTAGCAGTCGAGATGACAGGCATCTTATCCGCATGGCTGTAACGGATCGGGCAGGCACGTCTCGATCCCAGAGACAACGGATGGGGACGTTTGGAAGACGACAACCATCTGCAGGAACAGTTCGACGACGTTTGCAGCAGCGTGGACTATCAGCTCGGAGACAATGGCTGCGGTTACCCTTGTCGCTGCATCACAGACAGGAGCACCTGCGATGGTGTACTCAACGGCGAACTTGGGTGCACGAATGGCAAAACGTCGTTTCTTCCGATGAATCCAGGTTCTGTTTACAGCATCATGAGAGTCGCATCGGTGTTTGGCAACATCGCGGTGAACGCACATTGGAAGCGTGTATTCGTTATCGCCATACTGGCATATCACCTGGCGTGATGGTATGGGGTGCCATTGGTTACACGTCTCGGTCACCTATTGTTCGTATTGACGGCACTTTGAGCAGTGGACGTTACATTTCAGATGTGTAACGACCCGTGGCTCTACCCTTCATTCGATCCCTGCGAAACCCTACATTTCAGCAGGATAATGCACGAACGCATGTTGCAGGTCCTGTACGGGCCTTTCTGGATACAGAAAATGTTCGACTGCTGCCCTGGCCAGCACATTCTTCAGATCTCTCACCAACTGAAAACGTCTCATCAGTGGTGGTCGAGCAAGTGGCTCGTCACAATACGCCAGTCACTACTCTTGATGAACTGTAGTACCGTGTTTTAAACTGCATGGGCAGCTGTACCTGTACAAGCCATTAAAGATCTGTTTGACTCAATGCTCAGGCGTATCAAGGTCGCAGGTTCGAATCCTGCCTCGGGCATGGATGTTTGTGATGTCGTTAGAGGTGGTTGTAAGTTGTATGGGACTGATGACCTCAGATGTTAAGTCCCATAGTGCTCAGAGCCATTTGAACCATTTTTGAACTTAAATCTATATTCGATGTTAACAAATTTCTCTTCTTCGGAATTGCTTTTCTAGCCATCGGTAGACTACATTTTTTATCCTCTCGAGTCCCCAGTTATTTTGCTGTCGAAACAGGAAACCCCCTATGCTACTTTAACTGTCTCGTTTCCTATTCTAATTCCGTTAGCATTACCTGATTTAATTCGACTGCATTCCATTATCTTCGTTTTGGTTCTGTTGATGTTCATCTGATATCTTACTTTGAAGACATTGTCCAGTCCACTCAGTTCCTCTTCGAAGTCCTCTGCTCTCTCTGACAGAAGTACCCTGTCATCGGCAAATCCAGATCAGAAAGTTTTCATTTATTTTCCCTGAACTTTAATTCCTACTCAAAATGTTTCTTTCCTTTCCCTTACTGATCGTTCAATGAACAGATTAAATAGCATCGATGATGGAGTACATCACTACATTCCTGTCTCACTCCCTTTTGAACCACTGCTTCCCTTTGATTCCCCTCGACTCTTACAAGTGCCGCCTCGTTTCTGTAAAAGTTGTGAACAGCCTCTGGCTCCTTGTATTTTGCCCCTACTACTTTCAGAATTTCAAAGAGGCTATTCCAGTCAACCCGTTTAGTCTATCATAAATGAAATCTCAAAAGTGACACAAATCAGGCCGCTCCCACTGTTATGCCACTTCCTCGGACGAGAAATAAACTCCCAATACACCAAAGATTTCCCCCCAAGTCCCAAATTCCCAGAAAAGTGAATAAGCGAACGAAGTTCCATTTATCACAATTATTAGGACAATAACAAGTAATTAAATCAGGAATCTAAGACTTGACAATTTAGCAATCTACGAAAGAAAGATTAAATTTCAGTAAAATTAAAATCAAAATCATAATAAATCGCAAAATTAGCATAAATTGACATTCGCAAAGTAGAACCAACCATCCCAAAGAATACTCTGTTGTGGGTTGGCAGGAGAGCCGACACCGGTATGAGAGGAAGCCGAAAGGCGCGCGTTTTAGCTCACGCAGGCTGGAGTGAGGTCTGGAACAGGTCAAGGAAATTGGACTTTAGCAAAATAGGACGTAGCTGTGGAATACTTAACTTTAATCCATAAATGGTGAACGTCGCTCTTGAAGATACATGTTTTACGGTATCAATAGTAACTGGTAATGCCGCCTTGCTAGGTCGTAGCAAATGACGTAGCTGAAGGCTATGCTGACTATCGTCTCGGCAAATGAGAACGTATTTTGTCAGTGAACCATCGCTAGCAAAGTCGGTTGTACCACTGGGGCGAGTGCTAGGGAGTCTCTCTAGACTAGACCTGCCGTGTGGCGGGCTCGGTCTGCAATCACTGATAGTGGCGACACGCGGGTCCGACGTATACTAACGGACCGCGGCCGATTTAAAGGCTACCACCTAGCAAGTGTGGTGGCTGGCGGTGACACCACATACTCCGTGTGAGTAATCTTTGGGAATCGTGAGTAATGACTAAGTATAATTCAATGAACTGTCACTACGTTACGAGAGTTAGCCGAAGCAGGTCATATATTTGAATGCTCGTACATGTAGGCGCGCTTAGATTGTTTTTGAGATTGAATAATTGCGATCTATTATGACGCAGTAATACGATCTTCTGACTACAAATATCACGGCATTAGAATTCGAACGGAGGACTTTTACCTACTAGAATAAAGTGAACTTTTAACTAGATAATTGAACTAAACATTACTTAGACAGTGATTTAGGCAACGTACACTGATAGACAAGTTTCATTCACAATAGCCAGTGAGTGGTTTATGGAACTTCAGTAATAGGTCCGAAGCATATAATTTAACCCCCCCCCCCCCCCCAACACCTGGGAAAGTTTTCTTCTCAAGGCTCGGTTAGGAAGTGACTGATATTGTGCAATGAAACACCCTCTCGTGCCAAGTCGTGCATTTGTGATTTAAAATTCTATCAAATTATTGACATGAAACTCCCGAGTAATAATTACGCGCAGCGATAATATTTGACTCTAGCGCTCGCCGCTTGTGTAGAATCTTTGACTCAAATAACAAGCTCACTGTTACGATTACTTAGATACTTGAAATTACGACCAGCTTGTAGGGAATTTCTACACCTACATGATTACTCTGCAATTCACATTTAAGTGCTTGGCAGAGGGTTCATCGAACCACAATAATACTATCTCTCTACCATTCCATTCCCGAACAGCGCGTGGGAAAAACGAACACCTACACCTTTCTGTTCGACCTCCGATTTCTCGTATTTTATTTTGATGATCATTCCTACCTATGTAGGTTGGGCTCAACAAAATAATTTCGCATTCGGAAGAGAAAGTTGGTGACTCAAAAATTTCGTAAATTGATCTCGCCGCGACGAAAAACGTCTTTGCCTTAATGACTTCCATCCCAACTCGCGTATCATATCTGCCACACTCTCTCCCCTATTACGTGATAATACAAAACGAGCTCCCCTTTTTTTGCACCCTTTTGATGTCCTCCATCAATCCCACCTGGTAAGGATCCCACACCGCGCAGCAATATTCTAACAGAGGACGAACGAGTGTAGTGTAAGCTGTCTCTTTAGTGGACTTGATGCATCTTCTAAGGGTCCTGCCAATGAAACGCAACCTTTGGCTCACCTTCCCCACAATATTATCTATGTGGTCTTACCAACTGAAGTTGTTCGTAATTTTAACACCCAGGTATTTAGTTGAATTGGCAGAGTTGAGAATTGTACTATTTATCGAGTAATCGAATTCCAACGGATTTCTTTTGGAACTCATGTGGATCACCTCACACTTTTCGGTATTTAGCGTCAACTGCCACCTGCAACACCATGCAGAAATCTTTTGTAAATCGCTTTGCAACTGATACTGGTCTTCGGCTGACCTTACTAGACGGTAAATTACAGCATCATCTGCGAACAACCTAAGAGAACTGCTCAGATTGTCACCCAGGTCATTTATATAGATCAGGAACAGCAGAGGTCCCAGGATGCTTCCCTGAGGAATTTGTTGTGGATGTGACTGTATTGGTTTTATCATTAATATTTCATCATTAATCAACTAAACATCGATAATATTCTTCGCGGGTATGCAGCCGGATCATAACATCTTCATGACACAATATTTCCGCGGTCCATCTGGCCGCCATCTTCAGGTGAGAGTGCTGGTGCACGAACTCGCCGGAACTGACTTCCTAGCGCAAGCTGCGGCCCCTATGTAGGCCAGCAGAAGACCACAACGCGTGCGCGAGAAGGTGCCGTAACTGCCCTCTAGCGCAGTAAACATACCTCGCAGCCAGTGGTGGGAATAGGCGAAATCGAGATATCGCTGTCAAAAATTAAAAAATTTTTTAATCCGACGATCGAAACACAGACCGTTGTTTTTTGATGTCAGATAACACCGGGTCCCAAGTCTTACTTAAAAGATAGCCCTTGTCTCTATTAAGAAGATTGTCAGATAAACGAATCTCTATGGATTCTTTTAAAACACAGTCCCAATAGCGAGATGCAGGGGCAACCATTTGTGTCTTGTCATAGAGCATCCTGTGTCCTTCGGTGACAGTGCTCCGCCACTGCAGACTTCTCAGGTTGAAGCAGCCGTGTGTGCCGCTGATGCACAACACATCGGTCCTGAATGGTCCGGATTGTCTGCCCAATATAAGCCTTCCCACAGTGGCAAGGGATCTTGTACACGCCGGGCTTCCTCAAACCCAAGTCATCCTTTACAGAGCCAAGGAGCGCTCTAATCTTGGCTGGCGGACGAAAAATACTTTTGATGTGGTATCTTTTCAAAATTCTTCGTATCTTCGAGGAAATGCTCCCAGCAAAAGGCAGAAAGGCCACCGATTTGCAGGTATCTTCTGGTGGTTGCAGGACGACCCAACTGAACGGATAAAACGGAAGACGCTTTCACTGCTGAAGAAGAGTTCTTTACCTGACGACGTTCTTAAAAAACTTCGTCCTGGTGCTGCCGTGCCACCGAGATTATAAGGTCTACCCAAGATTCATAGGCAAGGGGTCCCGCTTCGTCCGATCGTGAGTAATTTGGGTGCTCCTACCTACAATCTAGCCAAGTATTTAGCATCTGTTCTTGGCCCTCACGTCGGTAAATGCGAACATCACATTTCCAATTCTATGGTGTTTATTCAGAGATTGAAGTCCTTGCCTCTTAGTCCCTCGGATTTACTTGTGAGCTTTGATGTCGTGTCGCTTTTTACCCGGGTTCTCTGGAAGAATCCTTGCAATTAATTGGTGAGAAACTGGATGAGGAAACAACCAGGCTTTGTCGCCACGTGCTGACGTCGACGTACTTTTTATTTAATGACAAATATTTTGAACAGACTCACGGAGTGGCTATGGGGAGCCCATTGTCCCCAATAGTCGCCAATCTTTTTATGGAAGATTTTGAGGACATGGCGGTGAAGACGGCGTCTTTAAAACCAACTTGTTTTTGGAGGTACGTTGACGATACGTTTATGGTGTGGCCTCATGGGAGAGAAGTTCTTGACCGCCTCCTAGATCATTTTAATTCCCTGCATCCTAGCATCAAGTTTACCATGGAGATGGAAAGTGATGGGAAGCTTCCGTTTCTGGGTGTTCTGGTGTACAGAAAGGATGATGGGACACTGGGACACAGTGTTTATAGAAAGCCTACGCACACGGACCGTTACCTGCATGCTTCTAGCTGTCATCCATCGTTCCAACGTACGGGGGTCCTGCGGACGTTAGCGAGAAGAGCTTATGCCATTTCAGATGGAGAAAGCTTGACACAAGAATTGGACCATCTTAAGGTTGTGTTCAAGCAGAATGGCTATACAGATAAACAGATCCGTCGTGCTTTTCAGTATGGACCTTCACCTGAACCACCAGAAGATACCTGCAAATCGGTGGCCTTTCTGCCTTTTGCTGGGAGCATTTCCTCGAAGATAGGAAGAATTCTGAAAAGATACCACATCAAAAGTATTTTTCGTCCGCCAGCCAAGATTAGAGCGCTCCTTGGCTCTGTAAAGGATGACTTGGGTTTGAGGAAGCCCGGCGTGACTTGGGACCCGGTGTTATCTGACATCAAAAAACAACGGTCTGTGTTTCGATCGTCGGAATAAAAAATTTTTTAATTTTTGACAGCGATATCTCGATTTCGCCTATTTCCACCACTGGCGGCGCGGTATGTTTACTGCGCTAGAGGGCAGTTACGGCATCTTCTCGCGCACGCGTTGTGGTCTTCTGCTGGCCTATATAGGGGCCGCAGCTTGCGCTAGGAAGTCAGTTCCGGCGAGTTCGTGCACCAGCACTCTCACCTGAAGATGGCGGCCAGATGGACCGCGGAAATATTGTGTCATGAAGACGTTATGATCCGGTTGCATACCCGAGAAGAATATTATCAATTATTACGCCGGGAAAGCCTTCGTAGCCACAGCTAAACATCGATTACGAACGATTAATTACGATTCTTGGTGAAGTAAATAATCTCACGCACGTCGACAATACGGTTCAGCACTGTTATTTTGTGTAACGTCGTCTTCGTAACTTGATAACGATCTCAACACTCTACCGACTGCCGCCGAGTTTTAGCCGAGGCCAAGTACAAATCAAACCAAATCAGCAAGAAGAAGAGCCGTTATACCACCAACACGTCTTCGTACTCGTGCAAGAATTTGAACCTATTACGTCACCAGACGTGACGTAAGTGGTACTCGCTGCTTTGCGCTGCGTGTTGTGTGTCAAGGCGCCCCATTGAGTCGGTGGCAGAAGAAAATTGGCGTACGTGACCGGTCTCTGCCGACTGCCCGGAGCCGGTCCCGCCCCGCTGTGCTTGGCTGAAACTAACCTCAGACACTACTTGCTTTGGACTGCCCTAGCAACGGGCGAAACAGTGTTGTACGGTCGGCCGCGTAACTGCGCCAAGAGACACGCCGTCGGCGAACCAGAAACAAGGCTGCGACAGAGGGCGGATCGCACAGCTCTGTCCCACAAGCGTACTATCGTCGACACTGTATCGTGTTTGAGGAAGGTATCCTTACAGTTTTAATTATTATATCGAACCTCAACATATTTGGCCTTCAGTACGACACGCTTTTCGCGTCAATGATTAACGAGACGCAGAACTTTGTTATGGAATGTATTTTGGCCGTTCAGAAAGAATTGCATTTGACTGATTTCTGGCAAGTATGACGTCAGCAACTGTAGGGTTTAGCAAATTATACAACAAACTGAAACAAAAACCCACATTGAAGTTGAAATATTAATTTGCCTTATCGAAGACTAGTTTAGAGCCCTAAGCTCATTATCAGTTCATCCTACAAAACAGAAAACAAATACTAAGATTGCCACTAAAGGAAGATGAGTTGCAGAAAGAAATAGGTATTATTAAGCAAGTAGCAGCAGCTAATGGATACAGGGCACAAGATGTTACACGTATGTTTAACAAGAACAAAAACAAATCCGCGGGTATCAGAAGCGATTCTAGGAAAATTAAAGTTAAGGAGAAATTTGTCACCATGACATACAAAGGACGTGTGTCGGAAAGAATTGCTAAATGCTTTCCAAAAAACATCGCAGTGGCATTTCAGAATGAAGGGCAAATGGCACATAGACTAAGACATAAACCAGCAACGACAAAACAAATGAAATACAATAATTCCGGAGTATATAAGGTCAAATGTGCTGAATGTGACAGTTATTATACGAGGTGCATTCAAGTTCTAAGGCCTCCGATTTTTTTTCTAATTAACTACTCACCCGAAATCGATGAAACTGGCGTTACTTCTCGACGTAATCGCCCTGCAGACGCACACATTTTTCACAACGCTGACGCCATGAGTCCATGGCAGCGGCGAAGGCTTCTTTAGGAGTCTGTTTTGACCACTGGAAAATCGCTGACGCAATACCAGCACGGCTGGTGAATGTGCGGCCACGGGGAGTGTCTTTCATTGTTGTAAAAAGCCAAAAGTCACTAGGACCCAGGTCAGGTGAGTAGGGAGCATGAGGAATCACTTCAAAGTTGTTATCACGAAGAAACTGTTGCGTAACGTTAGCTCGACGTGCGGGTGCGTTGTCTTGGTGAAACAGCACACGCGCAGATCTTCCCGAACGTTTTTGTTGCTGTGCAGGAAGGAATTTGTTCTTCAAAACATTTTCGGAGGATGCACCTGTTGCCGTAGTGCCCTTTGGAACGCAATGGGTAAGGATTACGCCCTCGCAGTCCCAGAACATGGACACCATCATTTTTTCAGCACTGGCGGTTACCCGAAATTTTTTTGGTGGCGGTGAATCTGTGTGCTTCCATTGAGCTGACTGGCGCTTTGTTTCTGGATTGAAAAATGGCATCCACGTCTCATCCATTGTCACAACCGACGAAAAGAAAGTCCCATTCATGCTGTCATTGCGCGTCAACATTGCTTGGCAACATGCCACACGGGCAGCCATGTGGTCGTCCGTCAGCATTCGTGGCACCCACCTGGATGACACTTTTCGCATTTTCAGGTCGTCATGCAGGATTGTGTGCACAGAACCCACAGAAATGCCAACTCTGGAGGCAATCTGTTCAACAGTCATTCGGCGATCCCCCAAAACAATTCTCTCCACTTTCTCGATCATGTCGTCAGACCGGCTTGTGTGAGCCTGAGGTTGTTTCGGTTTGTTGTCACACGATGTTCTGCCTTCATTAAACTGTCGCACCCACGAACGCACTTTCGACACATCCATAACTCCATCACCACATGTCTCCTTCAACTGTCGATGAATTTCAATTGGTTTCACACCACGCAAATTCATAAAACGAATGATTGCACGCTGTTCAAGTAAGGAAAACGTCGCCCTTTTAAGTATTTAAAACAGTTCTCATTCTCGCCGCTGGCGGTAAAATTCCATCTGCCATACGGTGCTGCCATCTCTGCGACGTATTGGCAATGAACGCGGCCTCATTTTAAAACAATGCGCATGTTTCTATCTCTTTCCAGTCCGGAGAAAACAAATCGGAGGCCTTAGAACTTGAATGCACCTCGTATAGGACAAACAGGGCGGAATTTTGAAATGTGATACAGAGTACATTGCAGTCATAGCAATCGAACAGCTTTTGGAACACATGTAAAAGAGAGGAAACATGAAGTGAGTAATATAAATGAACAAATGGAGGTGCTACATAATGCTCCAAAAAGTCTCTGTCTCTACATGCTCGAAGAGATTGAAATATACGCTCATCAAAGAAAAACCCAGGCCTACTACTTAATGAGCAAAGAGATTTTATGCATAGGAGTTATTATGAGATTTTGAAAGACCTGTTTTAGGCTTACACTTGAATGCAACAGCACACTCCAGTAATAAACAGCTGCAGTGGAACGGCCCTCAGCGTAATGGCGGCGAGGTGAATTGGGCGCGGCGGAAGAGGACTTGGCGTGGCGTTGTATACGTTCTGACGTAGGGAAATCCTCTCCACCACCAATCAAAACAAAGAAGAGGAAACGCACAAAAGAAATTTTAAATTAATGTAAATTTTTTCGTTTCATGGTCCACTCAAAAATGATTATTCATATGTTATTACTTTAAAAATTGTTTTATTAAAAAGAATATTCGCCATTAATATATACGGTGAAATAATAACAGACGCACAATTGTTATAGGTAGAGGGCACCTTTTTCTGTTACCACTCAGGTTACTCTTAAAAACTGCGATATAAGGCTTTAACAGATTAAAATTTACTTTACTTATGACAGCGAACCGAGTGTTCTGTACGGACAAGTTACTCTGTAACTGCAATATATGGTATGTCGGCATTTAATACGTTCCAAAATTTCTTTTTGTAAACTAAGATATTTCTATCACTAACTGTATCTCTCTTATTAATTATATTTTTAACTTTGTCTAACAGATCTGAAGATTGGCAGCTAGCCCGAAACCGGTAATTGAAAATAAAGAATAGCGATCGAAGGCTGAAACGCCATATTTTATTTTTTTAAATACTAAGTGCTCTGTAAATTACACTCATAGTCACTCTACAAAGATAAGTGATGAAATTTCGTGCATACTACTAAGCTATGCAGTACCTTCCATTATGACAGCCGCATGCTTGTTCGTTTTACTTAAACGAATGTAAAATACAGCAGGACAGAACCTCATTCACCTGACATAGATGTCCCAGTGTGGAAGGTATTATGAAGACCACAATAAGGCGTGCATGTCGGAACTGCGCCGTCTAACGTAAACCTTATTCTACGTCTTTACTTATTTTTCTTTCGTTTTCCAGTTTCTTTTACAAAACGATTAACGGCATACGTGGTAACACATCATTACAAGTATATATTTCAAATACAAACAAGATCTTCACAAGAAGATACTTAAGTTACAGTTCGTAACGGAAGAAAAAGGCATCTACCAATCAAGATCCAGCGCCGTAACTAACAATCCGATTAAACAAATTTTGAACGACTCGACAGCGCTAATAATACAAAAACCAAATCTCAGAACACCAACAAATAAATCCATAGACAATATTTTCTTTCCTTCTGTTTCTCCCCCCACCCCCCACATCCCCCCTCTTTCTCTCTCGCCCTCTTCCCAGACAACTCAGTACGACATGGCAAGATAAGAATCTCCAACAGTACTAAACAAAAATACAAGAAACTCCAACATCGTTAAAACCATACATTCAGGTATAAAACAACTGAATAAAGTCATATATCAAGCAGTGGTAAACCACGCAGTTAAGTATAAATCGCTACATAAATTCGGGATTAAAAGAGGACTAAGCACACCTTAGCAAGATAGGGAAGTTCTACATAAATAAAAACAAGTATAAAACAGTTCCATAAAAGTCAGACAACGTAGTGGTGCAACCACACAATCAGTTATTAAACCGTTGCTTAGAATTGGACAAAATAGAAATAAGGAATTATTATTACAGGCAGATTAAAACTGAAGAAACTGGTGGGAATTTAAGGAGATGGCACCTGGATAAACTGAAAGAACCAGAGGTTGTACAGAGCTTCAGAGAGAGAATAAGGGAACAATTGACAGGAATGAGGGAAAGAAATACAGTAGAAGAAGAATGGGTAGCTCTGAGGGATGAAATAGTGAAGGCAGCAGAGGATCAAGTAGGTAAAAAGACGAGGGCTAGTAGAAATCCTTGGGTAACAGAAGAAATATTGAATTTAATTGACGAAAGGAGAAAATATAAAAATGCAGTAAATGAAGCAGGCAAAAATGAATACAAACGTCTCAAAAATGAGATCGACAGGAAGTGCAAAATAGCTAAACATGGATGGCTAGAGGACAAATGTAAGGATGTAGAGGCTTATCTCACTAGGGGCAAGACAGATACTGCCTACAGGGAAATTAAAGACACCTTTGGAGAAAAGAGAACCACTTGTATGATTATCAAGAGGTCAGATGGAAACTCAGTTCTAAGCAAAGAAGGGAAAGCAGAAAGGTGGAAGGAGTATATAGAGGGTCTATACAAGGGCGATGTACTTGAGGACAATATTATGGAAATGGAAGATGATGTAGATGAAGATGAAATGGGAGATACGATACTGCGTGACGAGTTTGACAGAGCACTGAAAGACCTGAGTCAAAACAAGGCCCCAGGAGTAGACAACATTCCATTAGAACTACTGACGGCCTTGGGAGAGCCAGTCGTGACAAAACTCTACCATCTGGTGAGCAAGATGTACGCGGCAGACGAAATACCCTCAGACTTCAAGAAGAATATAATAATTCCAATCCCAAAGAAAGCAGGCGTTGACAGATGTGAAAATTACCGAACTATCAGTTTAATAAGTCACGGCTGCAAAATACTAACGCGAATTCTTTACAGACGAATGGAAAAACTGGTAGAAGCGGACCTCGGGGAAGATCAGTTTGGATTCCGTAGAAATATGGGAACACGTGAGGCAATACTGACCCTACGACTTATCTTAGAAGCTAGACTCAGAAAAGGTAAACCTACGTTTCTAGCATTTGTAGACTTGGAGAAAGCTTTAGACAATGTTGACTGGAATACTCTCTTTCAAATTCTGAAGGTGGCAGGGGTAAATACAGGGAGCGAATGGCTATTTACAATTTGTACAGAAACCAGATGGCAGTTACAAGAGTAGAGTGACATGGAAGAGAAGCAGTGGTTGGGAAGGGAGTGAGACAGAGTTGTAGCCTCTTGCTGGTGTTATTCAATCTGTATATTGAGCAAGCAATAAAGGAAACAAAAGAAAGATTAGGAGTAGGTATTAAAATCCATGGAGAAGAAATAAAAACTTTAAGGTTCGCCGATGACATTGTAATTCTGTTAAAGACAGCAAAAGACTTGGAAGAGCAGTTGAACGGAATGGACAGTGCCTTTAAAGGAGGATATAAGATGAACATCAACAAAAGCAAAACGAGGATAATGGAATGTAGTCGAATTAAGTCGGGTGAGGCTGAGGGAATTAGATTAGGAGATGAGACACTTAAAGTAGTAAAGGAGTTTTGCTATTTGGGGAGCAAAATAACTGATGATGGTCGAAGTACAGAGGATATAAAATGTAGACAGGAAAGCGTTCTGAAGAGAAATTTGTTAACATCGAGTACAGATTTAAGTGTCAAGAAGTAGTTTCTGAAAGTATTTGTATGGAATGTAGCCGTGTATGGAAGTGAAACATGGACGATTAATAGTTTGGACAAGAAGAGAATAGATGCTTTCGAAATGTGGTGCTACAGAAGAATGCTGAAGATTAGATGGGTAGATCACCTAACTAATGAGGAGGTATTGAATAGAATTGGGGAGAAGAGGAGTTTGTGGCACAACTTGACAAGAAGAAGGGACCGGTTGGTAGGACATGTTATGAGGCATCAAGCGATCACAAATTTATCATTGGAGGGCAGCGTCGAGGGTAAAAATCGTAGAGGGAGACCAACAGATGAATACACTAAGCAGATTCGGAAGGAATTAGGTTGCAGGAAGTACTGGGAGATGAAGAAGCTTGCACAGGATAGGGTAGCTTGGAGAGATGCATCAAAGCAGTCTCAGGAGTGAAGACCACAACAACAACAACAACAACAGTGTTGTTTTAAGGGAGGGGATGATCGAGAGAACTTTGTTATAGATTATAGACTTTTCAAACTTGCCTCTTATGCGGAGAAGGAAATGTAGGCTACATAATAGTAGATGCAGCATTCAAGACCTATAAAAATGTTAAATACTTGGGTAGCATGCTACTGGAAGACTAACAAGTCATTGTGAAATACAGAAGCGAATAGTATATGGAAAAACAGCAGTCCAGAAGTTAAACTCTCTATTGTAATCTTCCAATATTAGTGTAAAAGTATAGAAAATGTTGTACTGAGGTATTGTAGAGTCTGTAACAGCTTCTGGATGCGAGTGCTGCCAGCTTACTGCAAAAAAATGAATACTCATAAAAATGGACTATGTCAGAGGATTGCATTGAATATTTCGGTGAGACAACGTAAGAAATACAACGAATAGGGAAATGACACATGAAAGACTTGGAAGAGAGGAACGTCAATTCGCCTTGTATGGACATGTACTTTTGATGGATGACAGATTGCCTAAAAAGAGCTTGGTATACCATCCTCAAGGAGAACGAGAAGGGGAGGAACAAACACTGTGTGGTTAACCGGGCTAAGGGCCGCCGTGAAAAGAAAGGAAAAAATAGAATGACGAACCGTGGGGAGACAAACCGATGGGGGCAATGTGACTGTGTGGGATGCGGCTACGGCTGTAGGAACGTCACGGGAAGAAGAAGACGCAAAGTGATACAGGGTGACGAACTTAAAAAAGGCCTGACAACAAAGTTACAGAATACAAAGAAAAGGAAATGCGGTACTAAGCTGACTACAGCAGGCGTTGAAAGAGACCACCATTTATCTCTTGGCACTTCTGGGCCCTGGTCAGCAATCTGCTGAAGGCGGACGGAAGCTGGGCTGCTTGAATTGCTGCACTCTCATCCGAAATGTTCTGCTGCAGTTCTTAAAGAGTACGGTTCGGCTATATCTTAGATTTGAGGATTCCCCACACAAATTAAGCTCACACCGACAGATAAGGTGACCTGGGTGGCCTGCTAGGGCTACGACCAGAAAGACCTCTGCTAGCAACTCTGTCAGGGGTGAAGATTGCGTGGATGTGCTCCAAGGTTCGACCGGCTGTATAGGCAGTTTAATAAATGTCGTGTGACTAGGGCCGCCCGTCGGGTAGACCGCTCGCCGGGTGCAAGTCTATCGGTTTGACGCCACTTCGGCAACTTGCTCGTCGATGGGGATGAAATGATTAGGACAACACAATACCCAGTCCCTGAGCGGAGAATCGGGAATCGAAACCAGGCCCTTAGGATTGACATTCTGTCGTGCTGACTACTCAGATACTGGGGGCGGACTATAGGATACTGCCACAAATGGATTCAGAATGTTGGGATTTAAACGCGTCGAAGTCAGTATCTGATGAAAGAAGATGTGGACCAACAATGTGGCGCCGGCCGCTGTGGCCGAGCTGTTCTAGGCGCTCCAGTCTGGAAACAAGTGACAGTTACGGCCGCAGGTTCGAATCGTGCCTCGGGCATGGATGTGTGTGATGTCCTTAGGATAGTTAGGTTTAAGTAGCTCTAAGTTGTAGGGGACTGTGACCTCAGATGTTAAGTCCAATAGTGCTCAGAGCCCTTTGGACCATTTTGAACAATGTGGCCTGGAGATGCTGCACACCAAGCCCCAACCTTCTGATCATGCAAGTGTGTTTACTGAAAG
The DNA here is from genome assembly GCF_021461385.2 of Schistocerca piceifrons. NCBI lineage: Eukaryota > Metazoa > Arthropoda > Insecta > Orthoptera > Acrididae > Schistocerca > Schistocerca piceifrons. The sequence continues at coordinate 71,816,108 of NC_060146.1, read as the reverse complement.
TTATCCAGACCCTCTGCTTGCGAGAACCTGTGATTCTATGAGTCAACATAACCACTCTGGTGAAACTGGGTTTCATCATCCATTAGCAATCTCACAAAACTGGAGGCAGTGAGGAGTATCTGCTGGTTTCAGTGAGTGAAACACAAGCTCAGTAGGGATACACGCGCAGGACCATGTGGAGTATTCGTCTGCATGATCGACGTGATATGCCGGTCTATCGCGAGAGGTATCGGGTTGGTTTTATAGGATTCTGAAGCATTTTCTGGTGAATTGCAGCCATATTTTCTGGTGTGCAGGTACATTTCGTATGTTTTTTGACTTGTTCAAAACAAATCCTATTCTACGCCATTTTCGAAGTGATCGTTGCATGGCACTCACTGGTGGCACACCATTAACCTTGTCAGAAAGCAACTGAGCACACCGTTTCCACAACTTTTTTGTCACGTAACTTTCCACAGATGCCTCACTGTGTGTACAATTGTCTCCTTTGCACTACTCTACTCACACTAACACAGCCAGCACTGCGCACTGAACCGATGTGGATACACACGGTGTGCGCATTGCGATGAGGTGTTATATGCATTATAAAAGGATGACCGGAGTGAGTGACATGGTCGAGGTTGTAGGGCATGGCTAAGTAGAAGAAGGTGGCTGTTTTTAGCAATCTTCCTCTTTATTGTTGGTTCATCCACTACATTTTCCGGTAGCTCAGCCCCACCGCTCGTGTTGTGATGCAGATGTGCTGATGAATGCAGTCCAGGGAATGCGACGCCGTGCTCGGTCAGTGGCTGTGCAGGCGGTAGGTGGTTAGCAGCATGAGGCCCAGCCCAGCGTGCCTCCGGCAGATGCTGTGGCTCGTGACGACGCCGGGAGTCGCCGGTGCAGCAGCGGGCAACGCCGTCCGCAGGCCGGTCCTCGGGGACAGCATCACTGATGACGACGACGTAACAGCCACCGAACGCCCAATCGGTCGAACCGATGCTGACGCCCACCTCTGATGCCCTTAAATAGCGCAGACCGCTGCTGAATCCGCCGATTACGCGACGCCGTGTTTATTAGAACGTTCTCGATGAGTTGGCTAACGCAACCGCACCACAGGCGTGCGTAATTCTGCTAATGCTGCGCTGTGGCTGTTGATGGCTGCCGCACACGTACACACATTCCGACGCTCGTTGCAAAACTGTGTCACCTGCATAACGCGCAGGCCAGCCTTCGTCCGCCGTCTGCCGTGAGGCTGGAACATAGCGCACTGACACACAATAAATCACAATTTTGCACCATATTTCCTAACAATTGCCCTTTGTCCTCTACAATTCCTTTGTCCCCGAATTCAACCAAAAAGTCAAAACAACTACAGTTCGCTTCACAAACACCACAAAATGCGATTGATTCACTATTTACACTGTGTTCGTTCACTTCTATCCTCTAGTCTTTGTTCATAAACATTACTCAGTGTTCTGCTGCAGTGCCTCACTACTGTTCAGTGGTTTTGAGTGTACCCTTAGGCTGAAGGTTGCAAGGGGCGGAATTTGGGCTACCTTCCTCTTGAGCCGATAGTATACTAATACTACGACAAAGATAAAAATGTAGGTGGCGGCGATCCAATAACCATGCTCATTACAGTACTCATGCACTCGTTTAAAAAGATGTTCCTTAGTTATACATCCATCCTGAGCTGCTAGCATCCGGTTCAAAGAGGCGAGCAAAGTCGGATCTAATGTGCTATTCAAAAGAGTGAGATTTTTTTTTTCGCGATGAATTGCACCGGTTGGTCGGGTACATAGATCAATGTGCGTGTTATGTTCATGATTGTAGCTCCAGTAATCACGGGTGGTAAACGGAAAGTTGGCCCTGAAATGTCAGTTAATTAACAGTCCCTGCCCCTGCAATTCTATCCTTTGCGTTCTCCCTTGCTTACCCTGCTCGTAACAAACGTAAATAACGACTGTGTTTTCCATTACTGAAAATATCGAATACGGACCCACTTACTGAAAGAACTGCACCGTGCCTGCTATAATTTCCTTAGGTCCCTCCGCGAGTGTTTCTTAAGAGCGAAATAGAGAATACTCACAAGATTTGGGAACAGTGTGTAACAATTTCGCAGGGCAGATGGTAACTGAACCTGTTCGACAACGCAGCAAGTCTTGCGCAGTGACGAATGCTTGGGCTTGTCTGTTACGTGCCACTAACAGTGTTTCCCGTACGGTTAATTGTACAAATTTCTGCAAAATTTCCCCCTTCACTGGATACATATGCGAGGTGTAACATTCAAATTTACAATCCTTACATGTTAATGGTATTATGATGTGAATTCTCAGCAGGGTACCTGTCTGCATACTGGTAACAGTGGCCATTTTGTAGTACAGAGATAAATGTTCGTCTGTTAATTTCGTCACTAGCTCCAGGGATTCACTTCTGATTGAACTTTCCGTAATCCTTCGCGAAGCTGTTCCGAAGGTAACAGTACCGGGGTTAGGTGCCCACACATTGCGTGCAACAAAGCCTCCTGTAGTTCCGTGGCATCTTTCTCCAAACTCTCCAATTTGGATGTGTGAAGGTCTAGCATTCCCTGGTTGCTATCCACATTATCCTGTACCTGCCGTAGCATTTCATTAATACTTTTAATATCTTCAGCGTCAGTGGTCCCGAAAACAAGTTTTAGTATACAGCCACCTGCGTCTAACCATCCTCTTATCCTACGGACGTGCGGGATTAACCCTGCAGTTTGCCGCAACTGAGCTTGTAAGCGTAGTAGTAGCTCCACCTGTGTTTCATTAAACCTTGACTGATTAGCCACTATGGAATGAAGTTCATTAAATGTATCCTCTAATTTACAGATTTCGTCTTCAACTGCCCAAATATTACAGTCCACCCTTAAGGTCCATTGATGTCCGGACATAATTACGTCCGCTTGTCGCGAGAACAAAACACCACTTGATATCTACATCTACATCCATACTCCGCAAGCCACCTCACGGTGTGTGGCGGAGGGTACCTTGAGTACCTCTATCTCTCCCATCTATTCCAGTCTCGTATTGTTCGTGAAAAGAAGGATATGCCTCTGTGTGGCCTCTCTGATTTTATCCTCATGGTCTCTTCGCGAGATAAACGTAGGAGGGAGCAATATAGTGCTTGACTCCTCGGTGAAGGTATATTCTCGAAACTTCAACAAAAGCCCGTACCGAGCTACTGAGCGTCTCTCCTGCAGAGTCTTCCACTGGAGTTTATCTATCATCTCCGTAACGCTTTCGCGATTACTAAATGATCCTGCAACGAAGCACGCTACTCTCCATTGGATCTTCTCTACCTTCAAGGCTTCAGCTAAGTTGCAACAGCAAAACAGAATAACTATGCTGAGAGATAGTGCACACCTTCCCTCTTCCCTCTTCAGCGCAACCCATGACGCTGGAACTGCTGGTCTTACCAGAACGTTACTTCTCCTGAGAAACAATAGAAAAACAACTCACATTGGCTCTCCCTTTTTACGCGTGGCCTAAGAGCATAATAGCATGTCTGACTGCTTCCACAATTAACTTTGTTCTCTTGTTTATCTACTCCTTTCTTATTCTTAGATTAATCTTTCTCTCTACTAGAATTTACTGCAGACAATGAAGGAAGTTCCTCAAAATTCCCATTGAAAGGCCTTAGGACCACTTTTGTTTTCTTTATATGTCAACGATATTTCGTCGGTTCTGTCCTCCTGTAAATATCATTTCTATGCCGACGACCTCCAGCTCTACCTAAGCGTCAGACCTGAAGATGTAAACACTGCAATCGCTCAGATGAATGATGATCTGTCTTCAGTAGTGAGATGGGCGAAAAACCTGGGGCTTAAACTAAATGCAAAAAAGACGCAAGTAATCTTAATAGCCCATCAGAAATTAATAAGTTCAGATTTCCGCGAACGGCTACCTCCTATTCTGCTCGACGGTACTCCAATACCATATCAGAAAACAGTGAAGAACTTGGGTGTAACTTTGGATGAGCATCTCAACTGGGCGGAGAATACAGTCGCAGTGTGCCGAAAGACGTCTGCTTGTCTGTATGCTCTCAAAAAGTTTCGGAACATATTTCCACAGGGCTTGAAACGCCAGCTCGTGCAAGCACTCGTTCTACCGAACCTCCACTATTGTGATGTGATTCAACAAGGCATGAGTAGTGAAAACAAAAGACGGCTAGAGCTAACCATGAATGCCTGTGTGCGTTACACCTGCAACATTCGCCGATATGATCATGTTAGTGCTTCATACTCCGAGCTAGGGTGGCTGCGGCCGGACAAATTGCGTGACTACCACACTCTATGTCTACTCCACCGACTCCTCATGGCGCAAGCACCCCAGTACCTTGCTTCAGAGATTAAAAACCTGTCATGTCATCATAATCGAAACACGAGGTCACTCTTATTTGGTATCCTAACTGTGCCCACTCACAAAACAAAAACTTTTGCAAACTCCTTCTCAGTTGCCGCTGTCCGCCTATGGAACAAACTGCCCCTTACCTTGCGCAAAATTCGATCTCCTGCTGCTTTTAAGAAGAAGTTGAAGCATTTCCTACTATCATCCTCACAAAGTTCTCCACAAAATTAATGTACAAGGACAATCCCCTCATCTGTCAAATAGCAAAGCTAGCGTCTCCTATCTTGCTCCTGAGATGCCTTCCTCTTCATCTTTCTCTATTAGCCACGCAATCTTCTTTTCCTTTATATTTCCTTAATTATGTTTCATCATGTCTCTATTCTTCTCCTCCCTTCACCATGAGTCTCCCTCATACTCCGTGCTGCCGGCACTCCTATCTAAAATCTGTCTCTTCAATAATGTCTAATTATAACAGTACTTGTGACCTAAGAATATAAACTCTATATGTATGTATTTTTCCAGGTGTACCTTTCAAATTGTTTATTTCACTTTTTGTACTAGATGTAGTTTAACATGCCTACTAAAACATATGAATGTAAAATAAGTAGAATGCCTGGTTAGATGTAAGAGAGGGCCTGATGGCCCTAATCTTGCCAGGTTAAATAAATAAATAAATAAATAAATAATTCGGCTCACATGCACAATAGTAGGGCGAGTTGGAAGCTGTAATTTCACATTCACCGGCGATGTCATCTCGATCACCTGGAAAGGACCTTGATAACGGGATACAACATTTTTTTCGTTTCGGCTTTTGGCACATACGGATTAGTCATCATCACCCATTGTCCTACATGATATTTGGGTAAAGCCGCCTATCTATTGTGAAACTTGTCCTGTCTCTCTAACGCTTTAGTGTTCATTTTTTTCACCTGCTGCCAGATTGTTTTCAACTTTGTCGATAAATCCTTAACAGCCGAAATATCGGTTCCTACTGGGGTCTTGAGCAATTCAAACGGAGATGGCATCTTCCGACCGAACAGTACTTAATATGGAGACAATCCTGTACTTTCATGCACTTTTGAGTTATACGCCACGGTTGCGCCAATTGTTGTGTTGCGAATTTTCATAATAACTTAACATCTTAGCTATTGTACAATGAACTCTCTCGGTACGACCATTAGCCTGCTGGTGTAATGCGCTCGATCTCAATTTCTTTACATGCAACACCTTGCATAACTGTTTCATCAAATCGGACATAAAGTTTGTCCCTTGGTCTGTAATTATAGATTCAGGTGTTCCGAATTTCAGTATCCATTGATGTACCATGGGGTGAGCCACTGTTTTGGCTCGCTGGTCCAGAATAGCTGTCATAGACACATAGCGCGAAAAATGATCCATTATTGTTAAAACATAGCCATTACCTACTGGTGTTTGCACAAACGGTCCCAAGACGTCCACACCAAGTAATTGAAGAGGTCTATCCACTTCCGGTAGTCGTTGCAACACAATTTTCTGATGACTCAATTCCACCCATTGAGCACACGGAATGCATTTCTTTATGTACTGATCGACATCTTGCCTACGCGTTGACCACCAATAACTCTGTGCTACCCTCCTTTCCGTTGCTCTTCGATCCGAATGACCAGAAAATATTGAATCATGTGCTTGCCTTAAAATTTTGCTTTGCAATTTTTGCTGGTACGACTATGCGTGGACCGTTCCTAGTTTTACAGTACAATATCACATCTTCCATGACGAACTGTCACTGCGAGGCAAATTGTTAACAATTTGTGTCGGCGCTTTGTGCCTCCACCCATTCGTTCTCATTTATTGCTGTGCATCCCATGGCGCATAGTTTACGACTCAGACCATCCGCGTTTCGGTGCTATTTACCTGGTTGATGAATCACAAAGACGCAAAGCCCACTTAGTTAATATACTCGTTGGGTCTTTATGCCCTAACAACACTTAAGTGCTGCATGGTCAGTAATCACCTTGAACCGTCGTCCATACAAATAACACCGGAAATAGGTTATTCCGAAAATTAATGCCAATAACTCCTTCTCGGTTGTAATTTTTTTCTGCATTGTTTAGCTGTCTGGAAGCATATGCTATTGGGTGTTCCTGCCAATCTTTTTCCTGAGATAAAACAATACCCAAAGCAAAATTGCTAGAGTCACAAGGTAATGTAAACCGTTTACTAAAATATGGAAAAGTCAAAACCGGACTAGATGTTAACAAGTTTTTTAACTTTTAAAAAGCCTCTTCTCATTCTGCTGACCAGTGAAATTTTGCTCCCTTCTTCAACAACTGCGTGAGGGGTCCTGCAATTTTCGCAAATTTTGGAATATACTTCCTGTAAAAATTGGCGAGACCTAAATAAGGCTGCAACTCTTTTACTTTTTTAGGTGTTGGAAAATTCATTACCGCCTCTACAAGTTTTGGATCCGTGCAGACACCCTCCTGTCCAATAATATGACTTAAATAACGGAATTCTTGCAACAAAAAATGACATTTTTCCATATGAAGAGTTAACCGCGCTGCTTTCAAAAACTTCGCGCAAACGGCGCACATGTTCTTGCACGTCCTTTGAGAAAACATTATGTCGGCCAAATATACCATACACTGATTAGGTTTCAGCCCTCGTAACACGCTATCTAGTAACTGTTGGAAGGTTGCCGGAGCATTTTTGAGTCCAAAAGGCCTTCGCCGACACTGAAAATGACCGGTCGGTCTTCCGGGGCGACCTCCAACTGGTGGTACCCGCTTCGAAGATCCAAGGTCGTGAAGGACCGACACTGACCCAAATTATGCAGAGTTTCAGCGATTTTAGGCATTGGGTATGCATCCGATACAGTTTTTTGATTTATGAAACGATAATCACAACAAAAACGATATGACTTGCCCCAATCAGGTGATTTTTTACCCACTATTACGACAGGAGCGGACCAGGGACTATTACTGGTTTCTATTATCCCATCCCTAAGCTGTTGATTAATAAATTCTTCCATGACAGGCTGTACACTTTTTGGAACACGATACGGACGTTTATACACCTGTGCTTTATTCCCAGTGGTGACGTAATGCTGAACTAACGGTGTGGCGGGCAGTGAACCATGAGAATTAAATAACTCTTTATATTCCGTCAAAAAGTTCTCCATGACTTCTCTGTCTTTCCCTTCCAAATGTGCTACTTTAGCCCTCAGTGTGGACCAGCTGACAGACTCTCCCGGCGTTGTGTAACCTGCTGTGAAATCCTTATCCAGTTCATCTTCCCCTGTTATCTCCAGATTCGCTATTACAGTACCCCGTGCTCACTGCACCTCTTCAAGGCCAAAAGTATCAATACTGACAGGCACAACCTTTTTTCCTTCTATCTCCCGCACGTAGGACACGCTGTGGCGCGTAAAACACTTCATTTTATCCAGCGGCTCATTCTCAGACAAAGGTTCAACGACGCACAACGAATTTAGCGGTACGCTAGCTCCAACATCTGATCAGATTATTTTCCCCGTACCCTTCGGTATAGTATCCCGCGAGTTAACCCTAAGGGACCTTGTACCCAGTATAGGTGCCCCACCCGACGTCTGGGCGGTTCCTTGCGACAGTAATGGTTTTTCGGCCACAGAACCTAGGCGAAATTGTATTCCATCCAGTTCTACTGTACGCCGTTCCAGGTTAACTTTTGTTTGATGCGCAACCAGGAAATCCAGTCCGAGTATGACATCATGGCTGTTGCCAACAACTGGAAGAACTACTTTCACCTGGAAGTTCCTCATTTCCACTCAGAAGTTTAACACCGCTGATCCGAGTGACTTCACATGTCCCCCACCCACGCCACTTAACGCCCAGCGTGGTGGTTTTAATTCTACTTTATCGAGTACATTTCTACTCGCCACGGATACCTGAGACCCGGTATCCAATGAAAATTTGCACGGTCTGCCCCTCACCAAGCCGGTCAGAAAAAAGTCTGCCACTGACTCTGCACTAGCATTAATCCTTACCGGGGGTGTTGCACAGTGGACACACCACCCCTGCCCCATTTAACTGATGGGGCTGAGGCCCACCTTGCGGTTTCCTACCACGATTCTGCCAGGACCCATTGCCATTACGCACCCGATGACCCCAACGTCTGCATTTCCTGCACTGCGCTTCATTGCAATCGCGTCTAATGGTTCAAAAAATGGCTCTGAGCACTATGGGACTTAACATCAGTCCCCTAGAACTTAGAACTACTAAAACCTAACTAAACTAAGTACATCACACACATCCATTCCCGAGGCAGGATTCGAACCTGCGACCGTAGCGGTCATGCAGTTCCAGACTGAAGTGCCTAGAACCGCACGGCCACACCGGTCGGCCTCGCGCCTAATGTGTCCCATCCGACCACATATGAAACATTTTATTTCTGCATTAAACACTACTTTCCTGTCCCGCGTCTTTGTTACTGCTTCAACTTCCTCTAACGCCACAGTGATTCCGACTGCCTCATTGGGAGTCTTAGGTAATTCCATCCTAATCTTGCGGGAGATTTCGCGTTGTATTACCCGCAAAAATGCGTCTAGTGCCCTCTGCTCAGCTTCCTGCAGAATGGCTTCATTAACCCTGTCGGAATCCGTTAGCTCATAGGTATTAACATTAATTTTTAGAATTCGATCTACAAAAGCGTCTATTGATTCCCAATTCCTTTGATACATTCTATTCAACTGTTCCCAATAATATCTAGATGTATTTTTCCTCCGATATCTTTCCAGCCAACCTTTTTCGAATACTTCAAACGTCCGAGCATCGCTTAATTCTTCATGGCATGTAGCTTATGCTCTGGCATCCCCAGTTACTTTCAGCTTAGCCACATGCAACAGTGTTTCTGCACCCCAATTTCCCAATTTAGCGGCCGTGCTGAAGTTCTCAAAAAAATTATAGCATCCTCCCCAGCTTTTCGCGAGAAAGGAGTGACCAAAGACGCAGCGTTAGTGTCAAGAATTACTGCATTAACAGGAAACCGTTCCTTGCTCGCTTCTTTGACCGAGCAAGCTCTATCTCCAATCCCGACACTCGCTCAAGTAGCTGCTGAATAGCCACCTCTGCTGACACAGACTACTCCATCACTACCAGCTATCGAATCAAGACTACAGTAAGCCCAGAAAGAAGAACAGGAAGGGAAGACGAACTATGGTACAGGTTCAGACAAACCACTTAACGAAAAATTGGCACTTACTTGTCATGTTGCAGGAGTTGCTGATCCATTGTTGCCCTTCTTGGGTGCCACATATCCTCGTCGATTACCAGCCACAATTTCCTCCAAATCCAGGGAAAAGACCACCAATTGTAACAGGAGTGTGGGATGCGCAGGTTGCCCGACTGACACCACTTGTAATAGGGTGACCGGAGTGGGTGACGTGGTCAGGGTCGTAGGGCGTGGCTGGGTAGAAGAAGATGGCTGTTTTTAGCAATCTTCCTCCTTATTGTTGGTTCATCCACTACATTTTCCGGTAGCTCAGCCCCACCGCTCGTGTTGTGGTGGAGACGTGCTGATGCACGCAGTCCGGTGAACTCGACTGTAAATTCTAATTCATCTGGCCTTTACCGAAGGCAGCTCTCCCTCAGACCAAGAAATCGAAGTTCCCTCTCCGCTGAAGCGTCTGAAGACAAGTCTCAGGTCGAAATAAAATTCACACCAAGAAGCAGAATTGCTTATTTGTGCATGAACTTGCACAACAATGGCAATGATTCTTCTGAGTGCCGACCAATCAGGTAAGTTAAATAAGGCAGCAGTCTCTCTTCGGTACTCGGTTTAAACAAAATTTACGAGTCTCGCCAGTTTTTAGTGCTAGAGTCCAATAAACAAGCAGACTTCCACCAACTGTCCTAATGTGTATTGTAGCAAACTGAATGTTCTCCACATACATACAGAGATTTCTTTCATCCCAGTCTGCACATTATTCATGTAACCTAATGGTATCTGACTTTTATTATTTCTTAACAGAGTCAACAAAAAGGCAGTTAACTTGGCACTAGCCTTATGGCTGCAGGCCCCGCTTTGTTAGACGCAAAACAGCCTGATAGTTTCACTTCTCTCCCCACATCGAAGATCGTACCTTTGTATCACTTTGGATCTAGCGTCTCCCAAAATACTGGCTTCTTGCAGAGGGCAGGGCATCACAAAATGACTCAGCCCCATTGTATTCGTGCAGCGTGTCTCTTGACCACTACGGGATTACCCACATAAATGACTCTATTCAATGTTTTGTTTCCTCAAGGTTCCATTTTGGATCCATTGCTTTTCCCTCTGTTTATTAATCACTTCGAGTCATACATTGCCAAATGCAAAGTTTGTTTTGCTTGCAGATAATACAAACATTGCTATAAGTGGCAAGTGAAGTACAGATTTATAAGTCGCTGCTAATCAAATTTTCGCTGACAATCATAAATGGATCAAAGCTAGTTGACTGTCATTAAACTTTGAAAAGACCCACTATATGCAGTTCAGAACCTGTAAGACTTTTCCTTCCAGCATGTGTACAACATATGAAGACAAACAGATTTAAGAAGTTGACAGTGTTAAATGTTCGGGATTACAATTCGATAGTACGTTCAGTTGGGAAGGACATACTACAGAATTGTTGAAGCGCCTTAACAAGTCTGTATTTGCAGTGATAATGATGACAGCTATAGGAGATATACATATAAAAAAAATTGCATACTTTACCTGCTTTCATTGTGTTAAGTCATATTCCTGGGTAACTCGTCAAACCGAGCAAAAGCTTTTAGCGTGCGAGAGACTGTAATAACACTCATTTGTGGTGAAAATTCAAGAACATCATGTATTAACCTGTTCAAGGAACTTTGTATTCTAACCGTTGCTTCTCAGTATATTTATTCCTTAATGAAATGTGTTGCTAGTAATATCTCTATTTCATACCAACAGCATAACACATAGTATCAATACTAGCAATAAGAACAATCCATGTAAAGACCTAAAATCACTTATCTTGCTCCAAAAAGGGATCCAATGTTCAGGAACACACACAACCATTCAAAACTTGGTTTCACATAAATTACAGTTCAAATGAGTTAGAAAGACTTTTTCTAGGCTCTATAGGTGAATATCTTAACAGTGACTGTTAGACGAGCTTAAATAAAAATGTTTATTAGATTCCAGTTTTCATAGCACTTGATCACAACAGTCAAGATTAGATATTTTGTGCACGATAAATTTACTAAAAGCGTATCTTTCGTTCTGACAGTATTTTAATTCTGTAAACATTAGTAGTTCCAGTTTACTGAAATGTATTCACATATCTGGACAGTCTTCTGACAAAATGATCAGGGAAGTGAGTATTATATTCAGATGTTTTATGCTTTTATTTCAAATTTTCTTACTTGTTCCACACCACGAGCATCTTCTCATTTTTGGAGCTATGGATGAAAACTGAAAATCTCATCTAGTACAGACAGTACCTCTTCGGTAGAGTACAGTCTGCAAACTGTACACTGTTCTGGACTTTCTATTTGCTCTACTGCTTCCCGTGGCGGTGATTGAGAAGGCCTTTGGTCCTTCATAAGAGCTAGACACTTGCCTATCTGCCCTGCCCGGATGGTCTCTGACCAATCTATTTTCAATGAGCCTACCAACTACATTGAGACAGACATTCAAATCAAGAATTTAGATAAAATTAATGAAAAAAGTTCTAGATTGCAGTGGTTATTGTATTTAAAACACCAGTTTATCCCTAGTCTTAGTCCATCTTCAGAATAGCACATGAAGAAGTTAGTGACTAAAAATAAAGTAATTAATGCTTACTGAAATCGAAGAGTCGCTACTCACCAGCTGAAGTTGACGATGTCCAGAACAGTCAACAGATCTCAGTCGCTGAAACTGCTGCTTTTGCTACGCAGCATTTCGTTTTATAGATCTGGTGAAGGCTTGTTTGCGCTGTATGACATCAACGTCAGCCAATGAGGGACGATTTACACAAATTACGTATCATTTGAATATCCATTTTATTTGAAAGTAAATAATTATAAAAGGTAGTGCCCAGAGGACGGAACAGATTGTTAAGAACATCGAATAACTGTAATAAGAATATTTAAAAATTATTTCCCTTGTTTCTTGTAGTACCATCCTGTGGAAATAATTTATTTAACTAGTATACTATATGCATAGCTCACCCTTTTTAATCAACAGAATGTGTGTGTAGAACAAACAAATGGATTTATGTGCAATAGTTAACATCTATGATAATAACAGAATAATTACGCTGTGTTCAGTATAGTATGAAATTTAGTAGAATATTGGCCTGAACTTGATATCTGCGGACGCCGTTGGAACGGAGACGTCGTATTAAGATAGCCACCAAGTATCGAAGATGTATGTCATGGACGCCATGTGTTACAAGAACGACTGAGATCGATCGCAGCTGTCAAAGATAATCAGGATGGTGTCTTCTGAAGTGGACCCAGTACAATTTTTCCAAGAAAAAGGTAGTCCCACTCGTAATACAGACCTGTTTAACATCCCCCTGGGCGCTCACGGTTGTTTCGTGAGTTCATGCACGACGCACGTGGGGCCCTAGACTATTGGAGCCTAACCTTCCTTCCCTGGCTGTGTTTCCTTCATCGTGACGCGCCCCCCCCTTCCAACCCTCGCTCCTTTCCCTCTGCCTCTCCTCACCCTCTGTCAGTGTTTACGTCGACGTGGCCATCCACCTAGTTCTCCGTATTGCTTGCCATTATGTTCCTCTCGCCTGTTTTCTTTCATCCTTTTTGGAATTGCCCACCAGAGTGGCCGTGCGGTTCTAGGTGCTACAGTCTGGAACCGAGCCACCGCTATGGTCGCAGGTCGAATCCTGCCTCGGGCATGGATGTATGTGATGTCATAAGGTTAGTTAGGTTTAATTAGTTCTAAGTTCTAGGCGACTGATGACCTCAGATGTGAAGCCCCATAGTGCTCAGAGCCATGTGAGGAAGAAGTGGCAGTTCATATAAAATTTTCAAAGAGAGGCAAGCCCGCAGGACGAGACGGCATTGTAGCGGAGTTGGTACAATACCTCGCTCCTCTACTGGTAACACCTCTGACAAGAATATATAATGAGGCACTGCGCCTAAGAATGTTTCGTTCCATCTGGTTAAAATAGTTCAAATGGCTCTGAACACTATGGGACATAACATCTGAGGTCATCAGCCCCTAGAACTTAGAACTACTTAAACCTAACCTAAGGACATCACACACATCCATGCCCAAGGCAGGATTCGAACCTGCGACCGTAGCGGTCGCCCAGTTCCAGACTGAAGCGCCTAGAACCGCTCGGCCACACGGGCAGCCCTCCATCTGGAAACAGGCCAATGTAGTCATCATTAAGGAAGGCCATGACAAAAACCCAAAAGAAGTAAAATCTTACCGGTCGATCAATCTTCTGGACCAGTTGGGCAAACTGCATAGTGCTCAGAGCCTTTGAGAGTTTTTGGAATTTAGGTCCTCACTTGAGGTTTGTCCTCCACTTCTAAATTTTCTGTTCCTAGTGCTAGACACCTGGGGAAGAACTCCCTCTCTAGCGTCTATTCTACAGTGTGGATTCCTCTCCCTCCTTCCTTCTCATCTTCCTTCCCTGCAGTAACCTGTCCTCCACACCAATAGGTCACCAGCATGTGTAGCCAGTCTGTGTGGTGGAGCTATTATGTACCCATCAGGCTCGAGCCCCCTGACAACACAGGGCTCACACCACTTACGTCTGAGCCTTTCCCTTCCCATGTATGGCAAGGAGTGATTGCTCGTATTCATGGAGCATTGGAACTCCCAGCAATGACTGCCATACCAGGTGGCCCTTGTTGTGGCTCGGTGGCGCCCATGGAGAAAGCCCCTGATCAGAGTGGGTGGTATCAGTGCGGATGCTTGGCGCGTGAAATGTATCAAGCGCTGTACTAGGACAGATGGGGACACATTCAAAGCCACAAAGCCATTGTCTTTTGGGGAAAATCTCTAGGGAAAGTTTGGTGGAGTCAGACACATGTGGTTGGGCTCCCTGTTGATCAAAGCTTCTTCTGCTCTTCATGCTTGTGAGCGTCTTGGCTGTCTCCCAGTATCTATTACCCATCATAAGTCTCTGAATATGGCCCAGGGAGTGATTTTTCATATGGACATCATCCCGCAAACTGATGAGGAACTCCGGACTAATCTGGAGCAATGCAGCTTTCATTTTGCTCGACATGTGCAGAAGGGCTGTAAAGACAACCGCATCAGTACCAGCGCCTTCCATCTTGTTTTCGAGATAGGTACCCTCCCAAAGAAGATCAAGGCTCTGTGCTACAGAAGTGACAAGAATCCATGCATCCCACCACCCACAAAGTGCTTTCGGTGCTTCCATTTTGGGCTTATGTCTTCGCACTGTGAAGTGGATCTTCTCTGTACTAATTGTGGACAACGATTCCAAGAGGAATGTCTCTCTGTTTCGCCACCTGTGTGTGTCAGTTGTCATAACCAACACTCTCCTCGCACGCCACGTTGCCCAGCTAACAAGAGAGAAAAGAAGATCCACGTGACTGGATCGCTTACCTTATGCGAAGCTCGCCAAAAATATGACAGAATCGATCCATTGCCACTTTCTTCAACTTTTGCCTCTGTTACATCCTTTTCCCCTCCTACCTGTTCCTTACCCCTTCTCATCCCCCTCTCCCCTCGCTCTCCCATTCAGTTCCCAGGCCCACCCCTTGGGGACCCACTCCTTGCCCCAGTTGAACAAGTGCCCCCCTTCTTCAGGACCTGCCATTTATGGGACTTCCCTCCTCCCTGGGGGGGGGGGGGGGGGCAGGACTTCGCCCCCTGACATCTCTCAGACTGGAAGCCTACTACCACAACTTGACCATCAGTTGCACCATTTGTGTGCTTCAAGGTCACCTGCTCTTTTTTGGTTCTGGATCTTGCTGAAGCCTGTTCTCCCTATGTGCACTGCCTTTCTCAGAAAGCAAAGAAGGGGAAACATGCCCCAGAACATGGCTGTCCCCCTCCCCCCAGTGCCCCCAGATGTGCCATCTCCACCCTCGCAACCTGACTCTGACATTTTGTTTATGGATGTCACCCTATCCTTGTCGGTGACGACCATTGACCAAGTGATGTGATCTCCCCTCGACTTTCTTATGTCTGTCGTGGACTCTGGCCACACGGTAATCCAGTGCTATGGATATTATCATAACCTATTGGAAATATAACGCCTTGTTTCCTTCCATTCTGTCTTGCTTTTCAAGTGATGCACTTCCGTGATGACCTTTCTCCAACATTTCATGGTTATCAAGCATTCTGTCGGAACTGTGCCAGAGCTGGGATAGCATCTGGAGGGATCTGCACTTTGGTTAGCACCAATTGTGATTAGAGACTGGATCCCCCTTTGTACCGAACTGGAAGCAATAGTGGTTAGAGTGCAAACGACTCCGGTAACCACTGTTTACAATGTCTGCCTCCCTCCTCCCCTGCCCTCATGCCTTCCCTACCCTGGTCACTCCATGATGATCTTTGTTACAGTGACCAATTCCTGGAGATTCTCTCATTTCCCTGCTACCGCCAAGCGGATGTGTCCTGATGCTGTGAATTCCATAGGGCGAATTGGTCTGCTGTGCTCCTTGACACCTCTCTCTCGAATTGCATTGATGCGTTTATAAAGGGCGTCTCCACCACTATTCTTCATGCAGCTGGCACTGCTGTCCTCCTATCCAAAGATCCTCTTCATAGTCGACCCATACCATGGTGGACCAAGGATGTAGCAGTCGCTGTCCCACCAACGAATGTTGCAGTGATTTAGACAACACTTTCACAGACCAGACTGCTCGCTTTTAATCGTCTCTGTGCTTAGGCCTACTGCCTTACGAAGCAGAGTAAAAAGGATAGCTGGCAGTGCTATGTTTCCTCCCTGGGGTGTATGCCTGTCCATCGCAGGTTTGGTCCAAGTTTTGTAGTCTACTACCTTTCTCGAGCAGAAACCAACTTGAACAGACCCCCCTCTGTTTCAGTCCTCACCAAGCTGAAGCCCATAATGAACCCTTCACTGAATGGGAACTGTTGCAGTCTCTCACCTATACATGGCGGCCCCAGATGATCCAACACTTCGACATTACCCAGAGACAACAGCTACTCAGGGTCTTCAACCGCATTTGGGTCATGGTTGCCTTCCCCTCACAATGGAAAGACAGTATGGTTACACCTATTCTTAACCCCAGGAAGAACCCCACGTCTCTCGACAGCTACAGCCCATTTAGTCTGACGAAAGTACTTTGCAAACTCCTTGAGAGGATGGTTAGCTTCCAATTATGCTGGGTAATTGAATCTCTGGGCCTTTTGTCCCCATATCAGTGTGGTTTATGGGAAAGATGATCTCCAACTGACCATTTCCTCTTTTGGAAACAGTAATATGACAGTCTTTTACTAACAACATCACATCTTTGATGTACATAGGGCATACAACACGGCTTGGCGCCATCGATTTTAGATACTCTCCATGGCTCCCTTCCAATTTTTATCCACGAGTTTTTACCCCAATGGCTCTTCCGGTTTCAAGTTGGCATTTCACGCAGCACCCCTCGGATTCAGGAGAGTGGTATCCTACAGCGTTAAGTGTCACATTTTTCCTCATAGCCATCAATGGACTTGTAGCCTCTGTTGGGTCTCCTGTTATCCCAGCGTTGTGGCATTTGCTAAGTGCCAGCTTCAAGGCGCCACCTGATGGACCTCTGCATGGCTATCTCCCATGTCCTCCAGTTTTCTCTCTCCAAAACGCTGGTTATGCATTTTTATCGTCGACCACCGTACATCCCGATGCAGAACTTCATTTAGGCGAGCAACTACTAGATGTTGTAGCACAGTCCCGTTTCTTGGGCCTTATTTTTGATAAAAAGCTTATGTGGATGCCTCATATTCGCCACCTGAAGACCACATGAATGCAGAAGCCTAACGCCCTCTGCCTCCTGGCCATCACATCTTGGGGTGCAGATTGCGCTACTCTGCTCCATCTTTACCATGCTCTGGTCTTGTCCAGACTAGATCATGTCAGTCAGGTTTATGGCTCAGCAGCTCTTTCCACTCTGAAACTACTTGACCCTGTTCACCATTGTGGGGTGCACTTGCCTATAACCGCCTTTCACACTAGTCCTGTTGACAGTATCTTCCCAGAGGTGGGAATTCCTCTTCTACAAATACGATGGAGGCAACTCCTGATTTCTTATGCAATCACCATTCGCTGATTCCCTGACCATCGCATGTACCCTCTTTGCAAGCAAGGGATGCCTCCTTCCTGATAACCACCCATAGGTGGGATTGGCAGTTGGAATCTCACTTCCCTCTGCTGGGATCTCCATCTCAACTCACTGCAATGCAATTCGCCCTGTGTACCTCCTCCCATACCCTGCCGCCCCCCCCCCCCCTTGGATGGTGCCTAGACCACAGACTAGGATCAATCTATTCCAGGATCCTAATGTCTGTCGACTCTATGGTCTTCCAGAGTCTTGTACGTTCCACTCTCGCAGAGTTCGACGATGCTGCCATCTTCTACACTGATGGTTCTAAGACAACAGATGCTCTCACATCTCCTTCTGGTTTAGAACACAATTTATTGTTGACATTATGAAGTGCGTGCGTTCACAGCAGAGATGCTAGCCATTAACAGGGCCCTGTATTTTGTTACTCAGTCCTCCCTCCACAGTGTTTTAATGTGTACTGACTATCAGGCTATCGAATGATGGTACTCTCGTCACCCTTTGGTGTCTGCTATGCATGACGTTCCTTCTGCCCTTGGCCCTGCCGACCGCTCAGTTGTTTTTCTCTGGGCCCCAAGTTATGTGGGCATCCCAGCGAATGAGTCTGCTGACCGTTTGGCCATAGATGCAGATACTTAGTCCCGATTCCCTTTCATGATTCCTGCTGCGGATCTGCGGATCTACTTGACATCAAACTTTGCCCAAAAGTGAAATGACATCTGGTGCACTACTGCTCCCAGTAATAAACCCTGCACAGTCAAACAGTCTACTGTGGTTTGGCGGTCTTTCTTCCACTCCATCTACACAGTGGTCGTACCAGGCTCACCCATTATTTCCTCTTGCGTAATGGACCAGACCCACAATGTAGTTGTGTGAGCCAGAGTGATGGTGTCCCGTATATGGATGGAATGGGCCCTTCTTTTTGCCCTTTGTAGTAAGTACAGTATTCCAGGTTCCTTAATTTTAATATTAGGAGACGGTTGATGGATGTTCGAACTGGTCCTCAGTTTCCTCCATGAAAGTGGTGTCTATTTTCAGATGTAAGGTTTTGCTTTACTCCTGGAGCAGGGGGCAGGGTGGTTGTGGTTGGGGCCTCTTTTCATGTCTCCTCAGTCTAGGAACCCATGACCAATACCCTGCGGAAAGACCGCTCATTTACCCCTCTGTTTTTCCAGCTTTTAGATTTGGTCAACCCTGTTATGAGTCCTACTATATGTGTTTTGACTTGTTAACTTATAGTTTGACTCCGCTGAATGGATCCGTCCACTTTTAGCAGACGTTCTCTCTTCCGTGAGTAGCTCTGGAATCAAGGGACTGATGATCTCGCCTTTAGTCGCATAACCTCTCTCAATTAATGAATCAATCAATCTGTTGTACAAAAAAAATAGCACTTAGAAGCCAATAAACCGTTATTTGTGATCAAAATACGTCATTGTATAAAATCTGATTATAAAATAGCGTCTGATCATACAACTGTACTGGAATGCTGGTCATATTGTTTACCACAGAATCACTTTTTCACAAAAACCAACGTACTTGGAATCGCATAAACCGTTATTTGTCGAGAAATTATGTCAGTGTGCAAAATCTGCTGATAAAAGAGCGTATTGCCATTTAACAAAACTGCAAAAATTCTAGAGTAGTCATTCATGTCAACGTTTTGTTAAGAAATCCAGGTTATTATGTGTGTCTATCTGCTACGATATTTTAGTTTACAAAATGGAAATATCACTGGAATTAACGTAAAACAGAAAAGCCGCATTTTAAATGACGTCTTCAAGTAATTCGAAGAAAACTTTTTCTCAGAAATCCACCTGTTTATTCGATAGGGTTGACAAATTATTTTTTAATTGCACCGAGATTTCTAGTCCTTTAAAAGTGTTAAAGAGTAAACCTTTTGTCATAGTACTCAGAATTTTTAGATTAAAGGTATCTCCTTCTGAATGATTATTACAATTCAGATGTTGTCCAAGGTCTGATTTATTACGTGCTGTACCCGTGATACGTTCTTTGAACCGAGCTGTAAAACTATATTTGCTGGCCATCTAACTACGACGCCTCCATGACAACGACATCCACAGATATCATGTTCTACATCTACATATCTACATATATACTCCGCTAGCCACCAAGCGGTGTGTGGCGGAGGGCAGAATTTGCGCCAAAGTGTTTTCCACTCGCGGATCGCGCGAGGAAAAAACGACTGAACGCCTCAGTGCGAGCTCTAATTTCCCTTATCTTTGAATGGTGATCAATGCGCGATATGAAAGTTGGTGGTAATAACATATGGTCTACAGCCTCGGCGAAGATCGGATTTTGGAATTTAGTGAGCAGCCCCTTCCGTTTAGCGCTTCGTCTATCTGCAAGTGTGTCCCACTTCAAACTTTCTATGAGATTTGCAAGGCTCTCGCGGTGACTAAATGTACCAGTCACGAATCTTGCCGCTCTTCTTTGGACCCTCTCAATCTCTCGAATCAGACCCAACTGGTAACGGTACCATACAGACGAACAATACTCTAAGAGTGGACGAAATAAAGTATTGTAAGCAATTTCCTTTGTAGAAAATCTGCATCGCTTCAGGATTCTACCATTAAACCGCAATCTAGAGTTCGCCTTCCCCGTTACTTGTGTAGTCTGATCGTTCCATTTGAGATCATTTCGAATAGTCACACCCAGATACTTGACGGACGTTACCGCTTCCAAGGACTGGGCATTTATTTTGTTCTCGTACATTAGTGGGGATTTTCGCTTTGTTAAACGCAGTAGGTTACACCTACTAATATTGAGAAATAACTGCCAGTCATTACACTACGCAACTTTCGTGTGATTCTAATTTGCTGTAGACTACACCATCATCGGCAAACAGTCTAACGCCGCTGTCAATACCATCAACCAGATCGTTTATGTAAATCGTAAAAAGCAGAGGACCTATTACGCTGCCCTGGGGCACACCTGATGTTACGCTTGTCTCTGTTGAAGTCACCCCATTCAGATCGACATACTGCTCTCTGTCTGTTAGAAAACTTTCTACCCAACCGCATATGTCATCGGATAGACTGTAAGCGCGCACTTTTTCGAGCAAGCGACAGTGCGGAGCTGAGTCGAATGCCTTTCGAAAGTCGAGGAATATGGCATCAACCTGGGAGCCGGTATCTAGAGCCTGTTGTATATCATGCTCAAAGAGGGCTAACTGTGTCTCTCATGACCGCTGTTCCTAAAACCGTGCTGGTTTCTGCAGATGTGTTTCTCAGAGTCTAGAAAGGTCATTATGTCTGACACACAAAATATGTTCCATGATTCTACAACAAATCGATGTCAGCGAAATTAGCTGGTAATTATGTGCATCCGATTTTCTACCCTTTTTATGGACTGCTATGACCTGGACCTTCTTCCAGTCCTGTGGAAATTTCCGCTGCTCCAATGATCTCTGAAAGGTGATGGATAAGAATGGTGCTATATTTGTAGCATAGTCAACATGAAATCTTACGGGCATGCCGTCTGGGCCAGATGCCTTCCTGGAGTCTAAGGATCTTAAATGTTTTACAATCCCAGATACACCAAACACTATGTCAGCCATCTTTGCATTTGTTCGGTAATTGAAAGTTCAGGCCAAAAGAGTGCGCCAATGTTCTCTAAATTTCGCATTATTCAAAACAAAGTGTAATTAGTGTATAATTATCATAGATGTTAATTCTTTTACATAATACCTGTTGTTTATTCGATACAATTAATCCGTTGAATGAATCACAACTGCTACGAATATATTACACTGCTAAAACAAATTATTCCCGTCAGTTGGTACTACGAGAAATAAGAGAAGTGCTTTTTAAATAATCTTGTTGTAGTTACGCACTATTTTTAAAAGTCCGTTCTGTCCTGTAGGCACTACTTTTTATAATTATTCACTTTCAAATAAATTGTATCTTCTGATGACAATTTATGTAAATAGTTCCTCATTCGCTGACGTTGACGACATACAGCACAAACAGGCACTCACCACATATGTATAAAGTAATGCTGACTAGCAAAATCAGCAGTTTCAGCGACTGAGGTCCGCTGACTTTTCTGGACGTCGTCAACTTCAGCTGGTGGGCAGCGAGTATTTGATTTTAATAAGTTGACTTTAAGTCAATGACTTATCTATGCTATTAGTGCGACTTCTATTCCTCACAGTGCTTCTCTGCAGGTGGCCTAAGGCTAGACCGAAACTGGTCATTTGAATAAATAACCACTGCTATCTAGACGGTTTTTCGCTAATTTTATATGGCTTACAAGACCGCTGTTCTCCAAAACTGTTACCAAAACTGTAGAAGAATTTAAATTGAAAATACAGTTAACTGTGGCAATCATTGACATTAACGTTTATCATGCTTGTACTCCCATTCCTTGCTTGGATTACTTGAGATTGGCTCGATTTGTTGATTCATTTAAATTTAAATATGGCACATGACCGTTACCACAAGAATGGTCGCAGAACATACTTATTTTTCAAACAATGTACAAGATGTAACTACACTTCGATTTGACAGGTTGTAAGAATAGCATGGTAATTTTCATTTATCCAGCATCAGGTTAGCAAGTCGTTGTGGCGTGGATTGTTAGGCAAGCGAAAGGATCTTAGTCAAGGATGCACTGCTTGTAAGCCATTACACATTCACGCAAACTGCTTATGTAAAGTAAATTTCATTTTGTGGAGCACTGTATCCAAAGGGATTACCAGCTCACAGATTTACATCCATCATTTTATATCTCTTGTACAATAGATTATTCTCTACTTAAATTCCCCATTCACATTCATTTCCTTCGTAAACTGTCATTGGTTCCACATTATCACTCATTCACTGATGGTTAATAAACTAATTCAGAAAGGTTACCAAAAAACGTTTTTATTGTTTGTTTTTGTGTGTCTAACAAAAATAGCGTATATGTGTATATATGTGGTACATAAAATCGGCATAAGAATTCTGCTAAGCATGTATATACAGGGTGGTCCATTGATCGTGACCGGGCCAAATATCTCACGAAATAAGCGTCAAACGAAAAAACTACAAAGAACGAAACTCGTCTAGCTTGACGGGGGAAACCAGATGGCGCTATGGTTGGGCCGCTTGATGGCGCTCCCATAGGTGAAACGGATATCACCTGCGTTTTTTTTTTAATAGCAACCCCCATTTTTTATTACATATTCGTGTAGTACGTACAGAAATATGAATGTTTTAGTTGGACCAGTTTTTTCGCTTTGTGATAGATGGCGCTGTAATAGTCACAAACATATGGCTGACAATTTTAGAAGAACAGTTGATAACAGGTAGGTTTTTTAAATTAAAATACAGAACGTAGGTACGTTTGAACATTTTATTTCGGTTCTTCCAATGTACCTTTGTGAACTTATTATTTCTGAGAATGGATACTGTTACAGCGTGTTTACCACATTAATGCAATAATGCAATAAATGCTCAAAATGATGTCCGTCAACCTCAATACATTTTGCAATACGTGTAGCGAGTTATGTGGGTAAATGAAATGAATATTTCCATAGTACCCACATGCAGACCCTCACATAAACTTGGTTATCCAAGTATGTCTGGTTCGTTTGTTGTTGTGTGCTGCGCAGTCAGCGGAATGCGTGCTTGTAGCGTATCGGCAGCAGCTCTCCATGTGACACCCTGCAGAGCCAGCTGTCGATGTCGGCCTACTGGTAGGGTGGCTGGTGGTCTTAAGTAGACAGCCTTTCTACTGTGCAGTCCCTTGGCGTGGCAGATTTGCGACAGCTGAGTGCGGTCCAGTGTCATGCGGCACGTGGTGGGACTGTTACGGCCAAACTCGTTTTCTGGACACCAGGTGTGATCAAGGTCTCCATCCACAGTCAGCTGTAAGGTGACATGAGCCTCACGGTCTCGTGACGTTTATCTCGGAACAGTTGCCTCTCTCTTTCATGCTCTTTCTTGCTGCGTAATTCGTTCAACCTCTAACAGTGTTAGATAATGTATTACAAACATATAAACACCTTCCCCCACAATTAATTCATGAGAATCGCAACATATCTTACGCACAATTTTACGTAAAGGTTCTGTGCTTTGCAGTTATTATGAACAAACTTTAATCCAAATGCGACTTTTTACATTGACCTTCTTTAAAAGAACAACCACGAGTACAGTGGGACAAATCTCTCGTTTAAATAAACAAGTGACAATTTTTATTTATTTCTAGGAAGTACTGATTGGGTTGTCGAGTTTTGTTACGTATAAATTTAATTTTCATGCTGCTATTCATCCATTCACAGACTATGTTGTCACACCTCATATACATCGACCGATACTGGAAGTAACACCGCACTATATCCAGCTTGTTCGCAACTAATTACTGTGCCAGTCCATCTACTGTGACCACTCTAATCACATCTACATCTACATCCATACTCCACAAGCCACCTGACGGTGAGTGGCGGAGGGTACCTTGAGTACAGCTATCGGTTCTCCCTTCTGTTCAAGTCTCGTATTGCTCGTGGAAAGAAGGATTGTCGGTATGCCTCTGTGTAGGATCTAATCTCTCCGATTTTATCCTCATGGTCTCTTCGCGAGATACACGTAAGAGGCAGCAATATATTACTTGACTACTCGGTGATGGTATGTTCTCGAAACTTCAACAAAAGCCCGTACCGAGCTACCGAGCGTCTCTTCTGCAGAGTCTTCCACTGCAGTTTATCTATCATCTCCGTAACGATTTCGCGATTACTAAATGACCCTGTAATGAAACGCGCTGCTCCCAGATAATTTATGCAATTAATTGCTTCCACTTGCTGACCTGCTATATTGTAGCTAAATGATAAGGGATCTTTCTTTCTATGTATTCGCAGCACATTACACTTGTCTACATTGAGATTCAATTACCATTCCTCCACCATGCGTCAATTCGTTGCAGATCCTCCTGCATTTCAGTACAATTTTCCATTGTTACAACCTCTCGGTATACTACAGCATCATCCACAAAAAACCTCGGTGAACTTCCGATGTTATCCACAAGGTCATTTATATATATTGTGAATAGCAACGGTCCTACGACACTCCCCTGAGGCACAACTGAAATCATTCTTACTTCGGAAGGCTTCTCTCCTTTAAGAATGACATGCTGCGTTCTTTTATCTAGGAACTCTTCAATCCAATCACACAATTGATGTGATAGTCCATATTCTCTAACTTTGTTCATTAAACGACTGTGGGTAACTGTACTAAACGCCTTGCGGAAGTCAAGAAACACGGCATCTACCTGGGGAACCGTGCCTATGGCCCTCTGAGTCTCGTGGACGAATGGCGCGAGCTGGATTTCACACGATCGTCTTTTTCGAAACCCATTCTGATTCCTACAGAGTAGATTTCTAGTCTCCAGAAAAGTCTTTATACTCGAACATAATACGTGTTCCAAAATTCTACAACTGATCGACGATAGCGATATAGGTCTATAGTTCTGCATATCTTTTCGACGTCCCTTCTTGAAAACGGGGATGACCTGTGCCATTTTCCAATCTTTTGCAACGCTACGCTCTTCTAGAGGCCTACGGTGCACCGCTGCAAGAAGGGGGGAAGTTTCTCCAAGTACTCTGTGTAGAATCGAACTGGTATCCCATCAGGTCCAGCGGCCTTTCCTCTTTTGAGCGATTTGAATTGTTTATCTATCACTCTGTCATTTGTTTCATGTCTACCATTTTGTCATCAATGCGACAATCTAGAGAAGGAACTACAGTGCAGTCTTCCTCTGTGAAAGAGCTTTGGAAAAAGACATTTAGTATTTCGGCTTTTAGTCTGTCTTCCTCTGTTTCAGTACCATTTTGGTCACAGAGTGTCTGGACACTTTGTTTTGATTCACTTACCGCTTTGACATAAGACCAAAATTTCTTAGGATTTTCTGCCAATTCAGTACACAGAACTTTACTTTCGAATTCGTTGAAAGCCTCTCGCATAGCCCTCCTCACACTACATTTCGGTTCGTGTAATTTTTGTTTGCCTGCAAGGCTTTGGCTATGTTTATGTTTGCTGTGAAGTTCCCTTTGCTTCCGTAGCAGTTTTCTAACTCGGTTGTTGTACCACGGTGGCTCTTTTCCCTCTCTTACGATCTTGCTTGGCACATACTCATCTAATGCATATTGTACGATGGTTTTGAACTTTGTCCACTGATCCTCAACACTATCTGCACTTGAGATAAAACTTTTGTGTTGAGCCGTGAAGTACTCTGAAATCTGCTTTTTCCCACTTTTGCTAAACAGAAAAATCTTCCTACCTTTTTAAATGTTTCCGTTTACGACTGAAATCACCGATGCTGTAAACGCTTTATCACCGCTGATTCCCTGTTCTGCGTTAACTGTTTCAAATAGTTCGGGTCTGTTTGACACCAGAAGGTCTAACATGTTATCGCCACGAGTCGGTTCTCTGTTTAACTACTCAAGGTAGTTTTCAGATAATGCACTTAAAAAAAAAATCACTGGATTCTTTGTCCCTGCCACCAGTTTTGAACGTTTGAGTATCCCAGTCTATATCTGGTAAATTAAAATCTCCACCCAAAACTATAACATGGTCGGGAAATCTACTCTAAATATTTTCCAAATTATCCCTCAGGTGCTCAGCCACCACAGCTGTTGAGAAAGGGGGCCTACAGAGACATCCTATTACCATGTCTGAGCCTGCTTTAACCGTGACCTTAACCCAAATTACTTCACATTTCGAATCTCCGTCAATTTCATTCGATACTATTGCACTTTTTGTCGCTATAAACACGCTTCCCCCTTCACTGTCCAGCCTGTCTCTGCAGTACACATTCCAATCTGAGTTTAGAGTTTCATTACTGTTTACATCTGGTTTCAGCCGACTTTCCATCCCTAGTACTATGTGGGCATTGTGACCGTTTATTAATGAGAGCAATTCTGGGACCTTTCAATAGACACTCCTGCAGTTTACTATTACCACATTAATATTGTCATTCCCTGTTACGTTTTGCCTACTGCTACCTTATCGCGTCTCGGGAAACGTCTTGTCGGGCCTAGGGAGGGAATTCTCTAACCTAAAAAACCCACATGAGCACTCTACGTTTCCAGTACTACCATATCCATCGTCTCATCCACTCTTATGTCACCCATGATGATTCATCTTTAGTTTACTGTTCAGCTGCCAATCTTCTACTTATGACTGTATTTAAGCTTTACCATTTCTTTCAAAATGTTGTATCAAATGTTTCATATTCCAATATACAAAACATTTACGTGGTACTGTTTACCTTCATCGTTAAAAATACGACACCACATAATTCCTATGTTTTACAATTATTTTATATCTTCATATCATACTTACCTTCTTATCTTGCTTTTGTTTTAGAACTACTTCCAAATCTTTGAGTATCATTATTTACATGGTCCACATTCTAATTATCTTTTCTTCATTGAACTGTCTCAAAATTAGCACAAGGCAGTATTCTCAGTTTAGTAGTGAAGGGTACCAATTACACACATCAAGAAATAAACAAATAGATCACCATTAAGGTAGTTTTATTTTGTCAAATAACTACAATAAAATGGTCGGCTTAAAATTTTGAATAACTTCCATGAGGGCCATCAGCATAAACAACAATATATCTTTGAAAGCTATACAGTTTAAACATTAAATTAGATACAATCCCTTTGGGGAGTGCATCATCTCACAACAGTTTCAAAGATAACTGCTGGGTCAAGCCTTCCAAAATGTTCCCTTCTCAAATAGATTAATTACTATACAGAGTGGATCACATTCTTCAGCAATATAAAACACAGAAAGGAAGCAATGTGACATATGGTTTAACATGATACAAGCACCTAATACTTTTGCGCTCTGAAAAATGAGCAATGTATTCTTGGGTAATGTGATCTGAAAATCAAGTAACACAGCTAAAACAGATGCGAAATCAGGGGTTCCACTGACAAAAATTCTAATCGTAACTATGACTTAAATAAACATGGTTTTACCAATATTTGGAGAAAGTACCAAGTGTTATAAAATAAAATGACTTTCCCCAATATGCTTTCAAATCCACATTGTGTGACTTGCATCCTTGTTTAGCCAAAATCTCTCTTTCTAAGGAAAACATAACACTAATCTTAACCACGACCAAAGCTAAGAAAGAAATATATTTAGTTTTAAACCAATTTTTAAAAACACTTAGCAAGAATAAAAGTGCCTGCTCATATATATGTTTAAAACATTACACCAATGAACATGAGTACGTAAAACTTGATGGCACTCAGCCAAAAGAAAATACTGAAATATTAGGGAGCTGTCTGATCAGACAGTGTATCTCTCACAATACAGGCTTGGACACAACGAGCTCAAACACGTCCCCCTATTAAACACGATTAACCAGCGGTGTACATGAAAACCAAAAGTTGAAATGTTTCCACATCAAACTGTAAACTCACTGTTTATTTGTATGCGTTCCCCCTTCTTTTGCTATGATGATAGTCGACAATCAAGACAGCGAAATCCAGCCAAATCACCAAATAACACAAAGGGCAATTGTTGCCCCTGTTGAACTTTAGATAATACAGTGCATACACATTGGGTAATCGCGATGGAGAACTAGATGCCTAGCAATAATAACACTTTCACGTCAGTACTCAAGTTAATCTCGAAACACAACTCGAATTCCACTTCAATTGCAGGTAACATTGAGAACATCTACTATAAATTCTGTCACTAAACTACTTTTAAAGGTAGCACTGTGCCAACACTGTAGTACCACCCCAACTGTCCCATAAGACTCACTAGCTCTCCCATTCGCGGGAGATGTCAAGACCATGAGCTGACCTGCGTACAGCACTTTAAAGGGTCATCACTCGACGACGCCGTCATCCAGTGGGTCGCTGGGATTTTCATTGCAAGCCACGTGGCCTCAGTATGAATAGCGACAGTGGACCGCCCCATTCATAAGTATTGCAGCCTTCCTTGTATCAAAGAGTCATCTCTCACAATATCTTTCCTTTTATCTTATTTCAGAATGGGTTTCCTCCAATTGTTTGTAATGTGGTAATGCCATTTTGATTTTTGTACACGCATCAAAAAAAGTTTTGTATCGCCCCAGTTCCCAGAAAACCCTGAAGATAGACGTTGACTGTGGATATTGTCTCACACACACAATCCCTTTCACTGTACAGAGATGGCACTAAACCCGCCAAAAGATGTATACAACCATGCATGAGCAGCGCCTATTAGACGGATTGGATCCGATATCCTATCAGTTCCAGTCATTCCACCAGGAAGAAGGTAAACGGCTCTGTTGTCTGTAGTTCACCCATGCCTGGACGGTCAGTACCGCAGTTCGATTGCGTCCGCATTGTTACTTTGAGCCAGGAAGGGCTCTCAACAAGGGAAGTGTCCAGTAGTCTAGGACTGAACAAAAGCGATGGTGTTCGAACATGGAGGAGATACAGAGAGACAGGGTCGATGACATGCCTCGCTCAGGCCGCCCCAGGGCAACTACTGAAGTGGATGACGGCTACCAGCGGATTATGGTTCGGAGGAACCCTGACAGCAACGCCACCATGTTGAATAATGCTTTTCGTGCAGCCACAGGACGTCGTGTTACGACTCAGACTGTACGCAATAGGCTGCATGATGCTTAATTTCACTCCAGATGTCCATGGCGAGGTCCATCTTTGCAAGCACGACACCATGTAGCGCGGTATAGATGGGCTCAACAAAATGCCGAATGGTCCGCTGAGGATTGGCATCACGTTCTCTTCACTGATGAGTGTCGCATATGCCTTCAACCAGACAATTGTCCGAGACCTGTTTGGAGGAAATCCGATCGGGCTGAACGCCTTAGACACACCTTTCAGCGAGTGCAGCAAGATGGAGGTTCCCTGTTGTTTTGGGGTGGCATTATGTGGGGCCGACGTACACTGCTGGTGGTCATGGAAGGCGCCGTAAAGGCTGTACGATACGTGAATGCCATCCTCCGACCAATAGTGCTACCAAATCGGCAGCATATTGGGGAGGCATTCGGCTTCATGGACCACAATTCGCACCCCCATCGTGCACATCTTGTGAATGACTTCCTCCAGAATTACATCATCGCTCATCTGGAATGGCCAGTACGTTTTCCAGACATGAGCCCTACCGAACATGCCTGGGATAGGTTGAAAAGGGCTGTTTATGGACGAAATGACCCACGAACCAATCTGATGAATGTACGCCGGATCGCGTTTGAGGAGTGGGGCAATTTGGGCCAACAGTGCCTTGATGAACTTGTGGATAGTATGCCATGACGAATAGAGGCATGCATCAATGTAAGGGGACGTGCTACTGGGTATTAGTGGTACCGGTGTGTACAGCAATCTGGACCACCACCTCTGAAGGTCTTGCTGCATGGTGGTAAAACATGGAATGTGTGGGTTTCATGAGCAATAAAAAGGACGAATGTTTGTTGATTTCTATTCCAATTTTCTATATAGGTTCCGGAACTCTCGGAACCGAGATGATACAAATTTCTTTTTGATGTGTGTATTTATACTCCCAGTCTTTACTGTTCATCGTCTACCCCGTCATCTCTTTGTTCATCCAGATTATATTGCGGTCCCCATTTTCCTCAGTAATTCTGATGATTCCATCGATTTATCCATGATGGATGCCTTGCCGTCCAATTTTGGTTCTCTTGTTCATCTCGTTCTGGCTGGAAGTAAGCCCATACAAACAATACTTGGACCTTCATTCCTGCACCGTCATCATACCCAAGGGCCTGAAATATGGGTTCAAATTAAATGCTCTCACGTTTTGCTATCATGATAATTTCTCGTCATAAGCGATAGGATATCTTTGTCAAACAAATTCTGATCAGCTGTGTTGCTTCATACGAAGTGTCTACAAATTGCTTGTTATGCTAACCATATTGAAATTCTGTCTGGCTATGTGGAATCAACACATATCCAGCTTCACGAGAATTTGTAACTTTACACTTGACCTTTCGTTGTCTTTGACGAGTACTCGTTCACGATTTTATACTTCAAAGCTTCATATGTTTTGCCGTAACCCATGATCACTCACATGCATATATTTATTTATTTATTTATTTAGCGTATGGCTCATAACATCACAGTAAAAATTACAGAAACAACACGATTTAAGAAAAATCACATATGTATAAACAGAGCAATAAATAACAGTTTGTATACAAGAACACCGCCAATTGTAAATTTACACTCACAGAAGAGCAATCACAAGTAGACGTCCAGCTTAGATAATAAATAGTCGATTGCCTCTTGGGTCGCCATTAGGAAATCCCGTGGGTCACCCTCGTATGCCCATAGTGGGCATTCCTGAACGATGTGTTTGACCGTCTGTCTCTTAGCGCCATAGTTGCAAGCGGCCGAAGGAAGTTTACCCCACCTGTGTAAGGAGTCGGCGCATCTCCCACAGTTGGTTCTGATGCGATTAAGAGTTGACCAAACTTTGCGAGGGCAATCAAATCCTTTTGATTTACTAAAAATGCATGGCATACTGTGGCAGTTTACTGCTGTTCTGCTCCCCCATTCCTCTTTCCATCGGTCATTTATTTTAAAGTTGGTTTGGTGCAGTGCCTGTGCGGTCTTTAGTGGAGGATGCCTAGACCGGAGTCGGTTTCCTTGGATGTCGTGAGTATCTTTATGGATTTGTAATTGAGGGTTGGTCATGATTTTTTGAAATTCTCTAACCAGAGCGTGTTCTCGGCGCAGGTTAGGAGGGGCTGTGTTACTGAGAACGGGCAGCCACACTGTAGGAGTTGGCCTGATTGTGCCTGATATAATACGCATTGTTGCATCAAGTTGGCTGTCTGCCATGTGTGTGTGTGTTCGCTGTTGTATTCTGCCACTGGATACACCAAGCCAAGTGCGGATGTTCTTAAGGTAGATGCTGTGGAGCCCCAAGTGGTGCCACAGAGCTTCTGGAATATGTTGTTGCGTGTTTTAAGTTTCGCTGCAGTTTTCGTCAGGTGTTCTTTGAATGTTAGTGTCCTATCTAGGGTAACCCCAAGGTACTTTGGGTGTTTGTTGTGATTTAATAATTGTGTGGCGATGTTTCGACTGCTGGAGCAATGTCAGGTCCAGACCTATTACTCCATGCGTCTACAACTTACACCGTCGTCTTAATATTCCATTATTAGATTGGTGTAGAGAGTCAACCTTGCAACTCTTGTGGTTTATCTCAGGGTCCAGCTGTACTGTGCCCTGGTCTTCACCGGCATTAAACTTCTTTCTTCTGTGCTGGTTCCTATAAGTGAAGTGGCTATAAAACAAGACACAGCTTCTCAACTTAAGTTTGGATTGTTTCCAGTTAACTCTGTATATTGTCACAAACTCTCGTAAAATGTTACACGTCGTATGGGAAGTTACTATTACCAGAACCAACTAATATTAGTGTCTCACCGATCTCTCATTAACTCATTATCTTACCTGTGGATAGTATGTGACAACAATCGCTAACAAACATCACAAAAAAATGGCTCTGAGCACTATGGGACTTCACATCCGAGGTCATCAGTCCCCTAGAACTTAGAACTACTTAAATCCAACTGACCGAAGGACATCACACACATCCATTCCCGAGGCAGGATTCGAACCTGTGACCGTAGCAGTCGCCCGGTTCCGGACTGAAGCGCCTAGAACAGCTCGGCCACCACGGTCGGCTATATATCACATTCGTCTTCCTTGTTGCTGGAGACTTCCATGGTACCAGAGCTCCTTCATTCCTCCTTGCCCCATGGAGACTGCAAATGCTCTCCAGCCCATAGACTCCGCACCCTTTGAGTAATACTTCCTCACAGTGCGTAGCCCGATGGTTGCAAACTAATTGCGATCATGCACATCTTTAACCTGAGATCTGTATTTTACGTACGCGATACAAGTGCTTCCATGAATAGCGTGGATACTACAATCAGTGCCTCCTGAAATTCTTCTATCGAAAATTTGGCACGTAGGCTATTTGAAGGATCCGGAAACCAATAGCATTTTTGTACTGAAACAAAGTATGTACGTGTATGTGGTGTCTGTTCTTTTGGATATGTCACCGATTCCCATAAGAGGTCGAACCTGGTGTGCATCCGCACTGAAATGATCATTGGCCATTCTCACCCTACACAATACATACTCCTACATGTATATATAGTTAATTAAGGCATGAACGGCCAGATACTCATCGGGCTAGAAATATCATAGGAATCGGTGAAATGCCACGACTAATGAGGGAAAAAAATGCAGTAGTGTGTGGGTAATACTAGAGTAGTCCATGCAGTTGCAGTGGCCACTTAGAGTATGTTACGGTGGAGTACGACTGGTGGTTTTATGTACGTGACATAAAGGAATGAAATATATGAAATAGCAAATGTTCTTCATAATGGCTCATGCCCAAAATCAGCTAGTAGCACAGTTATAATAAAACCAATACAGCTTAAAACGGAGAATGTATTCGTTTATTAAATGATCACTGTGTCTGGATGGCGCAGTGGTCAGCGTATCCGCCTAGTAAGCAGGAGACCCTGGTTCGAGTGCTGTAATGCAACTTTCCCCATTTATGGAAATAAATGCAAACTCGCAACCAATATATGTAATTCCATTATGTGTTGAAATAAAGTGTTCTCATCTTCATCAACATCTTGATATACTGCGTCTACCACAACAGCAAAAGTTCTGTGTGGAGGTGAATATGTGGTCATGTCTCTAAAATGTCAATTCCTGCGTCTTAGGTCTCGTAATTTTTCTTACTCTCACCTTTAGTCTACCTCATTCATGCTCGTATCAGTATCTTTTTCATTGGTTTCGGGGTTGTTCCTTCTCTATTTTTCCTTCTGTAACAGAACTAACGCCCACCGTTCCGCTGATGGATGTGAGCCTGAGTTTCGTTGAACTATAATAAGTTTCAGATTTCCTCATGATCCCTCTAATTGGTCAAAACTGTTCTATCAGATGACGAATCATTAGCCAGAGACAGCTTCCTCTCGCTCACCTACTTTCTTGATTTCAGCGACTTGATATTTTGTTTAACGACTTTTACCTCATCTGTGGCTTCTCCTTTCGATGTACTAACTCTTTCGATACTCTTCGCGTTACTGTCAACGTCTTTTCCTAATTCAAAAATGGCTCTGAGCACTATGGGACTTAACATCTATGGTCATCAGTCTTTTCCTAATTCATCAGTAGTTTCTTTAGTGTTCTGCGCCAGTGTCTCTACTTCAGTGTCAGAACCACTGTCATGTTCGTTAGCATTCCGTAGTAACTGACGCCGTATCTGCTTAACTTGCTCTTACAATTTCTTGTTTTGTTCATCATTCCTTTTTGAGATTTCTTCGGTCTTCTTTTTTTTTTTGTAATTCTTCGTCATGTCTTCTCTCTCCAGTCATATTCCTTTTTATCCAGCTATTCATTCCTCTTTGATATTTCTTCACACTTTTGGTCTAGATTCTCCATTTTCCGGTGTAGTTTCCCAAACTGTTGTACCAAGTTTGTTTGGGAATTGGAAGCCTCTGGAACTAGACGATTCAGTTCACAATTTACGAGTAATCGGTAGCTTCGGATGCTTCTGTCGCCTGTAATATCATCATCACCCTATCCTCACCCATGGATTTGGGTTCTAAGGTGCCTCCCCCCCCCCCCCTCCCTTACTACATATTACTCTCTTCCTCTTCTGTAACGTGACATTTCTCTCTGCAGTTCGTTAAAATTAACCTATTGAATATTTCTCCTATTGAATCTCCTTATTCAACCCACTATCTGCTGTTTATAAATTACCAGACAATTGTCGCCCAGTTACCGCTAAACACGGAGATCGTAAGTAAACTAAATCGTGGCAGGGGTCTACAGTTTTCTATATTAGTTTACGAGTGAGTCATTGACATACCTCTGTAGATGTCAGAAAGAGCTGTTACCAGGTGAGCTTACCGATATTCTGGTGCCTCCCAACAGAATAACATAAATTTAACTGTAGGTATCGTGCTATGGATAAACTAATAAATTTAATTTGGTAAAGGGAGGTGACCTAGGCATACATGAAACATTGGTGCTGGGGAGTTCCATCAAACTACCAAATAAAAATAAGGGTCATCATAAACCGCTGCTTGTCACAACTTGCTATGGACTTCAAATTAAACGAAAGCACACAAGGATCTGACATCGTTATTGTGGTATCGTCCAGAGATCGCACAGTGACACCAGGGTTTTTAACGGGAATCGATACCACAGATGTTAATGAGTGTTCGTAGAAACCCATTTCTTTCTCTCTCTCTGCATAGAAGCTGAGGTCAGTTCACTGTCAGGCGTGCATGAGCTTGAGCTCTAGTTCGTGAACTCAGCTACAGCTCTCAGTAAGATCGTGTAGGATCATCTTGTAGGACAGTGACATATGTTAAAATTCCTGATGTAATTCACTTTCACAAATGTTGCGTTTTGTACAAGTTTTGTTTAGTTACTAAGTGCATCAGGTTCAAATGGCTCAAATGGCTCTGAGCACTATGGGACTTAACTGCTGTGGTCATCAGTCCCCTAGAACTTAGAACTACTTAAACGTAACTAACCTAAGGACATCACACACATCCATGCCCGAGGACGGATTCGAATCTGCGACCGTAGCGGTCACGCGGTTCCAGACTGTAGCGCCTAGAACCAGTGCATCAGGTGATGCACAGCTAGACAGCGACAGTTGTAAATTATACAACAACTCTGTGCAAAGAAGTGTGTCAAAGTTAACTAAATCTTTTATTCATTTATGTTGCAAGTGTATACTGGGCTTGAGGCATGTTTCGAAAGGCGAAAGGCGACTCCGAGTTACCACCATGCCAGCAATCACATTAACTAGTAAACCTGCCACTTGACTACATGCTCCATGCGACTGCTAAATTGAGTTTGCCCTTTAACTGTGTTTGTTGTTGATAACGTGCGTTAATGAATGCTGAAATACAGGGTGGCGCACGAATTGTGTTACCAATTGTTTCTTTCACAATTTACGACGCACATTAGATATCCCGCTGGGATCTCTACAGCAGTACCAGCAGAGCTTGGAAAAACAAAGAGTTACGAAATGACGTGTAATTCACGATACTGCGGCTAGGAGACTAGTAAGCAGCAATGGCTGACAAAGGAAGACTGACGACACAGCGACGATCGGCAACGAAAAGCCTTGTTGTGACTCAGAGGCGTTTTCGACATCAGTTTAACACACGATGGGTCCCTTGCAACAAGACCATCCACAGGTTGTACGATAAATTTGTACAGGAAGGAACAGTATTGGAAGTGAAGCGACCTCGGCCTAAGCCTGTTTGTTCGCCGGAGAATATTGAAGCGGTACGAGTTGCTGTACAGAGAAGTGCCGGGAAAACGTGTAGAAAGGCAGCAGTGCAACTGGGAATATCCAGACGCTCCGTTCAACGCACTCTTAAAAGTGACCCCCATACGTACCCATACAAGATGACCTGTGCACAGAAGCTCACTGAAGAACACAAGCAGCAGAGACTACTGTTTGCTCAGTGGGCGGAGGATAAGGAAGAAACTCTCAACAACGTTTGGTTTTCAGACGAGGCGCATTTTCACTTAGGCGGTGTGATTAACAAACAAAATGTACGCTTTTGGGCCACTGAAAACCCACAAGTGCTTCATGAACGACAACATTATGCTCCGAGGATCACAGCGCGGGCAGCAATTTCCAGTCGCGGACTTATTGGACCCTTTTTCTTTGAAGAAACTGTGAACAGCGAGTGTTATTTGAGCATGCTTCGCAATAGCTTCATTCCACAGCTTCTTGCTACTGCCTTGCCCTTCAACACGCAGTGGTTCATGCAAGATGGAGCAAGGCCACATACTGCAAACACTGTGTTGGAGTTTTTACACGAACATTTCGACATGCGGATCATTTCACTCAGGTTTCCAGGTCGCTTCAATGACGGACAAAATTGATCCCCCAATAGTCCAGACCTCAATCCATGTGACTTTTTTCTTTGGGGGTACCCAAAGGAAAAAATTTTACCGAAACCTCCACGTGGTTTATTGGAGCTCAGAAGACTTATTCTTCAAGCTTGCAGTGAAATTACAGAAGACATGTGCCGTAGGGTCCTCAATAACTTCAGTGTTCGTTTGAAGGAAGTAAGGAAACTAAATGGTGGACACATTGAGCATGTGATGAGTTAGAACAAATCTCCATGGACGGCTCTTCATTGTAGTATATGTTCCTTTCAGATTGTATTGCCAATAAAGTATATATTTAAAAACAAAATGGTAACACATTTCGTGCGCCACCCTGTAGCTCTAATGTTATTTTTGTCAATTGTTGATGGCGTTAATTATATCCACAGAAAATTGATATTTTTATGGCACAAATTTATTCATTAAAAAAGGGACAAAAATACATGTTTAGCTTAATGACAAAAATAAACATGATCTTATGGTAGCACAAATATGAAATGAACAGTTGACAACCCCAGCCAGTTGGCAAAACTGAACTATTTACTCTGGCTCAAATTATGGATAGCGCATTATGAAATCCTCTAACATTGAACAGACTCTGATAGATTTATTCCACCTAGAAGTTATGCCACGTTGGTGCAGCTGAGAACAAATGGCGAGATTGTGATCTTGTTTGCCCTGAAAAGCCAGAGCAGCAATACAATACCCCTTTTCTCGATGCGTGGCGCTGTCTGAGGTGACAATCATGGTTAAAGTGTCTGCAGAGCAGCGTATGGGGTGCCTGTAATTCCCTATTACAGGCAGGAAATCTTGGCAGAATCTAGCCCGTGACACTTCTGTTTTCCGATCATACTATGGTTCAAATGGTTCAAATGGCTCTGAGCACTATGGGACTCAACTGCTGAGGTCATTAGTCCCCTAGAACTTAGAACTAGTTAAACCTAACTAACCTAAGGACATCACAAACATCCATGCCCGAGGCAGGATTCGAACCTGCGACCGTAGTGGTCTTGCGGTTCCAGACTGCAGCGCCTTTAACCGCACGGCCACGTCGGCCGGCTACTATGGTCCTATTTGGCTCACTTTTATGGCAGTGCACGTAAGGAGGTCAAACGTCAAAGTGGTAGAGAATAAGATTTCCCTCGGCACAATGACTTGTCCAAGATGACTGAGGTCTAAACTGTCGGTACATCTAAGCCTCACCACAGGCTCCTCAGTCAATACCAGTACTATTACAGAGTCCAGCCCAGTCAAGATCAGTATCCTCTCCACTCAACTGAAAGACCCACTCCAGACAGGAGTGTGAACTGGAAGACCCACTCCAGACAGAAGTGTGAACTGGAAGACCCCCTCCAGCCAGGAGTGTGAACTGGAAGACCCCAAGTGTGAACTGGAAGACCCACTCCAGACAAGAGTCTGAACTGGAGGACCCACTCCAGACAGGAATCTGAACTGGAAGACCCACTCCAGACAGGAGTCTGAACTGGAGGACCCACTCCAGACAGGAGTCTGAACTGCAAGACCCACTCCAGACAGGTGTCTGAACTGGAAGACCCACTCCAGACAGGTGTCTGAACTGGAAGACCCACTCCAGACAGGTGTCTGAACTGGAAGACCCACTCCAGACAGGTGTCTGAACTGGAAGACCCACTCCAGACAGGTGTCTGAACTGGAAGACCCACTCCAGACAGGAGTCTGAACTGGAAGACCCACTCCAGACAGGAGTCTGAACTGGAAGACCCACTCCAGACAGGAGTCTGAACTGGAAGACCCACTCCAGACAGGAGTCTGAACTGGAAGACCCACTCCAGACAGGAGTCTGAACTGGAAGACCCACTCCAGACAGGAGTCTGAACTGAAAGACCCACTCCAGACAGGAGTCTGAACTGAAAGACCCACTCCAGACAGGAGTCTGAACTGAAAGACCCACTCCAGACAGGAGTCTGAACTGAAAGACCCACTCCAGACAGGAGTCTGAACTGAAAGACCCACTCCAGACAGGAGTCTGATCTGAAAGACCCACTCCAGACAGTAGCCTGAATAGGAAGACACTCAACTCTCCTTACATTCCATCAAACCTCAGTAAACTCCGCAAAAGACTCTCACAACCATCCCCACAAGCGTTTCGTGCCAATCACAAGACTCCACGAGCTCTATGACTCCCCTGCAACTCGTCTGCTCTATTCAGCAGCCAATGCTAATCAAAACTGACAATATTCTTCGCTTTTCAGGAGAAGTGGGCAATACCTGACTCATAAATTCCCGTCCAGCGAGAAAGAGGCATTGTGCTCCTGACTTTTTTCCACGACAACTTTAAGTAGCATATTATTTTAAATTTCCATAACGCTCTAAATTGAGCAACACATTTATCATAGAGATCACCACTTAAACGGCCTGAAAGTTAGGGTGTGTGTGATACGGGACCCGGCATAACCAAGATAAGTGCTTTTGAGTTCCAACATATATCGTTTCAGAGCCACCTTAAGTGTTGCATTCTTTCTAAAATTGTTTTGAAGGCCTGGGGCTCTGCAGGCCGAGGAACAGCATCACCTGATGGCTCCCTCGATAGCGTCTAGTCCACGGTGCAAATGGAGACTCACTAAATTTTATGAATGCATTTAAAATGCTGTCGTAACACATTAATTTTGTGACCTACATTTCTCTCGTACCCCCGGACTCTGCAGTGACAAGAGACACGTGACAGGTAGCCTTGTCGAGTGAATGCATGGCCTGCACACTGTGGGAGAAATTCTTGGCCTAGCATTCTGTCACCAGTAAGTGCTTCGAATAGATCCTTTCTCTAATAGCTGCACGTGACTTCCAAGCTCCAAACGTCCACTGCAAGATTTACTTTCAAATGACCGAACTGCCTGCTTGTTCTCAACTCCAGAAAAACATTATTAAAAGGAGAACCATCATAAAGACCCTACATGCACTAACAATGTACACACTTCCATCAATGCCAGTTCATGCTGATAACTTCCTGACGTCCCACAAACATGATACCTTGGGTGAAAAAATCAGCACTAAAATGTATTCTTGAAGAAGGAGAATAGTCAGAGAGTGACTTGTCCTCTCTCAAATAGTAAAGTGAACTAATATTCCATGCGATTAGACTCCGCCCAGAACATTCAAAGAACCCACAATTTGGCCACACGGAAGAAGTTTCATCACCGTTGTGTACACTAAATATTAATTGAAGTTAACAACGGAATTGAAATAATACCTTGGCAGCGGCCAGGTAATGAGATTGGGGTGAATACATTTAAGTCACATAAAATCTCGAGGAACGATTAATTTCGTGGAAGTCGCAGAGTGATTGCCGAATGTTACACGACTGGCCGTTAAAATTGCTACACCAAGAAGAAACGCAGATTATAAACGGGTATTCATTGGACAAACATATTCTACTAGAACTGACATGTGATTACATTTTCACGCAATTTGCGTGCATAGATCCTGAGAAATCAGTACCCAGAACAACCACCTCCGGCCGTAATAACGGCCATGATACACCTGGGCATTGAGTCAAACAGAGCTTGGATGGCGTGTACAGGTACAGCTGTCCATGCACCTTCAACACGATACCACAGTTCAACAAGAGTAGTGACTGGCGTATAGTAACGAGCCAGTTGCTCGACCACCATTGACCAGACGTTTTCAGTTGGTGAGAGATCTGGAGAATGTGCTGACCAGGGCAGCAGTCGAACATTTTCTGTATCCAGAAAGGCCCGTACAGGACCTGCAACATGCGGTCGTGCGTTACTCTGCTGAAATGTAAGGTTCCGCAGGAATCGAATGAAGGGTCGTAACACATCTGAAATGTAACGTACACTGTTCAAAGTGCCGTCAATGCGAAAGAGTGGTGACCGAGACGTGTAACCAATGGCATCCCATACCATCACGCCGGGTGATACGCCATGGTCTCCGAGCTGATAGTCCATGTTGCTGCAAACGTCGTCGAACTGTTCGTGCAAATGGTTGTTGTATTGAAAACGTCCCCATCTGGTGACTCGGGGATCGAGACGTGGCTGGATGCGTGTTATCTCGACTGATAGTGATACGAGGCCGTTGGGATCCAGCACGGCGTTCCGTATTACCCCCCTGAACCCACCGATTCCATATTCTGCTACCAGTCATTGGATCTCGACCAACGCAAGCGGCAATGTCGCGATACGATAAACCGCAATCGCGATAGGCTACAATCCGACCTTTACCAAAGACGGAAACGTGATGTTACACATTTCCTCTCCTTACACGAG
Organism: Schistocerca piceifrons; assembly: GCF_021461385.2. NCBI lineage: Eukaryota > Metazoa > Arthropoda > Insecta > Orthoptera > Acrididae > Schistocerca > Schistocerca piceifrons. The sequence goes on along the minus strand of NC_060146.1, from coordinate 71,775,316 downwards.
GCATCACAACAACGTTTCACCAGGCAACGCCGGTCAACTGCTGTTTTTATATGAGAAATCGGTAGGAAACTTTCCTCATGTCAGCACGTTGTAGGTGTCGCCACCGGCGCCAACCTTGTGTGAATGCTCTGAAAAGCTTATCATTTGCATATCACAGCATCTTCTTCCCGTCGGTTAAATTTCGCGTCTGCAGCACGTCATCTTCGTGGCGTAGCAATTTTAATGGCCGGTAGTGTAATTGGAGACGGCAAGAATGATCCAAAGGAAGAATCACGCATGCACTACCTATCCTGATTGAGCATATTGTCACATAGAAGACGGTGTAGCTAGACGAATGACGAACACTAACTTCACCTAACGAAGGATTATTCCACACTTGCACATACAAGAACGCGGAGCGAACTGCCTCCGACCAGAACACATACATTATATATATAGCTACAGAACTTTTCAGTACAATGATACTGGACATTCTTCTAGAATGTACTCAAACCGAATATAGAAATTAAAATTGTATAATCCAGGTGAGTTTTGAACTGACGACCCTGCAAGCAACAGTTTAGTATCATAAGCCCTACACCCCGGTAGTACTCAGCGTCTTCTGCGACATTGCTCCTTCCTTAAGAGAACAGTGTCTCGGTGTTACATCATCCTAGTCCGGGAACGAGTCATCGGTCCTGGATACTTCGACTCCCGATGACTGATGCTCGCCCTGGCGGTGATCTTCTTGGCACTTCTTTTACCACTACACTCTTCGTCACCTTTCCGCTTGTTGCCTGTCGCCCGAGCTTCGGATTTACCCTGGGTTGCAGGATCCTTGTAGGACTTCATTCGAAGGACGTGGAAAGTATCTCTGATCTTTCGTTGTCTTGCGTCGGAGCCGAAATCTTTCAACTTCATAAGTAACATCAGACAACTGTCTTACAACCTTATAAGGTCCAAAGTAGCGCCTGAGCAGCTTCTCAGAGAGACCAATCTTCCGAACAGGAGTGAAGATCGAGACGAGGTCATCAGGCTGGTAAACAACAGGGCGGTGGCTCGCGTCATACCTTCGGCGATCGTTTTCTTGAGCCTGCAGCGTGTGGAGTCGTGCTATTTGCCGATCTTCCTCAGCTATGGTTAACGCCTGGCCAATGTAGGCGTCGTCCACGTCATCAGGATCCAACGTAAACACAGCGTCCATCGTCGTAGTCGCCTCTCTCCTATGAACCGGGAAAAAGGGCGTAAGTCCCGTGGTGTTTTGTTTGGCTGTGTTGTAGGCAAACGTCACGAAAGTTAGCAACTAATCCCTGTTGTCCTGCTCAACATTGACGAACATTGGTAGCATGTCGCCCAAGGTCTTATTAAGGCGTTCAGTAAGCCCGTTAGTATGCGGATGGTAGTCAGTCGTATTGTGATAAGTAATGTTGCACCGACGGTCTATCTCTGTCACAAGATTCGACTGAAAAACTTTCCGTCGGTCCGTAACTAACGCCCTTGGGGCACGGTGTTTTAATACAATGTCTTCCAAAATGAATTTGGCTACCTCGAATGCTTCGGCTGTTTTCACGGATTTTGTAATGGGTTGGATATCGCCCGAGGAGGTCAATCCCAACACGCTGGAAAGACGTTTCGACTGATGGAATTGGTATGAGTCGGCCAGGTGGTTAGATAGTCTACATTTATTTATTTATTTATTTATTGTTCTGTGGGACCACATTAAGGAGAAGTCTCCATGGCCATGGAACGAGTCAATACATGAAATTATAACACGATAGTGGTAACAGATAAAATGAAATATAAGAAACATATTCAGGCGACAATTCGTAAGTTTAAATAAAGAAAATCAATAATGTAACACTGGAATTTGCTTAATTTTTCAGCTCTTCCAGGAGCTCCTCGACAGAATAGAAGGAGTGAGCCATGAGGAAACTCTTCAATTTAGACTTAAAAGTGTTTGGGCTACTGCTAAGATTTTTGAGTTCTTGTGGTAGCTTATTGAAAATGGATGCAGCAGAATACTGCACTCCTTTCTGCGCAACAGTCAAGGAAGAGCATTCCACATGCATATTTGATTTCTGCCTAGTATTAACTGAGTGAAAGCTGCTGACTCTTGGGAATAAGCTAATATTGCTAACAACAAACGAAATTAAAGAAAATATATACTCTGACAGCAATGTCAGAATTACCAGACTATTGAATAGGGGTCGACAAGAGGTTCTCGAACTTACACCACACGCAGCTCGAACAGCCCGTTTTTGAGCCAAAAATACCCTTTTTGAATCAGAAGAATTACCCCAAAAAATAATGCCATATGACATAAGCGTATGAAAATAGTAGACTACTTTTCGTGTTGAACTGTCACTTATTTCAGATATTGTTCTAATGGTAAATAAAGCAGCATTTAGTTTCTGAACAAGATCCTGAACGTGGGCTTTCCACAACAGATTAATATCTATCCAAACGCCTAGGAACTTGAACTGGTCCGTTTCGCTTATAATATGTCCATTCTGTCTGATCAAAATATCGGTTCTTGTTGAATTGTGAGTTGGAAACTGTAAAAACTGAGCCCTACTGTGATTTAGCATCAAATTATTTTCCACAAGCCATGAACTTATTTCATTAACTACATTATTTGATACTGTTTCAATATTACACACAAGATCTTTCACTATCAAGCTGGTGTCATCAGGAAACAGAAATATTTTTGAATCACCTGCAATACTAGAAGTCATATCATTTATATAAATAAGAAACAGCAGTGGCCCCAGCACCGACCCTTGGGGACGCCCCACTTAACAGTGCCCCATTGGGACTGAACATCACTACCACTCTCAGTATTACTGAGAATTACCTTCTGCTTTCTGTTCTTAAAGTAAGAGGCGAACCAATTGTAAGCTACTCCCCTTACTCCATAATGGTCCAACTTCTGCAGTAACATTTTGTGGTCATCACAGTCAAATCAATGAATGATTGGAGGGCCTTACCCATAATGCTCCAGACGTTCTAAATTGGGGAGAAATCTGGGGACGTTGTTGGCAAAGGTAGGGTTTGGCAAGCACGAAGGCAAGTAGCAGAAACACACGTCGTCTTCAAGCGGGCATTGTCCCACTGAAATGTAAGCCCAGAATAGCTTCCCATGAAGAGGAACAAAACGAGGCGCAGAAAATCTTCGATCTGCAGCTGTTGTGTAAAGGTGCCACGGATGACGAGCAAAGGTTACTGGACGAAATGGAACGACATTCCAGACCTTCGCTCCCACTTGTCGGGCCGTATGGTGGACGACAATCAGGTTGGTATCCAACCACTGTCTGGGGCATCTCAAGTTATGTCTCAGGCCTGGAACCTGATTTACTGGGGTGAAACTGTCTTCAGTGCTGAATCTCATTTGGAACTGAGCCTGATGACCAGAGAAACCGTGTCTGGAGTGGGATACGAATCTGTGGCGTAGCGCCGTATAACGATGCTGCCTTGGAGGTGGTTAAGTGGGAGATGTGTCTCAGAGCTGGAGAGTGACAGATAGTGACGCGAGACTGGACGCGCACGTAGTTTATGTATCAGCCGATAGAGGACGATATTGGATAGGGGGACTGTGATTTTAGCTTCGATTGTGACCACTAGAGTGCAATAAAGTAATAGAATGTTTTTCATAAACTGTTCTAGTATTTTCATAAAGTGTTATTATGTCTTTTTGTGTATCTAAAATGTTATAAATGTGTTTTAGCAGTATGAATGATGCGTGAGTGCGATTTAAGGTTAATATGTAGATAATTGTTTAATGAGTTATGTAGTGGGGTTTAGTGTGGGAACATTTCGAAGAAGTATGGATATGGACAAAGAGGATTTTTGTGGAATAGATTTGTAAAGTAAGTTTATGGTAAAGGGAAAGTTAATTCAGGTATAAATAACAATAATAAATAACTTTATGCATAAGCATAAGCAAAATTTCAGCATATTAGATAATTACGTCGGTAAAAAGTGCAGTCCTTAGGTTTACTATTTTGCGATTGGTTATTGATGAAAAGTGCAGATTGACGCGGGAGAGTGTTGTTTTGCTATAGGCTGTTGAGTAAACTGACCAATGGTAAAGCAGTATTCTTCGCGCGCCTTCCTCTGCTGGTAGAGAAGACTTAGAGCATTCTAGGGAAGAGCCGGAGCCTAGCCATGAAAGAGATCGGACGTGTGTAGTAGTAGTTCAGATGGAAACGATAAGTTGCCGGATCTAGCAGTGTTTCATACCTCTGAAGTGTGGTAAAGTGACGGCATAATTATTCTGATGGGCGTAGACATTTCGGAAATTTTAATGGAATTTTGTGACGAGAAAAGACATGTATTCCGCATGGCGTATTGAGCAGGTCGGTGGCTAAAAACTGTGACTGCATTTGGTACTGACGGACTTAATATTTGGCGAGCATTATCAATCAAAAACAATCAGTATTTTTGTAGCTATTACGTTTTCGGGAAATGCAACACCATAAACGTGCTAACGTGAGTGAAAGGGATTGTGGGTGACTGTGTTAAGACTGGCACGGGCTTGGCAGTGATACTTGTTCACCTAAGTTTCAGAATATATTAATTGAGGACAAAATTTCCGAACTTTCATTTGTGTGAAAACTTTCTCCGGAAACGTAGATTAGTGACTTAAATTGCAGCCTGGTTCATGTCGAATTACAGTAGGTTTCACTCGGCTTTCCTACTGATGATCTGCTGAGACAATGTTCACAGGTAGGTGCAGGTCCGTCGTAAAGGGACGGAAGGAACCGCGCCGCCGAAAATCCTGCCTCGGGCATGGATGTGTGTGATGTCCTTAGGTTAGTTAGGTTTAAGTAGTTCTAAGTTCTAGGGGACTGATGACCATAGATGTTAAGTCCCATAGTGCTCAGAGCCATTTGAGCCATTTTGTCACACAACATACGGCCTGATAACTGGGAGTGATGCTCTGGAGTGTCATTTCATTTCATAGCAAGACACCCTTCATTGTCATCTGCACAGCTGTAGATCGATGATCTTTTATTGCCTGTTTCAATGGCCCTAATGGTAAGCAATCCTGGACTTACATTTCACCAAGATAATGTCCACTCACACTCAGCGAGAGTTTCTACTGCTTGTCTTCGTCCTTGCCAAACTATACCTTCGCCAACAAGGTCGTCGGATCTCTCCCAATTATTGATAACGCTTGGTGCATTATGGTCAGGGCTCTCCAAGCCATCTCGGCATTTTGTCTGGACAAAGTTTGGAATGATATCCCCTCAAGAGGGCGTCCAAGAAATCTATCAACCAATGCCAAGCCGGATAACTGCTTGCATAATAGCCAGATCCGAATCAACACATTATTGACTTGCCCAATTTGGGACATGCTTTCTCTTGCACAAATCATCCAGTTTTGTAAGACGTCGTGGTCTCCTGACATTCATTGCTTACATATTCCGCCCTCACAATCATATTCCGCACATCAAGATGCTTCATTCGAACCCGAACTCGATAAGATAAAGTCAAAGTTGTATGAATTCATAGAAACGATATGCAAATATCAAGTGCGCACTGGGGTTGAAATACTCAAGGCTGGCGTAAACACATACATTCAAGACAAGATGGTCCCAGGAGCTTTTAGTTCGAGAGAGGCAGACCTTCAGAGGACGAGTCAACCTCGGCCACCCGTGGAACAAACAGCGTGTGCCTGAGTGAAAGGGGAAACGACCCCCGCTATATTGTGTGGGAGTGTCCAACCTACGCATTCTTTACACATAGCACGCAGTTTCAGAAATTTTCACAGGGAGACAGCAAACGCCAAACGCCAATACTACAGATTTCCGGATTGGTCGCCTCAAACAAAACTTCATTCTCCCATTTTAGAAGGGCAATGCTGATTGGCAGACGATATTTATGACACCTTGAGCTGAAGGAGTAATGGAAGAGACTGAAAGATATACCCCTTCATGTCTGGCGTGGAGAGTCGCCGTTCCGTTGTTGCTCTTGGAGTGAGGAACAAGTCTCTCCTCAGTACTTCACTGGGAGAGGACCTCTGTCGAGAGCGAATCGAAGTCCGACTCTATATTGGGTCCTTGCGATTAAGTAAGCATTGTTCACTGTGTTGACCGACACACTTATTGTGTGGTGTGAACGGACAGAGCTATAGTTAAATGCTTGCGAGCGAATTTTTGAGTGGCATCGCGGTGGCCTGGTTATCTGACTGGTGTACTACGCCAATATTTAGACTAGGGGTGAATAGGAATCCTTGACTTCATCAAGGCATAGGGAGAGTTTGATTGGCGAAGGTCAATCCAGATAGAACGAGAGTTATCTTATTTGTCAGCAGCGAGCGGCGCAGACAGCAGTCATCGCAGCTTACGGTATTGTTCGCTACAGCTATTGCGAGACCCATATTTCCTCCACAACAGTACACTTCACTGCATTTCACACGAGACAGCCTCGACCGTACCTAGCAACATTCTAACGGAAAATTACGCAAGTTGAGTAGGTGCGGCTCTCAGCCATTCTGCCAAGTCAATAACAATCTTAAACTTTGTATAGAAATTTCTTTAGCCAATCCTATCTTTGAGAGGTAACTTAACGTGCCCAAAAGAACCAGGATATAACTTGTTCAATTCATAGCTAAAAGTGCCATTGTGATTTCTCAGAATTTTTGCAAAATAAATAATAATTTTCGTTAGTTTCATGGTTTTCTTACACTAACCAGCACTACTCCAGTACCCAAACATCCCACTAGTTACGTAAGAAATTTTGTGAATTTTTGTGTCATTTCCTTATAGCGGACGACTCCAGAAGATATTTATTGCTGAAAGTTTTGCAGGCATTTCTCTTTAGAACGTTAGGAGTGTCTGTCTGACTTCTGTAGTAGTGTGGGGGTGGAAACTGCATCTTGAAGGAGCCACAGGGTAAAGGGTACATCACAGATTAATCCGTTGCGCAGAATAACAGAATAGCGGATCAAACCCACGCTCACAGTTGTCATGTAACTGTAATCATTTGTTTTTCTGTAGATGTACATGATATCTACCCATCTCCGTCCCCATTCGTATAATTCCTTCGTGGTGGGCCTATTTTTTTTTCTTTTTTCTTACAGTGCGTTACTATGGGTAGTAAATAGGTCTTTCAAAATTTAAATACCGGTCTGTGATTCGTTGCCTTCGGTTTCTGGTGTAAATCAGTATTCTAGACGTGCAGGGTAGGAAAGACTGTTGCCCTTGGCACAACAGGGGTCTTGGTGCTGTCCGTCTGTGTAATTTAACTGGTCGAATACCCTCCACCTTTTCACAAAAGACTGTTGTGTCTCTCAAATCCCGCACCAAGGCTGTCGAGTTGGTGTATATTGGCCTCTGACCACATGCCGATTTGCAACGTTCCCAAAGCAACTGACATTAACTGGCAGCTTCCTCATTCCCTTGCTCCATTGCATTTTTACACAGACATGCTGAACGCGTTCTTCCATCCAGAATTTGAGAGACTACAAATAAACACGAAGAGTTTTTATTTTCATTTCTGTGACGCAACACCTCCCATTACAAATGCGTCCACGGAACATCAGTGGAACATTTTCCCTTGACTCCACACCCCTGCTTCTGCGACGTGCCATCACCATCAACTCCATCAGAATTGATCGCTTGTCACATTTCCTTGCCGGCCGGTCCAGTGCCCAAAGGTTCAAATGGCTCTGAGCACCATGGGACTTAAGATCTGAGGTCATCACTCCCCTAGAACTTAGAACTACTTAAACATAACTAACCCAAGGACATCACACAAATCCATACTCGAGACAGGTTTCGAGCCTGCGACCGTAGCGGTCGCGCGATTCCAGACTGAAGCGCCTAGATCCGCTCGTTCACAGCGGCCGGCGCTCAAAGGTTCCTCTCACTGTCACAGAACACCATGTTGAAACAGTCACACTTTGTAATCCAAGATGGTGTCTAGAAAGTAATATGTACAAAGAACATACAGCGGACCACGAGTACTATTTCAATGTGCAAAGAACATACAGCAAAACAAAAACACTATTTTGAAATGAGTCTTGAAACTTTGGGGGGATCTTTGTTTGTGTAGATGAGCAGTCGTGTTGGTGTGGAAATTTACAGTGGTACAAAAATTCTTTCCTGTCACGTTTGTATAACTTATATGGCTCAAATGATTCAAATGGCTCTGAGCACTATGGGACTTAACTTCAGCAGTCATCAATCCCCCAGAACTTAGAACTATTGAAACCTAACTAACATAAGGACATCACAGATATCCATGCCCGAGGCAGGATTCGAACCTGCGACCGTAGCGGTCGCGCGGCTCCAGACTGCAGCGCCTAGAACCGCCTCGCCACGCCGGCCGGCATATAACTTATACTTCGTACACATTTATACATGGCCAGGTGACATGTGGAAAAAATTAGTGTAGCAATTACGCGGCCAGTTCTGGAAAAATTATACATAAACAACACTTTAGCCAGGGGTTTCAGAGATAAAAAATGCAAGTGCTGACAGAATAAGAGCAAAGTTTTTGTTGCACCAGAGCTGTGGGTTTGCCTATTACAATTGTGTAAGTGTTGAAATAACACACCGATAAAGAATTAAAAATATGCCGGTATATGTACTCGAGTAGATGCCGAAACAAATATATGTAGTCTCAGGCTGACATAGGGTAAACATTATTGATGTTTTGGTGAATCTATTGACTTTTATGGGGCACGCAGGTTAACTGTTGTGGTAGGAAACATCATCGAAACGTAGAAATAAATAAAATAATTCACGGCTGATATGAATGGGAGGACAGAGACAAAATGTGTGTGTGTGTGTGTTTGTGTGTGTGTGTGTGTTTCACAAATTTAATAATGTAGGCTGCTTGTAAAAACAGATAATACTATCGTAAATGTTATTTTTTTTTTTCATTTAGGATGGACACAGGTTGTTTCATTTGGAGTTTGTGTATTTGGAGTGTCTCAATGGTGTCTAGTTTTTTTGCCTTAAGGTTGCATATGAAGAATATTGATACCCTTAACATGGTATTTAGTTTCATGTATGTGGATGGTTATTGCTGGTGTACGGTGATTTTCTTTCTCTTTTACCTACTGCTCTGTGTTCCTTGAGGCAGGTTTGTTCACCCAAGGGCTATTGATCAGAGTGATGAGTAACTCGGATGACACAATATTTCGTTAAGTTTTTTCCTTAAAAATCAGCTTAGTATTATTCATTTGAGAACCACTCGTTTCCTGAATAGTAGTTCCAATGCCAACGACATAATTGTTAGCTGGACGCAAACAGCTGTCGATTTAACCTAGGAGGAATGTCGCGAGGTGAACCAGGCAATTATTTCGCCACGTTAGGCGCGAAAGTGGAAGCCAGTTAACTGTCAAGTTACGCCAGTTCCAACAGGTCTAAGCGCTATGAAAGTGCAGAACCGTGCGACACCCACGCACGGCCTGAGAACGTATCCGCTGCATTTCCCTCGCTGCCGCCGACGCCTTTCTCCCTGCTCTGGGAGGAACTGATTCTCGCCTCTGATTTACGAAGACACTCGTGGATTCACGCAGATTCACTCGCGCTCCAACCCTCAGCGCACGATGCAGTGTTTACAGTACCAGCTGTAACATTCTGTGACAGCTCCATTACGTGGCGCAGAAAAAAGAAGGAAAGAACAACCTCACTCAGCTAGTACCTTGTCACGCCGCAGTATGTGGAGCGGAATTTGCCAGCATGACACGCCAGCCTCCCACGCTGCATGGGAAAAACCGACCGGTTACCACCGATAACGGTACTTGACTGGTGATTACCCGGCATTTTCCGATATTTTCGTGGTCCCAGTTATGACTACTTCTTATTTTTCACTAATAACTGGGTAAAAAACCGATGGTGCTAAAATTTACGGTATCTAAGTAAAAGTTTGACTTTTGAAAGTTAACGGCGCCAGAGAGGCTGTTCCGACGTTGTGGTTGATAAGGGAAGAAAGACTGAGAAAAAGTCAAGACACGTTAATAGAATTTTACGACGTGGAAGAAGCGTTCGACAATATAAAGTTGTGCAAGATGTTCGAAATTTTGAGAGAATTAGGGGTAAGCTATAGGGAAAGATGGATAATACACAACACGTACAAGAACCAAGAGGAAACAATAAGAGTGGCAGATAAAGAACGAAGTGCTCGGATTAAAAAGGCTGTTAGACATGGATGTAGTCTTTCGTCCCTACTGTTCGACCTATACGTCCAAGAAGCAAAGACGGAAATAAGAGAAAGGTGCAAGAGTGGGATTAAAATTCGATGTGAGCAGATATGAATGTGTAACGCCGGAAATGCATATCCTCCTATTTCCATCTATTGTACTACAATTTTTTTTCCTTATTTTGTTACCTGAAGATATGACATTTCTGTGTCTTTATATATTGTAATTGTTCTACTATTTGTATGCATTTATATCGATGTATAATTGTTTTGTGTTGCAAATATTATTTGTATTTTTACGCCTAGGGAAAACTATGCTATCGAACGATTACATCGATACGTCTGGTGGACAACTAAAGTGCTTAGGGTCTTTGGTAGTGTTAATTCTGCCGCGTGGAGCGCGGGCAGAGCAGAGTTTCGCTGGAGTAGGGCGGTGGAACAGGTGTGTTGTGTGACGCTCCCGCGAGTTGCCGCGCTTTCGGGGTTTGGCAGCATGTAATTGCACTCGACTTTCTATGATAGTTTCTGACACGGTGTCGCGGACGGGAAGCATTTGTTGGCGCACATCAAGAGCCCGTTTCCCCTGGTGACCGTGTCGAGAAGGCGTGCCAACATCCAGCTTCTGCAACAGCGACGGCCGACAATGAGTGACTGTCGCCACCTCCCCGATCGACGACTGCAAACCTTCAATCAACCAACAAGGAAGACTAAAAGCACGTTAAGTTTTAGAACTGTATGGCAGACCTCAGCTCAAACTGTCGCACCACAAAAATACAGCAACTTAGCATGAACCTTTGTTGCTCATTGTCCCAATTGCATTACCAAGCAGGGTCCCTTCCTTTTCTGGAATGAACCCGAGTGTCGTTGAAATTCATACGGCAGCATTAAAGTAATATCATTCCAGTTCACTGCTTTAATTTCAAAGTTCAGTTAAAGTATTCAAGCTGGCTACAATATTTAGATTACACAAGCAGAAATTAAGAGTGCGAGTTGTGTTACCATATTTTAGCTTACCTGTGACTGCAGCTCAGCTTGGTACGAACTAAATTTTACTATTGTTAATTGTTCAGAATCATTTAATCCCAGTTCAAAGTTAAATCTCTTATTTCTAAATTGCGTAGATTCAAGTGGCTTTCGAAATGATTGTTGAGGAAGCTCAAGACTAACCTTATTTTATTGAATTTCGTAGTGCTTCAGAAACAAAGTTCATTATTACTTTCAGTCACTAAATTAACTTTCAATTTTCCGGTTTTATTAATTCTTTTGCTAAATTAAGTCAGAGTGTAGCGAAATTTATTACTTCTGACAAACATTCAGTTTTCACACAGCACGTATCAACCTTCAGTTGCCACGCTTTTAGTACTAATTATATGTGCATTAATCTTTCATTTTCAGTTAATATAGTAGTTGTCCATAGGACTGGTGACCGTAATTTTCCACAAATCTCAAATATCTAATTAACGCCAATTAATTGTTAACGTAACGACCGCACATTTACTTTCTTTATTAATTTTACCCTTTTCTCAAAATTAATTTTCACCAATTTCATTTGCATTTTTCCCTTCATTAAGATGTAATCATTAAGATGTAACCCTTTTCTCCCTTTTTACCGACAAATTAACTTCGGTGACGATTGCCTTTCCCAAATTTCGATTAGATGCACGCAATTTAATTTTTTACTGTCATTAAGGTCGATAAGTGAGGGGGAGGTTACACATGATAAGATTCGCTTATGGCATTGCTATCGTTATTGAAACTGAAGAAGACTTGCAGGATCTCTTGAATGGAATGAACGAACTAATTAGCACAGAATATGGATTAAGAGTAAATCGAAGAAAGATGAAAATAATGAGAAGTGGCGGAAATGAGAAGAGCGAGAAGCTTAACATCAGAAATGGTGGCTGCGAAGTAGCTGAATTTAAGGAATTCAGCTACGTAGTCAGCAAAATAACGCACGATGGATGAATCAAGGCGGACATAAAAACTAGACTAGCAAAGGCAGCAAGGGAATTCCTAGCCAAGAAGAGTCTACTAATGTGAAACATAGGCCTTAATCTGAAGAAGAAATTCCTGATAATGCACGTTTGGAACACAACATATTGTGTGTAGAGAGACATGGACAGTGGCGGAACCGGAACAGGAGGGAATCAAAGCGTTTGAGGTGTGGTGTTACAAAAGAATATTGTAAAGTAAGTGGACAGGTAAGATAAGGGATGAGATGGTTTTCCGCAGAATTGGCGAGGAAAGAAATGTAGGGGAAACACTGACAAGAAGGGAGAGGAGCTAGGACGTGTGTTAAGACGTCAGAGAATAAATTTATGGTACTAGAGGGAGCAGTAGAGGATAAAAACTGTCGAGGAATCCAGAGATTGAAAAACATTTAGCAAGTAACTGTTGTTGTTGTGGTCTTCAGTCCTGAGACTGGTTTGATGCAGCTCTCCATGCTACTCTATCCTGTGCAAGCTTCTTCATCTCCCAGTACCTACTGCAACCTATATCCTTCTGAATCTGCTTAGTGTATTGATCTCTTGGTCTCCCTCTACGATTTTTACCCTCCACGCTGCCCTCCAATGCTAAATTTGTGATCCCTTGATGCCTCAAAACATGTCCTACCAACCGATCCCTTCTTCTAGTCAAGTTGTGCCACAAACTTCTCCCCAATCCTATTCAATACCTCCTCATTAGTTACGTGATCTACCCACCTAATCTTCAGCATTCTTCTGTAACACCACATTTAGAAAGCTTCTATTCTCTTCTTGTCCAAACTATTTATCGTCCATGTTTCACTTCCATACATGGCTACACTCCATACAAATACTTTCATAAACGACTTCCTGACACTTAAATCTATACTCGATGTTAACAAATTTCTCTTCTTCAGAAACGATTTCCTTGCCATTGCCAGTCTACATTTTATATCCTCTCTACTTCGACCATCATCAGTTATTTTGCTGCCTAAATAGCGAAACTCCTTTACTACTTTAAGTGTCTCATTTCCTAATCTAATCCCCTCAGCATCACCCGATTTAATTTGACTACATTCCATTATCTTCGTTTTGCTTTTGTTGATGTTCATCTTATATCCTCCTTTCAAGACACTGTCCATTCCGTTCAACTGCTCTTCCAAGTCCTTCCCTGTCTCTGACAGAATTACAATGTCATCGGCGAACCTCAAAGTTTTTACTTCTTCTCCATAAATTTTAATAACAACTCCGAATTTTTCTTTTGTTTCCTTTACTGCTTGCTAAATATACAGATTGAATAACATCGGGGAGAGGCTACAACCCCGTCTCACTCCTTTCCCAACCACTGCTTCCCTTTCATGCCCCTCGACTCGTATAACTGCCATCTGGTTTCTGTGCAAATTGTAAATAGCCTTTCGCTCCTTGTATTTTACCCCTGCCACCTTCAGAATTTGAAAGAGAGTATTCCAGTTAACGTTGTCAAAAGCTTTCTCTAAGTCTACAAATGCTAGAAACGTAGGTTTGCCTTTTCTTAATCTTTCTTCTAAAATAAGTCGTAAGGTTAGTATTGCCTCACGTGTTCCAACATTTCTACGGAATCCAAACTGATCTTCCCCGAGGTCGGCTTCTACCAGTTTTTCCATTCGTCTGTAAAGAATTCGCGTTAGTATTTTGCAGCTGTGACTTATTAAACTGATAGTTCGGTAATTTTCACATCTGTCAACACCTGCTTTCTTTGGGATTGGAATTATTATATTCTTCTTGAAGTCTGTGGGTATTTCGCCTGTCTCATACATCTTTCTCACCGGATGGTAGAGTTTTGTCATGACTGGCTCTCCCAAGGCCATCAGTAGTTCTAATGGAATGTTGTCTACTCCCGGGGCCTTGTATCGACTCAGGTCTTTCAGTGCTCTGTCAAACTCTTCACGCAGTATCTTATCTCCCATTTCATCTTCATCTACATCCTCTTCCATTTCCATAATATTGTCCTCAAGTACATCGCCCTTCTATAAACCCTCTATATACTCCTTCCACCTTTCTGCCATCCCTTCTTTGCTTAGAACTGGGTTGCCATCTGAGCTCTTGATATTCATACAAGTGGTTCTCTTCTCTCCAAAAGTCTCTTTAATTTTCCTGTAGGCAGGAGAAGTTGATACTTGTTCCAGTTAACGTTAAATATGGAAGGCTCAAATGGTTCAAATGGCTCTGACACAGCTGATGTAATCAGTCCCCTAGAACTTAGAACTACTTAAACCTAACTAACCTAAGTACATCACACACATCCGTGCCCGAGGCAGGAGTCGAACGTGCGAACTGAGGCGCCTAGAATCGCTCGTCCACCGCGGACGGCTTAAATATGTAAGGGATTCCCTATATTTCGTGCTAATGAGCCTAGAATGACCAAACAGCACTGTTTGGGTTTTGGATGGGTTGAACTTTAACCCTGTATCCTGCGCTCATGTTGATACTGCATACATGTCGGTATTGAGATTCTCGATAGCTGTCTTTAGGTACTGGATATGTGAAATTTCTGTAAGTCTGAGAAAAAACTTCCAGAAATTGCCGAGTTCAGCAAGTGCTTGCAGCCAAACGCTAACTTGTCGAAGTTACTTCTCCAAGTAGACGAAAGTTGCTGAATTCGACTTGCTGGGTATGTCTCCACAGGAAAGAACTTGCAGCAGTAGCTTCTGCTAGTGACTTGCGGAAGTCTCCTGCTTGTAGACACACGCCTTAAAGATGTCCATAGTGTGGGGAAGAGCCGGCGACTATCGCTGCAACAACCGGTTTCCGATTTTGGCTGACTGCTGAAACGGCTCGAAATTACTAGTTTCTGATGTAACCGATTTTCGGTTTTCATTGCTATTATTTCTAGTATTAAACGTAGACATCGGACAAAGACTGAAATATTCTAAGACTCTCTCAGATTTTTGCATTATGTATTTCTAGGTATGTAGAATCAAAATATCATAGGAAATAAGTAAGTGAAGGAAAACTGAAGTCTGTTTACTGTACGCTGCTTTTCTCGATAAGAAATGAGGGGTTGAATACTACCAAAAAAATACTGCAAAAAAACACACACCAGTATTCTGTTACTGATTCTCAACTTTTGCAATTCGGCTCAAAATCCACGTTGTAGTAAAGGATCATACCACTACTTTAGCATTACGAAAAGTCAGTGCTAAAAGGTGAAAAATGAGATTCAAGGACTCCCTTTTTCATGTTAACATTTCCGTTTCCAATGGTTACAACCAGATAAAGGTATACTATGCAGACATAGGCAGGAGATCAGGTACTTTCTATTTATATTATAAACATTGAATGAATTGTTGACTTTTTTATTTATTACTATTGCCTTAATTTGCTTCTTCTTATATTATTTTATGGAAATCGCAGACAAATAATAAAACTTTCGTGTAAAATTTGTGGCGTTCTTATCTTTTACTTGTTTCGAATAAAAAACCGTTCCTGTAGGGAAAATAGAACATTTACCAGGAACAATTACGTTCAAAAATAGCTCTAAGCACTACGGCACTTCACATCTGAGGTCATCAGTCCCCTAGACTTAGAACTACTTAAACCTAACTAATCTGAGGACATCACATACATCCATGACCAAGGCGGAATTCGAACCAGCGACCGTAGCAGCAGCGCGGTTCCGGACTGAAGCACCTAGAACCGCTCGGCGATAACGGCCGGCAGCATTTACGTGACGGTAGTTAAAATTTAAGTAATGAATTAATCCATTGGACAAAATTTATTGTCCAAATTGTTCATAAATACTCGTTCTATACTGTGTTGATCTGTAAGTCGACTCCTTTGATCAGAATCAATATCTTTCAAATGCGATAGCAATCCTGTAGAGGCCACAGAACTTCCAACCACCAATAAGTGTTTTTGGGCTACACATGACATGCTTGGTATACACTTTCTACTTTGCTGCAAATAACGAAAAGATCACTAGTTCTACTTATTAAAGTACAAAATGCACATTTTGTCTCAACAATGGCGTACTTAATGTAATTTCATGTATTCTTGCTCGTTTCTAACTGTCGTCGTCGTTATTAAAATAGCTGTGATTGCGAAAAACCCGATCTCATTGGTTTAATGCGGTTCACCACAATTTCTTCTCCCATGGCAGTCTTTTAATCTCACAGTAGCAATTTACGTCATCAGTGGTTCCTGAAGACGGGCAGCAGCCTTTTCAGTAGTTGCAGGGGCAACAGTCTGGATGATTGACTGATCTGGCCTTGTAACATTAACCAAAACGGCCTTGCTGTGCTGGTACTGCGAACGGCAGAAAGCAAGGGGAAACTACAGCCGTAATTTTTCCCGAGGACATGCAGCTTTACTGTATGATTAAATGGTGATGGCGTCCTCTTGGGTAAAATATTCCGGAGGTAAAATAGTCCCCCATTCGGATCTCCGGGCGGGGACTACTCAAGAGGACGTCGTTATCAGGAGAAAGAAAACTGGCATTCTACGGATCGGAGCGTGGAATGTCAGATCCCTTAATCGGGCAGGTAGGTTAGAAAATTTAAAAAGGGAAATGGATAGGTTAAAGTTAGATATAGTGGGAATTAGTGAAGTTCGGTGGCAGGAGGAACAAGACTTTTGGTCAGGTGATTACAGGGTTATAAATACAAAATCAAATAGGGGTAATGCAGGAGTAGGTTTAATAATGAATAAAAAAATAGGAGTGCGGGTTAGCTACTACAAACAGCATAGTGAACGCATTATTGTGGCCAAGATAGACACAAAGCCCGTACCTACTACAGTAGTACAAGTTTATATGCCAACTAGCTCTGCAGATGATGAAGAAATTGGTGAAATGTATGACGAGATAAAATAAATTATTCAGGTAGTGAAGGGAGACGAAAATTTAATAGTCATGGGTGACTGGAATTCGTCAGTGGGAAAAGGGAGAGAAGGAAACATAGTAGGTGAATATGGATTGGGGGTAAGAAATGAAAGAGGAAGCCGCCTTGTAGAATTTTGCACAGAGCATAAC
The DNA here is from genome assembly GCF_021461385.2 of Schistocerca piceifrons. Lineage (NCBI taxonomy): Eukaryota > Metazoa > Arthropoda > Insecta > Orthoptera > Acrididae > Schistocerca > Schistocerca piceifrons. Next base: position 71,758,210 of record NC_060146.1, on the reverse strand, counting down.
TTAATCATAACTAACACTTGGTTCAAGAATCATAAAAGAAGGTTGTATACCTGGAGGCATCCTGGAGATACTAAAAGGTATCAGATAGATTATATAATGGTAAGACAGAGATTTGGGAACCAGGTTTTAAATTGTAAGACATTTCCAGGGGCAGATGTGGACTCTGACCACAATCTATTGGTTATGAACTGCAGATTGATACTGAAGAAACTGCAAAAAGGTGGGAATTTAAGGAGATGGGACCTGGATAAACTGACAGGAATGGGGGAAAGAAATACAGTAGAAGAAGAATGGGTAGCTCTGAGGGATGAAGTGGTGAAGGCAGCAGAGGATCAAGTAGGTAAAAAGATGAGGGCTAATAGAAATCCTTGGGTAACAGAAGAAAATATTGAATTTAATTGATGAAAGGAGAAAATATAAAAATGCAGTAAATGAAGCAGGCAAAAAGGAATACAAACGTCTCAAAAATGAGATCGACAGGAAGTGCAAAATGGCTAAGCAGGGATGGCTAGAGGACAAATGTAAGGATGTAGAGGCTTGTCTCACTAGGGGTAAGATAGTACTGTACTGTAGTACTAACAATACAAGAAAATGTGAAATAGACTGTGCACGTAATTGTTGAGTGCAAGAAGGTATCATCAGCAACTCTCCATGACCTACAAAAATACAAAACGCTATTCCCTCCTGACCTGAAAAAGAAACATGTACAAACACTTCTAGTTATTAGTTGCAGCGATGTTATCCTGCAAGGCCTTTCCCAGGAAAGCTTACACCGCCTGGTACTGGTCATGAATGGCTGGGTTCGTTATATGTGTGATGTTCGACTCTGATCACACTTCACCGTCATATGCACAGCTATCCTGGCTGCATACAGACAAGCACAGAGATTTCTGTACGCTTTCTCTTCTCTACTGTCTTATCAACGAACACAGTCCCTTAAATCTCTCCTTGCCTTTAACGCTACTGTCCGAACAGTATGGCAGAAACACCCGTTCCCATCAGAGCAAAATCCTTTATGTCCCACTTCATCGTTCATCCACTCTCTCAAAGTCCTTCTCAACAACAGGAATCAAACAATGGAACAACAGCCGGCCGGTGTGATCCAGCGGTTCTAGGCGCTTCAGTCCGGAACCGCGCGACCACTACGGTCGCAGGTTCGAATCCTGCCTCGGACATGGATGTGTGTGATGTACTTAGGTTAGCTAGGTTTAAGTATTAAGTTCTAGGGGACTGATGACCTCAGATATTAAGTCCCATAGTGCTCAGAGCCATTTGAACCATTTTTTGAATGGAATAACAAACCACGTTATATTAGGGAACTGAATAACATCTCCAAATTTATAAGACAGTTAATGACGTAGCTGCTAAAGCAAGAATAATGATTACCGTTGTCCACACTCGTTACCCTCATACATCCTTCCTTCCAACCACATCTTCTTCATTTCCCATTATTCTTAGCTTGTGCCGTCTCTTTAAATTTCTGTTCCCCAGAAACCAGTGTATCATAAAACACCTGCCTTGTACATGTACAAATTTTCTTTATGTCTGCCACTATCGTTATTATTTTTACTGTCATTATTATTTTTGTTAATGTTATTATTATTAGTGGCAGCAGCTGCAGTATTACAAATACTTCCGGTATTAACGTTATTAGTTCATAATCAGTATTACTTACTCACATTACCACTTCAGACACCAAAATCATTTTAATACTATTTCTGATATTGAAATTGCTATTTCTTACGAAACTTGTTGTGACCAGACGAAACTAAATTCGCCTGGCAAGAACTGCAGATTCTTTGATTGCTTAATTAGGTCGCACATGGGAACTCATGATATATTAATTCAGTTTATTACATTAATGAATAAAAGAGTTAGTTGACGTTGCCGCTCTTCTTCGCCACTTGACTTTGCTGCACTCCTCTGCCACTTAACTTTGCCGCATGTCTTTGCCAGAGGAGTACTGGATAATTTAAAAGGGGCAGTCGAAAATTTTCTAACCCAAGATAGTTACCGAAACGTTAAAAAATATATCGGCTGAACCTCTTGTTTACAGATTAAAGCACTAAGATTGACGCGTTTCGGGAGTCAAGCTTCCATCATCAGAACAATAAAAAGTAAAAGAACCTGTTAAAACTCGCTAAAATGGAACATGCACCAGGTACAATAAAATTGATAATAAAATTAAAACATCGTGGCTACTTCCCTTGTTGCAGCCGTGTCTTCCAAGGTGCATCTCCACATAGTCTTCAAAATATAAAATACTCTAAAATGGTGTCGCCTATGGTGTTCAACATCTAACCACATGGCTCACTCCTCTATCGTCGTAAACCACCCGTGCGTCTTCGTTGATACCACACACCACGTAGCCAAACACGACACTGAAACGCGAGTGAGCTCACGCACAAGTAAACAAGGAAGTCACAGAGGTGTCTATACAAACAGATAACGTATACATGTTCCGAGGGCCTCATGAAATGATGGTATCCTGCCAATTGCTGAAAATTTAGTTACTAAAAGAAACCAGTGAAATGTTTAAAAAAGTTATTTGTATCTCCAGTTAGCTGTTCATTCAGTGTGTTCTGATTATCCACGCTATGTATCGTAATTTCCAGCTGTTCTAGTAGATCCAGCTTTTTGCCTTTGTCCTGTCTATGTAAAATAACGAGATCTTGATCTATTCCCAACATGGGGTGTCCCATTTCCCGAGTATGCGTGGCTACAGCTGACTTTTCGAAATTATTAAGCCGGAAAGCATGGCTTTGTTCTTTGTACCGTACTTTAAAGGACCTACCAGTTTGGCCTACATAGCTTGCCTGGCACGTGTTACACTGAATTTTTTAGACCCCAGCTCTCTCATATGTATCGCTTTCCTGCTGTAAAGTATTTCTTAGTTTAAAACGAAGCGTATTATTGGTCTGAAAAGCGGTATCAACTTTAAAAGGTTTGAAAATGTTAGCCACTTTTTGCGAAATATCACCGACGTATGGTATAGTGACTCTCGTAATATTATTTGCGGTATTCTTCCTTGCATTCACGCGCTGTTTCTGTCGTATTAATTTGTTGACAACGTTTTGGTGATATCCGTTAGCTCTGGCTAGTTGTTTCACGATGCTCAGCTCAGTCATTCTGTCTTCTTCATTCATAGGGACTCTAAAGGCTCTACCTATCAAACATCTAAAAGCAGAAAGTTTCTGACTATTAGGATGGCAGGAATTATTTTGTATCAGCACATCAGTTGTGGTTGGTTTCCTAGATGTTTTAAAAACATGCCTACCATTTTGTTTCCTAATACTTAGGTCGAGCAATTGCAGTTCACCATTTTTCTCTTCTTCCACAGTGAATTCAATTTTACCGTGTAACTCGTTAAATTTATTTACTATTTGTGCAACTTCTTTATCTTGTCCATCAATAAGAAGCAGCATATTACCTACATAGCGTTTGTAATATACAACTTGCCCATAGCAGACATCTTTATAAATCATTTGGAAAAAAGACTGCTCGTCAACCCGCAACATCCCGTGGATAAAGTGGTATATTACAACTTTATTGTTAGTTTTGGCGCTAGGTTCCGTTGTATACCGTAGTGTAAACAAAGTGGCGAATATCGAGAGAATCAAGAGCCGTGATGTGATTGAATATCTACATTTGAAGGGAATGTCACCCAAGGAAATTGTGGAGGACACTTAAGGAAAGTGTTCCGTCTCATGCAACAGTGAAAAACTGGGTGCCCGACACCAAACGTGGGAGAACGAGTGTGGAAGATGCGACAAGGAGCCGGAGGCCTGTCACCGTTGCCAGTGGTCGAACAGTGACTGCAGTTCACGATGCGATTTTGCAGGATCGTCCAACAACGTAGCAGCACATTGCAAGCACATTTGGAATCTCCCACGGGCGTGCCCATGACATTTTTGTGGGTATTTAGGGAATGCGAAAAGTTTCATCTCGGTGGGTCCCGAAAGACTTGATGCAGATCAGAGACAGGAGCATGTGCAGTGTTGTGAAGAAATCGTCCGCCAATTTGAAGCGGATGAAGACTGCTTTCTTCAAGGTATGTGACAATGATGACAAGGTATGTGACAATTGACGAGACGATGGTTCACTACTTTGATCTCGAGACAGAGCAACAGTCACAACAGTGGAAACATCCTTCATCCCCTACCCCCAAAAATAATCCGGGTGCAAAAATCAGCCGGTAAGGTGATGGCAATGGTCTTCTGGTATGCAGACTGTATAATTATAGTGGATTATTTGCAAAAGGTCGTAACTGTCAATGCATCATACTATTGTACCATCCTGCACCGTTTGAGAGAAGACATAAGAAAAAAAGACGCAGAAAATCGGCGCACGAAGTTCATTTACATCAGGAGAACGCACTGGCGCGCAAAGCCCTGGCAACACTGGAAACTCTGCGTGACTGTGGGTTCGAATTGTTACGTCATCCGCCATTTTCTCCAGATTGGGTGACATCAGACTTTTTCTTTCCGCTGACCTAAAAAATACCTCAAAAGACGATTTGACAATGATTATGCACTGATTGATGCTTTTTGACGCTTGGTTGGAGTCGAGAACGAAGACCTTTTGAATGTTTCCAGAATTAGATTTTCACTCTGCAGCGGAGTGTGCGCTGATATGAAACTTCCTGGCAGATTAAAACTGTGTGCCCGACCGAGACTCGAACAGGTCCCGAGTTCGAGTCTCGGTCGGGCACACAGTTTTAATCTGCCAGGAAGTTTCACCTTTTCAATGGTTTGCAGAAGTTATCTGAACGTGCCCGCAAGTGTATTAGTGTATACGGGTATTATATTGAAAAATAAATTGGTATTAAGAAATTTCTGTCATTCTTTATTTGTTAGGTTAAAAACTTTTCGACCTCCCTTGTACAACTGTCATTCACTATGAAAGGATCACTTGATGCACAAGTTAACAAACTGTTCTCTTGAGATACAATGTTCGACATTTACGACAGTGCAAATGCAACTGAAACTTTAACAACTCTTTGTCCCGACACTATGATGTTGTTGACTACTTTAGATGACGTCACGAACTGGGCACAGCCCTTATGTTCCCGCACCATATCGACATCTTATGCTGAGAGGGTAGTGTGGTTTTCTGAGGTGCTTCCCACTCGGTGTTGCGGATTGCAGTTAGACCTCGCCAAAGTCAGTGGTATCGATTCGCGTTGCCGACTTTGGTGGGGCTGCACAATCTGTGGACGATACCAGAAAACTTTGTATTAAAAAAGTTACTGTATGTGTAAAATGCTGGGCTGATAACTAAGAGAGGGCTGATGGCCCTAATCAGGTTGTTGTTGTTGTGGTCTTCAGTCGTGAGACAGGTTTGATGCAGCTCTCCACGCTACTCTATCCTGTGCAAGCTTCTTCATCTCCCAGTACCTACTGCAGCCTACATCCTTCTGAATCTGCTTAGTGTATTCATCTCTTGGTCTCCCTCTACGATTTTTAGCTTTCACGCTGCCCTCCAGTACTAAATTGGTGATCCCTTGGTGTCTCAGAACATGTAGTACCAACCGATCCCTTCTTTTAGTCAAGTTGTGCCACAAGCTCCTCTTCTCCCCAATTCTATTCAATACCTCCTCATTAGTTATGTGATCTACCCATCGAATCTTCAGCATTCTTCTGTAGCATCACATTTCGAAAGCTTCTACTCTCTTCTTGTCCAAACTATTTATCGTCCACGTTTCACTTCCATACATGGCTACACTCCATACAAATACAGGGCTATTACAAATGATTGAAGCGATTTCATAAATTCACTGTAGCTCCATTCATTGACATATGGTCACGACACACTACAGATACGTAGAAAAACCCATAAAGTTTTGTTCGGCTGAAGCCGCACTTCAGGTATCTGCCGTCAGAGCGCTCGAGAGCGCAGTGAGACAAAATGGCGACAGGAGCCGAGAAAGCGTATGTCGTGCTTGAAATGCACTCACATCAGTCAGTCATAACGGTGCAACGACACTTCAGGACGAAGTTCAACAAAGATCCACCAACTGCTAACTCCATTCGGCGATGGTATGCGCAGTTTAAAGCTTCTGGATGCCTCTGTAAGGGGAAATCAACGGGTTGGCCTGCAGTGAGCGAAGAAACGGTTGAACGCGTGCGGGCAAGTTTCACGCGTAGCCCGCGGAAAATTGGCTCATGCCACAACTGGAGACCGACAGCGCCGACTTCATCTTTCAACAGGATGCTCCACCGCACTTCTATCATTATGTTCGACATTTCTCAAACAAGAGATTGGAAAACCGATGGATCGGTCGTGGTGGAGATCATGATCAGCAATTCATGTCATGGCCTCCACGCTCTCCTGACTTAACCCCACGCGATTTCTTTCTGTGGGGTTATGTGAAAGATTCAGTGTTTAAACCTCCTCTACCAAGAAACGTGCCAGAACTGCGAGCTCGCATCAACGATGCTTTCGAACTCATTGATGGGGACATGCTGCGCCGAGTGTGGGAGGAACTTGATTATCGGCTTGATGTCTGCCGAATCACTAAAGGGGCACATATCGAACATTTGTGAATGCCTAAAAAAACTTTTTGAGTTTTTGTATGTGTGTGCAAAGCATTTTGCAAATACCTCAAACAAATTTATTGTAGAGCTGTGAAATCGCTTCAATCATTTGTAATAACCCTGTATTTTCAGAAACGACTTCCTAACACTTAAGTCAATACTCGATGTTAACAAATTTCTCTTCTTCAGAAACGCTTTCCTTGACTAATCAGGTTAGGTTAAATAAATACATAAAACAAAAGAATACCATTACAGGAATATGGCGCGAACATAGATGGGCCGAAACGAATGTACTATTGGATCCCCAAAACATGTACAAGGCCATTGCAGCCAGGGAGATGTGAATGAATTCCTATTACTTTGTGCAAACAAGTATTAGATTATTACTGGGTAGTTACCCTGTTTGATACAACCTTGAAACTGTTAACATTAGTAATTCGATACGAAATAACAAGAGAACAGGAAGGGTTCAGGAAAAATAGGAGCATATTAGATGCTATTCTTGCTCTAAGGTTGATTGCGTAGGAATCAATAGAGTTTAATAAGCCAGCCCACGAGCTCCACGTTGATTTGTCAAAAGCCTCTTACGCAATTGGAAAATAAGGATATAATTGTAGCCTTAACCGACAAACGAATGTCAATGGGATTGGTGAAAATCAAAGAAGTTGTATATGCAGGTAATAAAATAAGGATTAAAACACATGAATTATTGACAGATGAAGTTATAACATATAAAACGTGAGATAGAGAGTTAAACATCACACTCATACTCATAAATTAAGGATAATTGCAGAATGTGGTGCTACACAACGTGGCACTACATAAAACTGGCGCTAATAGCATAGGTACATAGGGAACACACACGACACCGATCTGCAAGTCCACGGTACTGGTGATAAGTTAAGAAAGCCGTCCCCGTCCCGAATCACATGTGCTACAAAACGCCACTGTTTCCTGGGCATGTACCCCGACATCCCGACATCAGTAAAGGATATGATCAACATGCACACGTACACAGGCCGCACAACGGGTTGGCATACTCTGGATCAGGTGGTCGACCAGCTGCTGGGGTATAGCTTCCCATTCTTGCACCAGTGCCTGTCGGAGCTCCTGAAGTGTCGTAGGGGTTTGAAGTGCAGCGATACGTCGACCGAGGGCATCCCAGGTGTGCTCGATGGGGTTTAGGCCTGGAGAACTGATATCTTCTGTTTCAAGGTACTCCTCCATAATGGTAGCTCGGTGGGGCCGTGCGTTATTATCCATCAGGACGAAGGTGGGACCCACTGCACCCCTGAAAAGGCCGACATACTGGTGCAAAATGACGTCCCGATACAACTGACCTGTTACAGTTCTTCTGTCAAAGACATGCAGGGGTGTATGTGCACCAATCGTAATCCCACCACCATCAAACCATGACCTCCATACAGGTCCCTTTCAAGGACATTAAGGGGTTGGTATCTGGTTCCTGGTTTACGCCAGATGACAACCCGGCGAGAATCACTGTTCAGACTACACCTGGACTCGTCCGTGAACATACATAACCTGGGACCACTGTTCCAATGACCATGTGCTGTGTTCTTGACACCAGGCTTTAGCGGCTCTACTGTGATCAGGGGTCAGTTGAATGCACCTTGCATGTCTCCGGGCGAGTAAACCATGTCTGTTCAGTCGTCTGTAGTCCGTGTGTCTGGAGACAACTGTTCCAGTGGATGTGGTATGTCCCGAGCAAGGCTACCTGCAGTACTCCGTGGCCGCCTGCGGGCACTGATGTGAGATATCGGTCTTCTTGTTGTGTTGTACACTGTGGACGTCCTGCTATGTTTGACCAGCCTCCAGTCGCCGTAGTATTCTACCCCTCATAACTTCATCAATATGTGTTCTTTGATCCATTTTCTTCACGCAGTCACCACTAGCACGTCCGGAAACGTCTGCACACATACTCGCTGCACTGTACTTTGACATGCACCAACACACCTCTGCGTATGTGGACTGCTGCCAGCACCACTGTGCGACGACCGCAGGACAAATGCACCGCATGGTCATACCCCGAGGTGATTTAAATCCGCAAACCTCCCACCAGAGCGTTGTTTCACCATGTATCTGCATTATCCTTAATTTATGAGCGTGAGTGTATATTTATGCTGATGGTACAGTACTGATAGCAAATAATGACGATTTACAAAGTTTAGGCCGGCCGGAGTGGCTGTGCGGTTCTAGGCGCTAGTCTGGAACCGAGCGACCGCTATGGTTGCAGGTTCGAATCCTGCCTCGGTCATGAATGTGTGTGATGTCCTTAGGTTAGTTATGTTCAAAATGGCTCTGAGCACTGTGGGACTTAACATCTTAGGTCATGAGTCCCCTAGAACTAGTTAAACCTAACTAACCTAAGGACATCACACACATCCATGCCCGAGGCAGGATTCGAACCTGTGACCCTAGCAGTCGCGCGGTTCCGGACTGCGCGGCTAGAACCGCGAGACCACCGCGGCCGGCGGTTAGTTAGGTTTAAGTAGTTCTAAGTTCTAGGCGACTGATGACCTCAGTAGTTGAGTCGCATAGTGCTCAGAGCCATTTGAACCATTTTACAAAGTTTACTTCACGAATTCAATAAATTACTAAGCAGCGTATTAGATTCCAGTGCTGTTGTGTCAGTAGCGTATTAGTACCGTCTATACAGTTTTGGATCTATTGGATATTTGCTCTGTTATCTGTTCTCAGAAAGGTTGCAATTACTTTGGTAGAACCGGCGATTATTTATTTTATAAAAGAATTGATGACATAATTTCTACTTTATTTTGCTATAAGAAACTCAATAAAGTGGAGAAAAGTTTCAGTATTGTTAAATATTGCTTGTGGTGAGTCTGCTATGAGTGAAATAAGGCTTTACGAGTGGTACTAGTGTTTCGAGGAAGAGCGTGAAGATGAAGATGATAAGCGACCTGAGGCAGTACTCCATCGACCGAGGAAATCCCGTAAAAAAGGCAAAGTGATTTGAACGATTGCCGAATCACAATCAGAGAGATCGCTGATGATGTCGGTGTATGAGCTGGCCCATGGGATTAAAGGATTTCGGTTGTTTTGTGTATGGAATATGGAAAGAAACCCCACTCTCAGGCCGCGGAACCACGTGACAGTTGACCGACCGTCGTGTCACCCTCACTCGGTCATCATCGCATGCGGTCGGAGGGGCATGGGGTCGGAATACCGCATTCAATGCTGTTGTCGATACTTCGACCTTGGAGTCACTGCCTCACAATAAAGTAGCTCCTCGGTTGACATCATGAGTCTCAGCACACGTTGGTCCAGTCCTCCCACGAAGAAACCGAGCTAAGTGGCGCAGTGGTTAGCACGCTAGATTCGCAGTCGGGAGGACGACGGTTCAAACCCGCGTCCGGCCATCCAGATTTAGGTTTTCAGTTATTTCCCTAAAGGGCTTCAGGCAAAAGCCGGGACGGTTCCTTTGAAGGGACATGGCCGATTTCCTTCCCCATCCTTCCGTCATCCCATGGGAACGATGCCTCGCCGTTTGGTCCCCTTCCCCAAAGCAACCAACTAACCCACCAAGAGAAAGTCCTGGCAGTGCAGAGAATCGAACCCGGGCCACCGTGTGAGAGTCCGTCGCATTGTCTGCTTGCCAATAGAGGCAGACTGGAGATCAAAGGCGTGGCAGGATAATTTGCCCAAACGTCGTGGAATTTGAAACAAAAAGAGCGGCGTATGCAAGTCGTTCAGTTGAGTAAAGAGCCACTTGATGAATGTTTAAAGTCAGATTCAGACTCCTCACATCGTGGCAGTAGCTCAGATTTAGATATACATGTGGGTATGAGCTATTTGTCGAAGTGTCTGAAGAAGAAGAACAAGAACAAGAACAAGAGCCAGGGACTTCGAAAAAGCATAAGAAGACCCATCAAACTACACTATTTACTGAGCCTCAGTATTCGAACTCTTTCAGGATACTCTACTAATCTTCCTCTCAAGAAAAAGGCAGCGTTATTTTTGTACAACTATTTTTAAGCGTTATGTTCAAATTTACGAGATATTTCATTTCAGTTGGGCAACTTGGCTGTAACACAATAACGTTGAAAAGGGTTATTTGAAGTGTTTTTATTATGTTGTCATCCATTTGTGTCCATGTTTAGTTCACATGCGGCAAAGACCCACAATACGGGGAATTACCCAGTTCTGTTGGATAAAATCCCGCAATTTTTGTTTTAGTCATACCGTAAATTTCTCTGTAATTAATCATCAAACAGAGCGGGAATATGGATGGGTTGTAGGTAACAACCCAATCTGTGGTTTCAATTTGAAATCAGGGGTAATTTCACCCCTCGCTGACCACAATATTATAAAAATTGAAAATTGCAGGCCTTACTTTCACTTACGCTTTCTAGACTTTAGCACCTTGGCTGTTATATCATGCAGACTGTAGATGCTGTGAAGAAAACCAACCTGAGCCCAGCTGCTGCTGTACACCATCATCAAGAATTTGTGCTCAACTCATTCTCGAGGTGACGATTAGAACGTTGCTACTATTCCTTGTACCAGCAGTGGTCTGTGCCTTGGCTGTGGGGCGATTTACGGCTCAGTGAACACTAGCGTTTCGCTTTCTAACGGTAAACAGACATTAACCTATTGATATGAATGATTTCCTTTGTGTTACAGGTAACGGCATTCCTCAGGCAACAACAAATTACGCCGTGTTGTGGAGAAGTCTCCTGACTCATCTACCATTGGCTGTTCTGCCAAGGCCAGGAATACTATTCGTAAGTGTTGGAGCCAAACATTGTTAAATTTTTAACGTGAGACATAAGCTACAGTGCGTCAACTTCCCTCCCCCTCTCTCTCAGACAACGTTCGTCATTGTAAAAACAACCTACGTCGGTTCACAGTAACAACTCCGACACCGTAAAAACATTGCTAGGACATTCAGTTCACGCTTGTCAGCAAATAGTGTGTTGGAGTCGCAAACTATTTCTTTATAATTTAGATTGATGCGGGATTTAATTACCCATTTGTTTGTGATGTTGGCTTGCACACCATCGTGTTTCCAAGGTGGTGTATTGTAAGGTAGCATTTTTTCGCATCTATACTGTTCTTTCACGCTAATTTCGTTTGCAAGAAGAATGTTTTTGGTACCCCATGAAGTGCAGATAATTTTTCGCATCACACAAATGGAGCATAATTTAGGTGAAATGTTTTAAATTAGGTACGTAAAGAGGAAGTAGTAGTTAAAATAGGTTTATTTTGTGCCCATGCCACAAACGATGAAGATAGAGCCGGCCGCGGTGGTCTCGCGGTTCTAGGCGCGCAGTCCGGAACCGTGCGACTGCTGCGGTCGCAGGTTCGAATCCTGCCTCGGGCATGGATGTGTGTGATGTCCTTAGGTTAGTTAGGTTTAAGTAGTTCTAGGGGACAGATGACCACAGCAGTTGAGTCCCATAGTGCTCAGAGCCATTTTTTTTTTTTTTTTTTTTTTTGATGAAGATAGCGAGAGAGACAATCTGGGACACATGACTGCCATCTTTTGTGATTCGACGAAAGTGACATCTGTTTTGAAAATGAGAGGCATAAACGCAACTAAAATGAAATTTTTTGAGATGCTTGTATTGATATATTATTCGTAAGAATACTCTGGTGTTTCTTGGATGGATGGAGTGTCCTGTTGATACCCGCCCCTCCCCCCTCTCCCCCCCCCCCCCCCCCCCCCCGCCCAATCACTTCAGCTTCAGTCCTTCTCTAAGGCCTGGCAGCCACATTAAAAGTAATCACACACCTTTGGAGTGCGGTATGACCACAGGTTTTGCTCTGGCCTAGAGGGTGCAAACACTAGGTGCCACTCAAAACCATTTCGCAAAATCTGAATGTGATCCAAAGCAGCAAAGGGTACTTATGCTTTATCACCCCTCCTATTTTACGTCACCTTTGTAGCGTGATGATGGAGAAATGCAACATTGTAGCATATTTGAATAAGATGTCAGAGGGTCCTTTTAAGTAACCGCTGTTGGCAACACACTCGGTGTTAAATGCCCTCCTTTATTGAGCACAGTAGAAATGTATCTGTACAGAGCCAATCTGTGATGGAGCACTAGGCGCCTGCAAGCAGTCTACACTGCTGCTCCAGAGCCTTTATTAGACTATCCAGAAGCAGAGAGGTGTCAAGGGGTTGCTAGTCTGCAAGCGCATAGGGCGCTGCCATTGACTGTCTATGTACAGGTACATTTTTAAAGTGCTCAACAAAGGCGGGCAGTTGGCACAGAGGTTGTTGCTGAACCGGGGTGCCTCTGGGAGATCTTTCGCCATTTTACTCAACCATACTCCAATATCACATCCCTCCATGATCACGCCACAGGAGGGCATGAAACAGGATGGATGACAAGCGTAAGTATCATTCGGTGCTTTGGATGCAAATTTCGTAGAGTGGTTTTGAACTGTCCGTAGTGGTTCAACACAGTACACCAGCAAACGGAGGGTGTAATGGATATAAGTCCTGATATTTCTATCGGTGACTGAGGATGGCGCACTGAGGAATATTACATTAGTATTTATGTCCTTTACTAAATAATAATTATAATTGTTACGAGTCACATGTTTTAGAGTTTAGGAAGTACCTCCATGTACACATGGCATAAGCAAACCGTTAATATCTACGTTCCTCTGAGCAGCAGCCAAGGTATTTAAATGCGGACACGTGGGAGCTAAAGGATAGATTGCACTAACAGCTGTAGTCTATTTCATGTTGCCTTTACACTCATGGAGAAAGCATAAGGTCGTAAAGTTAGTGACATGTTTGTGCGAAGACCGTTCGACACAGAGAACAAACGACCAACATACGTGTTTAAATACCAATGTAATGCACACAAAAATATCTGCAGCTACACACCCATTACACCCTCCACTGTCGTCGCACTGCACTCCAAAGGGGTTCTATTATGTTCAGTGTGACCCTGGCTCATGATATCCTTAGAGAAGGATACAGGCGTCAGACGGGATATCAGCAGTGTCAAAGTTTTCGAGAATGTCATTCTGTCGATCATCAAACTCCAAGCTGTCGTTCTGGATCACGAAATGTTTGGGAATCAAATACCCAAGTAAACAGGGCTTTTAGTGATGCCCTTTATGCCATCTCCTCTTACCTTTTCCTATCTATTCTGGGGGTCTGTGTGTCTGAAATGTATTCCTCGGCACCCACGAGAAAACCGAGTGATTTCTATACTGGGCGTCGCAGTTCTGACCTACAGCGAAAAGCCGTCAACAGACGGGGTAAAATGTGGGTAAGAGCAGATGCAACAACATTCCTGTGGTGGCACTGAGCAGAAGTACGGTGAAATTTGTGGCTTCATTAACACATCTTAGACCTCTCATGAACTTCTGAGCTCTGGCCTTTTTTGCTACAAATGTAGACATCGTGGAGTTGAAGTGACGCCAAGCCTGAGTGTGACACAGCAGGACACCAACATCACAGAGTAAGATTTTTAGGCATCTTCGAGCCTGTCTCAAACTTATACGATGCACTGGGAAACAATTACAGGGTTTCGAGAAAGCAATTCCTCCATTGTGTTAGACATTGTGTTTATCAGAAAAGGAACTAAAGCAAGTATCGTCAAAAGAGGTCTACAGCTGTAACAGAGATTAAGAGACACAGTATGAACTAAAAAAAAACACATCTGTCTTAAATAAATCGATGCTTATGTTGAAAATATCCATTAGCTATATGGCTCAAAAGAAGATTACGATATGCGGTTTCTACTATACAGAGTGTTATGGGCAGAAAGCAGATATTATTATATGTGGTACATTAATATATTCAGACATGTATTTGTTGGTTGTTTCTTCTCTGCGTACAACGGCCTTCCCACAAACACATCACATAATATACTACCCAATGTTTCGTGCACAGTTGTAACTGTATAGTTAGGTGGGCTATGCTGGCTGGTTTAGACTAACCATTGTGCATCCACACGCCACATGTCAACACCTGACCTGCTGCCCAGGGGAAATTAAACATTAATGGCTTTCTCTTGCCACACATATTTGCAGTTACTAACCAATCTAAAAACATAAGATTACTAATAGCTATAATTAATAGTCTGCAAATAACATAAATACCAATGTAATATTGTTCAGTACATCATTATCAGTTACCAACAGAAACAATTGACAATGCGAGCATTGACTATTTGTCGGGAAGAAACTGAATGGACCATCAAAAATGCAGCATTACAGCTGTACTGTACACCAAAGCACATAGACGTTAGTATCGAAAACACACTTTAGCCACATATATAAAGTGGAGACTACAATACACAGTTACAAATAAACTGATCAGCCAGAAAATTATGACCACCTACCTAATAGCCAGTATTCCCACATTTGGCACAGATAACAACACCAATTCGTCGTGGCATGGAAGCAATGAGACCTTGATAGGTGACTGCGGGGAGTTGGCACCACATCTGCGAACGCAAATCACCTAATTCCCGAAAATTCCTGGGTGGGGGGCAACAAACTCTGGCGCTACGTTCAGTCACATCCCAGATGTGTTCAATCGAGTTCTGTTGTGTCGAATTGGGGGGGGGGGGGGGGCACTACATCAATTGGAACTCGCCACTGTGTTCCTCCAATCACTCCATCACACTCCTGGCCTTGTGACATGGCTACTGCCAATGGGAAACATGATCGCCCTGAAGGGATTAATGGGGGTGTGCAGTCAGTGTATGATGGTCCTTGGTCATCGTGGTGGCTTGCACGGGCTTCGCTGGACCCATAGATGCCCATGTGAATGTTCCCCAGACAATGATGGAGTCGCCGCGAGATTGTCTCCATGCCGCATAACAGGTGTCATGGAGATTTTCCCCCAGAAGACGACGGATTCGCACCCTCCCTTCGGCATGATGAAGTAGGTATCAGGATTCAACAAACCATGCAACGCTCTGCCACTGCGTCAACGTCCAGTGCCGATGGTCACGTGCCCACTGTATCTGTAGTTGCTGACGTCGTAGTGTCAGGGTGTATACGGGACAACCCGGAGATCCGGGAAAAACCCGGGAATTTTTTTTATCCGGGAGAAAACCGGGAAAAACCCGGGAATATCTTAGAATTCCGGGAATTTTTCATTGTTTTCAGTCAAATTTTTTGTAATTTTGACTGGTAAGAACCGATACTCTTACAAAGAATATTACTGTATCCCGCTACTGCAGAATAATACTTATGCAATAAAACATGAACGAGTGAAGAAACGAAAATAAAACTTAAAACTGCAAAGTAAATGCGCTACATACAGCAACAAAACAAAGTGCTCATACAAGCGTCTGTCAATAGCAAAAGTTGTCAAAGGCTTTAGGAAGAATATGCAATGATTCGTAACAACAAATTGCCTCCGATGAGCGTGACGTCACAACTTCTTACATTAGATTCTTTTTAGCAGTTAGAAGGGGAATCATGCCCATGCGCGGTTGAGTAGTACCTACTCCTTCTTCTGGCTACAGAAATGTGGCTGTTGGCTGTGCAAGCAGCCACAGGTTCGAATGTCTTGTTTCTTTTATGACCTAATGTAAGACCTTTTATTGTTCTACACGTACGAACATGCGGCTGCCTAAGACATCGTAGCTGCGCAAGCGTGGTGACGTCTGTCATCTGGCGCTCTCTGGCAACTGCAGAAACGAACCTATTTCTAACAGGTCGCGGGAAAATATCCCGAACGATGGTTTGAAAAGCGTTACTATCAAAGAAAATTTCCTTTTACGCAAGTTGAACTACGTACGAGAATGTACGATGAATTTCTTAAATCAAGGAGCGTTTGAATCTCATTTAAAAATAAACTCTTTGATGACGAGCTATTTAGATGAATTTTGAGCCCACAAGAACAGACATTTATGTCGTTATTAAAAATTTTAATCGCACATTTCTGTGATATATCTTAAATTGTAATACGTGCATAAAATACCAACATTATATGTGAAAGCTTAGCTTTTCTCTACCAGCGTATTAATCTTATAGACCAATATTATAAGTGATAGCTTTACTTTTCTTGTAGCAACAATATGTGTATTAATTTAAACCATTCACTTCTTCTGTTTGTGTGTATTCGCGCTACTTAACAGTGATGTTGCTATTCGCTGACTTCATCAAATGTCATAAGCGCTGAATAACTGGTATCATCCGCTGGTGAAATTCACGTGACATGAGCTATGACTGGCTTACAAAAGCGCATCACAATCTCGATTTCAATGCTTTCGGAAAGTAACATGAGGTGTTTGGTGAATTGGAATTTATACTCAACCCGTGGTCTAGGGGGTAAGTTGGGCGTTGGCCTTTGGCTGTGCTGCGGTGAGGACGCGCTGTTTGTGTTCCTGCCGCGGAGCGAGCGCTCGTGTTGTTTACATAGTACTCGGCCGTTTCGCGCGTGCCGTACTCAGCATATAGATCACTATGGCGCACCAATATAGAAAATCGACGCTCAAATTTACGTTCCGCAACGAATTTGCACGGCCCAAAGCACTCGAAGTCGAACGATTTCTACGAGAAGAAGTTAAAATCCCAGCGAGCGACATTCTCGGCATTCACTTGTCCATTGTGAGCAGTATCGTATATGTGAAGATCATCAACGACGCAACATGTGAACGGATCCTTCGGGACACGAAACAGGGCCTCCGTTTCTGCCATGCTGATGGCAATGTGGGGACTGTGCACGTCGATTATTCTGGCATGGGACTTCGCACGATCAGAATTTTCGAACTTCCTTTCGAACTACCGGCGGAGGACGTCGTGACAGCGCTGCGCCCCTACGGCACGGTCCATGATCATATTGCGGAAAAATGGACGCAATTCCAGACATATCCTGTGCTGAACGGCGTCCGCCAGGTCCGAATCGAACTTAAACGACATGTACCTTCATATCTGAATATCGGTGGCTGCCGTGCCATCGTCATCTACGATGGGCAACCGAAGACCTGCTCTGGTTGTGGGAAGGAGGGACACCTCAGATCAGAACGTATGCAACGTCGCATCACTCAACTGCCGCCGGCTGAAGCGGACCCGCCATCGCAGCCGACGCTGCTTCCTGTGACTTATGCAGCAGCCCTCACGACAGCTACCACTTCACCACGACAGCCGACATCCACTGCTGTGTCGCGGCTCCATGCTCCAATACAGGGCGATGATGCCACACCCGTTCCACAAGCTACGGATTCAACTCCGATGCCGCCGCCTCCGTCGACGGATAACAACATACAGGAAGATAGCATGGCCGTCGATTCGCTTATTGTGCCTACGGCTGCCTTTGTGCCGGAACGTCGTGAATCTTTGCCATCGTCTGACGCAGAAGAACACACCAGGAAGCAACGCTCTCCGAAGCGACGGAAGCGGAGGCGTAGAGCAACTTCCGAACGGGATGCGACACCGCCTCCAGAGGATGACGATTCCACCTTCAATGACGACGCTACCACAGAGGCAGCCGCCATTTGCTGCAGTGTGGCACCATCGAACGATACTGAGGACCAACCACATATATCTACAGTGGCACAATCGGATGCCGAGATGCAGGACAGATGCTGCCCACCACCTTCTGGAGTGCAAGCACCAATGCCGTGTCCTACGGACGCTAGGGAAGCCGATCTTGCTTTCAGTTCCCCGACGTGGGCGGATGACCACGACGACGAAGGAACCATGCAAGTTACGCCAACAGGGCCCACGGCGTTGGCGCCGGCTCTCTAGAACAGCCTGCAGGTGAGGTTTGGGGGGATGCGGAGGTGTCAATACAGTCAGAAGCGTCATAGGTAATTCCAGTCTTAATGAATAACTTAACACCTGCGGTTCGTCAACAAGCTTATCGTATCGCCACGCTTAACCTCAACACGATACGAACGGCAGTGAAGATCCAGTTGCTGCGTGAGATGCTTCGTTCTTCGGATGTTGACATTGCCCTGTTGCAAGAAGTATATATAGCGGCCCTCCCCGTTTTCTACGGTTATGTGACATATGTGTCACCGGCGGACCGGAATGGCAGCGGTACGGCAATACTAGTGCGCGACGGCATTGCCATCGAAGAAGTGACTTACCTTCCGTCAGGAAGGGGGCTGGCGATCACAGCACTGGGCACGCGCATCATTAACATTTACGCTCCATCAGGAACTGACCAACGCCGCGAACGATCGCTGTTCTACTCGGAGGATATCGCCCCTCTCTTCATCAGCCGCGTCGATCAATATATCTTCGGCGGCGACTTTAACTGTGTGCTCCACCCCAAAGACCAAGTCCCACATTTCTCGACTTGTCAAGAACTTCGGCTCCTGGTTCGCGACCTGCTTCTCACCGACACGTGGGAGACAGTGCACGGTGACCGTCCCGGGCCGACATACCTTACTAGTCACTCAGCCAGTCGCCTAGACCGCATTTATGTCTCACGAGCTCTAGCGCCGGGAGTATTGGACGCCGAACGTTGGCCGCTTGCCTTCTCCGATCATAGCGCTTTCATATGCACACTCACTCTACAACAGCAGCGGGTATGGCGCAGCCGAGGACCCTGGAAGCTGAATGTGGCACATCTTCAAGCCCCGGAATGCCGTCAGATTATCGCCAACACTTGGCTGGATTGCGAACGTCGTCTTCCCCGATACCCATCGACTCTAGCATGGTGGGTGGACTGTGCAAAACCAGCTTTTCGGCGTGTGCTAACACAATTCGGAAAAGATACCGCAGCTTGGCATCGTCACACATTGGACTTTTATTACACGATGCTTCGCGAACTCGACAGCCAACCACCATCTCCAAACCGACAAATGGAAAGCCGCCGAATTAAAGGTAAAATATTGTGTCTTACGAGGAAACGTTTGGAGGGGGTCGTAGTGCGATCGCGACGTCAAGACCGAGTGGAAGGAGAAAACCCGTCTATGCATCACATCGTGCTCGACAGCCGCCGACGCCGACAGCAGCTGATCACGGACCTCGTATTGCCGGGTGGTAGGGTCGTAACAACTCAGGCGGCGGTTACAGAAGCCTTCGCAGATCACTATCGCCGGTTTTACGACGAGGTGAATACAGAGGACGAGGAAGCAGACGATCACGACATACTGCAGCACGTGTCGCACACCCTCGACAACGCAGCAGCGGCGACGCTTTTAGGTGGAATTACACGAGACGACATCGAGGACGCGCTTAACAAGGGACAATGGAGCAAACGACACAGGGCGGAGTGACCAACATGCAAACGGCAACCAGTGAATGCAGGGATTTAATAGCCATCGCCACATCCTGTCGCCTTCGAGCTGCTCTGATCTCTATTGATTTCGACCACGCCTTCGACAGAGTTCACCACAAGTTCCTTCTGTCCGTAATGGCCCGCATGGGCTTCCCGCCTGACTTTATCGACATCTTTCAGCGCCTTTTCCGTGGAGCTGCATCCCGTGTACTGGTGAATGGACGGATTGCGGGTCCCTTTCCGATCCGACGGTCAGTTCGCCAAGGATGCCCACTCTCCATGATTCTTTACGCGATCGCACTCGAACCACTTGTCGGAGGGTTGAAAAACAGGCTCTCGGGCATTTCATTGAGGGATCATACCTTTCAGTGCAGAATATATGCTGATGACCTTCTATTACTTGTCCGATCTGATGACGAGGTACGCTCGGTGATACAATGGGTCAATCGCTATGGTTTGGCAGCGGGCAGCCTCATGAATGTGGCCAAGTCGGCAGCGATGCCGATTGGGAGAGGTCTACAGGAGGACGCTTTAGCCCCACTCCCACTAGTTAACAAGATCCGGTTCTTGGGCATAACATTTACACAGGATGTGCGCCGCACGGCTGCCATGAACTATGCACGATTACTACAGGCAATACGCACAGAAGTTCGCCGGAACTTACTTCGACGGATGGACCTCCTACAGCGTGTGGAATACCTCAACCTTCACGTGGCGACTAAGATGATCCACATGGCCCAGGTCCTACCGATATCGACAGCGATGGCACACAGACTGCAAGCAGCGTTTGGATATTACCTTACCGCCGGACACCTATTCAAAGTCCGCTACGAAACACTCACCCTCCCTCCGCTTGATGGCGGACTGGGACTTATAAATGTACGAGCGAGGGCTACAGCATTATACTTGTGCACAATGATGAAATTGTGGACCCACCAAGATGCTTCCCTTACGGGTCGTTTGTTAGAGGAATTGCTGCCGGCGTCTCTTATGCCACCTGTCACGGTTGCACACATTACACCCTCACTCTCGCACCTCTCGGCATTTATTCTTGAGTATAGTTACGTGCACCCAGACCTTCCCAACACTCGCACTCCCAAGGCGAGAGACTTTTACAGACTGCTGCTAAGGTCCACACCTCGCAATGTGATTGAGAGGAAGAGCCCTACGACCCTATGGCCTGCAGTGTGGAGAGCGGTCCAGAAGTCGTTCCTCCCCACGCGGGTACGAGCCGCGTGGTACCAGGTGGTGAACGGGAAGGTTGTAACACGACAAAGGCTTCACGCTATTGGGATGACGGATTCCCCCCTTTGCCCACGTTGCCACCTCGTGGATACTGACGAACACCGTTTAACATGTGGATCGGCGTTAGATGTATGGCTGCTAGTGCAGAAGATCCTCGCCTGCTACCTACGTGTCGCGCCTCGCACAATTGAGCCACGGCTCCTCCTTTGTCCAGAGGATACTTATTTCCCACCTGCGAAGACTCACGCTCTCACATGGTTCAAAGGCATGTCCATATACTACCTCTTTCGAGATGATGAGAAGATGGTGCTTGATTACTGGCAATTTCTCCAGGACAGTCATAGCACACTTGAGTGTACACCCCGATACCGACAACTATTTGCGAACTATTTGCGCAGTGTCTTCGATAACCCCCCTCACAGTTGGGGAGTACCGGGCAGAGGATGACCGCCTTCATGGGGCTCCACACGCTGCGAAATGTTGTACCAATTTGGAACATGGAATCTGTACGCAGACGGGCCATGCACATGGAATGGCGTGCGGGATTTGGTTACTTTTTTCTTTCTTTATTATCTATCATCACAGTCTTGGTTTCAAATTCTATTTCATAGTATAGAAGGAACTCTTGTTCTGTTGTTGCTACGGATGTACATTCTAATTTTGTTTGTCAAAAAAAGTCGGTAGAGCACTTGCCTGCGAAAGGCAAAATAAAATAAAAATTGGGTAGCGTTCAAGCCCCGTAAACACTGGATCGCTGGATCGAGTCCCGTTCGTCACTCTTTTATTTCTAACACAATTTTCTTTACTAGCTACAATTGATATAATGGGAAAAATACATGTAATCGGATGAACTTTGGATAAATTTACAATGTTATTAAAAAAATAAAAAAATAAAAAAATAAAAAAAAATGGATAAGGCGTCGGACTTCGGATCCGTAAAAAAAAATATAAATATAAAAAAAATAAAAAAAAGATGGTTAAAAAAATTTTAAAAAAGTGGTCAGTACATCTGCCTAGTAAAAAAAAAAATGGATAGAGCGTCTGCCATGTAAGCAGCAGATCCCGGGAGAAAAAAAAAAAAAAAAAAAAAAAAAAGTTGGTAGAGCACTTGTCCGCGAAAGGCAAAGGGCCCGAGTTCGAGTCTCGGTCCGGCAAACAGTTTTAATCTGCCAGGAAGTTTCAAAAGAAATATTGTCGATGTAAATCTATGTTCCCTGGGGAAAATATCAATACAGAGATATATGTCATTTTATCAAAGTCCTAGGTCTGATCTCCATTTGCAGAGGCGTCGGGAGAGAAAATGAAACGCAGGTAATAGGGTTTCTGGCTCCCGTTTCATCATGTGACACGTCAAGGTGGCGTCGGGCATAATCACGGTGAAATTTGATGACAATATGACTTCATTAACCCACCTACACATGAACTTCTGAGCCCAGGCCTTTTTTTCGCACATGTCGACACTCTCCTGTTTGAAGCGTCGCCGGACCCGAGGGTGATGTCATGGGGTGCCACGCTTTTGTACCATTCCAGAGGAAGGTTGCAGGCACCTTTCAGCACAATTTCAAACCTATTCCTAGCAATGGTAGATAATAAAAAAAAAAAAAATAAAAAAAAAAAAGGGGTAGCGCTAGGTAACGATCAGTTTGGCTTTAGGAAAAGTAAAGGGACGAGAGAGGCAATTCTGACGTTACGGCTAATAATGGAAGCAAGGCAAAAGAAAAATTAAGACACTTTCATAGGATTTGTCGAACTGGAAAAAGCGTTCGACAATATAAAAAGGTGCAAGCTGTTCGAGATTCTGAAAAAAGTAAGAGTAAGCTATAGGGAGAGACGGGTCATATACAATATGTACAACAACCAAGAGGGAATAATAAGAGTGGACGATCAAGAACGAAGTGTTCTTATTATTTAGGGTGTAAGACAAGGCTGTAGCCTTTCGCCCCTACTCATCAATCTGTAGGTCGAGGAAGCAATCATGTAAATAAAAGAAAGGTTCAGGAGTGGAATTAAAATACAAGGTGAAAAGATATCAATGATATGATTTGCTGATGACATTGCTATCCTGAGTGAAAGTGAAGAAGAATTAAATGATCTGCTGGACGGAATGAACAGTCTAATGTGTACACAGTATGGTTTGAGAGTAAATCGGAGAAAGACGGAGGTAATGAGAAGTAGTAGAAATGAGAACAGCGAGAAACTTAACATCATGATTGATGGTCACGAAGTCAATGAAGTTAAGGAATTCTGCTACCTAGGCAGTAAAATAACCAATGACGGACGGAGCAAGGAGGACATCAAAAGCAGATTCGCTATGGCAAAAAAGGCATTTCTGGCCAAGAGAAGTCTACTAATATCAAATACCGGCCTTAATTAGAGGAAGAAATTTCTGAGGATTGACGTCTGGAGCACAGCATTGTATGCTAGTGAAACATGGACTGTGGGAAAACCGGAACAGAAGAGAATCGAAGCATTTGAGATGTGGTGCTATAGACGAATGTTGAATGTTGAAAATTAGGTGTACTGATAAGGTAAGGAATGAGGAGGTTCTACGCAGAATCGGAGAGGAAAGGAATATGTGGAAAACACTGGTAAGGAGAAGGGACAGGATGATAGGACATCTGCTAAGACATGAGGGAATGACTTCCATGGTACTAGAGGGAGCTGTAGAGGGCAAAAACTGTAGAGGAAGACGGAGATTGGAATATGTCAAGCAAATAATTGAGGACGTAGGTTGCAAGTGCTGCTCTGAAGAGGTTAGCACAGGAAAGGAATTCGTGGCGAGCCGCATCAAACCAGTCAGTAGACTGATGACAAAAAAAAGATCTTTCCAAAAGGTTTTTTCCCCTGTCTTTCGTTTTCTAAAGCGCCGGGAAATTCTACGCCCGTGTATAAAACCATAACCATTCAAAGGATGGATAAGCTATACAGTTCCGAGAGAAAATGTACTGTCAGTTAACAGGGGAAAAGTATATTTTCACCCGGGAGAAAATGTATTTTTAACCGGGAAATCCGGGCGAAATCTGGGAATTTTTCTTCTTTGTCCACGTATACACCCTGATGTGTCCACATAGGCACATGCATGGGTCTGCTGCAGAGGCCCATCGTTAGGTGCATTCAGTGCACTGTGTATTCGGACACACTTCTGCTCTGCCCACTGAAGTCCGATGTCAGTATCCGCCACAGTTCGCCACCTGTCCCGTTTTACCAGTCACCACTGCCTATGATAACTGACTTGTGTAATGAGTGATGGCCGCCGAACCCCACGTCGTCCGGATTTGGTTTCGCGTTGGTTACGCGTTGGTTTCGCCACGTGTATAAGATAATCACCTTAGCCGAGGTCGTGCAGTTTTCGAAAAGCTCGTGCCAAACCTCCAGGCCATCACAATCTGCCCTCCGTCAAACTTAGATAGATAGCGCGCCTTCCTCATTCTCCACACAGACAACATGTACGCTGATACCACATGTAGCGTATGTGTGGCAGACTAGCGGCCATTCCTTGCCAGGTGATGCTGTTATCGTTTGAATGGGTTTATACCGATAGTAGGTCGATGGCCATAATATTCAGGATGATTAGTGTATATTACATTATGAAATTAGTTAGTGCATTTATAGACTATACAATACCCTGCACGTATAAGGTTGAAGTTTTTATTAGGCCTACTTGAAAAGTGCAACTTCATAGCCAATATGTGAATTTTTCCATATAATGAATTTTTCATCTGCATTGCATACATGGGTTTCATGTGATATGTGATATCATTTGGCCAAATTGGATGGGAAAAGGAAAATTCTGTTATTACCAGAAATAGCTTACATTTCTTACCCTTTAAACCAAAAGACATATACAAAGTACGAGCATCAAGCCATACCTGTGGAACAGTGTGTGTCAGGAAGCCCATCAAAATCAGAGTCAACCAATCATTCTTTGAGAAGTTGTTTCTCATGAATCGTCCTCACCTAAGTCTGATCCCGGTTTCAGATGAAGTTCTGAATCCAGGGAATCAAACAGTCTCAATCTGTTTCGAGCCTGCTATGGTCATTTGATTTCCAACTAGTTCCTGATTAAGTTTCTCTTGTTACACCCTCACTCCGACCCATTATCGTTAGCAACAATGGATCAGTACATTTGTGAATGATATAAAACCGATCACATTAAATAAAATTGTTAATTTTTTGTGCTATGAGACAATAGCTACTGATTTCGTTTTTTAAATGAGAGCATAATATTAGTTTGCATGCTCACACGGCACATTTTGTAGATCATAAGATTCAACGGAAGTCATACATTCTAAAACTACTGAAGAGGTAAAAATGAGCAATTACGTTTTTCAGTAAGAGACCTTTGCCTTAAGAAACTTGCTCAAGTACAAGGAAATTAAAAGAAAGACTAATCACCAACTAACTACTGCCATAAAGGGCAGAAATTATTCAGTTTCGAAGGTATTTGATGATAACATCATTCAGCTCCAAGAAGCCATGACACAGGACTTGCTGTGATCATCAAACTACAAATATATTGTTATGTTGGCAACAGCAGATAATTTCAGGAGGTATTGTCCTAATTTCAGTTATATTTCTGTTTTTATTTTACATTCTGTTTTAAACAAAATTATGAAATATAACAAGACTCAGTCATTTTTATAATTTCCCAAACACCTGTTCAGAATTTTGTTGACGTATTTCTAATATCAACTGAAAAAGAAATGTAGGACTTCTCAGAAAACTTAAAACTGCAAGGGACATAACAGATAATAATTTCTCTCTTTCCTATATTCTTTCAAAAATTGTCAAAACAGAGTCAAAATACAGGTACAGTGACCTGGAATTTAGAAGGGAAGGTGCACTTCTTACATTTATTAAGGGTGAATGGTGAGTCATGAAAAAGAACTGGTTCACTCCAATTAGCAAGTGGTTATGATCCAGTCAGTAAACAGAACGGTTTTGCTCCTCTCTAGTAGGAAAATGACAACAGAATTAATTTTGTATTGTGGGTGTTCTGCAAAATTTGTTAATGCAGTTCTTTGTAATAAAAACTGAAGGAACTCAGACCATTTAAACTTGTTATTTTGAGAAATTTCACAGTAATGATTTCTTAACTTCCCAAAAAATTAATAGTGTACGTGAATGCGTAGCTATGATAAGTGCACTCAGTTTGCAAGTAAAAAGTGTTAAGAGCCCATTCATATAACTGTAGAATAAAATTTTGGGGACAGTTTATGATTTTAAAAACAATGTATTCTTCAAATATTTCTAGAATATAGATGATGTACGAGAAAAAACAGATTATAACGAATGAACTTGAAACATTTTATTTATGAGAGTTTATAGAAGCCTTACAACGCATTCTGCCAAAACAACAAATTTGTCCTACAAATTTCTCGACTTTGCCCGTCAGGTGGTCGGTTTCCGGATTCCGCTTAATAAGTCAGGGGTCCACAAGACACCGGAAACGGCTACACGGCTAGTGGGATCTGTGTGGAGGGAGCTGGATGTTTTTCTAGGTCAGAGAGTATCGGTAAACTATAGAAAGGGCGTCAGTCTGAAAGGGTGCAAGGCAAATACAGTAAAGTAAACATAGCAACAATCGGTATTGAACTTTTAAAGTGGTGTACCTGTGTTGGGAGAAAAACCAGAGCTTCAGG
Source organism: Schistocerca piceifrons (assembly GCF_021461385.2). Classification (NCBI taxonomy): domain Eukaryota; kingdom Metazoa; phylum Arthropoda; class Insecta; order Orthoptera; family Acrididae; genus Schistocerca; species Schistocerca piceifrons. Next base: position 71,731,592 of record NC_060146.1, on the reverse strand, counting down.
AACAAATAGAAAGAACTGAAGGACAAATAGTTAGTGGTACGGGAAGCTGGCTAAACCTAGAAATAAGGTTAGCAAAGATTTTTACAAAGGACTAACCGTGTTCAGAAAGGATAGTTAAACACAATTACTGCCGGAGTGCTTGTTGCTGTCAGAAGTAGTTTACCTTGTAGTGAAATGGAAGTAGGTAGTTGCTGTGAGTTAGTATGGGTAGAGGTTATACTACACAACCAGAAAGAATTAATAACTGGTTCGTTTTACCGAACCCTCAGATGATACAGCTGCTGTTGAAGCAGAATTTGAGTCTTCTTTCAAAACGTAACCTACTCATACAATTACAGTTCGTGGTTTCCACCCTCGATATGTAGGCAAATGCGTAGGCATAAACTGTCGCCCCGTATATTGCACCGAATGTTTTCTCAGAATATTATTTTGGAAAATTAGGTCAGGGGCACACTCGAAGTATAAATGGCTGCGAAAACATACTACATCTGTTAGCAACCAGTAATTCTGAGGAGATAGGGAGCACAATGATGGATATCCGAATTAGTGAGCACAAAGTTGTTGTAGCGAGACTGAATAGCGTAACATTCAAACCTATTAAAGTTAACGCAAAGTACATCTATTTGAAAATGTAGATGAAAATTCGCTTCTCATCCTTCTAAGACACAGTCTCCACTTCTTCCGATGTAAGTATGTAAGCGTAGACCAGATGTGATGTGAATTCAAAGAAACAGTATCGACTGCAGTTGAGATATACAGGGTGCGTCAAAAAAATGTATACACACTTTGAAGCGTCATTGAAAATTTATTTCCCGTTCGAAAATGTTAAATTTCTGGAAATGGAAAGCTTAAAGTCCAATTGGAAAAATAAATGTACTTGCAAATGTGATTAATGTTCAAACTAGTGGCCTTCAGCATCAATACATTTCTGAGTACGAGTCACCACTGATTCCGTACATCGTACCAAAGTGTCCAATGAGATTTCTGCGCACACCGCCTGAATCTCATTCCAAAGTGTGTCCACGTTACGTGGTTTACGTTTGTACATCTCATCTTTTACTGTGCCCCATAAGAAGAAATCCAGCGGCGTGAGGTCTGGAGAGCGTGCAGGAAACTCGATTGGTCCCCTGCGTCCTATCCACTGGCCTGGGACATTGTGATCCAGTTATGCTCGTACGTCCCTATGATAGTGCGGCGGGGCGCCATCTTGTTGGAAATAAAACTCATCGTTACCGTATAATGCACGAATGGCAGGGAGTATGGAATCAGCAAGCATTGTTAGGTACGTTTCTCCAGTAACAGGACCTTAAAAGTGGAAAGGCACAATGAGTCCCCTTACAGACAAGCCACACCACACATTTACTCCAGGCAAATTCACAGCCTTTTCAACTGTAATGTGAGGATTATCTTCAGCCCAGTACACACAATTGTGCCTATTTACAGTTCCATTCAGTTTGTATTGGGCTTCATGCGACCAAATTATGCTACCCATAAATCACGGTTCACGTCTCAGGCTTCAAGGCTCAAACGCACGTCCGCCGTGTTGCGGTTACTTCCTTGCCACTGCTGCCACCTGTTGAAGAAACATTACATTACTTTCTCACAGATATTTAACCTTGTAGAACGGGAAATAAATTGTCTATGACAATTCAAAGTGTGTACATTTTTTGACGCACCCTGTATATAGCAAATAAATCAATAAGAGATGGTACTGATCCCCCAAGGTACACAAAACAGGTCAGAACAATGTTGCAGAAGCAACGAGAAAAGCATGCCAGATTCTAAAAAACCCGAAGTCCCCAGTATAGAGTAAGCTCTACAGAAGCTCGAAATTTCTAGCCAACTTCCATGCGAGACGGTGTTAACTGTTTCCACTACGAAACTCTGTCTCGAAATTTGGCAGAAAACCGCAAGAGATTCTGATCGCATGTCAAGTACGCCAGCAGCAAAACGCAATCAGTACCTTCACTTCGTGATAGCAATGGTGATGTCACTGCTGACAGCGTCACTAAAGCGGAGGTATTAAACACAGTTTTTCGAAACTCCTTAACCAAAGAATATGGACTAAATATTCCAGAATTCGAATCTAGAACAACTGCTAACATGATAAAGTTATGAAACTTCCTGGCAGATTGGAACTGTGTGCCAGACAGAGACTCGAACTCGGGACCTTAGCCTTTCGCTGGCAAGTGCTCTACCATCTGAGCTACCCAAGCACATTGAGTGCAATATCCTTTCTTTCAGGAGTGCTAGTTCTGCAAGGTTCGCAGGAGAGCTTCTGTAAAGTTTGAAAGGTAGGAGACGAGGTACTGGCAGAAGTAAAGCTGTGAGGACGGGGCGTGAGTCGTGCTCGGGTAGCTCAGATGGTAGAGCACTTGCCCGCGAAAGGCAAAGGTCCTGAATTCGAGTCTCGGTGCGGCACACAGTTTTAATCTGCCAGGAAGTTTCATATCAGCACACACTCCACTGCAGAGTGAAAATCTCATTCTGGATGATTAAGTTAGCTGTAGATATAACCGGTGTAGCGAAGCAGCATAAACGATTTAATATACGCAAGAACTGAAGTCAATACTGTATATCAACCAAGTTCCTTTCAGATAATCATATACAGCCGCCCACTCGTCGAAAGACCCCTCCCTAAAGACTGGAAAGTTGCACAGGTCACACCAATACCCAAGAAAGGAGACAGGAGTAATACACTTAATTACAGACCTGTGTCACTAACGTCCATTTGCATTAGGATTTTTGAGCATTCGAACGTTATGTATTACAGCAAAGAAAAAGATTTATTGACAAATAGTTAGCACGGAATCAGAAAATATCGTTCTTGTGAAACACAACTAGGTCTTTGTTCTCACGAAGTGATGAGTGCTATCGACAGGGGACGCCAAATTGATTCCGTATTTTTAGATTTCCAGAAGGCTTTCGACACCGTTCCCCACATGTGACTTCAAAGTGCATGTCTGTGCAGTACCGTCTCAGTTTTTCCATGGATTCGTGAATTCCCGTCTGAAACATCACAGTTCGTAATCACTGACGGATAGCCATCGAGTAAAGCGGAAGTAATATCTGGCGCTCTGTAAAGAGGTGTTGCAGGACTTCTGCTGTTCCTAATCTACAGAAACGATTTAGGATGCAATCTGAGATGCCCTCTTAGGTTGTTTTCATGTGATGCTGTTATTTACCGTGTATAAAGCCATCAGACGATCAAAATAAATTGCGGAATGATTTGTACAAGTTTTCTGTATCGTGCGAAAAGTGACACTTGACTCTAAATAATTGAAATGTGTGCAGTTATCAACGTGAGTACTGAAAGGAATGAGCTAAATTTCAGTTTAACTATACATCTCACATTCTAAAGGCTCCAAATTCAACTAAATACTTCGGGATTACTTTGTAACGATCACATAGATAATGTTGCATTGCATTAAATTATTACGTTATATGAAGGGCTTATTTCAATAGTGGTAGAAGTCAATTTTTGATCATTTTGAGATACAGAGTCCAAAAGTTAAATGAGCTCTGAAAAATCTACAGTAGAGATACCAGAAATATTCAAGCATATAGCTTCCTGCTAGAGATGAACCTTTCTTTCTTTTTGTTTGGATCATTAATTTCAGAAGCATTATGGGCAGAAAAGTACAGGTAAAGGACTTGTACCACCACTGAAATAAGCCCTTCATTTGTTGTAGGGAAAGCAATCAAAGACTGCGATTTATTGGTCGAACATTTAGCAAATCCAATAGGTCAAGTAAAGATACTGCGTACATCATGCTTGTTCACCCTCTTCTGGAATACTGCTGTGCGGTGTGGGATCCGCATCAGATGGGACACCGCAAAAGTTCAAAGAAGGGCAGCTTGTTTTGTATCATCGCGAAATGGGGGAGAGATGAGTGAATTCGGGTGGCAGTACTTAAAACATCTACATCTACATCCATACTCCGCAAGCCACCTGACGGTGTGTGGCGGAGGGTACCCTGAGTACCTCTATCGGTTCTCCCTTCTATTCCAGTTTCGTATTGTTCGTGGAAAGAAGGATTGTCGGTATGCTTCTGTGTGGGCTTTAATATCTCTGATTTTATCCTCATGGTCTCTTCGCGAGATATACGTAGGAGGGAGCAATATACTGCTTGACTCTTCGGTGAAGGTATGTTCTCGAAACTTTAACAAAAGCCCGTACCGAGCTACTGAGCGTCTCTCCTGCAGAGTCTTCCACTGGAGTTTATCTATAATCTCCGTAACGCTTTGGCGATTACTAAATGATCCTGTATCGAAGCGCGCTGCTCTCCGTTGTATCTTCTCTATCTCTTCTATCAACCCTATCTGGTACGGATCCCACACTGCTGAGCAGTATTCAAGCAGTGGGCGAACAAGCGTACTATAACCTACTTCCTTTGTTTTCGGATTGCATTTCCTTAGGATTCTTCCAATGAATCTCAGTCTGGCATCTGCTTTACAAAGGCATTTTTGTCACGGCGGGATATTTTCTCCTCCGATGGCGAAAATGTTTTTGGCGCCTACCTCCATAAGCATAAACGATCATCATCATAAAATATGAAAAATCAGAGAGCGCATAAAAACATTTAGACGCTCCTTTTCTCCCGCACGCTGTTCGAGAGTGGGACGGTAGAGAAGAAGCTTAAAAGGTGGTTCGGTAAACCCTTTACCAGGCATTTAATTGTGATCTGCAAAGCAATCATGTAGATGAAGATATATATGTATCATTTGCTTACAGCCTAGGTCTTTACTGTAAAGAAAAGAGACTCATAACTCAATCAAAACAGTATTTAGCTTCTTATACACGACAATGATTAACAGTACGAAAATCTGATAACAAATAACGCTATAGAGATTCTAAATGCGCACCAGGAAGTGACATCATGGAATCCCTTACTCTCAGCTATCTGCTCACGAGTCAATTGAAGAAATGGATACAGCTCATGGGCTTTGACGAATATGTTTTAGCCATAGATGCCAATTTGTTTACTTTCGAACCATTGATAATAAATCGGCTATCTTCTGTGGCGGATCGTCATAATCAGAAATACAAATAAATGAATGTTTAATTCAGAGATAGATATTGTGTTGCTGGCGGTATTTTTAAATCATTTGGGTAGATGTTTTCAATTTTACAAGGTGTACAACTTTACTTCCGCCATTTTTTCCCCAACATTTGAGGTTTTAATGAAACGAATTGGTAACACATATATCGTTCAAAGTATTTTCCATCACTGGCCACTACTTTCTCCCATTTTTCGGGCAGCGTACGAATCCCGCATCGAAAAAATTGTTCATCTTTTGAAGCGATCCACGAATCGATCCAATTTGTGACTTCTTCGTGAGATCTGAAGTGTTGGTCAGCCAGGCCATGCGCCATTGATCTAAACAGGTGATAGTCAGTGGGAGTAATGTCTGGAGAATACGGTGGATGGGGTAGGACTTCCCATTTTAACGTTTCCAAGTACGTTTTGACCTCTTTTGCAACGTGGGGTCGAGCGTTGTCGTGCTGAAGAATCACATTATCGAGTCTCTCGCTGTACTGCGGCCGTTTGACTATTAATGGTCTGTTCAAACGCAATAATTGCGTACGATAACGAGCACTTCTGATTGTTTCACTTGGTTTTAACACCCCACAGCACAGGACACCAAGCAGGTCCCACCAAATCCAGAGCATGATCTTGGAGCCGTGAATATTCGGTTTGGCCATCGACGTGAAAGCATGGCCGGGATATCCCCATGATTTTTTGTGTTTAGAATTATCGTAATGAACCCATTTTTCGTCCCCGCTCACAAATAGAGGCACAAATCCCTTCCGTTTTTGCCTCTGAAGCAACTGTTGACAAACACACAAACGCCGTTCATCGTCTCTTGGTTTCAGCTCACACGGGACCCAAGTCCCTTCTTTCTGAATCATTCCCGTAGCCTTGAGACGTTTTGAAATGGCTTGCTGTGTCACTCCTACTAATCGTGCCAATTCTTCTTGAGTTTGACGCGAGTCTTCATTCAGTAATGTCTTCAGTTCTGCATCTTCGAAAAGATTCTCTCTTCCACCAGTATGCCGGTCTACAACGTTAAAAATCACTGTTCTCGAAGCGTTGACACCACTCACGACACGTTATGTCACTAACAGCGTCCTTACCATATGTACTTGAGAGCATTCGATGCGATTCTGCAACTGTTTTCTTCATATTCAAACAAAACAATAACACCTCCCACAGATGACGAGAATTAGGCTCGTAAACTGACATTTTCAGCCAAATACAACTTTATCATGCAGACTCAGATCGACTAATGTTTGAATGAATCTATGTTGACCGACATCCAAGCTAACTGCCTGACGTCTGCAATCTGTTTCTTTCGACCGCTACTTACCGTTGTCGTCATCTATCGGCAAACGGCGGAGGCAAAGTTGTACACCTTGTACCTTTGTCTCATAGTTAGTCGTCCCAGTTGCTGTTTCCTCTGCAATAGATTCGTATCATGCACTACGTAGCTTAACTGAAGAACAGGATACTAGTACTAGCGAAAGAAGAAGGAAGCGACGTACAGACTTAGACATAAATACTGACCGCCGGCCGGTCGTCACAGAGACCAAGTTCGAGTCGTGCACTTAAGGTGGCCAATAAAACCGACCAGGAACGTACCTACAGCTTTTGCATGGGGGGGGGGGGGGGGTCCAACACTATCATTTAGGAAGGTAAACCTTTCTTTGCCCACCACATAAAAGGTTTTGCTGTTAACGCCAATTGAGTCAATCAACCAGAAATTTAAAAAAAATCACAAATACGTTTGCATCCATATTACGTGCAGGTAAAACTGTAGAGCAACACTAATTGATCCAAGCCTATTTGAATAAAACATATGTATGTAGCTGTTGAGGTATTTATTTATGAAAAAGCAACTAATTGTAAGCTAACATTGGAGGTAATTATATATTTTTGAATATCATTATTAATCATTTATATTAAGCAATAATATTATTATATCAATCTTTGTATTTAAATTGTGACACTTTGGCAGTTTTCTGTAACTTCAGGTCGTAAGTTAATTTAAAAGTAAACATTAATTACTTTAATTTAAAGTATTATATTTAGCCTTTTACGTCTCGCCGATAACTTACTAATAATTGATTGGCGACTCCATGGAGTGTCCTGTGCACCACGACCAGATAATGGATATACTTGGAAGGAGAGACAGCATTGGTCGTATTTTTTTGTTTTATGAACCGCAAAATCGATTTTCGGTCACTTAGTGACCATCCTCAGTGCCGTAAAATACAATTTAAATTGGTAGGCACTGGTGTCAACAAGCTTAGAGCGATCACATAAACTGAGCTCAGTTTATGTGATCGCTCTAAGCTTGTTGACACCAGTGCCTACCAATTTAAATTGTATTTTACGGCACTGAGGATGGGCACTAAGTGACCGAAAATCTATTTTGCGGTTCATAAAACAAAAATATACGACCAGCGCTCTCTCTCCTTCCAAGTATATTACTAATAATTTCTTCACAATCTAGTTGCACCGCCAGGGGTGCAAAATTTTTTTATCCGCCACTGTTTGTCACGTTTACTTTTCAGCCAATGAACAGCCGCCATTTTTGCTGGCAAAAAATAGCTACTTCAACATGAACAAAGTTGCAACCATTATTCAATATTAAACTTCATAAAATTATATCACACTGTACAGTCTCAGAGACCATAGTTTCAAGATTAGGTACCACACGCTTTCTACGTTTATATTGGCCATAGAAAACTTATTTGAGAAAAATTATAAGAACATTTCAATAAGCGATTGAATAATTTTGTAAGTTGAGATTTACACTGCCAGTACATGTTCCTGTAACCACATGAAATTTCATTAACATCAGATTAACACGTTTCGAGACTTTTGAAGTGAGTAGTTCCTAGGGAAAACGCCCATAATCCAGGCAATTGTTACTATAAATATAAATAGAAAATAGTTATTAAATATTATAACCAAATTCTCTCATATAATAGCCTAACGCAGAATTAAACTAGAAAAAATTGGTATAATGTATTTTGCGATAAGCCCATTTGTTAACTTGTCATTAAATGTTAAACTAGAAGGTTCTTCTTTATTTTTTACAAAACTGTGGCTCAAAATCATATAACCCATTTTATAATGATAAATAGGAGACTCACCCTTCTTTGCTTCATCCTCAGTTTTCCTGGATGGACCCGCTTTTTCATGCTGGGATTCCGCATCACGTGGTGACATTTCACTCTCTTTCGAAACAAGTGCATCAGAATTCTGTGTCTCTTTTTTAGAAAAAAAACCAGAAAGGATTTCTGTCTTGTCCGTTTCATATTTGTTGTTTTTTTTTCAAACACGACTCTTTTAACAACTAAACACACACGCACGCATAGTTTAAGCTGGCTTAACACCCGACGCCCGAAACTTTGTCACTCTAATTGTGACTGCCCAAGGGGAAGCGACAGAACACACTGGATTGGTTCCGTTCAGTGTTGCCAGCCAAAAATAAGTTAATTCCGCTACGAGCACATACAAATTACACTACAGTTTCAAATGTAATTTATGATGTGGTCTACATAATTCCTGACGATATACAGACTAAATAAATAATTTAAGCTATAAACAAATACAGGGTTATTACAAATGATTGAAGCGATTTCACAGCTTTACAATAACTTTATTATTTTAGATATTTTCACAATGCTTTGCACACACATATAAAAACTCATAAAAGTTTTTTTTAGGCATTCACAAATGTTCGATATGTGCCCCTTTAGTGATTCGGCAGACATCAAGCCGATAATCAAGTTCCTCCCACAGTCGGCGCAGCATGTCCCCATCAATGAGTTCGAAAGCATCGTTGATGCGAGCTCGCAGTTCTGGCACGTTTCTTGGTAGAGGAGGTTTAAACACTGAATCTTTCACATAACCCCACAGAAAGAAATCGCGTGGGGTTAAGTCGGGAGAGCGTGGAGGCCATGACATGAATTGCTGATCATGATCTCCACCACGACCGATCCATCGGTTTTCCAATCTCCTGTTTAAGAAATGCCGAACATCATGATGGAAAGTGCGGTGGAGTACCATCCTGTTGAAAGATGAAGTCGGTGCTGTCGGTCTCCAGTTGTGGCATGAGCCAATTTTCCAGCATCCCCAGATACACGTGTCCTGAAAAGTTTTTTTCGCAGAAGAGAAAGGGGCCGTAAACCTTAAACCGTGAGATTGCTCAAAACACGTTAACTTTTGGTGAATTGCGAATTTGCTGCACGAATGCGTGAGGATTCTCTACCGCCCAGATTCGTACATTGTGTCTGTTCACTTCACCATTAAGAAAAAATGTTGCTTCATCACTGAAAACAAGTTTCGCACTGAACGCATCCTCTTCCATGAGCTGTTGCAAACGCGCCGAAAATTCAAAGCGTTTGACTTTGTCATCGGGTGTCAGGGCTTGTAGCAATTGTAAACGCTAAGGCTTCTGCTTTAGCCTTTTCCGTAAGATTTTCCAAACCGTCGGCTGTGGTAGGTTTAGCTCCCTGCTTGCTTTATTCGTCGACTTCCGCGGGCTACGCGTGAAACTTGCCCGTACGCGTTCAACCGTTTCTTCGCTCACTGCAGGCCGACCCGTTGATTTCCCCTTACAGAGGCATCCAGAAGCTTTAAACTGCGCATACCATCGCCGAATGGAGTTAGCAGTTGGTGGATCTTTGTTGAACTTCGTCCTGAAGTGTCGTTGCACTGTTATGACTGACTGATGTGAGTGCATTTCAAGCACGACATACGCTTTCTCGGCTCCTGTCACCATTTTGTCTCACTGCGCTCTCGAGCGCTCTGGCGGCAGATACCTGAAGTGCGGCTTCAGCCGAACAAAACTTTATGAGTTTTTCTACGTATCTGTAGTGTGTCGTGACCATATGTCAATGAATGGAGCTACAGTGAATTTATGAAATCGCTTCAATCATTTGTAATAGCCCTGTATATTCCATATCTTTCCCGCTGGGGCATTTCACGATCAGCGACAGCTAGGACGGCAGTGTCCAGTGGTGGACCTCAATATCGTGCTTCATTCAAATAGTTGCTGTTAAATATAGTAATTGTAGTTTGATGCGACAGGTAATTTTACTCTATATGGAATCTGAACTGGCTAAGGCGTAAGCAGTTAATTTACAAGGTTTTCTTTAGCATTGTCTGCGTGAAACGTTTCAATGTTTATTAAAATCACAGTGAAATGTACGAATTTGTTGATGCAGCAATATTTTGATCACCTTCAGTTCTCAAATAATAATTGATACATTTTTCAAACTTACGGAAATGTTCGTCCGTAATTGTGCACGAAATATAATATTGATCAATAACGATTCTTGTTTTGGATGTCTAGTCATACTTTCAACAAGTCACTTAACGTGTCTTCGAGTAGCTTAATAAGTCTTTCAGTTTTAATGTCTGTCATCATGGAGAAAGACTGGTCGGTATCTGCATTCCCGTGCATATATTACATGTTTTGTACTTGGCAGTGAAAATTTAAGAGGGTCTTACATTTCGCCAAAGAAAATTGAATTCCGCTACATTTTTAACAATTTCAGAATTTCGCTGCTACGCCACGAAGGCCAAAAAACTCCGATACGTTTAGCGGAATTCCTCTACGGTTGGCAAAACTACACTCACTTCCGTTGCACACACATTGAGGGTGGGGGTAGACACCCCGCCGCAGGGCACAGCTATTTTTCGCAGCCTCGTTCCTCCATGGCTTGTCACTACGTCAACTAAGCGCAGTGCGCGACTATTTTGTGGCACGGGGTTACAAAAGCGGGTATTCTTCTAATATTGGCGTTTTTTTGTGTAAACTAAGGAAGGGGGGTCCGGAACCCCTGTACCTTACCCCCCCCCCCCCCCTTGTCAGGAAACAGTCCTCACACACAAATAAAGGAAAGATGTTATGTGGACATGTATCCGGAAACGCTTAATTTCCATGATAGAGCTCATTTTAGTTTCGTCAGTATGTACTGTCCTTCCTTGATTCACCGCCAGTTGGCCCAATTGAAGGAAGGTAATGTTGACTTCGGTGCTTGTGTTCACATGTGACTCATTGCTCTACAGTAATAGCATCAAGCACATTAGTACGTAGCATTAACAGGTTATTGTTCAACACGAACGTGTTTTTGCAGTCAGTGCAATGTTTACAAATGCGGAGTTGGCAGATGCCCATTTGATGTGTGGATTAGCACGGGGCAATAGCCGTGGCGCGGTACGTTTTTATCGAAACAGATTTCCAGAACGAAGGTGTCTCGACAGTAAGACGTTCGAAGCAATTGATCGGCATCTTAGGGAGCACGGAACATTCCAGCCTATGACTCGCGACTGGGGAAGACCTAGAACGAAGAGGACACCTGCTATGGACGAGGCAGTTCTTCGTGCATATGCCAGCGTCAGAGAAGTTGCTGCTGTACAAGGTAACGTTGACAACGTCACTGTATGGAGAGTGCTACGGGAGAACCAGTTGTTTCCCTACCATGTACAGCGTGTGCAGGCACTATCAGCAGCTGATTGGCCTCCACCGGTACACTTATGCGAATGGTTCATCCAACAATGTGTCAATCCTCATTTCAGTGCAAATGTTCTCTTTACGGATGAGGCTTCATGCCAACGTGATCAAATTGTAAATTTTCGGTATCAACATGTGTGGGCTGACGAGAATCCGCACGCAGTTGTGCAATCACGTCATCAACACAGATTTTCTGTGAACGTTTTGGCAGGCATTGTTGGTGATATCTTGATTGTGCCCCATGTTCTTCCACCTGCGCTCAATGGAGCACGTTATCATGATTTCATACGGGATACTCTACCTGTGCTGCTAGAACATGTGCCTTTACAAGTACGACACAACATGTGGTTCATGCGCGATGGAGCTCCTGCACATTTCAGTCGAAGTGTTCGTACGCTTCTCAACAACAGATTCGTTGACCGATGGATTGGTAGAGGCGGACCAATTCCATGGCCTCCACGCTCTCCTGACCTCAACCCTCTTGACTTTCATTTATGGGGGCATTTGAAAGTTCTTGTCTACGCAACCCCGGTGCCAAATGTAGAGACTCTTCGTGCTCGTATTGTGGACGGCTGTGATACAATACGCCATTCTCCAGGGCTGCATCAGCGCGTCAGGGATTCCACGCGACGGAGGGTGGATGCATGTATCCTCGCTAACGGAGGACATTTTGAACACTTCCTGTAACAAAGTGTTTGAAGTCCCGCTGGTACGTTCTGTTGCTGTGCGTTTCCATTCCATGATTAATGTGATTTGAAGAGATGATAAAAATGAGCTCTAACATGGAAAGTAAGCGTTTCCGGAGACATGTCCACATAACATATTTTCTTTCTTTGTGTGTGAGGAATGTTTCCTGAAAGTTTGGCCGTACCTTTTTGTAACACCCTGCATACGTCCGTGAAACCGACCGCCTCTGAGAACGCTAAGTCTGGTAATCTGCACAATCTGGCAACGCTGTAAGATGCGGAAGTGTGAGGAGGAAGTGTTGTGTATTTACGAGATATTGTGCTTTAGTGGTAATCGTGGTACATTCTAATCTTACAGTCGCGTGTTCGCGTCCAACCGTATCTCTCTTTCTTTTTTGTTCCACAATTCGGTCCTCGTCTAAGGTTATCAGTCTGATTGAACGTCGAAGATAATTCACTTCACATCCTACCCACCAGCAATAACAAATACTACGAGAAACAATTCCGCAGGACAGCTCGTGGCTGCGTCGCGATCGTAACAGCTTACGCTCGAGCGTTTCCTCGCGCTGCAGCGGCTACCGGCCACCGGCCAGACGCCACCCGCCGCCTGAAATCCGGCGCCGCTCAGGTGAACGCGGCGCGACGCTGTCAGTTTATGTGTCAACTGTCACTTTTGAATTTGAAGTTCTAGTTATCATCTTGTAGTTAAGAATTGGATTTTGTATACTTGAAAATCATGAGCTACAGTTAAGCGTTGTAAAATTTGGTCGCAAGTGGAGAAAGGTGCAACAACTGCAACACAAAGGGAAAGGAGACCCCAAGGACCCTAGCAAATACAGAGGCATAGCCCTAGAAAATTTGCCTTTCAAAGTGTTCACAAAAATAATAACAGAAAGAACGAAGCAAATAATCGACGAACACCTCCCCGAAAGCCAAATGGGATTCATAAAGGGAAGATCAACTCTGACAGCAATAGAACTCCTGCTAAAGAGCGTATGGGAAGCCCTTGAAGACAGAGAAAAGTTCTATGTAGTATTCATAGATTTTACAAAATCCTTTGACTTTATAAACAGAAAATTAATGACCAAAAACTAGAGGAAACCCTGGGAAAAAACAACATCTGGCCACGAATTATAAGCGCAATACTGCAAAGGAACGAAGCAAGAATATCAGACAATCTCTCCCTGTCGGAGCCGATACTACAATCAAACGGAGTACTACAGGGAGACCCACTGAGTCCTCTGTTATTTAACCTTGCAACGGAAGACATTGTAAGAATACCCCAAAGGGAGGGTGTAGGCTCATATGCATATGCAGACGATATTGTAATAGGTGCAAAGAATATTGCAAAGTTACAAGAAGCGATAAACGATATGGAAGATTGGTGTGTCGAAAACGGCTTCGAAATAAATGTGGCGAAAACAGAAATGATGGTACTCAGAAATGGAGGAAGAACACCTGCATCAGCTGAGATCTTCATACGAGAGAGAAAACTGAAGATTGTACCGGACTACAAGTACCTAGGGGTCACAATACAAACAACTGCAAAATATTTCACAAAACATGTAACAGGGAAAGCAATGCAAGCAATAATGGCAATACATGGAATACAATACATCAGATCCCTTAGCCTAGAGACGGCAATGGCACTAACTGGAAGGAGAAACAGCATTGGTCGTATTTTTTTGTTTTATTATCCGCAAAATCGATTTTCGGTCACTTAGTGACCAACCTCAGTGCTGTAATATACAATTAAAATTGGTAAGCACTGGTATCAACAAGCTTAGAAAGATCACATATACTCATATGTTATCGCTCTAAGCTTGTTCATACCAGTGCCTACCAATTTTATCTGTATATTGCAGCACTGAGGAGGGTGCCATGATTGACCGAACATGGACAAAGGAAAACTTCGAAATGAGACACGTGATCACCAGATTGGCAGTCCACGGTTTCCACCACCTTATTTGCAACAACACGTCATATCATCAACCAAACGAAATGTGTGAGTGTAAACGCGCAAACGTTACCATATAGAGCTCTGTACCAAAAGGACACGAACAATAAGTGACTATACAAATCACAATATGTGAAATTTCTAATTTATCTTATTATTATCACTGTACATTGAATTTGTATGGTTACTTGGCTGAAATAAACTTATTATTAATATATGCTTTTGGTATAACAGAGGGGTGAATGCAGAGGACGCAGCTCGAAAGATTTGAACTGTGTGCGTAGCAAGTGCTTTTGGAAAAAATACGCGGAAGTCTCTACTACTGATAAAAGTGATGGATTTCCATTTAACCACTATGCGACATTTGCATTCAACAGTAAGGTTCAGAAGTCTGGTTTAAGAGTCCTGCATGCCCTAATTCGAAACAAGAAAAACCAACGGAGTGACAATTATTGCAATTTTGCTTGAACGTTATCAGGTAGTTCATTGAGCAACATTATATTACTGGTGACGAGTTATGATGCCTTTATCGTTAACTTTCTAACAAGAAATGAAAGGCTGAGCCCTCTCCCCCACCCCCCCCCCCCCAAAAAAAATAAAAAAATTATAGAAATTTTTACCAAACCTTTAAACACATACTTAAAGGATATCAGGCACCAAGTATTTGTTTCAAAGATGAAAATGGCAAAATAGGATTCAATAGTAAAGAAAATTGTGAAATTTTAGCAAATTCTTTTGAAAAGTTGTTAAACTGTCCAGTTCCAATAGATAAATTAGAATTTCCAGTGACACCTCAACATCTAGAGGAATATTTCCCGCCAACAGAGCTAGAAATTCATGAAGCCATCAAAACACTCAAAAACAATAAAGCAAGTGGTGAAGGCTCCATTACAGCAGAATTATTGAAGTGGTCAGAACCAAAAATCATAAAGGATCTACAGCTGCTTTTTGAGAACATTTGGAAAACTGAAAAGATTCCAGTTGAATGGAAAACAGCATTAAAAAGGGAGACAAACAAAAGGTCAGTAATTACAGAGGAGTGTCACTTCTGCCAGTGGCATACAAAATATTATCAAAAATTTTCCTCAACAGACAAACAACTAGCAGAATATGAGGGTAGTTTTCGAAAGGGAAGATCCTGTGCAGAACAAATTTTTAACTTAAAGTCAATAATTCGTCATAGAATGTTAACCAGCAAACCTATACTAGTGTCATTTATAGATTTCAAGAAAGCATTTGATTGTATAGACAGAGAAACGGTAGATAAGGTCAATAGAGAATTTGGTGTTAAATCAAAACTAACAAACATATTTCGTGAAACACTAACAGGTACAGTATCTAAAGTCAGATTTATGGGAGAAGTGTCTCAGCCTTTTGAAATAAAAACTGGTGTTAGACAAGGTGATGGTTTATGAACTTTACTGTTTAACTATGTTCCGGAAAAAAATGTAAGAATCTGGAATTCGGAGCTAAAAAATCACAAAATTAAACCAATAACGCTGGGAAGGAAAACAAATGGAATTAAAGTAAACTGCTTGGCTTTTGCGGATGATGTCGCAATACTTTCAGAAAACCTGACAGAAGCAGTTACTCAAATAAACATTCTGAAAAAACTACAAACAGAAATGGTCTCAAAATTTCAGCTGAAAGAACAAAATTCATGACAAATATAAAAAATGCACCAAAATATATAGAAACACAAATAGGTAAAATAGTGTGAGGAAATAAATTTAAATATTTTGGAGAAACTATATAACAGAATGGACTAGAAAAATCTGCAATAGATGTAACAATTAACAAAATGGAAAGAGCATATGGTTTAACCAAAAATATTTACAACAATAAATGTATATCTAGAAAAACAAAACTAAAACACTACGCCACAGTGGTACGACCAAAACGTTTATATGGATCTGAATGCCTAACGACGAACTATAAGATGGACAAACTAGAGGTACTGGAAAGAAGGATTATTAGAAAAATAATGGATGCAATGAAAACTGCAGATGTTTGGAAAATAAGAAGTAATGAGAAGATCTACAAAAATATAGAGAAAATATCTGAAGTAATGGCCAAACGAAGATTAACCTTTTTTGGACATCTCTACCGGACAGATGGAAATAGACTAACAAAACAAATACTCCTATATTTCTGGAAGAAGCAATCGACAATAGCATGGATTACAGAAGTAAGAAAAGATCTTGAAAGAAACAACATCAAAGAATCAGAAATAGCAGAAAGAAACCGTTTTAAAAACAAAATACAAAATTGGGAAGGCTTTCAAAGCAGAAGAAATAAAAAATCGGGAACAACATGGACAAGAATAAAGGAAGAGACTTCATGGGGAGAAAAGAGGGAATACTGGAAAAATAGGAAACAACAACAAAGGAAGAAGAGGAACTGAAGTTTTAAACGTGATCCTAGTTGGTGAATACGATTGTAAAAATAAATAAATAAATAAAGATGTAAACTCGAGAAAAGAGTAGTGTGAACATAATATTTTCCATCTGATAGCTCCAAAAGTGTGTTTTGCACTACGATATCTTCCCCATGGGTGCGTCCATCACAGCCGGAATTTGTTGCCAGCAGCTGAGACAATTTTCGGTCGCAGTGTAAGAAAATCTACCGACAAAACTACATAAAGTGTGCTGATGCATGATAACGTACTATGTTGATTTGAGAAACAAAACTATCCAGGAGATTGATAGGGAACTCATCTCTCAGGCACTCGTCCCTCTGATCGTATACTCGTAAAATTTTACCTTTCCCGCTCTCGATCGATCAGCCGTCAAGACAATTCATTTCTAGACGAAAATGCTCTTCAAACTGCACTGGTTTAATGACATTTTGCTGGAGCGTGGTCTTACGATTTCCTTATCGAGTTTCTACCTGCCTGCTTGTAGCTCTGGCACAAAAGAATTAAAAACATGGCTTTCAGCAAGACCCGGAAGGCGCATGAGAGCAGCTTGCAACTGGTAGCCAAGCGTATTACCTCGGAGCTGGTTTTTTCCTAAAGTGGGCAGACATCATTTTGAGTTTGAACTGTATGCAGACGTATGCCGTTGGTTTTAGTGTTTCCGTGTGTAGAATTTTTACCAATGATTTTTCTGTCGCAAAATGAGCGTTGAAGTCTCCCATTAGCATTTCCACGTTCTTCTTGGTGAATTTTGCTCACGGTTTTTTCGAGTGTGTTCCAGAATTTGTCGGAATTTTCGGGGGTTTTCTTATTTTCGATGTTGGTGGGGGCATGTGCATTGATGAGTGTATATTTTTTATTGGCGCTCTGGATGCGCATAGTGGTAATTCGTTCGTTGATGGGTGTGATTTCTTTGACAGAGTTGATAATGGATCCTTCACCGAGCGAGGTGGCGCAGTGGTTAGCACACTGGACTCGCATTCGGGAGGACGACGGTTCAATCCCGTCTCCAGCCATCCTGATTTAGGTTTTCCGTGATTTCCCTAACTCGTTTCAGGCAAATGCCGGCATGGTTCCGTTGAAAGGGCACGGCCGATTTCCTTCCCCATCCTTCACTAACCCGAGCTTGCGCTCCGTCTCTAATGACCTCGTTGTCGACGGGACGTTAAAACAACACTAACCTAACCTAATGGATCCTTCTACGAGAAATGCCATGCCAAAGGTTGGTGCGCATTTTGTAAGCTTTTGCTGAGTTTTGCTCTTGAAGATGCGATAGTTTCCGCAATCAGTTAATCATGTTTCTGGAAGAGCAAGGATGAGAACATTTTGTCGGCCGAATTCTTATGTGAGATTATTTAGTTTTCCTGTTTGGATCAATGTATTGATATTTATTGTTCCAATGAATGTTTTCTGCTTGTAGGGAAGTTTACCAGAGATCTCCGATATTCTCTGCCGTGATTGCCTGGACTCCCCAGATTACGAAAGTCCAGTTGCCGTCTGTCGAAGGGTGGGTTGTTTAGCACCTGGGATAAAGGTGTATTTACTTGCACAGTCCGTTTTTGCATGTGTTGAAGCCTTTGGAACCAAATACTTTCAGCCGAGCTCATTGACCTAACAGACGGTGACCAAAGTACCGGTGATTCTCACTCAGACATGTCTGGATTTTGGGTTCAGCGGGTTAAATAGCCGTTGAGGATTGTGTTAGTATTTGGTTCACCGATATATTTGGTTTCCTCGTTACAACCCATATCTGGAAGGCTTCACCCTATCTACCACCTGTGGAGGTGCCCGATGGAGGATCTGACAACATCAATCCGGACTGTTATTATTATTGTGTCATCAGTAAATTCGATATGGTGTATGCTCCTACCATTGAAATAGATGTGTATTGTCCGATTCGGTATTTGCATCACATACACTGCATACAAATACTTTCAGAAACGACTTCCTAACACTCAAATCAATACTCGATGTTAACAAATTTCTCTTCTTCAGAAACGCTTTCCTTGCCATTGCCAGTCTACATTTTATATCCTCTCTACTTCGACCATCGTCAGTTACTTTGCTCGCCAAATAGCAAAACTCCTTTACTACTTTAAGTGTCTCATTTCCTAATCTAATTCCCTCAGCATCACCCGTCTTAATTCGACTACATTCCATTATTCTCGTTTTGCTTTTGTTGATGTTCATCTTATATCCTCCTTTCAAGACACTGTCCATTCCGTTCAACTGCTCTTCCAAGTCCTTTGCTGTCTCTGACAGAAGTACAATGTCATCGGCGAACCTCAAAGTTTTTATTTCTTCTCCATGGATTTTAATACCTACTCTGAATTTTTCTTTTGTTTCCTTTACTGCTTGCTCAATATACAGTTTGAATAGCATCGGGGAGAAGCTACAACCCTGTCTCACTCCCTTCCCAACCCAACCACTGCTTCCCTTTCATGTCCCTCGACTCTTATAACTGCCATCTGGTTTCTGTACAAATTGTAAATAGCCTTTCGCTCCTGTATTTTACCCCTGCCACCTTCAGAATTTGAAAGAGGGTATTCCAGTCAACATTGTCAAAAGCTTTATCTAAGTCTACAAATGCTGTAAACGTAGGTTTGCCTTTTCTTAATCTATCTTCTAAGATAAGTCGTAGGGTCAGTATTGCCTCACGTGTTCCAACATTTCTACGGAATCCAAACTGATCTTCCCCGAGGTCGGTTTCTACCAGTTTTTCCATTCGTCTGTAAACAATTCGCGTTAGTATTTTGCAGCTGTGACTTATTAAACTGATAGTTCGGTAATTTTCACATCTGTCCATACCTGCTTTCTATTCCCTAGTGCGCCTTATTGCAGCCGCTCTTTCATCGCTAAAATGCTTGAGTGTATTTCGAATCCGGGGTTTAGTAAAGGTAAGCCACCAATCGACAAGTGAATGGTTCAAATGGCTCTGAGCACTATGGGACTCAACATCTTAGGTCATAAGTCCCCTAGAACTTAGAACTACTTAAACCTAACTAACCTAAGGACATCACACACACCCATGCCCGAGGCAGGATTCGAACCTGCGACCGTAGCAGTCCCGCGGTTCCGGACTGCAGCGCCAGAACCGCTAGACCATCGCGGCCGGCCGACAAGTGAAAAATAATGCTTCTGGGACTGGGCTGTCCGCCGCTATACGTCTGAGATGATGCCTTCCAGAGAGTGTTTAGCTGCCATAAAGGGCGCGAAAGATGGACCCGCTGCGGGACGTGGTTAAAAGTCACTGAAACAGCACAGTGATCAGGGAAACTGGCAGGAATTACACCAATCGATAGAAGCTGACTACATATGGGGGTAGATAAATAAAAGCGGTTCAATCGGTTATTTGCAGTAGCTGTAAAAAACGTAAACCGCACCAATATCTGCAAACCCAAGCATCCTGGAGATGCAAGGACGTCACCATATCATTAAGTTCACGACAAAATGTATAATTTGAGGTCTGATCAACACGACACAAGACGCAGTTAAAATCGACCCCTAACAAAACCTTGCGCGGGTTCCATCGGAGTGAATAAACAACTTCTTCCTTCCAAAACCGCGCGCGATCGGATGAACGACCGGATGCAGACGGAGCGTAAAGAAAAATTAAGGTGAGGTCATAAAAACTACAGACTATACCGCGACCATCATCTAGCGTTTCGAAGTCCGTCAGCGGGATTCCATCTCGATAAAGCAAAGCCATACCGATAGAATCTGCAAGCGCGACATTGAAAAACATAGAATATCCAGGGAGACAAAACACATCAAATAATACCTCTTGTAAACACACGATATCAGCTTGGGAATCGAAAATAAACTAGCGTAACGCAGAAAGCCGTAATTGGGAACTTATCCTATTAACATTGAGAGTTAGAAATTGTAACCGCTCAGTGTCATTCAATACGATCATGACGACACCCCTCGATCGACGTTAGCACTCGTGGTGTCACTCGCCTCCATACGTGGCACTGCACGTTTGAAAATTCTTGACGCTAGCTCAATGGTCGTCAATTGATTTAAATGTATTTCCCGGCTGACTCTTAATTCAATTACTGCCACGGGGGTGAGGAGAAAGAACACATCCTGGTGGTACCAGCATTATGCGTAGCCGGCCGCGGTGGTCTAGCGGTTCTAGGCGCGCAGTCCGGAACCGTGCGACTGCTAACGGTCGCAGGTTCGAATCCTGCCTCGGGCATGGATGTGTGTGATGTCCTTAGGTTAGTTAGGTTTAAGTAGTTCTAAGTTCTAGGGGACTGATGACCACAGCAGTTGAGTCCCATAGTGCTCAGAGCCATTTGAACCATTATGCGTATTTAGATGTTCGATTAATCTGAATGGTTTGCAATGTTCCAGCGATTTTATTCGAACTCTATGCTGATGTACCGACAAGGACCACTTTCGCAGATAAAGATGGAAGTACGTAATGGATGTTCAGTTTCTCAATGTAGTTCGTCGCACTCACACATTACACATCCGCTGTAAGAACAATTTCATGCATTTACATTTTTGGTGTCCCACAATATTGGGGTCTAGTGAAGCAGGGGATACAACCCGTCGGCTTTGAACAATGACGTCATTCCTTAGTCATAGATAGTAATGTCTTCACTTCGAGGCATAGATAATAAAGCAGTTCTGTGTTCTAATAAGCGCTATCATTAAAGTAATTGAATGTGAATCTAAAAGCGATTGTTTATCTATATTTCACTATTTTACCATATTTCACTTTCTTATTCCACCAATATGCTTCAGTAGCTGATAAGTGTTTTTTGGCTTATTAAAAAAAAAAATCTCACGAGATAGAATAAACTGATCCTAAGATACAGATGCTTCAGTACCTGATAAGTGTTTTTTGGCTTAAAAAAAAAATCTCACGAGATAGATTAAACTGATCCTACTTTATTAAGCAATCAATTAGTTTAGTTTTTTTATTGATTGCTTAATAAAGTAGGATCAGTTTATTCTATCTCGTGAGATTTTTCTTTAAAAAAGCCAAAAAACACTTATCAGCTACTGAAGGGAGCTACAACACTAAGAAGAATCGCTTCTCGGCTTTTGACAAGATCAATGTTTATCTCTCTCGCATTCCTTTGTTTCTCAACATTCTCCTCAGCTCTTTCATCTTTGTAATACATGCTCTCTGGCGACTTGTGACGTCATTGTTCAAAGCCGACGGGTTGTATCCCCTGCTACACTAGACCCCAATATTGGTTGGCTAAATATTATGACGATACGCTGTATACAGCCTCCACAGATATTGTTTATCATGTAGTCAAGACTACGTAATGAAGCCAAAATCGTGGATAAAATTGAAATGTAGTTTGTTTTTTAACGCTTGTCTTTTCACTAACTAAATATGAAATATGAATGGGGATTGGAGGTGATGATCCTATCCTTCTTTTTTAGTATTTTAGGTCCCCGTTAATTAATATCTGGTAGTTAATAAGCGAACTATTTTTTATGCTGGCGCGTTGTTTGTATCAGTTACCCCCGCAACCGCCCAAGGATAAGATTCTATCAATATTCCGCGCACACGCGTTTCACCATTTTATAAAAGCAGAATTACGTAAACTATAGCTTTCCGTTGCGCACAACTTTCGTGGATTCCACAACCATAATAGTTTCCCAAGAGTATTTTTTTCCAGCTAACGCAAAGTTCGAATTATGTTGTCCGAATCATTTTCACTTCACCTGACAATAAACGTCTCTGATCAGTTCGTCACACGTAATGTGTTTTAAATGTGCTTGAAGAGTCTTTAAATAATCTCCTTAACGAATTTCGCAGTCGCGTACCACTTTTTCATCGACTAGCCCGATCGCGATAACTGAAAGTAGAGAGCTCAATAATGTGTTACATGTTCTTTTATATGTGTTAAAAAACAAACGCGCCGCTATATCTTTCTGTCCCGCTTGGTCTATGCTACTTTGCTTTTTATTACTTTTCATTATATTGCTTCTTAGTAATACTGTGCAGTTATTAAAGTTTGGTATTACTTTCCCCTTTTTAATTCTTCCCCGATTTTAATTAATATGATGCTAATTGACACGCCTGCCCGCAAAGTACCGTTATAAAATGTATGCGCCTGCATCCGTTAACACATGTAAGATAAATAAAACAACATTAAGGAAAAAGCACTATCACGTCCGTCTCTCCCCAACGTCCGGAGGCGGGGAAAAGAAGGTATGATGCTAGTCCTCCCCACCTGACGTCGAGGAATCCTCGCTTTTCTTTTTACGACGCGCCGCGGCACGGACAGGTTGAAAACGCTGTTTCACACCAATCCGTGAAAATATACACTCTTGATGTGGAGAGGTTGGGGGGCACGTCAAGCTCCGATTTGATGGAGGAGCCATCGTCACCGCACTTATCGGAAATCGGGGAGCACAACTCAGAACGACAAACAGCAACATCAGGTACAGAAGAGACAGGTAATGCAGTGCCGGTGTCGGGTGGCATCTCCTGAACATCAGGAAGAGAACCCGTAGAATCCTGTTGCTCGACCGTCGCAGCGTGGAGGAGGGGTGGTACTGCACTGGAACACTGTAAAGGCTGGCCAGCAGGCGACGTCTCTGCGGGAACAACGGAACCCACGGGAACCGTCACGTCGACGGGTGAAGTGGGGGACGCAGATTGATCGCACATTTCAACATCAACAGAAGCAGCTACATCCTCTCTGGTAATACTGGAATCACAATTAACACCAGAAGACAACTCATTACTGCCAGAAGGTACACCCAAAGTCAACGCCGTGTCAGAGTGGAGTGGGGCGTCCTCGAAATCTGTACCGTCCTCAGTCCGCCGGCGTTTGACGTGCGCTGCAGGAGCCGTCGTCCCCTCGTGGACAGAGGCCGCACTGGTACGCGTCGGTAGCGGTGGAAATCGCGAGGAGTAGGGGGTAAGGTTGCCCCTACATCGCTTAAAGCTGGAGACTGACTGACAGCTGACTGCGAAGTTACTATGTCTGCTAACGTTAAAGTAAGACGTGTTTGATAAGGCGACATCAGAACAGTAATACGGCATGGGCAATCAGATCTGAGATGACCGCTTTCGTTACAGAGGAAACAAGTTCCTTCTTGTCCTGTATACGTAACGTGGATGCGGTAAGCACATACAGTTAAGTGGTTCAAATGGCTCTGAGCACTATGGGACTTAACTTCTGAGGTCATCAGTCCCCTAGAACTTAGAACTACTTAAACCTGAGTAACCTAAGGACATCACACACATGCATGCCCGAAGCAGGATTCGAACCTGCGACCGTAGCGGTCGCGCGGCTCCAGACTGTAGTGCCTAGAACCGCTCGGCCACTCCGGCCGGCAGTGTGACCTCATATCCCAAGATAAACTTGATGGTTTCATCCAGAGCAAGCCTCGCATTGTGGAAGAACGCATCCGTGTGCGAAGAAGACATGCTCACTACTGAAGACCGATAATCATAATCATAAGGATTTTCACTATTTTTATTTTTAAGATGTACACGGATAGAACCTACTTTGTTTTGTAATAATTTGTTGTAAGTAACCAAAATAGTTCTTGTTTCCACAAATAATTATTTTTATTTTGATGATTAGATAGTGTACAAACCACAATGGATGTACTATAAGAATGACTGTTGTCAACTCTACAGTATTCCAAACTTTTTGTGAGGCGTGTATAATCAGTAAGATAGAATTTGACTATCAAGTGAATTCACGACAGTCGTTTTGCTTACATGTACGCCGCGGGAGATTAGTAGCTGTAAATATGCTTAAAACCGACTCCCGTACTGATTTTACGATTTGTAATGTAGGAAATGTTACTTACCGTCGTTTATATAAGAATACATCAGAAGGATAAATCCACGGGTGACAAATACTGGCGCGGTCGCGCGGTTCCAGACTGTAGCGCCTAGAACCGCTCGGCCACCCCGGCCGGCTCAGTTAAGTGGGAAGCAATATTCTCTTTAACGCACATGTCCATAGTCCGGATACCATCTGCAAGCAATGTTGTGCTGACCAGCGGTCCCATCGGATATGCCGCACGATTCCAAACGGACACAACGCTGTGTTAAGAAATGAATCGTCCACCTCAGGAAGAAGGTTATAAATTCTAACCGGAGTATAGTCGAGTGCCTCATTTTCAAGGAAGACTTGACTAACGGAACCATCGCGATGTGTAAACAACACTTCAGAACCAACCCGGGAGAGAAGTGCTTCTACTTGAACGGGATCATAAAACTTCACAAAGAATGCATACAAATCAGAATCTAAGTAAGCAGTATCTACCTGATCAGGTGTAACACGGATAACATCAGCCAACCAATCGTGAATTTCTAAGGAGCCAGGTTGAATACGCCGCGTACTCTTGTCAAAACTGAAGCGAACAGTAGCTCGACGAGGAACAGATTTAGGAGACTCGACAGACACCATGGCGCGGGCAGAAAACACCGCCGCCAAGAGGAAAACGACAACAAACTCCGCTACGCAACTACGATGTGACTCCGGCCGATACACAAGACTGAGCAGCTTCGACACAAGCGGCGCTGCGGCATAGGCGGAAGTTACCGACAACTTGCTCGACGCGCAAGGCGACACTATACTAGACCACGGCCTAACACAACCCCGGAATATCTCGTAAGTACACAACACATACTCCTGATACTTACGCATGTTACGGCGTTGCCTGACTGTGCAGATGGCTGGACTTAACCGTTGTCAGAGGCGGTCGGTTTTATTGGCCACCTAAAGTGAATGATTCGGACTTAGTCTTTATGGCGGCTGGTCGGCGGTAAGTTTTTTATGTCTAAGAATGTAAGTAACATCGACATTATGTACCTCAGTGGAGCTACCAAGGTTGTATACCATCAATTTGACCTACACTGAGGTACAGGACACAAATTTCATGTTTGTCGTTTGTTTTTTCGCATTCGCTGGTACTAGTATACCATTCTTCAATTGACCTGTGTAGGTCAACTGACGTGCAGGATCACAAATGTTACATTTGTTGCTTTATGTCCCCTTTGCTAGTGTTCAGTTGGCCTATATAGATCAACAAAAGTACTGCACACAAATTCTACGTTCGTTAATTTTCGCCTTCGCTATTCAGCTATTCAGTTGAACTATATACACAGAAGTGCCAAAGAAACTGGTATAGGCATGAGTATTCAGATACAGAGATATGTAAAAAGGCAGAATACGGAGCTGCAGTAGGCAACGCCTTTATAAGAAGACAAGTGTCTGGCGCAGTTGTTACATCGTTTACTGCTGCTACAATGACAGGTTACAAAAATTGGAGGGAGCTTGAATGTGGCGTTACTGTCGGCGCAAGAGCGGTGGAACACAGCATTTCCTGCAAAAACCAGACCAACGACGACTGAAGGGAATCATCAGTAGGCAACGCCTTTATAAGAAGACAAATGTCTGGCGCAGTTGTTACATCGTTTACTGCTGCTACAATGACAGGTTATAAGAATTGGAGGGAGCTTGAATGTGGCGTTATTGTCGGCGCAAGAGCGGTGCAACACAGCATTTCCTGCAAAAACCAGACCAACGACGACTGAAGGGAATCATTCAACGTGACAGAAGTGCAATCCTTCCGCAAATTGCTGCAGATATCAATGCTCGGTCATCAACAAGTGTCAGTGTCCGAACCATTCAACGAAACATCTACATCTACATTTATACTCTGCAAGCAACCCAACGGTGTGTGGCGGACGGCACTTTCCGTCCCACTGTTATTAACTCTCATTCCTGTTCCAGTCGCGTATGGTTCACGGGAAGAACGACTGCCGGAAAGCCTCCGTGTGCCTTAGAATCTCTCTAATTTTACATTCGTGATCTCCTCGGGAGGTATAAGTAGGGGGAAGCAATATATTCAATACCTCATCCAGAAACGCACCCTCTCGAAACATGGACAGCAAGCTACACCGCGATGCAGAGCGCCTCTCTTGCAGAGTCTGCCATTTGAGTTTGCTAAATATCTCCGTAACGCTATCACGCTTACCAAATAACCCTCTGACGAAATGCGCAGCTCTTCTTTGGATCTTCTCTTTCTCCTCTGTCAACCCGACCTGGTACGGATCCCACACTGATGAGCAATACTCAAGCATAGATCGAACGAGTGTTTTGTAAGCCATCTCCTTTGTTGATGGACTACATTTTCTAAGGACTCTCCCAATGAATCTCAACCTGGCACCCTCCTCACCAACAATTAATTTTATATGATAATTCCGCTTCTAATCGTTCCGTACTCATACTCCCAGATAGTTTACAGAAGTAACTGCTACCAGTGTTTGTTCCGCTAACATATAATCATACAATAAAGGATCCTTCTTTCTATGTATTCGCAATACATCGCATTTGTCTATGTTAAGGGTTAGTTGCCACTCCCTGCACCAAGTGCCTATCCGCTGCAGGTCTTCCTGCATTTCGCTGCAATTTTCTAATGCTGCAACTTCTCTGTATACTACAGCATCATTCGCGAAAAGCCGCATCGAACTTCAGACACTATCTACTAGGTCATTTATATATATTGCGAAAAGCAATGGTCCCATAACACTCCCCTGTGGCACTCCAGAGGTTACTTTAACGTCTGTAGACGTCTCTCTATTGAGAACAACATGCTGTGTTCTGTTTGCTAAAAACTCTTCAATCCAGCCACACAGCTGGTCTGATATTCCGTAGGCTCTTACTTTGTTTATCAGGCGACAGTAAGGAACTGTATCGAACGCCTTCCGTAAGTCAAGGAAAATGGCATCTACCTGGGAGCCTGTATCTAAAATTTTCTGGGTCTCATTAACAAATACGGCGAGTTGGGTCTCACACGGCCGCTGTTTCCGGAATCCATGTTGATTCGTACAGAGTAGATTCTGGGTTTCCAGAAATGACATGATACGCGAGCAAAATACATGTTCGAAAATTCTACAACAGATCGATGTCAGAGATATAGGTCTATAGTTTTGCGCATATGCTCGACGACCCTTCTTGAAGACTGGGACTACCTGTGCTCTTTTCCAATCATTTGGAACCTTCCGTTCCTCTAGAGACTTGCGGTACACGGCTGTTAGAAGAGGGGCAAGTTCTTTTGCGTACTCTGTGTAGAATCGAATTCGTGTCCCGTCAGGTCCAGTGGACTTTCCTCTGCTGAGTGATTCCAGTTGCTTTTCTATTCCTTGGACACATCGTCGATATGGAGTTTCGGAGCCGAAGGTTCATTCGTGTACCCTTGATGACTACACGACACAAAGCTTTACTCCTCGCCTGGGCCCCTCAACACAGACACTGGAGTGTCGATGACAGGAAACACATTGCCCGGTCGGACGAGTCTCGTTTCAAATTGTGTCGAGCGGATGGTTTGTACGGGTATGGAAGCAACCACATAAATCAATGGACCCTGCATGTCAGCAGGGGACTGTTCACGCTGTTGGGGGCATTGTAATGTGAGGCGTGAGCAGTTGGAGTAACATGGCACCCCTGATACGTCTAGATACGACTCTGACAGGAGGCACGTAAGTAAGCATCCTGTATGACCACCAGCATAAATTCGTGTCGATTGTGCATTTCGACTGACTTGGGTAATTCAAGCAAGACAATGCGACACTCCACACGTCCATAATTGCTACAGAGTGGCCCCAGGAATATGCCTCGGAGTTTAAACACTTCCGCTGACCTCTAAACTCTCCAGACATGAACATTATTGAGGATATCTGGGATGCCTTGCAACGTGCTGTTCAGGTGAGATCTCCATCCCCTCGTACTCTTACGGATTCATGGTGTCAGTTCCCGCCAGCAGTACTTCAAACATTAGTCGAGTCCATGCCCCGTCATGCTTCGGCACTTTTGCGTGCTCGTGGGGGCCCTACACGATATTAGGCAGGTGTAACAGTTTCTTTGGCTCTTCAGTGTAGCTCAGTACGGGACACAATTTTACGTTTGTCGCTTTTTTCCGCTTTTGCTATTGCCAGTGCTAGCATCCTGTACTTCTGTTCACCTATGTAGGTCAACTGAGGTACCGGACAGAATTTTAGGTTTGTTGCATTTATCGCTAGTACTAGACTCCTTTTCTACAGTTGACCTATATATGTGTCAAGTATGTTGTTGTTGTTGTGGTCTTCAGTCCTGAGACTGGTTTGATGCAGCTCTCCATGCTACTCTATCCTGTGCAAGCTGCTTCATCTCCCAGTACCTACTGCAGCCTACATCCTTCTGAATCTGCTTAGTGTATTCATCTCTTGGTCTCTCTATACGATTTTTACCTTCCACGCTTCCCTCCAATACTAAATTGGTGATCCCTTGATGACTCAGAGCAAGCCCTACCAACCGATCCCTTCTCCTAGTCAAGTTGAGCCACAAATTTCTCTTCTCCCCAATCCTATTCAGTACCTCCTCATTAGTTATGTGATCTATTCATCTAATCTTCAGCATTCTTCTGTAGCATCACATTTCAAAAGCTTCTGTTCTCTTCTTGTCCAAACTATTTATCGTCCATGCTTCACTTCCATACATAGCTACACTCCATTCAAATACTTTCAGAAACGACTTCCAGACATTTAAATTTATACTCGATATTAACAAATTTCTCTTCTTCAGAAACGCTTTCCTTGCCATTGCCAGTCTACATTTTATATCCTCTCTACTTCGACCATCATCAGTTATTTTGCTCCCCAAACAGCAAAACTCCTTTACTACTTTAAGTGTCTCATTTTCTAATCTAATTCCCTCAGCATCACCCGACTTAATTCGACTACATTCCATTATCCTCGTTTTGCTTTTGTTGATGTTCGTCTTATATCCTCCTTTCAAGACACTGTCCATTCCGCTCAACTGCTCTTCCATGTCCTTTGCTGTCTCTGACAGTTTTTATTTCTTCTCCATGGATTTTAATACCTACTCCGAACTTTTCTTTTGTTTCCTTTACTGCTTGCTCAATATACAGATTGAATAACATCGGGGAGAGGCTACAACCCTGTTTCACTTCCTTCCCAATCAATGCTTCCCTTTCATGCCCCTTGAGTTAAGTATAGGGTACAAATTATACGTTTGTCGCTTTATTCGCCTTCGCTAGTATCTTGATCTTTACTTGATGCTAGAACTAGCGAAGGTGAAAAAACCGACATACGCAGAATTTGTGTACATATCAATTTACGTTCTCCGTAGCAGTGTAACATATACCGCTTTATACTAGGGTTTTCTACTGTGAAAAAAGCGATATACGTCCCATTATATTCGAAATATCGATGTACATGATACATGTGCAGGATCTGTTTTCTCTGTACTACAATCGTTGTTTCTCAACATTAGTCTACGCTTTTAAACCTTTGCAGTGCATCATCTCTGGTAATTTTTGACGTCATGGCTCAAAGCTGAGGGGTTGTATTTCATCGTTCAGTATTCCCCTGCGCACAGGCGATGGCCAGTCTAGCAAATTTATTATGGCCGCTTAATAACTTCTTCTGTGAGCTTCCAGGGATATTGAGCTAGTCTCATAGTAGATACGGTGTATTGGGCGAACGAATTGCCGTGATGATCTCTGACCGACAGCCTTTATGAGTGGTTCGGTTCCGCAATAGCCCCTCGCGACTGCCTTTGTCCCGTCCTCTGCTTTCTTCTTTACAAACAGCTGGCCACAATCCCGTTGCCAGGCAACGGGCTCCACCGCCGATTGGATGACGTCAGTTGCCGCTACCGGCATTCAGGGTAGGCGGCCTTAACAGGGTGTAGCGGTCCGCCGAGGAGGGCGCTCTGTCGCTTATTGTCTGTTTGCTGTAAAGGCTCGGCGGCGCCGTGAAAGAAGTTCGCTGGGTGGTTCCCTGATATTGCTTCCCGCTCCCAGAAAGGCGATGGTCGAGGCACGTGTACCATATATAGCGCGCTACCATATATTACACTTTCGAGCCTCTACTTCGCTGTAGCAATTTTTAGATGTTGGAAATGGTGTTCCAGAGAGCCGGCCGCTAAGGACGAGCGGTTCTAGGCGCTTAAGTCTGGAACTGCACTGCTACTACGGTCGCAGGTTCGAATCCTGCCTCGGGCATGGATGTGTGTGTGATATCCTTAGGTTAGTTAGGTTTAAGTAGTTCTAAGTCTAGGGGACTGATGACCTCTGATGTTATGTCCCATAGTGCTCAGAGCCATTTGAACCATTTGTTGCAGAGTGCTACCAGTCACAAATTTTTATTGAGTTACCTAATATTCTCTATGTACACTGGTGCCCAAATCATAGCAACAGCCCGCTATTTCCGCTTGTATTCTCTGATTCACGGTATAATCACAAAAGTCAACAGCGGAGCGTCCAGTCGTGTTCTGTACGATAGATGGCATTCCGGTCAATGGACAACCACATCAACCATGACGTCACGGCAACTATCAAACCTGGTGCAGTATGCCACAAAGAAGACGCCCGCCAGACTCTCTTTGATAGAGAGCCATAAGAAGAATGGGAGCATGAGAGTCGCAAACTGATGTGACCCTCAGGCCTTATGTGAATCATCCTGTTGTTTCTCGGATGTGGCGGCAATTTATAGAGACTGAAAAGCAGCCTGGAGACCAGGGCAGGGCAACAAGTCTACGACCGCACCACCTTAGTACTGCAAGGCAACTCGGATCTGATCCCGCAGCATCTACTGAACGTGTTATATCGAGATAAACGGTGTACAGAAGGCTTCGCCGGAGTAGCCTTTATTGTTGAACACCTTGTGTATGCGTCCCTCTGACGTGTCTCCACGGAAGGAACGTCTAGACTAGAAAGAAATTTTCACTCTACAGCGAAGTCTGCGCTGATATGAAACTTCCTGGCAGATTAAAACTGTGTACCGGACCAAGACACGAACTCGGGAACTTTGCCTTTCGTGGGCAAGTGCTCTACCAACTGAGCTACACAAGCACGACTCACACCCCGTCCTCACAGCTTTACTTCTGCCAGTACCTCGCCTCCTACGTTCCAAACTTCACAGAAGCTCTCCTGCGAACCTTGCAGAACTAGCACTCCTGGAAGAAAGGATATTGCGGAGACATGGCTTAGCCACAGCCTGGGGGATGTTTCTAGAATGAAATTTTCACGCTACAGTGGAGTGTGCGCTGATATGAAACTTCCTGGCAGATTAAAACTGTGTGCCGGACCGAGACTCGAATTCGGGACCTTTGCCTTTCGCGGGCAAGTGCTCTACCGACTGAGCTACCCAAGCACGACTGACACCCCGTAGATCACCTGCCCGCGAAAGGCAAAGTCCCGAGTTCGAGTCTCGGTCCGGCACACTGTTTTAATCTGCCAGGAAGTTACTTTAACGTCTAGACTGACGTCAAAATGTCCCCTGGACGGTCGAACAGGGAACCAACGTTGTTTTCACAGATGAGTCCCAATTTAGTCTGGAGGGAACGTGGGACACGATTTCCTAATCCAAACGTTGCGGAAAGAGACAAATATCGAGGAGGATCCTTAATGGTGTGGGCAGGCATTGTGTTGACAACTCGAACCCCTCTTCAAGAAATTGTACAGGTGAATCGCAATGTTTAACTGCCATCAGGTATCGAGACCAGATCTTGGGACGTCACATGCGGTCGTTCTGAGGTGGTTTGGGCCAACTCTTCGAACTGATGGACGATATAGTGCTCGACCCCATAGAGCACGGCTGGTTGATGTTTTCTGTGATGCGCTAGGAGACGGGTTGCATCGCGTCGGCATCCACTAACCACTCTCCAAGACCTGCGAGCAGCCCTGCAGGAAGAATGGCCGTTATTGCCTCAACATGAGGCTGATGACATGACTCACAGCATGCGCAGTCGTTTTCGGGCCCGTATTGCTGTCACAAGTGGTCACACCCCATACTGAGCAGTATCTGCCCTTTTTTTTGTTATGGTTTCAGGGCGCAAAACTGCTACGGTCATTAGCGCCCGGTCTGTGACGTAGGAAAAGCTAAAAAAAACCGAAACTGGAACCCAGCAACAACGGGAGCAAAACTCGAAAAAGTGCGGAAACCAAAAACAGAAGGAAACCTTAAAAAACCACTATAGAAGGGGGGTTGTCTGTCCCCAAAAAGAGCTTCAAATTACTGACGTCACCTCACTGGCACTAATGAACTCGAGAACACGATCGGCTGATCGCGTGTCATCTGCTAAAATTGACGATATATCAGGCGACAGCTGTAGACGGGCGCGTAACGGAGTAAAATAGGGGCACTCAATTAAAAGGCGTCTTACCGTCCACAGCTGAGAGCAGTGGCGACAGAGTGGGGGAGGATCGCCGCTTAAAACATGTCAATGGCTAAAAAGACAGTGCCCTATCCGGACTCCAGTTAAAATTACCTCCTCCCAACGACGAGATCGGGAGGAAGAGGTCCAAGCACAGGGAAGAGCTTTCACGTCCCGCAATTTATTATTGGGAAGTGTCGACCGATGTGCTTGCCATAAAAGAGCAACACGACGACATAAAACACTCCGTACATCGGCGAAGGGAACCATGCGAATAGCTGGCCGAAGAAGAGAGACTGCTGCCTTGGCCGCTATATCGGCCGCCTCATTTCCACAGATACCAACATGTCCTGAGATCCAGAGAAACGCCACAGAAACGCCCCCCCAAGTGGAGCAAGAGGAGGCAGTCCTGAATCCGGTGGACCAGAGGGTGGACAGAGTAGAGAGCTTGGAGACTGAGGACAGAGCTGAGAGTGTCTGAGCAGATAACATACTGTATCCGGTGATGGCGACGGATGTATTGGACAGCCTGGAGAACAGCGGAAAGCGCCGCAG
This sequence comes from Schistocerca piceifrons, assembly GCF_021461385.2. NCBI lineage: Eukaryota > Metazoa > Arthropoda > Insecta > Orthoptera > Acrididae > Schistocerca > Schistocerca piceifrons. Next base: position 71,698,280 of record NC_060146.1, on the reverse strand, counting down.
TATAAACCGAACACTGGTCGAGAAGTAGAAATCGATTTGGGGTGTCGCCAACAATATAGGCACCCCCAACAACAAATGAAGTTTTTGTGCCATCGGTGTAAATAAATGTGGCTTCATGCTACCCCTGGAGTTCGCTTTCGTCGCCTCCTTCAGCACCTTGATTTTTCACTCCCTGCAACCCTTAGAGTGGGCGAGAGCCAAACACCACCTTGGCTCCAGGTTCAGGTTCGAGTTCACCTTGACCTCAGCTCGCTCCCGAAGGAGGTTAGCCCAGCTTCGGTATACCGCTCGCGGTTTGTCGAACTTCGTTCGAAGTTCATTAATAGGATCTTCATTTATACAGATGGCTCTAAGACCAATGACGGTGTCGGGTGTTCTTTTATTGTCGGGGCACACAGTTTCAAATACCGTCTCCATGGCCATTGTTCGGTCTTCACAACTGTGCTATTTGCCCTCTATCAGACTGTTCTTTACATCTGCCGCCATCGACATTCTCTGAGCGCCATCCAGAGTCTCAGTGATCCGTATCCGGTTCACCCTTTCGTGCACCGTATCCAACGCTCTCTTCAGCAGCTGGTGGCCGAAGGTTCTCCGGTTACCTTTATGTAGGTTCCTGGCCATGTCGGTATCCCTGGGAACGAAGCTGCAGATGGCGCGGCCAAGGCTGCGGTCCTCCAGCCTCGGACAGCTTCTTGTTGAGCCTGCATCTCGTGGTCGTGCGGTAGCGTTCTCGCTTCCCACGCCCGGGTTCCCGGGTTCGATTCCCGGCGGGGTCAGGGATTTTCTCTGCCTTGTGATGTCTGGGTGCTGTGTGCTGTCCTTAGGTTAGTTAGGTTTAAGTAGTTCTAAGTTCTAGGGGACTGATGACCATAGATGTTAAGTCCCATAGTGCTCAGAGCCATTTGAACCAGCTTCTTGTTGTGTGCCTTCATCTGATTTTAGCAGGGTCATTTGTCAGCGCATTTTATGGCTGTGGCATGCCGATTGGGCTACACTTACTGACAACAAGGTTCGGGCCTTGAAACCTCTCCCCACGGCTTGGACGACCTCTTCACGCCCTTCTCGGCGGGAGGAGGTCGTTTTGGCCCGGTTACGCATTGGACACTGCCTGTTCAGCCATCGCCATCTGCTGACGCCTGCGCCGGCGCCGTTCTGCCCATGTGGGCACTTGCTGACGGTCCGCCACATTTTAACGTCCTGTCCGAATTTAATACACTGCGCATTGATCTTGGCCTGCCATGTACTCTAGATGACATTTTAGCGGATGACCCAGCCGCAGCTGCTCGCGTTCTTCGTTTTATCCACTTGACAAACCTGTCTAAGGACATTTGATTATGCTGTTTTCTTTTAATCCCTTGCCTGTTAATGTGCCTTTTATAGTGTTGTCCTTTTTAGTTGCTGTTTTAACTTTTTTCCTCGCAGTGCATTCATAATTGAGTCTGGGCTTTAATGTCCACTGTAGTTATGCGCCCTCAAACAAAAAAAAAAAAAAAACAACAAAAACAAAAAAATTGACTTTAACCAGTTTTCGAAATGTATGTACAAATCTGCTAAATGGGAAAAAACGAGGAACCTTTTGTATCTACCGCTACGCACATTGCAGTTGTCTACGTTCTGTATCCTTTACATTGTTTCTACTTTACTCAAATGGTTCAAATGGCTCTGAGCACTATGGGACTCAACAAAATGTCTCTGAGCACTATGGGATTTAACATCTCAGCTCATCAGTCCCCTAGAACTTAGAACTACTTAAACCTAACTAACCTAAGGACATCACACACATCCATGCCCGAGGCAGGATTCGAACCTGCGACCGTAGCGGTCGCGCGGTTCCAGACTGTAGCGCCTAGAACCGCTCTGCCACCCCGGCCGGCTCTACTTTACTATCACCTGTTTATACTGTTTTGTAGTAAAATAAACGGGACGTTGCAAAATATCCGGTTATTGTTTTAATTTTGGACACGAGTGTATATAAAATGAAATTGCCTCCTCGTACCCGTCTGTGTATGCAGCATAATTTCAAGAACTACTGTATTGATTTTGATCCCGTTTTCATTAATAGATACACTGACCCGCGTGGAATGTTCCTGTATGTAATTTACTATGAATTAATGTTAATTTTCGAATATAATCCTACTGCCGTCTACCGAAAAGCGATCACAGCTCTAGACAGCAGCAGCGCCTTGAGCTAACAAGACTTGCAACCACGTTTGCATCTGGTTTGATGGCGTAGTGCAGTGGTTCCCTACCCGGGCGTAACTACCCCCTGACGGTTAAATGAAATTTTCTGAGGGGTAAAAGCTAAACGATTCGATTCTGTTTCAGTCACGAAACTAGATTGTTTTGGAAAGATCATTACTATTATCACATTTTTTTAAGATTTGTAAGACTTTCATATGGTTTATAAAGTTATCAATAATTACTTTTTCTCAACTAGTAGCATTAATCCGGCAGAGGTTACAGCTTCCGCACATAGTCCATTCACTACACATGTATGTCGTGCTTTGTCCCGTACATTGCTCAGATAAAAGTGAGACATATACGTAACAAATACTGAATGTATCACGAAAATGTCTTCAAGTTGTAGATACAGTAGTACCTGCAGTTATCCAGAAACTGCTTTATTACGCGCTTCGAAACAGATGAATGAAATTGACGGTACAATGCATCAGTAATTGAAGTTTTGGCAGAAGAGCGAACACCGTGTTGCTAGAGGAGGCCGAAATGCACGCTTTTAAGCTCACGCAGATTGGCGTGAGGTCTGGAACAAGGTAAAGTAATTATCCTATAAAGGAAAGAACGTAGTTCTTGGAATACTTAACTTTAATCCACAATTGGAGAACATCGCTCTTGTTTAGACATTATTACAATCTCAATATAAACTGGTAATGGCGCCTTGCTAGGTCGTAGCAAATGACGTAGCTGAAGGCTAAGCTAACTATCGTCTCGGCAAATGAGAGCGTATTTGGCAGTGTAGCATCGCTAGCAAAGTCTGCTGTACAACTGGGGCGAGTGCTAGGACGTCTCTCTAGACCTGCCGTGTGGTGGCGCTCGGTCTGCAATCACTGACAGTGGCGACACGCGGGTCCGACGTATACTACCGGACCGCGGCCGATTTAAAGGCTACCACCTAGCAAGTGTGGTGTCTGGCGGTGACACCACAGTAATTGCATAAGGCTGTATATGGTGTTATTATTATTATTATTATTATTATTATTATTAGAGCTGTTAGACACAAAGCGTTAACGGCTTGAAGTCGTCCAATTTCTGTCAGATCAGAAGTAAGGCGAGCAGCAGTCAAGTGATATACGAACAGTAAGAAGAGTGCACACACTTAACTTGTTTGATTTGAAACGGAGTTGCAGTGTGCAGGTCAAGCAACTGCCGCCATGGAGAGGAGTAACGCAGGGGAAGCATGTTTTGTAACAAGTGTCTGCCTTCACTGTGGGTAGTTAGCTTTTCTCATCTAAGAAGGAGTCCTGGGTAGTACTTGCGATGCACAGCAAATTCCTTCATCATTCATTCTAAAACACACACACACACAACGTCCAATCTTGTCCCTTGTGTTTATAAAAGCAACCCCTTCCCAGACATATATAAACTTTGCAGACGACACCAACATTCTGAAGACTATAGATGAACTGGAGAATGAAATCAACATAGCTGATTGGTTCTGCAGAAACAATTGCATCATAAATGCAGAAAAGACAGTATCTATGCATTTAGATACAACACGAAAGATACACCTCTCAAGCTCTGTCATAATGTCATGTGACAAACAATTAGAAACAGTAAACAGCACTAAGTTTTTTGGAATATGTATCCAAGACAATCAAAAGTGGAATAAACATGTAAGCTTCATCAATAAGAAACTAAGTGCCGCCCGCTACTGTATGAAAATTCTTACTCGCTGTTTGACACAACAAACGTTTAAAAAAGGATATTACACACAGGTGGAATGACTGTTCAGATAAGGCATAATTTCCTGGGGGCAACTCATCTCCACGCAAAAGTTGCTTTATTGTCCAAAAATGAATTATAAGGACCAAAGGAAATGCAACTACTACAAGCTCATCCAGGCCACTATTTAAAATGGTTCATATGGCTCTGAGCACTATGGGACTTAACTTCTAAGGTCAACAGACCCCTAGAACTTATAACTACTTAAACCTAACTAACCTATCACACACATCAATGCCCGAGGCAGGATTCGAACCTGCGACCGTAGCGGTCGCGCGGTTACAGACTGCAGCGCCTAGAACCACTATTTAAGAACCTACAAATTCATCCATTACCTTGCTTATACATTTTGGAAGTTATATGTTTCATTAAGAAAATAAAGGAGACTGAAGGCCAATTGGACAGAAAAATGAAACAGTTGATAAGTACAAGATACGACAGAGAATGGAACTGCATAGTGAATATGTAAAAACAAAGACGCTGTGGGCCCCTAGTAGCAGAGAAAAAACTTTACAAGTTACCACACCACACTAAGACCCAAAAAAATTTAAGGAATTTTAAAATGGCTCTACAAGTGTATAGTTTTAAATGAACTGTATTATAGTATTGATGAGTATATAAAATCTTAAATTGTGTAGAAGCTAGTCAAGCTAGCTGCTTTCTAAAAATCTGGATGGGTTCCTATAGAACATTTCAGTAACATAATCAGTGTTACTGTATGCCACATAAATTGTAAATATCCTCTAATCTTTAAATTTGTGCCATTTGTACAAATGCAAAAGCTGTATAGTCATGAAGATGCCACAAAACTGGAAATATTACTCTGCTTTTATAATTATTTATAGTTATTGTTATTACTTCATAAGAAAAGTGTTATGATTTAATGTAAATTTGTTTCCTTCCACAAAAAAAGTTGTGGTAAACACAATGATGTAAAAATCCGCTTAGTTTATAACGAGAAAACTAATAAAAATTCTTGAGAAGAGCACGAAAACATTAAACTGATGTATATGTTTGTTTACAGTTCTTGTAAGTAAACTTATTCATATTATAATAGATATACAATTCATAATCATCTCATAAATTCGTTGTCTTCTCATCATCTCACAAAAATTGACACGTCCATTATTAATTTGCAACTATGTACAAACATGATGAAGCAGATCAATCAGTCACACACACACACAAACACACATCACATCTTTCATCACTTTAAAAATATGTGCTCCAAGAAACGTCTTTCATTCTACAGTTTAGTTAGGTGCTACAGATGGTGATAATGTGGGGGATAAGGGAGGGAGGCGGCAACAGACGGCAGGAGTGGGGGGGGGGGGGGTTACTAGCTAATGTCTTATTGCTTCCAGGGGTAATGATCTAAGAGAGGTTGGACACTGGGCTCTACTGGTTCTGTACTTTGTCGCCAGTTATAGCCTCCTGTTGACAGGCAATTACTTGTTGCTCATCGTTGGCATGTATTACTTTTTGGTGAAACACGTCTGGCCATGGCAAAGGAGGTAAAGCAGAGAACAAATCCAAATCTCTGTCTAGCCGAGCTGGCTTGCAATTCCGGTAGGCAAAATTCATAGTCTCCCGAGGAACCGAAATTATGCAAGTGCTACGGTTTACCTCGGAGCTGTTATGGAATGAATGACAGCTGAAGTTCTGGGGTTAAATAGTAATGCTGCTAGAGACACCAAGAATAATTCCAAGGTATCTTCACTTGGCAATTAGAAATGATGAAGAATAAACTGTTGCCTGGCGTCACAAACGCACAGGGAGGGGTATTACCCAATATTGAAGTAGTTATTTAGCGTAACAGAACAGCATCGGCAGCAGGAAAAACGATTAAATTGTCGGATACCCTGAGCTCCCTAGAGTAATGAACCTCTTTTTGTTTAATGTTAATACTTAATGCCAATTCGGAGTAGGTATTAAAATCCATAGAGAAGGAATAAAAACTTTGAGGTTCGCCGATGACATTGTAATTCTGTAAGAGACAGCAAAGGACTTGGAAGAGTAGTTGAACGGAATGGATAGTGTCTTGAAAGAAGGATATAAGTTGAACATCAACGAAAGCAAAACGAGGTATGGAATGTAGTCGAATTAAGTGGGGTGATTCTGAGGGAATTAGATTAGGAAATGAGACACTTAAAGTAGTAAGGGAGTTTTGGTATTTGGGGAGCAAAATAACTGATGATGGTCGAAGTACAGAGGATATAAAATCTAGACTGACAATGGCAAGGAAATCGTTTCTAAAGAAGAGAAATTTGTTAACGTCGAGTATAGGTTTAAGTGTCAGGAAGTCGTTTCTGAAAGTATTTGTATGGAGTGCAGCCATGTATGGAAGTGAAACGTGGACGATAAATAATTTAGACAAGAAGAGAATAGAAGCTTTCGAAATGTGGTGCTACAGAAGAATGCTGGAGATAAGATGGGTAGATCACATAACTAATGTGGAGGTATTGAATAGAATTGGGGAGGAGTTTGTGGAACAACTTGACTAGAAGAAGGGATCGGTTGGTAGGACATGTTCTGAGGCATCAAGGGATCACCAATTTAGTATTGGAGGGTATCGTGGAGGGTGAAAATCGTAGAGGGAGACCGAGAGATGAATACACTAAGCAGATTCAGAGGGATGTAGGTTGCAGTAGGTACTGGGAGATGAAGAAGCTTGCACAGGATAGAGTAGCATGGACAGCTGCATCAAACCAGTGGCAGGACTGAAGACCACAATAACAACAACAACAATGTCAAATTTAGATGAAGAAGTGCTGTGTGTTTTTTCATGTCTAGTTATGTGAAAGAGCCTGAGATTAGGAATTCATAAATTGCAGCTAAAATTTTGAGTGTTTAACTCAGGTTATATGTTAATCGTGAGTCCTGTTGCGCGTTTCTTCCTGTATCAACCATCATCATTGAACCAGTGGAAATACGGCTGTCTCAGTCCTTTATTAATCGAGACAGAGGTTTCCAGGTGAATTCTGCATAGACTCCCTTCACAGGAAAACTTCGCCCTCTACGTAGATGGCGTCGCTCGCCGTGCGAAGGCAGTCGATCTGATACCGACGAAGGCAGCTTTCACCACAGAGGAGGCGTGGTGCAGAGTAGAGACTTGCAGAAAAACAGCGCATGCGCAACGCCGACTGGACACACCGCCCATGTCCCGGCAGGGTCTTAAATACGTGAGCTCAGTTCCCTTCCTGTCAGTATTCACCTCAAGACGGCTAGAAGACTGTGCAGCAAGTTACATGCATCCGGCAGTTCACCCGATTTTTTAGGCAACAATCTTAAATACAGTCTAACATTGTACTCGTAAGATGCTTGGTGACTAGTTTCCTCTTTATGAATTCTTAGTTCTTTTTGTCGTATAATATGTGTAGATACTGTGAGAAACTGCTTTATTCTTAAAATAAAAAATTAAAAAAAATCTGAGGAAAGCAAGTGGTGTAGCGCTTGGGTAGAAACTAAGCGGTTCCAGGATCGAATCCCAGTCGGCTCAGTTGTTTACCCTTCTGCCTTTTAACCTAATATTCACCCCTCAATGAGATGCAGATCCGCCAAAAACGAAACGTGGACTCCACGTTGCAATGCAGACCCCGTTTTCCCGGTTGAATAACTTGTTGGGGACGCGCAAGCCGCCTAACTTACATTCAGGTGACCGCTATCGTTTCAGAACAACTGCCTAGCGAAAAACATCACAGTCCGAGATCTGTGGTTTTCAATTATTTACTCATAGAGTAAAACGTAGCATACGATCTAACTTTCCTTTGTTTATAAAAAGAAAGTTTTGCAACAGCACAGCAGATGACTAAATTTTCAGCTTCCTGTCAAACATATATGTAACAGTGATTGAAGCAGAAGAAATGGATTAAAACTTGTGCTGGGGCCAGGACTTGAACCCGGCTCTTCTTGCTCGCTGGGTAGAACTGCTAACAATCTCACTCACCACAGCACTATGGTTAACTTTGCTGCACGAAGTGCCCAAACTTCAATTCATATCTTCTGCTTATTTTCCCTTACCACTGCCAGGGCTCTCCGGCACTGCAATAGCACCTCAGCGTTGCACGCAATGGGAAAGTCCTGTACCATAGGTGATCTTATAGATCTTATTTTTTCCCGGAGACATTTAAGTCTCTTCTGTAATACTATGAGATTTTATGTTATATTATGCTTACGTCTAGCTGGAGTACGCCTATGAATAATCTTAGAACGAACGTTTTTTTATGTACTATAATGTTAACAACAGTTATGTTTTTACTTTCTATAGAAATTTCTTGTCTTTTCTTTCTTTTTACTTTTTTAGTTTTTGGCAGTTGCAAAATCACAGATCGTTCCAATGATGCCGCTTCTTTTCAAGTTAATGATACCTTAGGCAGACAGAGATATTTTATGCCAGAGATATTGTGCATTATACAGATGTGTGACCTTAATGTTGTCCATTGTTTTTTTTTTCATCGTCTTATGTTCATTCCTTTCCTTTTTATTTTATGTCAATAAAGTGTTCCATATAATTTTTATGTATGAAGTCCGTGTGTTCATTTACGATATCATTCGGATATTTATTTGTGTGTACATAAATTTCTATTTCTTCCAGGATGTTCATAGTTTCATCTCTTGGTGTCCTATGTATAATTTTCGAAAGTGTTTTCGATTGTGTTCCTTCTATGATTTTTATTTTTCAGGTGTAGGTAAAAATTTGAATGGTTGCTTTCGCACTCTCTCTACAAAGGATACCAGAAGTCAAACCATGAACATTTTGGAAGAAGTAGTAAATTAAACACACACAAACAACTATCCGAATGACATCCTCAATGAACAGGCAGACTTCATATAAATTGTCTGGAAAATTTTATTGGCATAACAGAAAAAGAAAAGGAATGAACACAGCATGGTAAACGAAAAACAACAGACCACATTAAAATAGCACGTCTACGTCATGCATAATATCTCTGGCAAAAATTATCTCTGACTACCTAAGCTATCATTTAGGCGTAAACATGAAGTGTCTTTGGAGCAATCTATCAATTTACAATTGTCAAGAAATAACACGAACTTTCTATAGAAAGTAAACGTGTGGTCTATCTTAACAATAGAGAACATAAAAGAACGTACGTTCTAGGACAAATTATGGGCGTCATTCAATTTAAACGTAAGTATAATAACATAAAATCTCATCGTGTTATTACAAAGATGTAGAATAAAATGATACATAAGTGTAATGGGATAAATGTAATGGCAACAGGATCACTTGATAGTGGCAAAGAGGCCATAACAAGCTTGCGTGAACTTATGTAATCAACAAGAAATAAACAATATGCAGGTAATTTTGTCAAATAATCTGAGAAAAGATCTCCTTTAAGGTGGTTTCTTATGTTTTCATATGTATCTGAACAAGCGCTAGTGCACAAGCTAAAAAGCAGTTTACATCATTTAAAAGTCGTTATGGTTTCGACAACAGGAATGTATTAAGACTGACTTGGTGTCACAGGGAATGAGATGCTAGGGAGTGCAGGGTCTATGATGTTGGCACTGTCTTAGTTCATACTCATTACGGCTATGCTTTTACGATAGCAGAAGTGCCCGCGCTACTGTATTAAAACAGTGTCTCTTTCAGTTTACTTTTTAGTGGTGTGGACGCTCTGTAATGCCAGGCCCTACACAGCAGTCTGCAATGTAAATGAGCCCCTGGACCATCCCACTAACGTGCTTCAAATCAGATAAGTTAAGCCCTCCCCCTACATTCATTACCACTGTGTTTACGGTGTTGGTCTGATTTGCACCAGAAAATCAGTCGGGATTGAAGCTGGATCTTGACATATCGGCAAAGACAGCAGTACTCTGGCACTTGTAATGTCCCAGCATCTTCGCTCCACGTTATTTGTCCCAGCCAGTGGAGCAATAGGTGAGGCGTTTGGTCTTTAACAGGTACTGCTGTCTCAAATTGGTTGCTGCTATACATGGATATTCAGGCTTAGGCAGTTAAGTGATATAATCAAATTTTACAGGGGCTACCATTAATATCATTCATGACGTTAGCATTGGTTGCGAGCTCACATCCCAAAGATGTACTGGCTTGCATGCGGTCCCTCTTCGTCGAAATGTCTTGGCTCACACTCGGCTAGGGATTGAACCGCACGTGTCGCATTACACGCCCTAAATTAGACACTTGTGACCTTTTGGTTAAATTGTCTGGCTGATGGCAAGTAAGCGAAATTGTTGAAAGGTCTCTGTTCGATTCCTTTCATGTTAATTTCTTATATCTGTTGTCATTTACGGCATAAATTCCTCTTCTAAATTTACTGTGGTGTTTCTGGCTCTATCTAGGAGGACACTGAGCAGTGGAACGTGTTATTTTTACACATAAACAAGAACGATCTGTCACACTACTACACTTTAAAACACAGTTTATATGTAATTCATGTCACACAGTTTCATACGGAACCTACATCCGCTCTCTATTATATACTGATATGATATGATAAGATCCTCCCCCCATGAACCAAGGACCTTGCCGTTGGTGGGGAGGCTTGCGTGCCTCAGCGATACAGATAGCCGTACCGTAGGTGCAAGCACAACGGAGGGGTATCTGTTGAGAGGCCAGACAAACGTGTGGTTCCTGAAGAGGGGCAGCAGCCTTTTCAGTAGTTGCAAGGGCAACAGTCTGGATGATTGACTGATCTGGCCTTTTAACACTAACCAAAACGACCTTGCTGTGCTGGTACTGCGAACGGCTGAAAGCAAGGGGAAACTACGGCCGTAATTTTTCCCGAGGGCATGCAGCTTTACTGTATGATTAAATGATGATGGCGTCCTCTTGGGTAAAATATTCCGGAGGTAAAATAGTCGCCCATTCGGATCTCCGGGCGGGGACTACTCAAGAGGATGTCGTTATCAGGAGAAAGAAAACTGGCGTTCTACGGATCGGAGCGTGGAATGTCAGATCCCTTAATCGGGCAGGTAGGTTAGAAAATTTAAAAAGGGAAATGGATAGGTTAAAATTAGATATAGTGGGAATTAATCAAGTTCGGTGGCAGGAGGAACAATATTTCTGGTCAGGAGACTACAGGGTTATAAACACAAAATCAAATAGGGGTAATGCAGGAGTAGGTTTAATAATGAATAGGAAAATAGGAATGCGGGTAAGCTACTACAAACAGCATAGTGAACGCATTGTTGTGGCCAAGATAGATACGAAGCCCACACCTACTACAGTAGTACAAGTTTATATGCTAACCAGCTCTGCAGATGACAAAGAAATTGTAGAAATATATGATGAAATAAAAGAAATTATTCAGATAGTGAAGGGCGACGAAAATTTAATAGTCATGGGTGACTGGAATTCAGTAGTAGGAAAAGGGAGAGAAGGAAACGTAGTAGGTGAATATGGATTGGGGCTAAGAAATGAAAGAGGAAGTCGCCTGGTAAAATTTTGCACAGAGCATAACTTAATCATAGCAAACACTTGGTTCAAGAATCATAAAAGAGGGCTGTATACATGGAAGAAGCCAGGAGATACAGACAGGTTTCATATAGATCATATAATGGTAAGACAGAGATTTAGGAATCAGGTTTTAAATTGTAAGACATTTCCAGGGGCAGATGTGGACTCTGACCACAATCTATTGGTTATGAACTGTAGATTAAAACTGAAGAAACGGCAAAAAGGTGGGAATTTAAGGAGATGGGACCTGGATAAACTGAAAGAACCAGAGGTTGTACAGAGTTTCAGGGAGAGCATAAGGGAACAATTGACAGGAATGGGGGAAATAAATACAGTAGAAGAAGAATTGGTAGCTTCGAAGGATTAAGTAGTGAAGGCAGCAGAGGATCAAGTAGGTAAAGAGACGAGGGCTAATAGAAATCCTTGGGTAACAGAAGAAATATTGAATTTAATTGATGAAAGGAGAAAATATAAAAATGCAGTAAATGAAGCAGGCAAAAAGGAATACAAACGTCTCAAAAATGAGATCGACAGGAAGTGCAAAATGACTAAGCAGGGATGGCTAGCGGACAACTGTAAGGATGTAGAGGCTTACCTCACTAGGGGTAAGATAGATACTGCCTACAGGAAAATTAAAGAAACCTTTGGAGAAAAGAGAACCACTTGTATGAGCACCAACCCAGTTCTAAGCAAAGAAGGGAAAGCAGAAAGGTGGAAGGAGTATATAGAGGGTCTATACAGGGGCGATGTACTTGAGGACAATATTATGGAAATGGAAGAGGATGTAGATGAAGATGAAATGGGAGATACGATACTGCGTGAAGAGTTTGACAGAGCACTGAAAGACCTGAGTCGAAACAAGGCCCCGGGAGTAGACAACATTCCATTGGAACTACTCACGGCCTTGGGAGAGCCAGTCCTGACAAAACTCTACCATCTGGTGAGCAAGATGTATGAAACAGGCGAAATACCTTCAGACTTCAAGAAGAATATAATAATTCCAATCCCAAAGAAAGCAGGTGTTGACAGATGTGAAAATTACCGAACTATCAGTTTAATAAGTCACAGCTGTAAAACACTAACGCGAATTCTTTACAGACGAATGGAAAAACTAGTAGAAGCCGACCTCGGGGAAGATCAGTTTGGATTCCATAGAAATGTTGGAACACGTGAGGCAATACTGACCCTACGACTTATCTTAGAAGCTAGATTAAGGAAGGGCAAACCTACGTTTCTAGCATTTGTAGACTTAGAGAAAGCTTTTGACAATGTTGACTGGAATACTCTCTTTCTAATTCTGAAGGTGGCAGGGGTAAAAAACAGGGAGAGAAAGTCTATTTACAATTTGTACAGAAAGCAGATGGCAGTTATAAGAGTCGAGGGACATGAAAGGGAAGCAGTGGTTGGGAAGGGAGTGAGACAGGGTTGTAATCTCTCCCCGATGTTATTCAATCTGTATATTGAGCAAGCAGTGAAGGAAACAAAAGAAAAATTTGGAGTAGGTATTAAAATCCATGGAGAAGAAATAAAAACTTTGAGGTTCGCCGATGACATCGTAATTCTGTCGGAGACAGCAAAGGACTTGGAAGAGCAGTTGAACGGAATGGATAGTGTCTTGAAAGGAGGATATAAGATGAATATCAACAAAAGCAAAACGAGGATGACGGAATGTAGTCGAATTAAGTCAGGTGATGCTGAGGGAATTAGATTAGGAACTGAGACACTTAAAGTAGTAAAGGAGTTTTGCTATTTGGGGAGCAAAATAACTGATGATGGTCGAAGTAGAGAGGATATAAAATGTAGACTGGCAATGGCAAGGAAAGCGTTTCTGAAGAAGAGAAATTTGTTAACATCGAGTATAGATTTAAGTGTCAGGAAATCGTTTCTGAAAGTATTTGTATGGAGTGTAGCCATGTATGGAAGTGAAACGTGGACGATAAATAGTTTGGACGAGAAGAGAATAGAAGCTTTCGAAATGTGGTGCTACAGAAGTATGCTGAAGATTAGATGGGTAGATCACATAACTAATGAGGAAGTATTGAATAGGGTTGGGGAGAAGAGATGTTTGTGGCACAACTTGACCAGAAGAAGGGATCAGTTGGTAGAACATGTTCTGAGGCGTCAAGGGATCACCAATTTAGTACTGGTGGGCAGTGTGGAGGTTAAAAATCTTAGAGGGAGACCAAGAGATGAATACACTAAGCAGATTCAGAAGGATGTAGGTTGCAGTAGGTACTGGGAGATAAAGAAGCTTGCACAGGATAGGGTAGCATGGAGAGCTGCATCAAACCAGTCTCAGGACTGAAGACCAGAACAACAACAATGATAAGATACTGTCATCCCCCTTCCCTTCTGTGTGAAAGGATGAATGTGCAAATGTATTTCTAGTTGCATGCTTGATTGTAGCAGACAATCCTGTCTGCTAGAGAACAGTAGGACCAACGTACGAACAGGTAGCTACGCTTTGTAAAAGCAAAGAGGTTTCCATTCTTAGTACGGTCCTGTACATCCCTTGTCATGTTGGTACAGGAAGCTGCCTTTCTGGTCACTTCCGTTTGTATCTGTGAAGCACCCTCGGTAGGGGCCCACGGCAGTCGGTCCGTGGTGAGCACCTGAAGGTAAGATCTCTGGCTAAGCGCGTCTCTGCTAAGTCCATAGAACAATGGATTTCTTAAGTTCAGCCTAACTGAAAATTTAATCACCTTTATTTCAGGTTTGGATCTAAAATATCTTATGTTATCTTAAACTGCAACACAGTGTAATTCGAGTGTGAAGTTCAGAATACCTTCCAGTAGTTGCTTTGTCACTACTTTGTGAGTAAAGGGGAACCACGTGTTATTCAGTAACTATAAATAAGATCATGAGTCTTAAATGTGAATGTGCGTGAGATTATAACATCTCGTCTTGACAATATTTTTCAATATAGCAGATTTTCTTTATGTTCAACCCACGTGCGGTGTACTTTGTGAGACCAGTAGCACGTGCTTATACAATTGTTCGACCCATCAGGTTAATAGTAAGACGATAGTAACCAGTTTGAGGTTTTTGTTTTGTAAATTGCGTTTCGATGTAATTTATTTTAATTATCAAAAGTATTGTGGAGTTACACTCTTTGTGTAAACCAAGTTGACCATGTGAGGCATGTGATGTAATCATCAAAGTAGCCCTCAGCTATTCTTTTTGGGAAGATTTCACAAAGAGTTAGTATGAATTTAGTATACCAGTTTGTAGTAATTTCGTGACAGACAGGATTGCGCTACGAACGTAACTTCTTTGGGTGAAAATTGAATCGGTTGGTTGTGGTTACTTTCCTCTTTGTGTGTTATTTTACGAATGCAGTGTTGTATGCAGTCTCCCAATCTTGGCTCCATATTTGATGTGTTCCATAAGATTACAAACTCACATTTTCACAATCCTAAATAAGGCACCACTTTAGTTATGAATCAAGTTTAATATGCTGAAATTTCAATGATCAATATTAAAATAAATGCCCAAATATAAACTGATTTATTTCTTTTTACATAAATTCTCTTATATATATATATATATATATATATATATATATATATATATATATATATATATATATATATATATAAAATCACCGGTTGTCGTAAGGTGACTATTAAAAGATTATAATTAATGTTAGTGTGGTTGGGAATTTGGTAAGCTAGACTGGATACCTGGTGAAACAGTTGCTCAGTAATGCAAGGTTAACTTCCCCAGATAGGTCTCAGCTTTTAACCCGCTTTTACTGTCTTGAATATCAGCACCGCTTTCAGAACAACGTAATGCATCAACATTACATTGTAACGCATAACAACAATATCGGGAGCTAAATTAACAATCCATAAATGATGTAAACCACACAGTTGCGATTTGGTTAGAATAATGTTTATTCAGAAAGCAAACTAACAGCGAAAGTGGTAGTATTTAGAATTACTGTTAGACTTGAGTGCATATCTGTTTGACACAGTTCGATCATTGACAGTCTCATTGCTAATTACAACTCCAATACCCCACCTTGTTAACTACGCGCAAAGTTATAGTTCACACCAGGCGCGCGGCTGCTCACAGTTCAGAGACTAAGTCCTGCGATACCACACAACGCGAAATTTTCTAAGTCGTTTACTTCCTTTACCTAAAGACCGACCGTTCAGTTTCGCGTCTCCACCAGCACTGACCCTCTGCCCGTCCGTGGCAGCGTTTCCCGGGCGCCGAATACCCTCGCTCAACTGACTAGTCCATCTGCTTGGCTGCAGCTTATTCTACATTATTTTACATTTTAACATATTTCAATAATCAAAGCTTGACCACTTTACCATTCTAAATAAAGCAACAATAATATCAGTTCCATAATAAACGTTAAATTCGTTTACATAAAACTAAGATTAGATTAGATTAGATCAGTTTTTTACTCCATAGATCCGTGCTGAGGAGATCCTCGTGGATGTGGAACATGACAATTTTTTTAAAGCTGAAATAACTATACTAATAGTATGAATATGTACAATACATCATTTGTTTCTATTAAAAATTCGTCAATGGAGTAGAAGGAGTTGGCCAGTAGTAAGTCTTTCAGGCTCCTTTTAAACTGATCTTTATTTGTAACTAAATTTTTTATGTTTGCTGGCAAATTATTGAAGATGAGTGTTCCTGAGTGGTGAACCCCTTTTTGAACTAAAGTAAGTGCTTTTAAGTCCTTGTGCAGACCTTTTTTGTGCCTGGTATTGTATGTTTGAACTGAGCTGTTTGTTGGAAATAGAGATATATTATTTAGGACAAATTTCATTAAGGAGTAAATATACTGAGAGGCAGTAGCTAGTACACCCAGTTCTTTGAGGAGGTTTCTACAGGACGTCGCTGAATTTACTCCACAAATAATGCATATTCCACGCTTTTGGACTCTGAAAACTTTTGTTTGATTTGAAGAGTTATACCAAAATATTATACCATATGACATTAGGAAATGAAAGTAGGCAAAGTATGCAAGCTTTTTCATTTTTATGTCGCCTATGTCTGCTAACACCTGCAAATACAGATTTGTTAAGGCGTTTTGGCAGTTCTGTGGTGTGCTCTTCCCAACTGAATTTATTATCAAGTTGTAATCCCAGGAATTTAAGACTGTCAACCTCTTCTATCTGCTCTTCTTCATACTTAATGCATATGCTGGATGGAAACCACTTACAGTTTCTGAATTGCATATAGTGAGTCTTTTCGAAGTTTAATGTCAGTGAGTTGGCTTTAAACCATTTATTAATATCCATGAAAATATCATTAGCAGATCTTTCTAGAACTACAGTCGACATACTATTTACTGCAATACTTGTGTCATCTGCAAACAGAATGAACTCTGCTTCTGGCAGTGTAACTGATGAGAGATCATTAATGTACACAAGAAAAAGCAATGGCCCTAAGATGGATCCTTGTGGGACACCACATGTAATTTCTTCCCATTCTGATGATGACTGATGACTTAATTCACTTGTCCCTTGCAATGACACCCTTTGTCTCCTGTTAGCGAGGTATTACTTGAACCATTTTGCAGCATTGCCCATGACACCATTGAATTCTAATTTATTTAAAAGGATGTTGTGGTTCACACAATCGAATGCCTTTGATTAATCACAGAAAATACCTGCTGCTTGTAACTTGTTATTTAATGAATTAAGTACACAATTTCCTTCTTAGCTTTGAATGTCATGGGCAGTAGCCTTATACCAATGTGCTTTCTGATACATAAATAAAGAACGAAAGTAACTATTATGCACTGAACTTTATAACAAATATTCTATTACCTAATGATTCAATAAGTTGTCATGCTGTCATCGTTCAATGTGTTTTGTGTGGAGGAAATGATGGTCTGATGCTTAACTGAATATACTGATAATTTAAATTTACTATATCTTTTAAACAAATAAAGTTACAGAGTTGATCAAATGTTGTAAATATTAACTCTGTAACTTTATTTATTTAAAAGATATAGTAAATTTAAATTATCAGTACATGATGCTCTTCTATACCAAATGTTGATCATTAAGATCGACCAAAGCGTTGAGATCTTAGCATTCATGTCTGTGTTACAAAACTAGTTAATTTCACTTTAACAGTAAATCCTAAACCATTATAGATGTGATCAATATTCAAGTTTTAAAGGGAACACCATGAAAATTTATGAAGGATGGTAGATTAAAATTACTGTGGCTTCATTTCCTGAATTCCTAAGGAATTAAAAAGTTTTCCTAAATGTTTCCCTTTATGACCGATCTTAGGCCCGCCATATTGAACACTGCTATGTATCCCTAGCCACAAACAACTTCTACAGGGTTTCCCTATGACGTAGGTTCTCGTCTGTCTCATTCGCAGACTACAACGCTTAGGTCTCATTTAGCAAAATAGACGCCTGTGAATTTCCCCATCGGGCGGCGAAGTTGCAGCTTTGTGGCACACGGTCCTGGACGACAGGGTTAGTTTCTCAATTCCTGAATGCTGACTCTTTCGGCCATATACTTAAGCGAGAGTGAAATGCTCGCTAACACACACGGTGGAAATAATAAAACAATACCCACAATGTCGTTTTCTCACAACGATCAGAACTATTTAAATGGCCCACAAGATAATAGATTTACGGTGTGTAATGGGTAAAGGCGCAGAGAAGTCTATTGGAGACAGATGATGGTTTACCAAGCAACATTAAATCAGTATTTATATCGTTTGCAGACTAATAATTATAGCCATTCAAAGTTGTACATTTTTATGTTGGTTAGTACCTCCAAGTATATATGATAACAGCATACCACTAACGTTCATTTTCCCTTGGGTAGTAGGTCAGGTGATGAAGTGTGGACATATAGACACATAATGGGTAGTCTATACTGACAGGTGTAGACCACTTAGTGGTGCAATACGACCATGCAGAAAACACCGTATCTTAAAGTTTGTAACATGTTTGTGGGACGTCTATCCGATGCAGTGGGAAAAAAATCGTCACCATGATGTCTACGTATTAAGGTACCATGTATAAAAACGTCTGTGCTCATACCTGTGGCAGGCTGTATCTTGTAACAATACTTTTCATGCCTTTCTTTTCTTAACCATGAGTCTTCTGAGTGGTTTCACGCAACCTGCGAGGAATAATTCTCTTCAGCTAATCTCTTCATCTCAGGGCAGCGCATGTATTGTACGTTGTTAATTGTTTTCTTGCATGTATTCCAATCCCTGTCTTCCCCTAGAGCTTTTATCCTCTACCGTTCCCTCTAGTACCATGGAAATTGTTCACTGATGTCTCGACACATCCCCTATTATCCGCTCTCTTCCTCTTCTCAATATTTTCCACATGTTCTTTCCTGGCCGATTCTACTGAGCAACTCCTGATTCCTTATATTACCTGCCCACCCATGTTCATCGACATTCTACAGCACCAAATCTCAAACGCTTCGATTCTCTTGTTTTTCAGTTTTTCCACAGTCCATGTTTCACTACCATTTAATGCTGTGCCCAAATCCACAAAAAATTTCTTCCTTAATTTAAGGCGATATTTGATACTAACAGTTTGGCTCTCCTGATCTGATTTATATTCCATCCCTGTGCTTCTGCCGTGTGCTATTTTGCTTCCAACGTAGCTGAATTCCTTAACATTGTGTATGCTGCCCAATTTTTGTGTTACGTTTATCGGTTATCTCATTTCTGCCACTCTCCGTCACTTTCAATTTTCATCGGTTCCTCTCAATCCATATTCCGTACTCTACAGACTGTTCAGTCCATTTAGGACGTTCTGTAATTCTTCACTTTCACTGATGATAGCAATGTCGTCAGCGATTCTTATCGTTCATATCCTTTCACCCTAAATTTTCACTCCCGCTCTTGAAGCTTTCTTTTGTTTCCATCATTGTCTCTTCAGTGTATATATATTGAACAATAGGGGCGCAATACTGCATCTCTGTCTTATACTCCTTTTAATGAAAGCACTTGGTTCCAATCATATTGTTCCCTCTTGGGTCTTGTACATATTTTTTGCATATAACCCGTCTTTCCTTATAACTCATTATTATTTTTTACAGAATTTCCAACATATTTCACAATTATACATTGTAGAACGGTTTTTCAAGGTCAATAAATCCTAAGGACGATTCTTCATTTTTATTAGCATTTGCTTCCTTTATCAATTGCAACATCACAATGGCTTTCTGTTCCGTTTTCCCATCAGAAAGACAAACTGGTTGTCATATAATAGAAAGCCAAGTTTTGATGCACAACAAATAGACTTTACTAATAACTAATTAGTGTCAGTTGCTCACAGACTGGCCTGAACACACAACCTCAATGCTGTGAGCGAAGCTTACCCTGCGACTGATCACTAGTGCATTGTTCCCGACAATCCGATAAAACACGAAGTTATTCGACTGTCGATACATTTTCTTATTTTACAGTAGGTGTAGTGAGATTATTTAGTAGGTGCATGTAGTGTTGGCAGAAGAGCCAACACTGTTTTTGTAGAGGAGGCCGAAATGCACACGTTAATTACATGCTGACTGGCGTGAGGTCTGGAACAGGACAATATCTTGAGAATTGTAAATAAAGTACGTAGATGATGTAATACTTAACTTTAATCCACAATTGTAGAACATCTCTCGTTACGGTACATGCTTCATAATATTAATTATCAATTGAATACGGCGCCTTGCTAGGTCGTAGCAAATGCAGCTGAAGGCTATGCTAACTATCGTCTCGGCAAATGAGAGCGCATTTGTCAGTGAACCACTGCTATGAACGTCGGCTGTACAACTGGGGCGAGTGCTAGTACGTCTCTCTAGACCTGCCGTGTGGTGGCGCTCGGTCTGCTATCACTGACAGTGGCGACACGCGGGTCCGACGTATACTAACGGACCGCGGCCGATTTAAAGGCTACCACCTAGCAAGTGTGGTGTCTGGCGGTGACACCACAGTGCATCCTGCTGAGTTCATTGAAGAGAGACTGTTTATTTTTATACTTATTATTACGTAACATCTCGTTTATTTAACACCTAGTATTGATGTTTCAGGTTTCGGCGCACAAACCATACTCACAAGGGAACCTTCCCATCGCACCCCCCTCAGATTTAGTTATAAGTTGGCACAGTGGATAGGCCTTGAAAAACTGAACAAAGATCAATCGAGAAAACAGGAAGAACTCGTGTGGAACTATGAAAAAATATACAAAATATACAAACTGAGTAGTCCATGCGCCACATACGCAACATCTAGGAGAACATAAGCTCACTACCGCCGTGGTCCCGTGGTTAGCGTGAGCAGCTACGAAGCGGAAGGTCTTTGGTTCAGGTCTTCCCTCGAGTAAAAAATTTACTTTCTTTATTTTCGCATAGTTATGATGTGTCCGTTCGTTCACTGACGTCTCTGTTCACTGTAATAAGTTTAGTGTCTGTGTTTTGCGACCGCACCGTAAAACCGTGCGATTAGTAGACGAAAGGACGTGCCTCTCCAATGGGAACCGGAAACATTTGATCGCAAGGTCATATGTCAACCGATTCCTCCACAGAAAAGCACGTCTGATGTATTCTATACGACACTGGTGACGGCATGTGCGTTACATGACAGGAATTTGTTGTCGACCCACCTAACTTGTACACTTGGCGAATGGGAAAAAAAGATTCTTCTACCTTGCCCGATTTAGGTTTTCTTGTGGATGTGATAATCATTTCCAAAATACTGATGAAAACATAATAGTTTGTCACATAAACTGAAAACAAAAAATCAAAATTTTCACTCGAGGGAAGACTTGAACCAAGGACCTCTCGTTCCGCAGCCGCTCAGACTAACCACGGGACCATGACGCTCCGGTGCTTCTGTTGCCTATCTTTCACATGGACTACTCAGTTTATATATTTTGCTCATTTTTTCATAGTTCGACACAACTTCTTCCTGTTTTCACGATTGATGTGTGTTCACTTTTTCAAGGCCTATCCACTGTGCCAACTTATAACTAAATCTGAGGGGGGTGCGATGGGGAGGTTCCCTTTTCAGTAGCAAATCAGGGTGTAATATGCAGCGCTGTTTCCAGGTCAGCTAAAAGGAGGAGTGGCTGTACTATAGACACTATGTGCAAAGTGACATGTGGCAAAATTCTCTGGGTGCTAACACAGATCAGTTCAATTTTGTGACATAATTTACCTGTTGCAGTATTACTCATAAGACGCTTAGGATGACATGTATGGGACATAGAAACGACAGAGAGTCTTTGTCCCACTGTAGCCCTCAGTGGTTCACAACCCCTCAACAGGCCAGAGCAGTCCACCCACTCCACCGCCGCCCCACACCGAACCCAGGGTTATTGTGCGGTTGGAACGTCTCATACCAGACGAGTGTAACCCCAATTGTTTGCTTCATAGAGTAATTATGGTGTACGCTTACATGGAAACAGTGCGTGCACAGCAATTACAGTGTAACTGTGGCGGAATAAGGGGAACCAGCCCACATTCGCCGAGGTAGATGAAAAACCGCCTTAAAAACCATACACAGGCTGGCCGGCACGCTGGACCTCGACACTAATCCGCATGGCGGGCTCGTGCTGTGACGCTACAACGCAGTCCTTGCTATGAATTTTTTCGCTTACTTAACACATGAAACTGTTTGTATACGATGTATTGTCTAGTGTAAATTTGTATTGTAAATACTATGTTTAAATTATGCGATATGTAACACTGGCAAGTCAGGGCATATTTAGTTATCGTTGAAGTCAGAGAGACTGTTTTGTCGCGCCTCTGGACGCGGGAGCGCGCCAGCGGGTAGTAGTAGCAGTGACGCCGTGCTCGGAGTAAGAAGTACAGTCGAGCGCTGCTAGTCCTAGCTGTGTTACATCTAACGGCTGGTGTGTGGATCTAAGTACGACGCGAAAGTAATGGTCGGCATATCTGGAAGCATGGCCGGGCAAGTTATTGTGGATTAATGGGCATAGTGCTGAAGAAACGAGGACTTAAATGTGAAGCGCACTGTGGGCCCAAGTCGCAACAGTAAAAGCCCGCTGCCACATTGTGCCGCCGCCGTGGACTTCCGTCGATCCGTCGATCCACCGACAACGAGGGAAGTACGTAATTTTCGTAGGATAAAATTGTAGAAGGCTTGCCAGTGACTGTGATTTTCTCTGAAGTCGAACAATTAATAACAAGCACTTTATAATCGAGGTGTTGCAGTTACATTCCACCCGACAATAACACCAAGCAGGTTCTTTCCGATCCTTACCTTATTGAACCGAGTGTGTCACGCCATTACCAAGAGAAAAAAATGTTAATTATCAAAGTATTTGCATAGACGGTGAAGAGCAAATTTCACACTGGTTATAGTAGTTAATTGTTGCGCATAATAAGCTTACGCCAACCGTAGTAACTTAATAATAGACTGATGTAATAAATTTGATTATTAAGATTTATTTCAATGTATATTCAGCTGAAGTTAGTTCAAGGATATTTCATGAAACTATAAAGCTTATTCCACCTGACAATCCCCCAATTAATGAACTATTATCATTCAAAACGTAGTTAATCAGTTATTGGCAATATATTTCATTATCAGTAGATTAAACTGTGCAAAAGTACCTAATTTTAAAGACAGAATGACAATCCATTATTCAAAATCTCGAGAGATAATTATCTGTGTTGTCGGCATTGCCCTTAGCTGACAAATTATGAACAAAATAATTATCAAAATACTTATTGAAAGTTAACCATTAATGTTTAAGTGTGGTTAGATTGTTATGACATTGTTTTATATGACTACTGAGCCTGACATAGCACTTATGTAAAAGTTCCCGTTCCACCTGCAGCGCTACAAACAGGTAAACTTTATTTTTGACACAATTATTCACGTACTTAACAGTACTGTCACACATCAGTTGAGCTGGCGACCGATTTTTTAATTGCTTTTATAACTTAATCATTTCTTTCGGTAAAATTTCCACTGGCAAAATTTATTTCCAAATTATTTCCATTATTTCATTTACCGATCACTATTGAATGAAATTACTCATTCAATAACGATCAAGTTATAACGTCTGTTTCCCGCGAGATAATCATTATTTACTTCGAATTCTGTTGCCTTATCCCGACGCGAGTCAAAATTCATAGTTCAAGGTCATTCTCATTTGTTAATTTCGAAAATCCCGTGAAGCAGGGAGGTGTTACAGTGCCAGGGACCGACATGCCTTCCCGCTCGGGAAGCAGCGTCTTAGACCTCGCAGCTAGGTGGACAGGCGGGACGACATAATATAACCATGACTGCAAGAGCCAGAAATGTTACAGCACCTGCTATTCGCGATTGCAAAGGGAAGTTGCGACATGATAGTGGTCTGCGAAGTACCCTCCGCCACACACACAGTAAAGTGGGACACGGGCTATGCCCACAGATGCGGATGGTTTTAGTGGTATTGCTTATCGATGCCAACCCACAGGCGTCTCAAATTGGCAACAGAGTAGTGAACTGGAAGGTCTCTGTTGGTTCCTCTCATGTTAATTTCTTAAATCTGTTGTCATTTACAGCAGTCATTTCACTTCTAACTTTACTGTGGCGTTTCTGACGCTATCTGGGAGGAGACTGAGAAGTGTAACGTGTTACTTTTACACATAATCAAGAACGACCTGTCACACTACTACACTTTAAAACACAGTTTATATGTAATTCATGTCACACAGTCTCATACGGAGCCTACATCTGCTTTCTTTTATATACTGTATATGATAAGATACTGTCATTACCTTTCCCTTCTGTGTGAAAGGATGAATGAGCAAATGTGTTTCTAGTTGCATGTTTGATGGTAGCAGACAAGTCGGCTGCTAGAGAACAGTAGGACCAACGTCCGAACAGGTAGCTACGCTTTCTAAAAGAAAAGAGGTTTCCATTCTTAGTACGGTCCTGTCCATCCCTTGTCATGTTGGTGTAGGAAGCTGCCTCTCTGGTCACTTCCGTTTGTATCTGTTAAGCACCCTCGGTAGGGGCCCAAGCAGTCTGTCCGCGGCGAGCAACTGAAGTGGTAAGATCTCCGGCTAAGCGCGTCTCTGCTAAGTCCGTAGGACAATGGATTTCTTAAGTTCAGCCCAACTGAAAATTTAATCACCTTTAATTCAGGTTTGGATCTAAAATATCTAATGTTACCTTAAATTGCAACGCAGTGTAATTCGAGTGTGAAGTTCAGAACATCTTCCAGTAGTTGCTTTGTCACTACTTTGTGAGCAAAGTGGAACCACGTGTTGAGGATCCATAACTCTAACTAAGATCATCAATCTTAAATGCGAATGTGCGTGAGATTATAACGTCTCGTCTAGACAATATTTTTCAACGTAGCAATTTTTCTGTTTGTTCAACCCACGTGGGGTGTACTTTGTGAGACCAATACCACGTGCTTATACAATTGTTTGGCCCATCAGGTTAATAGTAAGACGATAGTAACCAGTTCGAGGTTTTTCTTTTCTAAATTGCGTTTCGATGTAATTTATTTTAATTATCAAAATTATTGTGCAGTTGCACTCTTTGTGTAAACCAAGTTGACCACGCGAAGCATGTCGTGTAATCATCAAAGCAGCCCTCAGCTATTCTTTTCGGGAAGATTTCACAGACAGTTAGAATGAATTTAGTATACCAGTGTGTGGTAATTTCATGACGAACAGGATTGCGCTACGAACGTAACTTCTTTGGTTTAAAATTGAATTGGTTGATTGTGATTAATTTCCTCTTGCATATGTTTCAACGTTCTTCATGTGTTATTTTATGGATACAGTGTTGTATGCAGTCTCCCAATCTTGGCCCCATATTTGATGTGTTCCGTAACATTACAAACTAACATTTTCACAATCTTAAATACGCCACCAGTTTAGTTATGAATCAAGTTTAATATGGTGAAATTTTAATGGAACAATGATCAGTGTTTAAATACATGTCCAAATATAAACTGATTTATTTCTTTTTATTTAAATTCTCTTTATATATATCACCGGTTGTCGTAAGACAACTATTAAAAGATTATAATTAATGTTAGTCAGGTTGGGAATTTGGTAAGCTAGACTGGATACCTGGTGAAACAGTTGCTTAGTAATGCAAGGTTAACTTCCCCAGATAGCTCACGCCTTTTAACCCGCCTTTATTGTCTTGAATATCAACACCGCTTTCAGAACTAATTAATGCATCAACATTACGATGTTTACGTCAGATGCCGATAGCAGTCGTGCGGGATGTGATGGAGCCAATGGTGCGTGCCTGCAGAGCCACGCCTACAGTGGCTCTGGATTACGAGCGCCATCTGCTGCCGCACTGTAGGATGGTCAGTGGCAGCCGCACAGTCCAACGGTACATGAAGCCACCTCGATATGTGGCGCTACGCAGGTGCCTCCTAATAGCGGCTCTGACGCCATCGTTCGTGTTTTAAATCAGGGAGCCTCATCCTTGTTCACACTAACAGCTGGACTTTATTTCTTGCTCCGTTATTCGTAATAAGTCTTCGTAAGCTTGGAGAAATACAAGCTAACAAGGGAATGGTCAGACTTGTCATGTCGAAACATGTATTGCTTTTTTTAGCACTGTTCTTTAACTGTGCAAAAAGGCCGTATGCAAAATTGTAGCTACTGACATGAACTGGAAGTCACCTAAAAAAAACCACGAACGTGGCTGTATTTCCTGCTTGCCGCTTGCAGTTCGTTTCTGTGGCATGCACGTCCTTTTAATTTCTGGTACGTATTTCAAAACATACCGTCCTGAAACTGGTCAGACATGTGAAAGATGTTCTGTACATGTTCATCTACAGGGTGTTACATAAAGGTACGGCCAAACTTTCAGGAAACATTCCTCACACACAAATAAGGAAAGTATGTTATGTGGACATGTGTCCGGAAACGCTTAATTTCCATGTTAGAGCTCATTTTAGTTTCTTCAGTATGTACTGTACTTCCTCGATTCATCGCCACTTGACCCAATTGAAGGAAGCTAATGTTGACTTCAGTGCTTGTGTTGACATGCGACTCATTGCTCTACAGTACTGGCATCAAGCACATCAGTACGTAGCATCAACAGGTTAGTGCTCATCACGAACGTGGTTTTGCAGTCAGTGCAATGTTTACAAATGCGGAGTTGGCAGATGCCCATTTGATGTATGGATTAGCACAGGGCAATAGCCGTGGCGCGGTACGTTTGTATCGAGACAGATTTCCAGAACGAAGGTGTCCCGACAGGAAGACGTTCGAAGCAATTGATCGGCGTTTTAGGGAGCACAGAACATTCCAGCCTACGATTCGCGACTGGGGAAGACATAGAACGATGAGGACACCTGTAATGGACGAGGCAATTCTTCGTGCAGTTGACGATAACTCTAATGTCAGCGTCAGAGAGGTTGCTGCTGTACAAGGTAACGGTGACCGCGTCACTGTATGGAGAGTGCTACGGGAGAACCAGTTGTTTCCGCACCATGTACAGCGTGTGGGCACTATCAGCAGCTGATTGGCCTCCACGGGTACACTTCTGCGAATGGTTCATCCAACAATGTGTCAATCCTCATTTCAGTGCAAATGTTCCCTTTACGGATGAGGCTTCATTCCAACGTGATCAAATTGTAAATTTTCACAATCAACATGTGTGGGCTGACGAGAATCCGCACGCAATTGGGCAATCACGTCATCAACACAGATTTTCTGTAAACGTTTGGGCAGGCATTGTTGGTGAGGTCTTGATTGTGCCCCATGTTCTTCCACCTAGGCTCAATGGAGCACGTTATCATGATTTCATACGGGATACTCTACCTGTGCTGCTAGAACATGTGCCTTTACAAGTACGACACAACATGTGGTTCATGCACGATGGAGCTCCTGCACATTTCAGTCGAAGTGTTCGTACGCTTCTCAACAACAGATTTGGTGACCGATGGATTGGTAGAGGCGGACCAATTCCATGGCCTCCACGCTCTCCTGACCTCAACCCTCTTGACTTTCATTTATAGGGGCATTTGAAAGCTCTTGTCTACGCAACCCCGGTACCAAATGTAGAGACTCTTCGTGCTCATATTGTGGACGGCTGTGATACAATACGCCATTCTACAGGGCTACAGCAGCGCACCAGGGATTCCATGCGACGAAGGGTGGACGCATGTATCCTCGCTAACGGAGGACATTTTGAACATTTCCTGTAACAAAGTGTTTGAAGTCACGCTGGTACGTTCTGTTGCTGTGTGTTTCCATTCCATGATTAATGTGATTTCAAGAGAAGTAAGCGTTTCCGGACACATGTCCACATAACATACTTTCTTTCTTTGTGTGTGAGGAATGTTTCCGGAAAGTTTGGCCGTACCTTTTTGTAACCCCCTGTATACCCCGTAAGCCACTTTACGGTGAACATTCAATCTCCCCTCACAGGTGATGGCGAACCCTGTAAATGTTTTGCTGCTTGCCATGGAGATATACCACAGACGCCAAATGAAGCAATCAACAGAAAACACGCGTGAAGACTATGTGTTGCGCGACATAGTTGTTAAACTTCCAGACGAGCATGTAAATGGCGCAGACATGTGGCTAGAAACAACTGAAACACTCGATGTTGCAGACTGTGAATCTACAGACGGCGAAGACACCGACGAAAGATGCACTCTTGAAGACTCTTCGAGTGATAGTGCCACGTACCATCATCAATTATCTCCGAAAGTAACACCAGCAACTACAATTACCTTACCAGACAAAGGAACAGCGGTGACGTATTGGTTGAACGAAAGTGGTAAGAAACGTCTACGTGTCAGTACTATTCAAAATAAGTATCGCTTTGTCCGTGAATTGCATTGATGGAAAAAGGAAGTCGCTGGACGACGTAAGAGTAGATTGGAAATTGCGACGGAGATAAATGCGCGAATTTTTGAGCTATTTACCGATGCCAGACAACAGTCATTTAGTGTCAGCGACACTGCGTGATTGGGCGTTAGACATTGCCAACGCGATAGGCGCTAAAGAATTTACAGCTTCTCAAAGTTGGATTAGTCGCTTCAAATCATCACATAAAATTGTGGCAAGAAAAATCACAAAATTTGTATCGAGAAACAGGTCGGAAAATGAAGTGACACAAATCGATATGATAGAAGCTTTTCCTACGAATGCAAAAAATAGGATCGCTAGTTTTAGTGAATCGTACGTTTACAATGCAGATCAGTCACGTTTCCAAAAAGAAATGCGTGCGAAAAGAACACCGTCATTCAAAGGGGAAAAACATATTGAGGCGATTGCGCAGTCCATGACTGCACTCACCCATTCATACACTATATAATGCACATAATTAGTCTGGATGCTTCATTGCTGAGTAAACTATATGTGTGTCTTCAAGAACCAACTGGACGTTTTGGACCACGTGTCAAAAGAACAATGTTCTACGCAAACAATCTTGTGGTAGATGAATCGAAGTCTGCAAAAATGGGAAATGAAAACGTTACACTTTTCATGCGTCATGCTTTTCTTCCGTTCAGCGGGAATAAATCTCTTCTCCTTCTAGACTCGTGGTCAGGTCATAAAAGGTGTGACTCAGTAAAAGTTGTATTTCGAGCCCACCCTGACAAAAAGTAGAGATACTTCAGATTCCACCCGGCACGACGAACGTAATTCAACCCTTAGACAAAGAATGTTTCCGTCACTGGAAGGCATTTTACAGAAAACTAACAGAGAAAATTATTGTGTGCAGGTCACTGCAATTTCCTGTCTATCGCCGTCACTATATTCTCAAGCTGCAATCAGTAGTACATTATCAATTTTCCCCCCCACGGTTTCAGAATCTGATTAAATATGCGTAGCACTCCTCGAAATATACCGATACTAGGCCTGATTCATTCCTAACACCAGCCCAGTTTTGTCTACGGACATCTAACGTCTGTGATTCGCAGGGCTGTCATATGTCGTCTTTGCTTGTATGTTATTGGTGCACAGAAAACCTATGTTTTGAACATTGTATCAATACTTCGCGTTTTTGCGGTAATTACAAGAAATAAAATTTGGACGTGTTCTAAACCGTATATTTATTTGTGTCTATTGCATAGCTATTTGGAAAGAATGTTGTAGATAACATGTTGTTGTTGTGGTCTTCAGTCCTGAGACTGGTTTGATGCAGCTCTCCATGCTACTCTATCCTGTGCAAGCTTCATCTCCCAGTCACTACTGCAACCTACATCCTTCTGTATCTGTTTAGTGTATTCATCTCTTGGTCTCCCTCTACGATTTTTACCCTCCACGCTGCCCTGCAGTACTAAATTGGTGACCCCTTGCTTCCTCAGAACATGTCCTACCAACCGATCCCTTCTTCTAGTCAAGTTGTGCCACAAACTTCTCTTCTCCCCAATCCTATTCAACACCTCCTCATTAGTTGTGTGATCTACCCATCTAATCTTCAGCATTCTTCTGTAGCACCACATTTCGAAAGTTTCTATTCTCTTCTTGTCCAAACTATTTATCGTCCATGTTTCACTTCCATACATAGCATACACTCCATACAAATACGTTCAGAAATGACTTCCTGACACTTAAATCTATACTCGATGTTAACAAATTTCTTTTCTTCAGAAACGCTTTCCTTGCCAGTGCCAGTCTACATTTTATATCCTCTCTACTTTGACCATCATCAGTTATTTTGCTCCCCAAATAGCAAAACTCCTTTACTACTTTAAGCATCTCATTTCCTAACCTAATTCTCTCAGCATCACCCGACTTAATTCGACTACATTCCATTAACCTCGTTTTGCTTTTGTTGATGCTCATCTTATATCTTCCTTTCAAGACACTGTCCATTCCGTTCAACTGCTCTTCCTTGTCCTTTGCTGTCTGTGACAGAATTACAATGTCATCGGCGAACCTCAAAGTTTTTATTTCTTCCCCATGGATTTTAATACCTACTCCGAATTTTTTTGTTTCCTTCACTGCTTGCTCAATATACAGATTGAATAACATTGGGGAGAGGCTACAACCCTGTCTCACTCCCTTCCCAACCACTGCTTCCCTTTCATGTCCCTCGACTTTTATAACTGCCATCTGGTTTCTGTACAAATTGTAAATCGCCCTTCGCTCCCTTTATTTTACTCCTGCCACCTTCAGAATTTGAAAGAGAGTGTTCCAGTCAACAAATCAGCCATATTTGTCAACGAATGTTTAGTTAGCATACGATCGCTTTCACTGGGGGAATCAGCTGTCTCACTGCTGTGGCAAGAGAGCGGCGCGTAGCTGACGCCACCTTGTCCCTAGGTGGCGTTGGTATAACGTAGCGAGAGAGGTCAGTGTTGTACAAGAGGCAGTTATAAGCGCGGAAACCATGCGACAATAATGTCTTACTTCATAAAATTGTTTACAGACTTTCAGGTCATGTCGGCAGCTAAAATTCTGCGTACAGACTTCTTGCAATGTTAACTCACAGTGGTAAAAAAAGCAACACATGCTTCGACATGACAAGTCTGACCATTTCCTTGTAAGTAAATCTTCTGTTTACTGTGTTAACTAGTTCGCTAATCATTGCCTCTCCTGTCCAGCTTTCCTACAATCGCCTCTCCTTGCCGTAGTGTGGGAAGTCCTGTACATCTTCCTTCAGAAGACCCTCATTCCTGCGGTGTGCGGACATTTGCCACGCCGGATATTTGCCAAGATTTGACCTGCTCCGAAGGGTTGGGTCCCTTGTCCCCCCCTCCTCCTCCTCCTCCTCATCGCTTACTGAGCCTTTCCGCTGGTTTACTTACCATAGAACCAGAATCTCTTTGGATTTTCCACCACATTTCTAGAGAGAGTATCGTTGTGCAAACTATTAAATGCATCTCGCATTGAAATCCGCACCAAATTTCGAGCCTCAGTAGAACTTCGCGCCGGCCGGTGTGGCCGTGCGGTTAAAGGCGCTTCAGTCTGGAACCGTGTGACCGCTACGGTCGCAGGTTCGAATCCTGTCTCGGGCATGGGTGTGTGTGATGTCCTTAGGTTAGTTAGGTTTAAGTAGTTCTGAGTTCTAGGGGACTTATGACCACAGATGTTGAGTCCCATAGTGCTCAAAGCCATTTGAACCAGAACTTCGCCAATCTTGGAGATTTTGCGTTCGTCTAAATTATACTTGCCTTTTTCGGTGCTCGTGAAGCAGCTTTCTGTCGTGTTTTGTGTACCATGGGGGATCAGTTCCGTCCCTTATTAATTTATTTGGTATGAATCTCTCGAGTGCTGTTGATACTATTTCTTTGAACTTAAGCCACATATGATCTTCACTTACATAGTTTGGAAGGAATGGAGACCGTCTCCAAGAAAGACGTCAACCGAAATTTTGGTTGCTTTTATAAATAGATATATTTCGCGTTTAGTTTTGGTGAATTTCTTTGTTACGGAACTGAGCCTCGCTACGACTGTGTGTTCACTAATCCCTGTATCCGTCGTGATGCTCAGGATTATTTGTGGCTAAGGCGTCAAGTGTGTTATCGTAACCATTTGCAATTTGAATGACCTCGTGAGCTAATTGTTCAAGATAATTTTTTAAAAGAGCATCTAGAACAATTACGGAAGTTGTTTTCTATCTACAACAGGGTCTGAAAATGCATTTTTGTCAACATACGTTAGGTAGATTGAAGTCACTACCAACTATAATAGTTTGAGTAGGGTACCTGTTTGTGATGAGACTCAAGTTTTCTTTGAACTGTTCAGCAACTGATTCATATGATACCAGGAGTCGGCAAAAGGAGCCAGTTATTAATTTATTCCGGTTGTCGAATATAACCTATGCGCATACTAAGTCACAGGAACTATCTGCTTCAACGTCGCTTGTGAGCGAACACACATTAGATTATTTTTGCTTAAGTAGTGCTTCTTGTTTCTGTTGTATTGCAGATCATTACAGTTAACCCTTTTCCCTCAAAAACCTAGGATGCTTTCTCTGTGACCCTGTAAATACCAGAGCTAAACAATGTAGAACAACAACGTACGTTACAAGCTATGTGTTATTCCATTTCCTAATTTCTAACATTTTAAAATTGTACGTCGACTTTAGATGACTTGTCAATCATAGATGTTCTTATCTCTATTTAGCGAACGTATGTCATCATGTTTTGAACATTGTCCCGCTACACTTTATTAGCTAATGTTTCGCCGCAAGGGATATCGCATTTTAGAGAGTAAATTAATATGAAGTATGTCGTTCTTCTTTTCAAATATTCACATACCCATTTCTTCTTTCCTTATTGTCTTTTGCGCATGCTGTTGTAGTAATTAAAGTAGGCACAAATGTAGTGATCAAAAAGAAATGATTAGCGTACATTCACATTCTCTTTACATCGTTCCTTTCTTGTTGCTCCCATGGCGATGGGCTGTATCTGTCGCAATCAGTAAGCGTGAAAGGAAGCTACCGCACAGACAGAGGGATCTATATTTATACTTGGCAGAACTACTTACATACTGACATAATCGTCTGCATTGCTTTCGTTTCCCAAAAGTTATAAATATTTCGATTTCGGACAAGAAGCTCTCTATTTGGCCAAGATGTCGAAGAAGAAGGTCCCGTATGTACTGGTTGTATCGAGTAAGATGTGGAGACGGTGGTTTTGAAAGCGGACAGAAGTAGTACGAGGAAGGGCGTCCCTTAGATGAGGGATCGCTACTCAAGCTACCTGGTGAGCGGCAAGTGTGGCAAATGTCCGGCACTCATTCCTACAGCACTGTCTGCAGCTGCTATCTGTCCCCACGGCGGCTCCTGCAGCCGGTGTGACTTGCCCCCCTCTGCCGTCACTACTGTACGGCTGCCCTAATGAGGCGTGGCCCTCCCAGAGGGACTCATTAGCACAGGCCGCCCTTTCTCTGTGGAACCTGCGACCGCGCTTCGGAGCGCAGACTACCCCGCCCCTTGTTATTTGCTGGGTTTGCGAGTTTCTCTCTCTTTTTCTGTGCCGTCTCTCCGTAATTGGTGCGCAGCGCCCGAAATGATTCCGCCGGCCCGCATCTTCAGGGAGCAGCGGCCGAATGCCTTTTCCTTCTGAAGCTGCTGTCGTTTATTCTCGCAGCCTGTGAGATGAAAAACCCAGGGCGAGGAATTATGGGCCCTGCAGTTCTACAGCGGTAGAGCATCTTCGCGAAATACCTGTAGAAAGGCACAAAGGGGATATTCACCTTTTCAGAACTCTAATTGCGAAGGACGGGGCTCTTGAATCAATAAAATCGGCAAGACCAGAGATCATGGTCTGCCGGTAAGAAAAGAGCCCATTCTGGGAGAATGAAAATAATATCGACACAAAGAAAAGCTAACGCAAAGCTATGAAAATGCTCTTTATTGTACATTGCGTGGTCCAGTTGGGCCAAAACGCTACTACTACGACTAATAATAATAATAATAATAATAATAATAATAATAACAGTGATCAGTAAAGATGAGCAATCCACCTTCCTTGTAGATATCACTGTATGCGACATCCATAGTTTACAAACCACTGGAAATGTGAAGAAGCCCAGTTGCAGGGACCTAGCAGATGAGGTAAAACAAGTCTGTACACATCATCTCTGTTGCAATATCAGTCATCGACATTATCCCTTCTCACGAGGTGTGGTCTCTCAAGACAGCGACAGAATTTTTCAAGCCGTTCTCGTAGGTCAGTTATGGCGAAACGTTTTTATATACCACCTATCCTCTTTTAATCACCAGCCCTACAAATTATTATTTTCAGTTGCGTTATCGCCTTATTTGATTCTTGTTGACATGTGATGGTGTCTCCTAGACCCCGCCTCGTGAACTACGCACCTGCTTTCGTCAGTTCAGTACAACATGGGTGAGCAGAATGTGACAATTTTACACACAAAATTTTAGTCAGTGGATGGAGAATGATGTCAATGATATAGAACAAGAAAATAGACGAACAAGACATCGATTTTTCAATAGCCACTAATCACAATTCTGTTAGCAAAGAAGAGGATCATTCAGAGGAAGAACTTCAGGACAATGGTGATGTGAATCTATCTGTTTCTCCAACAAAATACTTAGTGATTGTTAAAATTAAATGTGTTCTGAATTGTGGTAAAGAAAGATGTAGATCTCAGTATTGAATACTAATTTTGCAACCTTTCTTTTTCTGGCTCTATCGAGCTCAGTTTTTTTATACAAGTGTAAACCTCGGAAATACTTTTATGCGAAATTTTTACTTTCTACAGTGATATCATAATATTTAAGAACGTAAAATTCAGTGTTCTAACAGTTCGTTTTGTATACCATTGAAAGTGCTTCACCAAAGTATGTGATTTTTGTTTAATACAAAAATAGTATACTGTTTACTTTATTATGGGCAATAAAATCAACAAGGAGTATTTAAGCAGCACTTATATGGTAATTGTAAGCATGAATTTTATATAACATAAATCAAATTTTCAAATGATTTACAGCTTAAATCTTGGTTTATAGATAGGGGTCTCAGAGATCACACATCGTAGTGTACGTTACAGAAAAGTCACTTCGTGACTTAAGGGTTAAGCCGAACACTTTCAAAAGAGAACAGGACGCAAAACCATATCCTTCGCGCTGTTGGCAGCTGGAGGACAGCTGTACCGACTACCTGCACAGTAGTAGGCGAACATATTCAGCTTAGCGACAACTAGTTACTTCGAACGTTAGCTTTACATCAGTACCATGTAAAAATGAGTCAGCCCATAAATAATAATAATAATAATAATAATAAACGGCAGGGGAGAGTGTTGTACATGGAGGACAATGTGCCTAGTGACACACAGTATTTTAATCTACTGACCGATTTTAGAACCACATTAACTAGAAACTATAATGAGCAATTTCCGGTATTTTCTATTGTTTTTATTGCTGTGAGACACGACTTTGTGTTTTGAGCAGCGTTTCTCAATATATTTTGTTCTACACATTTAAGCACTGTAAGCCAAAACATTATGACCACCGCCCATCGCGACGCTGGATGCCAATTGGTGGCGTTTTGGGCATACAAAAGTATGTAGGCGGAGCAGATACGGATGGGGAACGCGCTGGTGAAGATATGGCTGCGAATTGGCAAATCCATTGCGATAAGCTACTTTGACAAAGGGCACATTGTTATTACTCAGAGGCTGTGAACGAGTATCTCCAAAACGGCGAAGCTGCCCGAATGTTCACGTGCTACTGTCGTGAGTATCTATGGAAGGAGGTAGGACAGTGAAGCTACCACTAGGCACTAAATGGCTGGACGTCCACGACTCATGACGGCACGTGGAGTTGAGAGGCTTGCCTGCTCTGCAAGGTAGCATAGATGGTGACCTGTGCTGTCTCTGCCATATTAAACATGGAGCTCTGCAGCAGACCACCCCTACGTGTTCACATGTTGATCCGGCGACTCACTGACCAGTCTGGCCTGGCAACGGAAGACAGCTGAAATTTTAGATTTAGCATTTGAGAAATCTTTCACCCAGGAGGATCGGACAAACATACCGCCATTTGAGTCTCATACAGATTCCCGTATGGAGGACATAGTGATAGACATCCCTGGGGTTGTGAAGCAGCTGAAAGGGTTGAAAATAAATAAATCGCCATGTCCTGATGGGATTCCAATTCGGTTTTACAGAGGGTACTCTACTGCATTGGCTCCTTACTTAGCTTGCATTTATCGCGAATCTCTTGCCAAACGTAAAGTCCCGAGCGACTGGAAATAAACGCAGGTGACGCCGCTATATAAGAAGGGTAGAAGGACGGATTCTCAAAATTACAGACCAATATCCTTAACATCGGTTTGTTGCAGGATTCTCGAACATATTCTCAGTTCGAATATAATTAATTTCATTGAGACAGAGAAGTTGCTGTCCATGCATCAGCACGGCTGTAGAAAGCATCGCTCCTGCGAAACGCAACTCGCCCTTTTTTCACATGATATCTTGCGAACCATGGATGAAGGGTATCAGATGGATGCCATATTCCTTGACTTCCGGAAAGCGTTTGACTCGGTGTCCCACTGCAGACTCCTAAGTAAGGTATGAGCATATGGAATTGTTTCCCAAATATGTGAGTGCCTCGAAGACTTCTTAGGTAACAGAACCCAGTACGTTGTCCACGATGGTGAGTATTCATCGGAGGTGAGGGTATCATCTGGAGTGCCCCCGAGAAGTGTGGTAGGTCCGCTGTTGTTTTCTATCTACATAAATGATCTTTTGGATAGGGTGGATTGCAATGTGCGGCTGTTTGCTGATGATGCTGTGGTGTACGGGAAGGTGTCGTCGTTGAGTCACTGTAGGAGGATATAAGATGACTTGGACAGGATTTGTGATTGCAGTAAAGAGTGACAGCTAACTGTAAATATAGATAAATGTAAATTAATGCAGATGAATAGGAAAAATAACCTGTAATATTTGAATAGTCCATTAGTAGTGTAGCGCTTGACACAGTCACGTCGATTAAATATTTGGGCGTAACACTGCAGAGCGATATGAGGTGGGACAAGCATGTAATGGCAGTTGTGGGGAAGGCGGATAGTCATCTTCGGTTCATTGGTAGAATTTTGGTAAGATGTGGTTCATCTGTAAAGGAGACCGCTTATAAAACGCTAATACGGCCTATTCTTGAGTACTGCTCGAGCGTTTGGGATCCCTATCAGGTCGGATTGAGGGAGGACATAGAAGCAATTCAGAGGCGGGCTGCTAGATTTCTTACTGGTAGGTTTGATCATCACGCGAGTGTTGCGGAAATGGTTTAGAAACTCGGGTGGGAGTCTCTAGAGGAAAGGAGGCGTTCTTTTCGTGAATCGCTACTGAGGAAATTTAGAGAACCAGTATTTGAGGCTGACTGCAGTACAATTTTACTACCACCAACTTACATTTCGCGGAAAGAGCATAAAGATAAGATAAGAGAGATTAGGGCTCCTACAGAGGCATATAGGCAGTCATTTTTCCCTCGTTCTGTTTGGGAGTGGAACATGGGGAAAAGATGCTAGTTGTGGTACGAAGTACCCTCCGCCACGCACCGTATGGTGGATTGCGGAGTATGTACGCAGATGTTTATGTAGATGAAACGACATCGTTTATTACAATTGCAGTGGACACGGCACCATCGGGCTTCCAACGTCGATCAATGGAAATGTTTCAGCTCTTCGGGTGAATACTATTTTTGCTAACTTTTTCGCCGGTGATTTGCACAGACGGCGTCATCGAGGTGAACAGCGGCTCGGAACATGCAGTGCGCCACGCACGCAGCCTGGAAGGAGCAGTATTATACTGCGGGGAAATTCTCCTTTTCTTGCATGGGATCCGTGGTAGTAAGCGAAGACAGCTGCTAACTACCTGCATCCCTTTATGTTAGGTGTCTTCCCCGACCGCGATTTTATCTTTCAGCAATATAGTTGTCCATATGTCGGAGCCAGAAACGAACTGCAGTGGTTTGGGGAGAATTACCGAGTACTCACGCTGGTGTCTTGGTGTCTTCATGCAGGATGCCAGAAAATTCAGCTTGCCTGATGTAAACCGTATGGAACCCCTCTGGGTCGCTATCGGGTGCCATCACTGGTTACGCGATCATCAAGACAAAATAAGAGAAATCAGGTCTCGCACAGAAAAATTTAAATGCTCGTTTTTCCCGCGCGCCGTTCGGAAGTGGAAAAGTAGGGAGACAGATTGAAGGTGGTTCATTGAACCTTCTGCTTGGCACTTTATTGTGAATAGCAGAGTAATCACGGACTATGTTTTTGCGTTCCCAACAAAAAGGTCAATATCGGACTTTCATGAGGTATATGCCTTCCTTGGTCGCTAACGCACATTTAGCACCTGTTATTCATGCTGGCTACCAAGCTGTTGAATGAGCTCTTGGCGGATGTTGTCCCACTCCTACCTCAAGGCGGTTTTAAGTTCTTGCGCGGTTCGGGGAGAAGGTTATCGTTGAGAAACATGCCTGCTAATAGCGTCCCATGCGTGCTCTACATGGTTTAGGTCCGGCGAGTACACAGACCATTCCCTACGTTCAATATCATCATGGTCCGACACCTCTCTGATGTTGGCAGGCGTTGTTGCCCATAAATACAAAGTCGGGACCTCCCATCCCTCTAAACAGACACGCGTGATCCAGAATAATCTCTCTGCAGTACCGCTGTGCTGTAGAAGTACCTCGGGCCATAATATGCAGCGGTGTTAGCTCATTGTGTATAATGGCTGCCCACGCCATAACAACTTGGCCATGCCGATGACGTTCATGAACGTTCTGTGATGTGCAGCGTACTCTGTGATGGGCAACCTGTTCCCCTCTATCCCCGCACTAACTGGTGGGCAGAATCACTTGCCATAGTGGAACACGTCCCGTCGTAGAACATCACTTTAAATTAATGTTGCTCACCGGAACCAGGATGCTCCCTACACCAACGAATTCTCTCTCGACGACGGCGGGGCTGATGTGGGATGTATTCAACGGACTTCCGAGGATACAAACCAGAGTGATTATATATCCTCAAAAGGCTTCTGCTGAAGGAAGTGTGGTAGGACCACTGTTGTTACAGAGCGCACATTTAAAGTGCGGGTGAACACTACTCTCTCCCGCACCTTCTCCCAAGAAAACTGGGTACCCCATAGCTCCGTGCTGAGTGTTGTACTGTTTGCCATTGCCATAAATCCAATTATGGATTGTCTCCTTCCTGATGTCTCGGGCTCCCTCTTTCTGGACGATTTTACGATCTACTACAGCTCTCAACGGACCAGCCTTCTTGAACGATGTCTTCAAGGATGTCTCGATCGCCTCCACTCTTGAAGCATCGAAACCGGCTTCCGACTTTCTCCCAATAAGACCGTTTGTGTTAATTTTTGGCGTCGTACGCCTTCCTTACATCTAGGCCCTGTCAACCTTCCGTTCGCGAACGTCGCTAAATTCTTGGATCTTATGTTTGACAGAAAGCGGTGCTGGTCCTCTCACGTTTCCTATCTTTCGGCTCGCTGTCTGCGATCCCTCAACACCCTCCGAGTCTTGAATGGCACCTCCTGGGGAGCGGACAGAGTGGGCCTTCTTCGCCTCTACCGCGCCTTAGTGCACTCGAAATTGTACTATGGAAGCCTAGTTTACTTGTCTGCTCGGCCGTCTATTCTTCGACGTCTCGACTCTATCCACCACCGTGCATTACGTTTAGTGTCTGGAGCTTTTTACACCAGCCCTGTGGAAAGCCTTTATGCTGAGACTGCTGAACCTCCGCTGTCCAATCGGCGAGCTGTCCGTCTGAGTCGTTATGCTAGCCATCTGTCTTCCATGCCTGCAAATCCGACCCATGACATTTTTTTCGCCGCCTCCTTGGATTTAGGGTATGCTGGCCGCCCTTCCTCCCTACTACCACCGGGAGTCCGCTTCCGTCAACTGCTCCATTCTCTTTCTTTCCACTTTCCTAAGACTTTCTTGACAACTTGGGGTACAGCACCACCTTGGCTCCGGCCCCGGACCTGCCTGCTCCATGACCTTTGTCAAAGGATGGTACCCCTTCTCTTATTTATCGTCGGGCATTTGCTGCTCTATGCGCACAAATGAAGGATGCCACATTTATTTACACTGATGGCTCAAAAACATCGTTTGGTGTTGGGAGTGCCTATATTGTTGGCGACACCCCAAATCGATTTCGGCTTCCCGACCAGTGTTCGGTTTATACTGCCGAGCTTTACGCTGTTCTCCAGGCTGTCCAATACATCCGCCGCCATCAGCGGATACAGTATGTTATCTGTTCAGATTCTCTCAGCTCTCTCCTCGGTCTCCAAGCTCTCTACCCTGTCCACCCTCTGGTCCACCGGATTCAGGACTGCCTCCACTTGCTCCACTTGGGGGGCATCTCTGTGGCGTTCCTCTGGATCCCAGGACACGTTGGTATCTGTGGAAACGAGGCCGCCGATTTAGCGGCCAAGGCTGCAGTATCTCTTCTACGGCCAGCTATTCGCACGGTTCCCTTCGCCGATCTACGGAGTGTTTTATGTCGTCGTGTTGCTCTTTTATGGCATGCACATTGGTCGACACTTCCCAATAATAAAGCTCCTCCCTGTTCTTGGACCTCTTCCTCCCGAACGCTTCGTCAGGAGGAGGTAATTTTAACTAGACTCCGGATAGGGCACTGTCTTTTTAGCCATCGACATCTTTTAAGCGGCGATCCTCCCCCACTCTGTCCCCACTGCTCTCAACTGTGGACGGTGAGACTCCTTTTACTTGACTGAGATGTAACGAGCATGTGAGAACTGTGGTAGGGAAGGCGAATGGTCGACGACGGCTTCCTTGGATAATTTTAGGAAAGAGTGGTTCACCTGTAGAGGAGGTCGGATTTTGATCGCTGGTGCGACCTGTTCTTGAGTACTGCTCGAGTGTTTGAGATCCGTACCAGGCCGGATTGGTTGATTGCTTTGTGGGATTAAAGGGACCAGACTGCTGCGGTCATCGGTCCCTTTTCCC
Source organism: Schistocerca piceifrons (assembly GCF_021461385.2). Classification (NCBI taxonomy): domain Eukaryota; kingdom Metazoa; phylum Arthropoda; class Insecta; order Orthoptera; family Acrididae; genus Schistocerca; species Schistocerca piceifrons. The sequence goes on along the minus strand of NC_060146.1, from coordinate 71,657,512 downwards.
AAATACTAAAAACACCCACAGAGAATAAAAACGATCAACAGAATAGACGACAGACGACACAGGACAAGAGAAGCTTAGACAAAGACTAGACAAAACGAATTAAAATCACACAGAGTGTGACAGTGGTTGGCCGACCATACAAACAAAAAAGAAGCCAACCACTGAGAGACACGTTAAAACTCAGTTTAAAACCGTAGGCCAAAGGCCAGAATCAACACAAAAAACATAACAAACACTCAAATTAAATTATAAAAAACCCCTGCCCGAATAAAACGCAAAACTAATCCAGCCATGGAAGAGCCATCAGTTAAAAGGGCAGGGAGCGTATCAGGCAGCGCAAACGTCTGCCTGAGCACAGTTAAAAGGGTACACTCCAACAGAATGTGGACCACCGTCAAGGCCACCGCACAACGACAAAGAGGCGGGTCCTCACTACGCAGTAAATAACTGTGCGTCAGTCGGGTGTGGCCAATGCGGAGCCGACAGAGGACAACAGAGTCCCTGCGGTTGGGTCACATGGATATCCGTCACACAGTCGTCATCTCCTTTATAACACGGAGTTTGTTGCGTGTGTTCAGAGCGCGCCATCCAGCGTCCCAAAGCGCAAAAACCTTGCGGCGGATGACTGCTCGCAAATCAGTCGCCGGGAGGCCAACCTCCAGAGATGGTTTACTTGTGGCCTCTTTCGCCAGGCGGTCAACATTTTCATTGCCTGGTATCCCAACATGGCCCAGGGTCCACACAAAGACCACAGAGCGGCCGCAACGGGCAAGAGTATGCAGGGACTCCTGGATAGCCACCACCAGACGAGAACGTGGGAAACACTGGTCGAGAGCTCGTAAACCGTTCAGGGAACCGCTACAGAAGGACTCACCTGAGCAGGAGCGGATATACTCTAGGGCTCGAAAGATGGCGACCAGCTCTGCAGTGTAAATGCTGCAGCCAGCCGGCAATGAACGTTGTTCGGAATGGTCCCCTAGAGTTAGCGCATAACCGACGCGACCAGCAACCATCGAACCGTCAGTGTAAAACACACCAGAGCCGTGATACGTGGCTAGGATGGAATAAAAGCGGCGGCGGAAGGTCTCCGGAGTGACTGGGTCCTTCGGGCCCTGTGCAAAGTCGAGTCGAAGGCAAGGGCGGGGCACACACCACGGGGGTGTACGCAGAGGGGCCCGGAAAGGAGGTGGAACAGGGAAACCTCCAAGCCCGGAGAGAAGCTCTCGCACGCGGACCGCGATCGTACAACCTGACCGGGGCCGACGTTCTGGCAGATGGACGACCGATTGCGGGAACAGAAGACGATAATTTGGATGCCCGGGCAAGCTAAAAACATGAGCAGCATAAGCGGCCAGCAAACGCTGGCGTCGTAACCGCAGTCGAGGGACACCCGCCTCCACAAGTATGCTGTCCACAGGGCTGGTCCGGAAGGCACCAGTGGCAAGGCGTATCCCGCTGTGTAGGAGTGGGTCCACCACCCTCAAGGCGGAAGGGGATGCCGAACCATAAGCGAGGCTCCCATAATCCAGACGGGACCCAGGCCGGATTGTAGGAAGATACCGAAGTATTTCAGAGGCGAGCTGCTATATTTATTACCGGTAGGTTCGAACAACACGTAAATGTTACTGAGATGCTTCGCGAATTTAAATGGGAATCCCTGAAGTGAAAGTGGCGTCGTTTTCGAGAAATACTCCTGAGAAAATTTAGAGAAACGGCATTAGAAGCTGACTGCCGAACGATTCTACTGCTGTCAATATACATTGCGCGTAAGGACCACGAAGACAAGATACGAGAAATAGGGCCCATACGGAGACGTATAGATAGTCTTTCTTCCCTCGCTGTATTTGAGAGTGGAACAGGAAATGAAATGACTAGTAGAGGTACAGGGTACCCTCCGCCATGCATCGTACGGCGCCTTGCAGAATATCTGTGTAGATGAAAAAACAAGAGGACTCCTTGCCGAGAAAGGAAATGAAACTCTAAAGGAAGTTTATGATTGGTCAATAAGTAATAAAGTGACATTGAACATAAAAAAACTAATGCTATGAATTTCAGTTTGAGGAGGAAAAAAATGTTAAATTAAATGTAGATGTCACCTCTATAGACTGTGTAACAAATGCAAAATTTCTAGGAATGAATATTGATTCTCAGTTGATGTGGTGTGAACACACAAAGGTACTTCCAAACAGAATGTTGTCAGTGTGTTGTGCCCTTAGAATTCTATCATCAGTGTGTAGCATGGATTCCTTTTAGTTACATATTATTCATATGTTCACTCAATTATTAGCTATGGCATTATTTTTTGCGGAAAAAAATGCACAAAATATGATCACAATTTTCAAACTTAAGTAAAGAGCCACAACAATAACAACCAAAAATACTACTCGAGCTCATTTTCAATATTTGCTCAGGACACTGGGGATTTTAACTGCTCCAAGTGAATACGTTTACCAGTCACTTCTACACATGAAAAATAACATTGGCAATTACTGCACAAACAGCTCTGTCCATGACCATGCAACTTATATTTAGCAAGAAAAAATAAACATAAAACTCAAAATAGCATTTTCTACTGTACAATAAATTACCAAAACAGATTAACAGAAATTGCAAAAATACACTTATTTAAAAAGGCAGCTAAAAAGTAGCTGTTACGCAATACATTTTATGCATTGAAGGATTACTTAGCTAAAACAGAGTACGGGTTTGATAAAAAAGTTATACAAATAAATAACAATAATAATGATTATAAAATATCCAACATTGCACATAACATCTTCACTTTGTTTCTTTTCCTTCTTTTTTTTTCTTTGTAGAAATACTTACCCCCAAGCTATGCATGGCACAAAACTAACATCTCTTCCTCTTTCTGAGCTGAACATCTCTTTCATTATGGAGGGATGCTGACTCAGTTTTTCAGGATGGCAAATGGGAAGTTGCGGCACAGAAAATGGCCCAGAGATCACCAGTGTATGTGTGTGTGTGTGTGTGTGTAGTGAGTCAATTGTTATGAAACAATGTGTGTATAGTGTGTGCAGTGACTGATAGTGAGATATGAGTGAACAATGTGGCATTACATTATTTGATAAGTGTGGTGTGCATTCTTTTAGACCTTCGGTACACACACCATCAGATTATTTGACTTTTCGCTCTAATGAAGTAGGCGAGTGTCAGCAATATATCTCGTGGTCTTGTTGTGTCGTGTTTATCTTCTGCCGTTAGGTCAGACGATAGAAATGCCACTTGCACGCTTAGAGTAGCAGATTGACGGTGACCAGCTTTAAACAGAACTTGATTAATTTTCACACACATTTATTAAAATAATAAAAATCATGGACATCACGTAACTTGATTCTGGATGCTGTTTACAATTGACGGTCTGAAGTTCCTTTGGTCTTGGTAAGTTCGTCTTATTGTCACATATCTCTGATACTTAAAGTGTCTATACATTTATCTTTATGGCTTTGTACAGGAATATGATACTCTTATTAGGCGCAGACTGAAACTTGACTATAGACTGGTACAGACAAATGCAGACTAATGCAGACTGACTAATCGGAGGTCTGTACACTCGTTATAATACCTCGCGCGTTCATGTATCACTGCTCGAGTGTGATCCGCGAGGAGAAAAGGTTCTACGTTAGCAGCAATCTCATTGGCTGCGTTACATATTAATACGCGGATCGGCGGAAGCAGAATTTGGTCCGTCTCTAACACAGCGCCATCTCGTAGTGCGGAGACGGACGAGCGCTGCGCCTGCGCTGTTGTGCTTAGCGGGGCGCACTCTATTGGGAATGTTGTGTACGCGCTGACTACGCGGAACTATGTACACAACAATAAGTTATTGGTAAAAAAAAGTATTGTATACTAGGAGTAAATCTAGTGATTGTCTCTAACTAGAAGTCTGTAAATATATGTGAATACGAATTAGCTTATTTTAAATTGATCGAAATTTGTAAATACTTTGACCTGTCCTATATCCTTGTAAAAAGAGATCTACGGACAGAATAAAGCTACTACTACTACTACTAGTACTAGATAGACACGTATACTGGTTGCGCTTGCAAGGTCTACAGCGATCTGCGTAGGAGTGGGAAGTCTATTCCTTTTCGCCACTAGGGTTACGTGTGGATTCTCTTGTAGTATGATGGTACGACTACGACCATACTTTCGCACGGCTTTTCCACCTTCAGTGGCCTTTTTTAATCACGAGATGACGCTTCTCGACACACCTATTACTGTGGTCACGGTAGTGACCAACTGTTCGTCCACGACTGGACGTACTCAAATGATGCTTTGCAGCCGTGCTGCCACACGACACGGAACGTCGCAGTAAACAGTTCCACAATAACCTACTTCAAACGACGCACTGCGTGACTTGTGGCCAGTACACCGAGCGTTCGTGCACGGGCTTTGCAGCAGGTAACACGCCCCCTGTCCTACGTTTCCTTTTACTATCATTGATCCGGTGTTCCGTAGCAACTGGCAACTGTTTCTTAGCAAGTTTCAGGTGTTCCTTAGAAATAGGTCAGCTAGTGTATCTCGAGTTTTGAAAATCAGTCACAACTCACTTCCGTAGAGTAGTGTGGCGAAGACTTCCACTTTATAAAACTTCGCTCGTGGTATTTTTGTGCGTCTCGCTTTTATTTTTCCACATTTGTTTCCAAAATTACACTATCTGGTGAAAAGTATTCAGACATCCCCATACAGTGTGGAACTGACCACTAATCACGAGAGGCGTTCCAGACATTTTAAAAAAAGGACGCGGAGTATTGCGTTGCAGAAGGAGACAATTATCAGCATAATGGGTCGGTTACGAGAGCTCTGTGACTTAAAAAGTCTACCAGTCAGTAGATCCCAGCTGAGCAGCAACTCCATCAGGAACATTTCAATCCCTTCGTACCATTCGTGATGTAAATTCTTCATTTGCGTGGCCATATTGTCCGTAGTTGCTTTAGAATTCTTGAGGATATTTTTGTTCTGTCGTTGCAACTACAAAAATGCGTGGTTCTTTTTCATCAGTCGCGTTTTGCTTTACTGAGGTGAAGCAGGATCAGTGGTCTGTAATTAAGTTATTCGCATTGTAATAAAAAAACAATTCGTTAAGAATATGTTGATTTTGCACCTACGATGTAAGCGGAAATCGAGCGAAAATCACCGTAAGTACAAATCGACATATTCTTAACGAACTGTTTTCCGATCTAAAAGCAAATCAAAATGTAAATAAATTACAGACTGCTGATGATGCTTTAGAAAACGGCCTTGCCCGGTTCCCCGTCCCCGTCACATCAACGAAGTTAAGCACTGTCAGGGTTGCTCGCGTATCATGTCGTTTCTGGGAATCCAGAATCTACTCTGTAGGAATCAACATGGATTCCGGAAACAGCAATCGTGTGAGACCCAACTCGCTTTATTTGTTCGTGAGACCCAGAACATATTAGATACAGGTTCCCAGGTAGATGGCATTTCCCTTGACTTCCGGAAGGCGTTCAATACAGTTCCGCACTGTCGCTTGATAAACAAAGTAACAGCCTACGGAATATCAGACCAGCTGTGTGGCTGGATTGAAGAGTTTTTAGCAAACAGAACACAGCATGCTGTTCTCAATGGAGAGACGTCTACAGACGTTAAAGTAAGCCCTGGCGTGCCACAGGGGAGTGTTATGGGACCATTGCTTTTCAAAATATACATAAATGACCTAGTAGATAGTGTCGGAAGTTCCGTGCGGTTTTTTGCGGATGATGCTGTAGTATACAGAGAAGTTGCAGCATTGGAAAATTGCAGCGAAATGCAGGAAGATCTGCAGCGGATAGACACTTGGTGCAAGGAGTGGCAACTGACCCTTAACATAGACAAATGTAATGTATTGCGAATACATAGAAAGAAGGATCCTTTATTGTATGATTATATGACAGCGGAACAAACACTGGTAGCAGTTACTTCTGTAAAATATCTGGGAGTATGCGTGCGGAATGATTTGAAGTGTAATGATCATATAAAATTAATTGTTGGTAAGGCGGGTACCAGGTTGAGATTCATTGGGAGAGTTCGTAGAAAATGTAGTCCATCAACAAAGGAGGTTGCTTCAAAAACACCTATACTTGATTATTGCTCATCAGTGTGGGAGCCGTACCAGGTCGGGTTGACGGAGGAGATAGAGAAGATCCAAAGAAGAGCGGCGCGTTTCGTCGCAGGGTTATTTGATAAGCGTGATAGCGTTACGGAGATGTTTAGCAAACTCAAGTGGCAGACTCTGCAAGAGAGGCGCTCTGCATCGCGGTGTAGCTTGCTGTCCAGGTTTCGAGAGGGTGCGTTTCTGGATGAGGTATCGAATATATTGCTTCCCCCTACTAATACCTCCCTAGGAGATTACGAATGTAAAATTAGATAGATTCGAGCGCGCACGGAGGCTTTCCGGCAGTCTTTCTTCCCGCGAACCATACGCGACTGGAACAGGAAAGGGAGGTAATGACAGTGGCACGTAAAGTGCCCTCCGCCACACACCGTTGGGTGGCTTGCGGAGTGTAAATGTAGATGTAGATGTAGGGTGACCATCCGGTCTGCCGAGCGCTGTTGGCAATCGGGGTGCACTTAGCCCTTGTTTGGCAAACTGAGGAGTTACTTGATTGAGAAGTAGCTTCTCCGGTCTGGGAAACTGACACATGGCCGGGAGAGCGGTGTGCTGACCACATGACACTCCATATCCGCATCCAGCGACGCCTGTGGCCTGAGGATGACACGGCGGCCGGTCGGTACCGGCCTTCTAAGGCTTGTTCGGACGGAGATGGTGCTTTACCTCTATAAAGTGAAACGCGTCTATTTTTGTATTTGCAACGGCAGAACAAAAATAACCTCAAACATTTGTGATTTGAGTGTCGAATGGAAAGGAGAATGAACAGCCACGGCTAAACCACGGCAAGGCGCAGCTCATGTAATGAAGAGCATGGGCCGTCGAGCATGGTGGAGGGTGGTTGTAAAAAATTGTTCCTGAATTCCAAAGTTCTACCGGCGGTCCAGCTAGCAAAATGAGAGCGCGTAGGCAGTGAGGAAGAATGGGGTACAGCGTTTGAATACCCCTTCTTGGAATATTCATTTCTGTAGCCAATGCTTATAGGTGCTTGAATTGGTGTAAAGAGTGATGCGGCTGGAGAGCGGATGGCTGGAAACGAATGATGTGGAGTGGTGAATCAATCCAATGTGGCAATCCGATGGAAGGATGTTGGTTTGGTGAACGTCTGTTAAACTTTGCCTGCCCTCATGTGTAGCGCAAACAGTAAGTTGGGCTGCAGGATGTGTTATGGTATACACACGTTCTTTGCGGCTAGGTTTTGGTGCCCCTGTTGAGCCTAAGAAAGCGCTGAATACAGGACGTGAACATATTTTAATCCATTGTGTACTTCGTACACTAGAGGGAGACGGTGATTCTAAGCGCAACGGTACCACCGACAACATGTAATCGGCAATCGACGCTGGCGTTATACCGCTGCGAGGAATTTTTAAGATGTGATCGTGAGATAGCCTAAAGGAAACACAACAATCAAACTCAGATTCGTTTCCGAAATACTCCAGTAGAGGATAAACAAAAGTAAACGCCGCGTGGTTTAAGGCGTCATGTCACGGATTGCGCAGCCCCTTCCACCGGAGCCGGCCGGGGTGACCGAGCGGTTCTAGGCGCTACAGTCTGGAACCGCGCGACAGCTACGGTCGCAGGTTCGAATCCTACCTCGGGCATGGATGTGTGTGATGTCCTTAGGTTAGTTAGGTATAAGTAGTTCTATGTTACAGGGGACTGATGAGCTCTGAAGTTAAGTGCCATAGTGCTCAGAGCCATTTGAACCTTCCATCGGAGGTTCGAGTCCTCCCTCCGCTGTGGGTGTGAGTGTTGTCCTTAGCGTAAGTTAGTTTTACTTAGTTTAAGTAGTGTGTAAGTCTAGCGACAGATAACCTCAGCAGTTTGGTTCCTTAGAATTTCACACACATTTGAACATTTTATGAATAGTAAACGGTGGGCGAGCAACAGACGTTCTCCCAGCACAATAACAAGTTCTAACATTAGATATTAAAACCGGTCGCCAGCCTAATCAGGCATTCTTGTGTCGAGAAAAATGATAAAGCAGAAGGCAGTGCTAAGGCTAACCAAATCTTTCTTGACACACACAGAAAACTCTTTGTGTAAACGTAGGCTTCTGAGCAGTTGTCGCAGTCAATAAAATTCTTCTCGGTTTGAGGCCGCATTGTGAACTATAAAATTCAGTTAGCAGTACACCCTGAGAAAGACGTCTTGCAACAGTCGCTGAAACGACGAAAGTTTGTAGTTGTAGAATTTTATTGACTTGCTGATAAATGTGCTACTAACTAGTAAGTCAGATAAGCAAATGGCTGATGAGATAGTAAACGGTAACATATGCCTATCAACAACACGTACCTTAAATGGACTAGGCGCAACAGTTTATAAAAGCAACTAGTAGCAATGTTGAACAGGGAAGAGCTTGAAATGATTCTGAATTAAAATCAGACGGTCTACTAATGATCATAATCTATAACTTCCTTGCCTAATACAGGGTCTCTGTGCCTGTGCATTAGGTAACAAACTTGCATTAGAATAGATAACATAGTAAACAGTTCTCTCTTAAACTCGTTTTGAAGCAACTAAACAGAATGCAAATCTAACTACATTGGCTCTGAAGGAGCCTTTTCACTGTTTCGTTAAATAACTAGGCCTGTACATGAGGACCCTCAAACTTTCATGGTTTGAAGAACCGTGCTCATTAACGAAACTACACCATTATGTATGACAAAATGAAAGTATTCCTATCATTAATTTTTAGTTAAGTAAAGCACAACAAACTATAACTCTTTAAATAACAAATGTGCTTCCATAAGCAGTCTTTTGACCAACGCAAAATTATAACGTATCCCGCTGTGACACAAGGCGGTCAATGGTCGTCTCATAAAATTCCCATTCCCGGGGCTGCTATGTTAACAAGTTTCGCACGTACAGCTGGACGTCGTCGTCCGAGGTGAATCGTTTGCCCCTCAGAGCCTTTTCAAGGAGACCAAAAGCGGCTTAATCACTGGGAGAGAGGTCCGGACTGTGTTGAGGGTGGACGAGAACCTCCCATTTCAAATTCTGCAGGAGTGCTACCACTGTTTTGGCCATATGAAGCTTTGCATTGTCGTGGAGCAGAATAACCCGATTGGTGAGACTGCCTGGTCGTTTTGATTTGATCACTTGGCAAACACTCCGAAGTGTTGCAAACGGACATCATACTGTCGCTGGGTGTGATTTTTATATCTCTTGCGAACAGAAACCAGACGGTCACCATGTTTTTTAATTGTCTGTCTACTATGTTACCTGTCTGCTTCCTGTGTATTTTATTAGCTTTGCCAACCCTTTGCTTTATGTTTTAACTTTCCACAATTTTCCGCCGATTTACAATTTAAGTCATCGTTTTATCGCCTGCTGTTATTGTTTATTATCTTCTTCTTACGTTTTAAAAAGTCTGTAGGATGCAGAGCAGCGTAATAAGCTGCTGTCAGCCGGCCCCCTGCGGGGGGAATCGAAATTCAATAAAGGAAAAAAAACAGAGCCCCCACCTGAACCCAGTAGAACACTTTTGGGACGAGTTAGAATCTTCTCCAGACCCAAGCTGCCAACGTCATTTCCTTCGCTGGTCTCGGCTCTAATGGAGAAACAGAGTGCCATCCATCCACAGATACTCATATACATAGTTGAAAGTGTCTTTACTAGAGGGAAAGACGTCTTAAACATGATTGGTGAACACACCCCAAATTACTTTCCACTATTGGGTGTCTATATAAGTTCACGACGTAAGTGTAATAGAGTTTTACATATTCTTAGAAAAAGTGAATTTGAACAAAAATTACAGAATGTTGTTGACACACTTGTTGATTATTTTTTATAATAATCTCCATCCATTCAGTGCACGCAGTGAGCTGTGACGGAAGCTTCTCTATGCGCTCCTTGAAGAACTCTTCCACCAGCTCCTTCCCCCATTTCAGGACTTCGTTCTGCACCTCATCATCGTTTGAAAATTTAATTTCACTCTTGTGTGTCTTCAAGGAGGTGAAGTGATGATAATGTCAATGCCCAAGTCAGGGGAATATGGGGGTGGTTCAAGACAACCCAACCAAATGAGTCCAAGATCGCCTTAGTGGTTCAAATGGCTCTGAGGACTATGGGACTTAACATCTGTGGTCATCAATGCCCTAGAACTTAGAACTACTTAAAACTAACTAACCTAAGTACATCACACACATCCGTGCACGAGGCAGGATTCGAACCAGCGACCGTAGCGGTCGTGCGGTTCCAGACTGAGGCGCCTTGAACCGCTCGGCCACAACGGCCGGCGCGTTGGTGGCTAAGGCTGTGTGAGGACGGGCGTTGTCGTGCAACAAGCACATTGCTCTCGTCAGCATTCCTCTCCTTTTCTTTTGAAAGTTCACTTTGAGCTTTTGAAGGTATAAAAATATGTTTATCCTTTTACGGTCACTTCCTGATGCAGAAATTCGACCTGAATTGCGTGTTTTACGTCCCAAAACACTGAGGACGTGAGTTTTTTGCCCGACATTGTGGATCTGAATTGTTGGCTGATGAGGAATAGATGTGACGCCGCACTGACGACAGTCTTTTTGCCTCAGGCGTGTAACGAACCGCCCACGCTTCATCTCCAGACGCAATAGAGCTCAGAAAATCCTCACCTTTCCAAAAAATGTTCAAATATGTGTCCTGAGGTCATCGGTCCCTAAACTTACACACTATTTAAACTAAATTAAACTAACGTATCCTAAAATCCATACCCACACCCATGCCCGAGGGAGGACTCGAACCTCTGGGAGGTGCCGCGCGATCCGCGACATGGCGCCTCAAACCGCTCGGTCACTCAACGCGGCACACCTTTCAGTTCAAGGTGCTCGAGACATTCGAGGGCGCTATTGGCCGGATTTTCCTTATGCTGCTCTGTCAGCTGTTTTGAGACCCATGTTGCGCACAGTGTCTCGTATAACAGAGTTCTGGAGAGTGTAAAAACATCGGCGTTGTCAGTCGACAGTCTTAACGAACTGTTACCTCGATTTTTTGCACCAACTCATCGGTCAAAAAGGAAGCCTTTCCACTTCTGTGGACATTTGATCTCCCTCCACTGAACCTCCTACACCATTTAAGCACACACTCGTACTGTTCTTAACACCTTCCCCGTAAACCGTTTGACTTCGCGAAAACATTTCGGTAGGTGTTATCCCTTCCTCGAGTAGGAAGCGTATCAAAGCATATGCCTCGCACTTGGCGGGATTTCTACTAGGCATCTTTCACGCAACTCGATATACGACGTGAATTTACATATCACCGTGTTCTACATCTACATCTACATTTATACTCCGCAAGCGACGCAATGATGTGTGGCGGAGGGCACTTTACGTGCCACTGTCATTACCTCCCTTTCCTGTTCCAGTCGCGTATGGTTCGTGGGAAGAACTACTGCCGGAAAGCCTCCGTGCGCGCTCGGATCTCTCTAATTTTACATTCGTGATCTCCTCGGGAGGTATAAGTAGGGGGAAGCAATATATTCGATACCTCATCCAGAAACGCACCCTCTCGAAACCTGGACAGCAAGCTACAACGCGATGCAGAGCACCTTTCTTGCAGAATCTGTCACTTGAGTTCGCTAAACATCTGCGTAAAGCTATCACGGTTACCAAATAATACTGTGACGAAACGCGCCGCTCTTCTTTGGATCTTCTCTATCTCCTCCGTCAACCCGACCTGGTATGGATCCCACACTGATGAGCAATACTCAAGTATAGGTCGAACAAGTGTTTTGTAAGCCACCTCCTTTGTTGATGGACTACATTTCCTAAGGACTCTCCCAATGAGTCTCAACCTGGTACCCACCTTACCAACAATTAATTTTATGTGATCATTCCACTTCAAATCGTTCCGCACGCATACTCCCAGATAGTTTACAGAAGTAACTGCTACCAGTGTTTGTTCCGCTATCATATAGTCATACAATAAAGGATCCTTCTTTCTATGTATTCGCAATACATTACATTTGTCTATGTTAATGGTCAGTTGCCACTCCCTGCACCAAGTGCCTATCCGCTGCAAATCTTCCTGCATTTCGCTGCAATTTTCTAATGCTGCAACTTCTCTGTATACTACAGCATCATCCGCGGAAAGCCGCATGGAACTTCCGACACTATCTACTAGGTCTTTTATATATATTGTGAAAAGCAATGGTCCCATAACACTGCCTTGTGGCACGCCAGAGGTTAGCTTAACGTCTGTAGACGTCCCTCCATTGAGAACAGCATGCTGTGTTCTGTTTGCTAAATACTCTTGAATCCAGCCACGCAGCTGGTCTGATATTCCGTAGGCTCTTACTTTATTTATCAGGCGACAGTGCGGAACTGTATCGAACGCCTTCCGGAAGTCAAGGAAAATAGCATCTACCTGGGAGCCTGTATGTAATATTTTCTGGGTCTCATGAACAAATGCTCTCTCTTGTTAGGAGATCCCGCCCCCCTCGCCCCCCTCTCCCTCCCTCTACCTTATCTCTCAGTGTTGTCACCCATATATATATATATATATATATATATATATATATATATATATATATATATATATATGAGATAGCTACATTCTTGTCTATATCTTTTCATGCTCGAAATTGATATCGCACCCAAGAATTAGAATGGCTGGCCTGTTCTACTACTGTATTTTTCCAACGTGTAACACCCTGCGTAATTATTCCATGTCTTTAAAAATATGGGAATTTACCAGCTGTCCTTCAGATAGAAAGACCCCATTGTATCCAGGAGTTTTTCGTGAAACTACGCACCTACCCGCTCCCTCCTTTCCCCAGCAGTGTGTGCACCCATGCGTGGCCGCAGATTGTCACGCAGCCTCGGTCCAAGAGTACCAAGTGCTGGGGCAAGGCCGGCAACCGCAGAAACCACAGAAGGTGTTACCGGCAGCCAGAACCACGCCTGCCCTTGTCGCTCATTCACCGCAGAGGGCAGGCGAAAGGGGAGGAAAATTCAGCGATATCTGTACCACAACATATAAGTTTGTAGCGCACAGGGTGAAGAAAAAAAGGCGCGCTTTACGGTCGGCATGCGATTTCTGATCCCATTTCAAGAGATAAGTGTATCTAGCAAATCCTAGTTCCGCCAGTGGGTTTAACAGTAATTGGATTTAAGAAAGGAGGACAGCCAATGCTGTAACCGCGTGCAGCGTGGCCAAGAACGGGTGGCAACAACTCTGAGCTTTGCCCGCGGTGTTCCGTAAGATAGTGCGATAGGTGCGCACTGGTTAGATGTAACTGAAGAGAGACTCGAACTCGGATTGTGGTTAGGGGCGAATCCCAAGCTCATGGCTACGAACAGTTGTGAGCGGAAACTTGATGTCATCAGAGCCTTGCTGAAGGACCGTAACATGTGGTCGTTAGACCGGTTGCAGAAAGTTCAGTTTATAAAGTCACGTATAGTTAGCAAAATATGTCATGTTGCAGCTGTCTTACCTATACCGCAGGTCATCGCACGGAACTTACTAGCTGCAGCGTGTTGGTATTGTAACATCCACGAGATAAATTTTAGCTACAGTGCGACGAGAGGAAATTATGCCTCTAATAATTATAAATATTATCTATTCAACATATGAAAAAACAATGAAAACGATGATATATATTAATTATTTATGTAATATTTTATGATGTAATTGGACATATCGATGTGTATCATCCAAAGATAATGATAATTGTAAATTCCTTTTATGATCTGCGTTTGTCTTCCTTTGTTTTTTTACCTTTTGTTGGTTGGCTTTTGTAGGTTGCGGACGCATATCAAATTGAGGTCTGTTAAGAAACTGTAATTATTTGTTAATTATTACTTGAGAATAGAGTTCATTATTATTATAAATATGAGTGAATAATTATTTGTAACTTTAATTCCTCTCTCAGTAAGCATTATCTGTGTTAATTATTTCTTTCCGCTGCAAGGAGCGCAGCCATTGATGATAGCGGTTTGTATCGCGTTTTTGTCTGTTTTTTCCTTAGAAAAAAATCAAATGTTTGCTTGATGAAGTCTAAGTCTAAATATTGCACAATACGAAAGTAAAGTTTAATAAGCATTTCAAATACTTATCTTATTTGCTCTAACAATAGAAAGTCTCTATCAATTGTCTGCCGCCATCTTAACAATTATCTCAGCGGCAAATTCAAATTACGCATTTCTGCAGACATAAATGCCGAACGTAATGCAAATGTGTAAAAATAAATGTGCACCGGTGGTCCCGAACTCATTTTAATGAAAATAATTCGAATCAGATTGGTTCTTTAAAAACAGTGCTCACAGCACGATCCTTATAACAAACTTTTCTAGCTGATGTATGGAGCCGATATTAATTACACACGAGTTGCGAAGAATATTGTTTCAGGTAACATACGTCAGTGTTGTGCGCGGCTGATATTCGGTGGTTTTAATGATCATTTTGCTGAAGATAACTGCTTCCATCGTAATCAATAGTTGTATAGAATCTGTTGTATGAACTGTGATTTAGTGACACTTACACAACTTACAAACAACACTTTAACACGACGTTAGAGTTCTTTAGCAACTTGACCAAATCTTTAGCTGGGAGAAAAATTATTTAGTAATTACTCAATGTAATAAAATAAGATTATCATTTTCATTTACAAATTAGTTAAATAACAAACCACTGAATAACACAGCGAACGCCACAGTATGTGTAAAAACAAAATATCTTCAGAGTTCCTTCCAACGGCGACTTTTCTGAGCCAGAACGGAGAACTTGGAATTACAGACGTTAAATCTAGATGTGGCACACTGTTTCTAACTCGCGCTTTTCAACTAATACATTCCACCAGGACAGGCATTACGAAACATCTGTTCCTCACGTTAGATCCTGGGGACACGAAAGCTCCTGTTAATGTAGCACATACAGACGCCAGCCTAGATTACGTCCGAAAGTGCTACGTCGATTGGAACTATAAAAGTCTGCCACCAGCACAAAGCAACGCGAGAACCGTCTAGGATTCTATTACCACAAATCGCCTTCCCAACGCAATTCAGGTAAAATACTCTACTAAAATCTTGACGAACATTTGGAAAAATACCGACAGTAAAATTCTACCAACTAGAGTCAGTGCCCTGTGGTATGACGACGTAAAAGAAACCATACCCTCAGCGGAACGATTATGGAAAATCAAACTGAGACCATCTCCATACTGTGACAAATGTTAGCTGCTAGAAATTGTATCGCACATGTTCTTAAGTGAAAACAAAATCAGAATTTGGAACTGGACTAGGAAGAAATTAGTGCCGATCAACAGAGCCACAGAAGTCATATACCGATACTTGAAGCTTTGCAACCCGACTAGAAATGTTACCCTTCCGCAAAGAATAACAATTATTCGTGGGATCTTAGACAGTTTGTGTTTTAAGTGCTGACAAACAAAACTTCGAACTTAGAGGAGTACATGTTTTATATTGCAGAACAACATTTTAAGTTGAGAAGAATAACAAATATAAGGAATGGTTTCAAAATTTATCCGTTGCTTTATGTGGGCTACAAAGAGGAGGACAGTTTTATTGATTAGAAGCAGAATACTTATTCTTTCTTTTGCATTATTCCTGTAATCTATTTTGTGTTGCTTCTACAATGAGAATCGTTCTAATTTCGCAAGCTCCGAATTTTGTTACATTTGTTGAAAAATTTATAGTTTTCTTACAGACGTCATATGCATCCAGTGCATAATAACATAAATTATGAAAATTTCTCTGAATGACTGAAAAAAAAAGTTCAGCGAGACGATGCAAGGCCTTTGGGAACGGATATGCAGATCCGTCAATGTTGGGGTCGCGTTCGATAACAAGTAAATTTTTTTTTTTTTAGTTAAAGCATCTAATTGTAACCAATTTATACTCCCAAAATGCGGTCGGTATCTTGTGAATTTCTTTCTGGTTGTGTATTTCTTTCTGGTACCTGGTGTACAACTTTGCTTCCGCCGTTTTTTCCCCAACATTTTATGCTTTAATGAAACAAATTGGTTACACATGTATCATTCAAAGTATGTTCCATCGCTGGCCACTACTTCCTCCCATCTTTCGGGCAGTGTACGAATCCCGCGTCGAAAAAATTGTTCATCTTTTGAAGCGATACACGAATCGATCCAATATGTGACTTCTTCATGAGATCGGAAGTGTTGGTCAGCCAGGCCATGCGCCATTGACGTAAACAGGTAATAGTCAGAGGGAGCAATGTCTGGAGAATAAGGCGGATGGGGTAGGACTTCCCATTTTAACGTGTCCAAGCACATTTTGACCTGTTTTTCAACGTGGGGTCGAGCGTTGTCATGCTGCAAAATCACTTTCTCTTGACTCTCGCTGTATTGCGGCCGTTTGACTTTTAATGGTCTGCTCAAACGCATTAATTGCGTACGATAACGAGCACTTTTGACTGTTTCACTTGGTTTTAACACCTCATAGTACACGACGCCGAGCAGGTCCCACCAAATGCAGAGCGTGATCTTGGAGCCGTCAATATTCGGTTTGGCCGTCGACGTGGAAGCATGGCCGGGACATCCGCATGATTTTTTGCTTTTAGGGTTATTCGTAATGAACCCATTTTTCGTCCCCGTTTACAATGTGATGAAGAAATCCCTTCCGTTTTTGCCTCTGAAGCAACTTTTCGCAAACACACAAACGCCGTCCAACGTCTCTTGGTTTCAGCTCACACAGGACCAAAGTTTCTTCTTTCTGAATCATGCCAATAGCCTTGAGACGTTTGAAATTGCTTACTGTGTAGCTCCCACTGTTCGTGCCAATTCTTCTTTGGTTTGACGCGAGTCTTCATTCAGCAATGTCTCCAATTCTGCATCTTCGAAAACATTCTCTCTTCCACCACTACGACATTAAAATCACCGTTCTTGAAGCGTTGAAACCACACTCTTACACTAATAGCGTCCTGACCATACGTACTTGAGAGCATTCGATGACAGTCAGCCGCTGTTTTGTTCATATTCAAACAAAACTGTAACAACTCCCGCAAATGACGAGAATCAGGCTCGTAAACTGACATTTTCAATCAAGAACAACTTTATGATGCAGACACAAATCGACTAATGTTTTAATGAGGTTATGTTAACCGACCCCCCCCCTCCCCCCCCCCCCCCCCCCCCCATGAACCATGGTCCTTGCCGTTGGTGGGGAGGCTTGCGTGCCTCAGCGATACAGATAGCCGTACCGTAGGTGCAACCACAACGGAGGGGTATCTGCTGAGAGGCCAGACAAACGTGTGGTTCCTGAAGAGGGGCAGCAGCCTTTTCAGTAGTTGCAGGGGCAACAGTCTGGATGATTGACTGATCTGGCCTTGTAACAATAACCAAAACGGCCCTGCTGTGCTGGTACTGCGAACGGCTGAAAGCAAGGGGAAACTACAACCATAATTTTTCCCGAGGGTATGCAGCTTTACTGTATGATTAAATGATGATGGCGTCCTCTTGGGTAAAATATTCCGGAGGTAAAATAGTCCCCCATTCGGATCTCCGGGCGGGGACTACTCAAGAGGATGTCATTATCAGGAGAAAGAAAAATGGCGTTCTACGGATCGGAGCGTGGAATGTCAGATCCCTTAATCGGGCAGGTAGGTTAGAAAATTTAAAAAGGGTAATGGATAGGTTAGAGTTAGATATAGTGGGAATTAGTGAAGTTCGATGGCAGGAGGAACAAGACTTCTGGTCAGGTGACTACAGGGCTATAAACACAAAATAAAATAGGGGTAATGCAGGAGTAGGTTTAATAATGAATAGGAAAATAGGAATGCGGGTAAGCTACTACAAACAGCATAGTGAACGCGTTATTGTGGCCAAGATAGATACGAATCCCACACCTACTACAGTAGTACAAGTTTATATGCCAACTAGCTCTGCAGATGACGAAGAAATTGAAGAAATGTATGATGAAGTAAAAGAAATTATTCAGATAGTGAAGGGAGACGAAAATTTAATAGTCATGGGTGACTGGAATTCGAGTGTACTAAAAGGGAGAGAAGGAAACGTAGTAGGTGAATATGGATTAGGGCTAAGAAATGAAAGAGGAAGCCGCCTGGTAGAATTTTGCACAGAGCACAACTTAATCATAGCTAACACTTGGTTTAAGAATCATGATAGAAGGATGTATACATGGAAGAACCCTGGAGATACTAAAAGGTATCAGATAGATTATATAATGGTAAGACAGAGATTTAGGAACCAGGTTTTAAATTGTAGGACATTTCCAGGGGCAGATGTCGACTCTGACCACAATCTATTAGTTATGACCTGTAGATTGAAACTGAAGAAACTGCAAAAAGGTGGGAATTTAAGGAGGTGGGACCTGGTTAAACTGAAAGAACCAGAGGTTGTACAGAGTTTCAGGGAGAGCATAAGGGAACAATTGACAGGAAAGGGGGAAAGAAATACAGTAGAAGAAGAATGGGTAGCTTTGAGGGATGAAGTAGTGAAGGCAGCAAAGGATCAAGTAGGTAAAAAGACGAGGGCTAGTAGAAATCCTTGGGTAACAGAAGAAATATTGAATTTAATTGATGAAAGGAGAAAATATAAAAATGCCGTAAAGGAAGCAGGAAAAAAGGAATACATACGTCTCAAAAATGAGATCGACAGGAAGTGCAAAATGGCTAAGCAGGGATGGCTGGAGGACAAATGTAAGGATGGAGAGGCTTATCTCACTAGTGGTAAGATCGATACTGCCTACAAGAAAATTAAAGAGACCTTTGGAGATAAGAGAACCACTTGTACGAACATCAAGAGCTCAGATGGAAACCCAGTTCTAAGCAAAGAAGGGAAAGCAGAAAGGTGGAAGGAGTATATAGAGGGTCTACACAAGGGCGATGTACTTGAGGACAATATTATGGAAATGGAAGAGGATGTAGATGAAGATGAAATAGAAGATACGATACTGTGTGAAGAGTTTGACAGAGCACTGAAAGACCTGAGTCGAAACAAGGCCCCCGGAGTAGACAACATTCCATTGGAACTACTGACGGCCTTGGGAGAGCCAGTCCTGACAAAACTCTATCATCTAGTGAGCAAGATGTATGAAACAGGCGAAATACCCTCAGACTTCAAGAAGAATATAATAATTCCAATCCCAAAGAAAGCAGGTGTTGACAGATGTGAAAATTACCGAACAATCGGTTTAATAAGCCACAGCTGCAAAATACTAACACGAATTCTTTACAGACGAATGGAAAAACTAGTAGAAGCCGACCTCGGGGAAGATCAGTTTGGATTCCGTAGAAATACTGGAACACGTGAGGCAATACTGACCTTACGACTTACCTTAGAAGAAAGATTAAGGAAAGGCAAACCTACATTTCTAGCATTTGTAGACTTAGAGAAAGCTGTTGACAATGTTGACTGGAATACTCTCTTTCAAAATCTAAAGGTGGCAGGAGTAAAATACAGGGAGCGAAAGACTATTTACAATTTGTACAGAAACCCGATGGCAGTTATAAGAGTCGAGGGGCATGAAAGGGAAGCAGTGGTTGGGAAAGGAGTAAGACAGGGTTGTAGCCTCTCCCCGATGTTATTCAATCTGCATATTGAGCAAGCAGTAAAGGAAACAAAAGAAAAATACGGAGTAGGTATTAAATTCCATGGAGGAGAAATAAAAACTTTGAGGTTCGCCGATGACATTGTAATTCTGTCAGAGACAGCAAAGGACTTGGAAGAGAAGTTGCACAGAATGGAGTGTCTTGGAAGGAGCATATAAGATGTACATCAACGAAAGCAAAACGAGGATAATGGAATGTAGTCGAATTAAGTCAGGTGACGCTGAGGGTATTAGATTAGGAAATGAGACACTTAAAGTAGTAAAGGAGTTTTGCTATTTGGGGAGGAAAATAACTGATGATGGTCGAAGTAGAGAGGATATAAATGTAGACTGGCAATGGCAAGGAAAGCGTTTCTGAAGAAGAGAAATTTGTTAACATCGAGTATAGATTTAAGTGTCAGGAAGTCATTTCTGAAAGTGTTTGTATGGAGTGTAGCCTTGTATGGAAGTGAAACATGGTCGGTAAATAGTTTGGACAAGAAGAGAATAGAAGCTTTCGAAATGTGGTGCTACAGAAGAATGCTGAAGATTAGATGGGTAGATCACACAACTAATGAGGCGGTATTGAATAGCACTGGGGAGAAGAGACGTTTGTGGCACAACTTGACCAGGAGAAGGGATCGGTTGGTAGGACATGTTCTGAGGCATCAAGAGATCACCAATTTAATATTGAATGGCAGCGTGGAGGGTAAAAATCGTAGGGGGAGACCAAGAGATGAATACACTAACCAGATTCAGAAGGATGTAGGTTGCAGTAGGTACTGGGAGTTGAAGAAGCTTGCACAGGATAGAGTAACATGGAGAGCTGCATCAAACCAGTCTCAGGACTGAAGACCACAACAACAACAACAACATGTTAACCGAGGTCCAAGCTAACTGACTGACGTCTGCCATCTGTTTCTTTCGACTGCTGCTGACCGTTGTCACCACCTATCGCCAAACGGCGGAAGCAAAGTTCTACACCTTGTACAATTGCCTTTAGTTAAAAATTAAGACCTAACTCCAACTTCTTATAGATTTAAACGATCGCTTTCTTTTGTCCATGACACAAATGAAGCTAGTAGAAAACTAAAGGATGGAAACGCGGCTTATTCACGATGGTACTCGGAACAAACGAGTAGAAAGCAACCGCCAAGCAATTTCGAAGGTGTTCCGGCTGCAAGCTGGGACGGGAAACACGCCGAACACACACACACACACACACACACACACACACACTATCTCAGCCTGCCCGCCAAGGCGACAAACCGCATCTGCGCCACATACCAGACCATTACTGCAACAGCAAATGATTCACGCGGCAGACAAATTCAACTCGTGATTCACCTTTCTCAAGACCATGCAAGGCTCACTAACTACGTGACTATCTGTAACATGACCGAGAACCAAACTGAGATAATTATCGAATAAAAGAACAAAATTACACTGACTTGAAAAAAAGCGCTGGCCTTCATATTAAAAGAAAGCCTAAAACCAAAACTGGGCGCAAGGCACGCTAATTAACATACAGCATCAAATTAACACTGCAAGAAACCTTCAAAACCAGCAGTAAAACTCTAAACATCGCAAGTTTAGTATACCAGTTAACTGATCTCCGGCAGATAGAACATGCCATCATAAGTTTCACAAATCTTGACAGGTTAAGGGGGGTAGGACGTCAAACGGGCCGACTTGGAGCGGGTGAGGCACCACAGGACATTTTAATTTCCAGTGCCTATACATTTACAAATAAATTCATAAAACTTTGTCAGCATGACAAGGAAGGATTCAGGATTCACACTCACAGCAGTGGAAGTTCAAAAACATAACAAAAAATATTTTTTACATGTGAAATTTCGTAATTTTTTCAGTTACTATTGGCTGCATTTGTTGCTATAGGCACATTTTCCTTCACAGATAAGAGAGATTCTTTGATGAATTTTGCACAGCATACAAACCATACTTACAGGTGTATGAAACTCTAGAATTATCCAAATCTATTAAAACTATGATAAAATTGGGATAATTAACTATAAAATTTTGTGTTTTTTCTAAACATAAAGATTAAAACGTAAGAGTTCATTCAATTTTTCATGAATGAAATAGATTCTAGATTGTCAGACACCTGTAAGTATGGTTTGCATGCTGTGCAAAATTGATCGAAGAATCTCTCTTACTTATGAAGAAAAGTGTACCTATAGCATCAAATGCAGCCAATAGTAAGTGAAAAAATGATGAAATTTCACACTTAAAGCCGGCCGGAGTGGCCGAGTGGTTCTAGGCGCTACAGTCTGGAACCGCGCGACCGCTAAGGTCACAGGTTCGAATCCTGCCTCGGGCATGGATGTGTGTGATGTCCTTAGGTTAGTTAGGTTTAAGTAGTTCTAAGTTCTAGGGGACTGATGACCTCAGCAGTTAACTCCCATAGTGCTCAGAGCCATTTGAACCATTTTTTTCACTCGTAAAAAAAATTGTTTTGCTATGTTTTTGAACTTCCGCTGTTATGAGTGTGAATCCTGAATCCTTCCTGGTCATGCTGACAAAGTTTTATGAATTTACTTGTAAAAGTATAGACCGTCGAAATTAAAATGTCCTGTGGTGCCTCTCCTTCTCCAAGTCGGCCAGTTTGACGTCCTACCCCCTTTAACAGCAGAGTATGACTCATACGTAACTTAATGCTTACAGTTAAGCGATTAGGAGATGTCCAGTCTGAGGTGACGGATCCGCCACCGTTTCGCACGCAGACGCGTCGACTAATCAGCAGCGAACACCCGGCGCGCGGCAAAACGGCGAGGACGGCGAAGCCCAGGCACAGCGGACTGGGACGAGGGACCGCTTTCAAAACATGTCGCCTCGTTGAGCACCGACCAGAGGGAGCCCCACGCCAAGCCGGAAAAACAAAGCGGAACAGTCAGGGATACAAGAGCAGACGAGTGCTGATATCAGCGACGCAATGGAGCGTAACTATCGCCACTCGCATCGGCTCACCGCCATCCCATGACTTTTTGTCGCCCACTGTATGTAGCACTCTCACAATACTTTTGATCGTGCAGTATACGTCATCCACGGTAACAGGTACACTATTGGCCATTAAAATTGCTACGCAAAGGAGAACTGCAGATCATAAACGGGTATTCATTGGACAAATATATTATACTAGAACTGACATGTGATTACATTTTCACGCAATTTGGGTGCATAGATCCTGAGAAATCAGTACCCAGAACAACCACCTCTGGCCGTAATAACGGCTTTGATATGCCTGGGCATTTAGTCAAACAGAGCTTTGATGGCGTGTACAGATACAGCTGCCCATGCAGCTTCAACACGATACCACAGTTCATCGAGAGTAGTGACTGGCGTATTGTGACGAGCCAGTTGCTCGGCCACCATTGACCAGACGTTTTCAATTGGTGAGAGATCTGGAGAATGTGCTGACCAGGGCAGCAGTCGAACATTTTCTGTATCCAGAAAGGCCCGTACAGGACCTGCAACATGCGGTCGTGCATTATCCTGCTGAAATGTAGGGTTTCGCAGGGATCGAATGAAAGGTAGAGCCACGGGTCGTAACACATCTGAAATATTAAGTCCACTGTCCAAAATGCCGTCAATGCGAACAAGAGGTGACCGAGACGTAAAACCAATGGCACCCCATACCATCACGCCGGGTGATACGCCAGTATGGCGATGACGAATACACGCTTCCAATGTGCGTTCACCGCGATGTCGCCAAACACGGATGCGACCATCATGATGCTGTAAACAGAACCTGGATTCATCCGAGAAAAATGACGTTTTGCCATTCGTGCACCCAGGTTCGTCGTGGAGTACACCATAGCAGGCGCTCCTGTCTGTGATGCAGCGTCAAGAGTAACCGCTGCCATGGTCTCCGAGCTGATAGTCCATGCTGCTGCGAACGTCGTCGAACTGTTCGTGCAGATGGTTGTTGTCTTGCAAACGTCCCCATCTGTTGACTCAGGGATCGAGACGTGGCTGCACGATCCGTTACAGCCATGCGGATAGGATGCCTATCATCTCGACCGCTAGTGGTGCTGCTAACAGTCATTGGATCTCGACGAACGCGGGCAGCAATGTCGCGATACGATAAACCGCAATCGCGATAGGCTACAGTCCGACCTTTATCAAAGTCGGAAACCTGATGGTACGCATTTTTCCTCCTTACACGAGGCATCACAACAAGTTTTCACCAGGCAACGCCGGTCAACTGCTTTTTGTGTATGAGAAATCGGTTTGAAACTTCCCGCAAGTGAGCACTTTGTAGATGTCGCCACCGGCGCTAACCTTGTGTGAATGCTCTGAAAAGCTAATCATTTGCATACCACAGCATCTTCTTCCTGTCGGTTAAATTTCGCGTCTGTAGCACGTCATCTTCGTGGTGTAGCAATTTTAACGGCCCGTAGTGTATATGTACATCTACTTCTACATCATACTCCGCAAGCCACCTAATGCAGTGTGGCGGAGGGTACTTTCGGTACCACTATCTGATTCCTCCAACCCTGTTCCACTCGCGAGTAGTTCGTCGGAAGAATGATTGTCGGTAAGCCTCTGTACTGGCTGTTATTTCTCGAATTTTCTCCTCGTAGTCAATACGCGAGATGCATGTGGTGGGATGTGATACGTTGTCTGATTCATCCTGAAATGTACTGTCCCGATATTTCAGTAGTACGAGGGTTGTTTTTTAAGTAAGGGCCGTTTTTATTTTTAAAAAAAGATACAAATACTTTTGTAAAAAAGACTTTTATTTTCTGATTCTACACACTTTTACCTATTTTTCTACATAGTTGCCTTGTTTATTTAAGCAGTTGTCATACCGTACAACTAAGTTTTTAATTCCGTCTTCAAAGAATTTGGCCGCCTGCTCCGACAGCCAAGAGTTCAAGGCCGCTTTCACTTCATCGTCGTCATTGAAGCGCTGCCCGCCGAGATGGTGTTTCAGGTACCAGGAAAGGTAATAAATGGAAATGTCGTGTGGCTAGGGCCTCCCGTCGGGTAGACCGTTCGCCTGGTACAGTTCTTTCGATTTGACGCCACTTCGGCGACCTGCACGTCGATGGGGATGAAATGATAATGATTAGGACAACACAACACCCAGTCCCTGAGCGGAGAAAATCTCCGACCCAGCCGAGAATCGAACCCGGGCCCTTAGGATTGACAGTCTGTCACGCTGACCACTTTTTTTTTTTTTGTTTACTTTTTTTTCATTTTTGTTCATTATTGATCGTTGCGTTCGGTCGTTGCGGACGTCGCAAGACATCCTGTTCAAGTTCGGAGGTTGATCCTTCCACTCAGTTTTTTATTACAGAGGTCAACTGGCTCTCTGGCCGAACACGCTGAGCTACCGTGCCGGCACCACTCAGCTACCGGGGCGGACCACCGGGAAAGGTGAAAATCGCTAGGAGCAAGGTCGGGGTTGTATGGTGCATGGTCCAAAATTTCCTAGCCAAAAGAATCAATCAAATCCCGAGTCTTTTGAGAGGTGTGAGGCCTAGCGTTATCGCGCAGGAGCAGAACTTCTTTTGTCAGCATGCCGCGCCTTTTGTTTTGAATTGCTCTGCGGAGCTTCTTTAGAGTTGCACAGTAGGCATCTAAGTTGATTGTCGTTCCTCGTGGCATTAAGTCCACTAGCAAAACACAGTGCCGGTCCCAGAACACAGTTGCCATAATCTTGCGCTTTGACAGCGTCTGTTTGGCTTTGACCTTGACGGGTGAGGTTGTGTGTCGCCATTTCATCGATTGTCGCTTGCTTTCGGGAGCGATATGGGATAGCCATGTTTCATCTCCAGTGACTATTTGACTCAACATGTCATCCCCTTCTTCCTCGTAACGAATCAAAAAGTCCAATGAAGTGGCAAATCTCTTCCCTTTGTGGTCCTCTGTGAGGAGTCTGGGTACCCACCGGGAACACAGTTTCTTAAAGTTTAGGTTTACAGACACAATTTTGTACAAAACCGATGTTGAAACTTGTGGAAATTCCAAATAAAGAGTGGAAATTGTAAATCTTCTGTCCTCACGAATCTTTGTTTCGACTGCAGCCACCAAATCATCAGTGATCACAGAGGGTCGGCCTGAGCGTTCTTCGTCATGGACGTTTTGACGGCCATTTTTAAACTCTCTAACCCATTGACGCACTTTACCTTCACTCATTGCATTCGAGCCATAAACTTCTGTTAACTGACGATGAATTTCTGCAGCTGATAGGCTTCTCGCGGTCAAAAATCGTTTCACCGACCGTATCTCACACGCGGCGGGCGATTCAATAATCGTAAACATAAAGTAGCACAGCGATGCGTACACTTCAGCTACAGAGCTGCAACTTCCAACAGTGTGAACGGGAAGGATGCCGGCAAGTGGCGCGGTGGCTTGTTGCGGCGTCCGCGCGAACTACGGGACTATACGCGCGAACGGCCCTTACTTAAAAAACAACCCTCGTAAATGTCTCCGTGGATGGTGACATGCGTGTAAAGTGTTCGGTTTCCGCCTCTTGTTATTTATTTCTTAAGATTTGTAATATCTATAAGATTCTCGGGCTTCCTTATTTATCGAAACTTTAATTTCCTAGAACACTCGATATTTGTATAGACAGGAGCAGTCTCTGCTGAGGTGGGCTCCGTCTGTACTTTCGTCTGCGCTCATCAGGTGTGCTCTCAACGTTAAGTGTTACTGAGTGTTAGTAAAATGTAATGATCGTGTGGCATTGTTGGCCGGGAGGCCAATTCGACCGCCGAGTGCAAGTCTTAGCCGGCCGGTGTGGCCGTGCGGTTCTAGGCGCTTGAGTCTGGAACCGCGTGACCGCTACGGTCGCAGGTTCGAATCCTGCCTCGGGCATAGATGTGTGTGATGTCCTTAGGTTAGTTAGGTTTAAGTAGTGTGGTGTCACCGCCAGACACCACACTTGCTAGGTGGTAGCCTTTAAATCGGCCGCGGTCCGTTAGTATACGTCGGACCGGCGTGTCGCCACTATCAGTGATTGCAGACCGAGCGCCGCCACACGGCAGGTCTAGAGAGACGTCCTAGCACTCGCCCCAGTTGTACAGCCGACTTTGCTAGCGATGGTTCACTGACAAAATACGCTCTCATTTGCCGAGACGACAGTTAGCATAGCCTTCAGCTACGTTATTTGCTACGACCTAGCAAGGCGCCAGTACCAGTTACTATTGATGCTGTAAAACATGTACCGTGAAGAGCGATGTTCACCATTTATGGATTAAAGTTAAGTATTCCACAGCTACGTCCGTTTTTGCTAGTCTAATTTCCTTGACCTGTTCCAGACCTCACGCGAGCCTGCGTGAGCTAAGACGCGTGCCTTTCGGCTTCCTCTCAAAACCGGGTTGGCTCTCTTGCCAATCCACAACAAGTAGTTCTAAGTCTAGGGGACTGAGGACCACGGATGTAAAGTCCCATAGTGCTCACAGCCATCTGAACCATTTTTGCAAGTCTTATTTCAGTCGACGTAACGTTGGGCGATTTGCTTGCCGGTGATGTGGATGAAATGGTGATGAGGACACCCACTTGTCGGCGACTTAACTCTCGCAACTGGTGCATGTTTCAGGCTACCAATCGCAACGATCTGGACGCAATTTTTCCAACCTAGTACTGTACAGTTTTTGCTGTGGCGCTTGTTATTTAAATAGATCAAGTGAGTGGCACTGGACGAGCAGCTTACGAAAGGTCTGCTCTTTCACTCTGCCGGAAATGTCACGTGCACGGCGTGACACAAAATTGAAAGCCGGTCGCTGACAGCATATGTCTGGACCGACTAAATGTGAGGAATAAACCTGCTCGTTAGCTCAATGGGCAGCGTGCCAGGTGAGACACGGCTAGATGGTGTCCGCACGGCAGATTTACGACGACTGGTCTGTTACAGCAGTTACATTTCACCTTGTTTTTTGGCAGTTTTCCACGCTCACTTGGGCAAATGCTTGTTCCCGGTCTCCACTTGAAAAAAACGAGGCAGAATAATACATAAGAGGAATAGTCATAGAGTTTTAATCATTAGAGAAACGATCTTGCCGCAGTGGATACACCTGTTCCCGTCAAATGACCGTAGTTAAGCGCCGTCCGCTGTGGCCGAGCGGCTTTAGGCGCTTGAGTCCGGAACCGCGCTGCTGCTATGGTCGCATGTTCGAATCCTGCCTCGGGCATGGATGTTCTTAGGTTAGTAAGGGTTAAGTAGTTCTAAGTCTAGGGGATTGATGACCTCAGATGTTAAGTCCCATATTGTTCAGAGCCATTTGAACCATTTGGAAGCTGAGGAAAAACATAGACTACCTTAGAATGTTTGTAGACTCTTGGCCAAAAGTACTGAGCACTATAGAAATTTTACGCATGTGCGATATACATAACACTAAATGAACCCTTTGGTTTAAAAAGTAGTTCTTCAGCATCGAAAAGGTCAAAAACAATGATCCACAAATGGTTCAAATGGTTCTGAGCACTATGGGACTTAACATCGGTGGTCATCAGTCCCCTAGAACTCAGAACTACTTAAACCTAACTAACCTAAGGACATCACACAAATCCATGCCCGAGGCAGGATTCGAACCTGCGACCGTAGCAGTCCCGCGGTTCCGGACTGAGCGCCTAGAACCGCTAGACCACTGCGGCCAGCATGATCCACCTCAAAGCCACCAATAAAATATCTGGTGTAATAAAATTTGTCATTTGATAGTTTTTCTGTGTAATAATCAGTCCGCTGCATTCGCTCGTTGTGGACACTAATTATTTCTGTAGAGCTCTTTTCCTGTTAGATTTGTGACATCGCTGATACTTCTGCATTACGCCTAAAAGAAACAAACTTAGTTTAGAAAAACGAGTGTAGATAAAGCTTTTGGGTGAGAAAGGGAAATCGTACGTGGAGATTTTGAGTACTGTGAAATGTTCACGCTGATCTGTAAAATACGCTATTGAGCGATTCGCCATGACCGGCTCGTATGTTAATAAGACCAGAGCCGAGCGCAAGGGGATCACAATAGACGTGAGGACCGAATTATTAAAAATAGGAAGGAAATCCCTTTAGACTTTGCTGTTGAGTTGTCTGAAAGTTTAACAAAACAATACCTCCTCGCATCATGCACAGACGGCTTCAAGAAGCTGGTACAAACGGCTGTAAAGCCAGGAAGAAGCCCGGGCTCCCTGACAAGAATAGAAAGGCACGGTCCTAGGGGGCTCTAAAACACCAAACGTTCACCAAACAAGATTGGTCAAATATCGTGTGGTCTGACGAAGCAAACATTCAGGTGGGTTTGTCAACTTGATGCTCGAAGGACACATACCAACTTGAGTAGAAACCAAACCGTATTAATTTAGAAAGTCATGTCAGAATTCCCCACGATATTTATTCACATTTGAGAGTGTGAACTATGTGTGAGGTACCTACCGTAAAACACGGTGGAGGGAACGTCATGATCTGTGGTTGCACGAGCGTTGCAAGAGAGAGACAAATGGTCGTATGTGAAGGCTGCATGTATACCACGAAGTACACAGACGAAAAAGAATCTGCTTTACTGTCCTCATTTATAACCCTTTTTGGCGATAGAGACATGGACTGCGTTAAATTCCAGCACGATAACGCAATCTGCCATAAATTTGTCCGCACAGTGACTTGGCTTCTGGGAATTAGCATCGAGCTTCTGGACTGCCCTGCGCAAACACCGTAGCTGAACCATATATCGCATTTATGGGGTTTATTGAAACGCACTGTCAGACGGCACACAATTAAGTCAAAAGAAAAATTAAAAGAAGCTTGCGCCTTGAGTGGAACGCCATAAGTAATGAAGATTGTAAAAAAGCTAATGTACTCTCTGCCAAAACTAATTTCTGCTGTGATAGAGGCAAAATGTGGGCCAATGAAATATTGATAGTGTGTTACTAATAAACATTATGAACTGAAACAAATTGTTTCTATTTTTTGTTACCTGGGGCGCTAAATAAAGCAGTACGACATACTTATTGATTTGAAGGACATAACGCGAAATACGGAAAAATAATTACTATTTGAAAGAGTTATTTCCTCACTGACTTTTGAGCTATGTCATTCTTATGAAAATGCGATTATTATTTTATATGTTCTACATAACACGATTCAGCAAAATGAATACAATGTTTTTACAGCACTCTATGTGTTTCACGCTTTCATACTAATATATGTGTTATTAATTGTGAAAATAACTCACTCTGTTACCTTTTAGCGACTCTATCCCTGAACCGATTCCGATGGTATTTGACGTGGAGATATCTTGAGCCCCGAGGGAGACAATACGGTACTTTAGAAAATTATATGTTTTTTAGTATTATTAACATTTTTAAATATGCTATATGTGAGTGGCATACAGAGGACTGGCGCGATGGGCTTCGACTCTTAGTATCTATACTTTATTCTGTGATACTACTAACGCAACGTTTATGATACCGAGTTCCTACAGCACGTGGCATAGCTGGGGTGTTCCAGTAGAAATACAACAACAAAATCGGACGGTACGCCAGAGTATTGTGTTTAAAACTGTGGTGTCACCCCCAGACACCACACTTGCTAGGTGGTACCCTTTAAACCGGCCGCGGTCCGTTAGTATACGTCGGACCCGCGTGTTGCCACTGTCAGTCATTGCAGACCGAGCGCCGCCACACGGCAAGTCTGGTCTAGAGAGACTCCCTAGCACTCGCCCCAGTTGAACAGCCGACTTTGCTAGCGATGATTCGCTGTCTGCATACGCTGTCATCTGCAGAGACGACAGTTTAGCATAGCCTTCAGCTACGTCATTTGCTACGACCTAGCAAGGCGCCATATTCAGTTACTATAAGAACGTATTCTGAACACATATTGATATTGTGAAGCATGTACCTTCAAGAGCGACGTTCATTATTAATGGATTAAAGTTAAGTATCAAACTAATTACGTCCGCTTTCTGAATTCTCATTCCTTGTCTGTTCCAGACCTCACGTCAGTATAGTTCTTCCCTCCTCACGCCAGCCTGCATGAACTAAAAGTCGTGCATTTCGGCCTCCACTAGTAACACGGTGTTGGCTCTTCTGCCAACACAACAAAAACCATTACTGTAAGCCTCGCAAACGTAAGTCTGATTTATTGCGTAGTTCTAAGAGAGCTCAAGGTGCGCAAGTTACTCGAATCCGGCAAACCACAGAGCAGCCTGAGGTCAGCCGCAACTTGCATGCAGAACATGTCAGGTGGCCTTATGAGCTACAGAGAGATATTAGAAGAGTCACAAGCCCGCCGCAGGTTAAACGCTGAGCGTATTTCGTCTCTTATAGCTTCCGAGAAGCTAGAAGGCTCACAGCGCTGACGTCATGTGAGGGCTGTACCACAAACAGAGGGTCGTACCTTCACGTGTGGAACGTCGGAGACACTTTGTGGGGATGCATTTGATTATGGTGTTATTAACTATGTTAGTCATAAATTACTCATCATGGGGGGATGCATCAAACACTTAGGCATCATAATGCATTACAATGGAAGGGAGAAACGGTTGTTATGTGTTCTCTGGAGACAAAAATCTCACATCCAGTGCTAGGTGAGCGAGAGAAACACCTAAAGACTCTACTTCTACACGAATATAATGAATTGAGGCATTTTGAAATATAATTAGAAAATACAGTGCACGCTTTCAGATTCGACGTACAGCAAAATAATAGAAACTTATTCATATGTACCTAGATACTGGCGCTGCATATATTTTTTATAAATACGTCTCTAAGTAACTGTATACACAGACTTCTCGTGAAGTTACTAGCTTACTTACTCGCTCATCATAACAAAACTACTGATATGAAACAGAAGCAACAGGTAACAGCTATCTGTACTACAAACGAAGTGGACCTGCTGAATTGCGTCATTATTTACGACGGTACTAGCAGCAGACTCTTGGTTTACAACCGTCCCGGAATTCGGACAAGCGCACGGCGCTGTTGATCTTCCGAACCAAACTTCTCAACGAAACCTTGGCGCTTCTGTTCGAGAATATTCGAATTTCCAGGTCGGAATATGTTGTGGATAGATGTACCCAAATCACAGAAGTATAGAATTCAAGGATACAAGTTTCATCTCCCGTGACTATCCGAGAAAGAGATTCCTCAACTGTAGATTGTGTTCCAGGTGGGTCAACTCCCTGTAGATTGTGGACCTCAAACTGCCAGTATGTTCCAAGCGTCCGTTTCTGGACTCAGGGTGTTTTGGTTTGGGCTAGGGAACTTGATCGGATCGCAACTGTCTCCATTCCAAATTGGTTGCAGTCATTACGGCCGCAACTAGAGAGGGAATGCTCCAGTACCACATGTCCAAACGCACACTGAAATTTTTTATGCAGGAAGAATACATCTACAGAAACGTAGTCAAAATTTTAGCTGCTAAGACGCACTGGAAATACTTTTTTTTTTTCAGAACTGTTGAAGTTACTCGTTTTATCGCACAAGGACCAGCTCATGCCTGGCGAGCGGTCAGCCGTGACAAGGCATCACTAGAGCTGCGTAGTGCAAACATCAGCCGGCCGCTGTGGTCGAGCAGTTCTAGGCGCTTCAGCCCGGAACCGCGCTGCTGCTACGGTCGCAAGTTCGAATCCTGCCTCGGGCATGGATGTGTGTGATGTCCTTATTTTAGTTAGATTTAATTAGTTCTACGTTCTAGGCGACTAATGACCTCAGAAGTTAAGTCGCATAGTGCTCACAGCCATTTGACCTCAGATGTTAAGTCCTATGGTGCTTAGAGCCATTTGAACCATTCGAATAGCAAACATCCGGAGTGACACAACCGAATATCAAGCACTTAAATCATGCAAATAATGACATGTATCATTAACATTTTCCTATAAGAGAGAGTTCGTATCGACAGCTAAAGAGTTCCACACAGAAGATGATTTTTTTTCCACCGTTTACAAACTGTAGGGACTGATCGATGAGAGGATACGGAAAAGAAGACGTGTACTGAATTTTTGTCCGGAAATGAAAGGTTTCCATCCTTCTTCCTGTTTTTTCTTTTTTTGTCCTCCGTCTTCTGACGGGTTTGATGCGGCACGAATTCTTCCCCTATCCAGCATCTTCATCTCAGAGCAGCATAACAAAGTAAGACAAAGCAAAGATGATGTTCTTTACAGGAAATGCTCAATATTTCCACCATCATTCATCAACAATAGCTGTAGTCGATGAATAATGTTGTGAACAGCACTGTAAAGCATGTCCGGAGTTATGGTGAGGCATTGGCGTCGGATGTTGTCTTTCAGCATCCCTAGAGATGTCGGTCGATCACGATACACTTGCGACTTCAGGTAACCACAAAGCAAATAATCGCACGGACTGAGGTCTGGGGACCTGGGAGGTCAAGCATGACGAAAGTGGCGGCTGAGCACACGATCATCACCAAACGACGCGCGCAAGAGATCTTTCCCGCGTCTAGCAATGTGGGGTGGAGCGCCATCCTGCATAAACATCATACGTTCCAGCAGGTGTTTATCAGCCAGGCTGGGGATGATGCGATTCTGTAACATATCGGCGTACCTCTCACCCGTCAGGGTAGCAGTTACAAAACCAGAATCAGGCATTTCCTCGAAAAAAAAAAAAAAAGGCCCGATATCGGTAGATGTGGTAAATCAAAGTTCTAGGATTTTCGGTAGCCCAAATTCTGCAGTTGTGGGCGTTGAAAGATCATCGGGGCCTGAAATGAACTTCGTCGGTCCAAACACGTTACTCAACCAATTGCCATCTTCCGCCATCTTTTGAAACGCCCACACCGAAAATGCCCTTCGCTTCACTAAATCGCCAGGTAACAGCTCATGATACCGATGGATATTGTACGGATAGCATTGGAGGGTACGCCTCAGTGCCAACCAAGCGTTAGTGTATGGAATGCCTGTGCGACGTGCGACCGCACGAGCGCTGACTTCCCCGTGCATAGACGAACCCGCTACAGTCTCCATTTCTTCCTGAACTGTCTCAGCAGCATTACGCCTTGTGCTCGGTCGGCCACTACGGGGTCTATCGTCAAAACAACCCGTGGCTTCGAACTTCGAAATCTTTCTCGCCACAGCTGCATTTGTCAACGGACCTTTACCCGTTCGAATCCCCTTCCTATGGGGATAGGGTCGTAACGCTGAACTAGCACATTCCCCATTCTTATAATACAGCTTGACTAAAAGCGCCTTTTCAGGTAATGTCAACATGCTGCGACTGCTGGCGCATCTGATTCTCTCTCCTTTTTTTTTTCTTTATTGTGATTTTAAACACCTTATACAAAGGCGGGCTGTCAGCAGCACAATACGCCGCTCTTCAGCCGTGAGTTTGACAACAAGTAGTACATAAAAGTGGCACAGAGAAGACACTCAAAACGGTGGGCAAAAAACGTAGACACTAAAAATCGAAAAAACATGGAGCCGTTCATGCTGGACGAGAAACATCACTAACACTAGGTGACACGGTGCACATAACATGGATGATGGCGACGGCACGTGAACGGTGGTGGCGTGAAGGCGAACAAACACTACACACAAACGAAGGCACACACACGAAACACTGACGGCGATGATATCCGGCGCGCGAATGTTCACTGAGCGTGTGAGGGTCTGGGGACCTGCCAAGAGAGGAGGAGGAGGAAGGGGAATGGGAGAGGGAGAGGGGAGACCAGAGATGCCATGGGCAGAGGAGAGAGGGGGAGGGAGGAAGCGGGAGGGGAAGCCCGGGGGAAGAGGGGAGGAGGGAGGGGACGGGGGGAAAAGGAAAGAGAAGGGAGGGAGGGTACCGAAAGGAAAGGACACAGGAAGTGGGGGGGGGGGGGTAGGAGGGGTAGATGGAGGGGAGGAGGACATCATCAGGGAGGGTGAGCTGGCGGAAGCCACCTTGGGAGAGGGTAAGGAGGGTGGAGAGATGGAGACTGGGTGGGACGTGGGGATACAGGCGCGGCAGCGGGTGGGGGTGGGAGAGGATTGGTGAGACAAGCGGATGAGGAGGATCGAGTTTGCGGGAGGTGTACAGGATCCGTATCCTTTCAAGGAAGAGGTGGGGGAAGGGGATGAGATCATACAGGATCCGCATGGGGGAGGGGAGACGGATGCGATAGGCGGGAGGGATTTATAAAAGGAAGGGGGGGGCGGAGATCCAGGCTGGATGGGCGTAACAAAGGATAGGGCGGATGAGGGATTTATAGGTGTGGAGGATGGTTGAGGGGTCCAGACTCCACGTACAGCCGGAAAGGAGCTTGAGGAGATAGAGTCGGGAGTGTGCCTTGGCTTGGATTGTCCAGAGATGGGGAGTCCAGGAGAGGCGACGGCCGAGGGTGACACCAAGGTACTTAAGGGTGGGAGTGAGGGCGATAGGACGGCCATAGATGGTGAGATAGATATCAAGGAGGCGGAAGGAAGGGGTGGTTTTGCCTACAATGATCGCCTGGGTTTTGGCTGATTCTCTCTCTCATTACAGCTCCTTTTATACACTATTGTCATGCGCAGTCACTGAGGTTTTGCTGTCCAGCGCCATCTGTCGGACATGTTGTGTACTTTGTTTTTTTTTCTTTTTGGTTCTAATAAAACCCCACGTCATTCCAAGCATGTGTGTCAATTTTTACCTCTCTATCTACAGTATTCCGTGGTTTATTAAGTTTTCAAATTTATACTGACTTTTTGATCACCCGGTACATTGTAAGAAATTACTTCCTCTAGTTAAGGCGTAAGTTTGATGCTGGTAGACTTGTCTTGGCCAGGAATGGACTTTTCGCCAGTGTTAGTCTGCTTCTGATGTTCTCCTTGCTTCGTCCGTCATTGGTTACTTTGCTGCCTAGGAAGTTGAATATCTTAACTTCATCTATTTCATGACCATCGGTCCTAATGTTAACATTATCGCTGTTTTTATTGCTGCTAGTTTCCGTTACTTTCGTCTTTCTTCTATTTACTCGCAGTCCATATTCTGTTCTCGTTAGATTATTCATTCCATTCAGTATATCACGCAATTCTTCTTCACTTTCAGTCAGGATAGCAATGTCGTCAGCGAATCGTGTCATTGACATCTTTTTCATGCTAGAGACCAGTTATTCAATCACACTTTCTTACAGAGACTGCGGTCTAGTACGCACTGTACCATGCAGCTACAGATAAAGTGTGCGTGGTTTCCTCCTATAGGTTAGTACTGCTCCTCACACGTTAGGCCCTAGCGCCCTCTCCTGCCATTGTAATTGGTAGCGTTGTGTCCGATTCACTTCTCTTGCTGACTCACTTTCTTGTGGATGTGATACAGAATTGCACAAAATGATTCCGTATTCGAGTCCAGAACTTGCCCTCATGGTGTTTACGTTGTTGTTGTTGCGGTTTTCAGTCCTGATACTGGTTTGATGCAGCTATCCATGCTACTCTATCCTGTGCAGGCTCCTTCATCTCCCAGTACCTATTGCAGCCAACATCCTTCTCAATCTGTTTTGTGTATTCATCCCTTGGTCTCCCTCTACGATTTTTACCCTCCTCGCTGCCCTCCAATACTAAATTGGTGATCCCTTGATGTGTCAGAACATGTCCTACCAACCGATCCCTTCTCCTAGTCAAGTTGAGCCACAAATTTCTCTTCTCCCCAATCCTATTCAATACCTCCTCATTAGTTACGTGATCTACCCACCTTATCTTCAGCATTCTTCTGTAGCACCACATTTCGAAAGCTTCTATTTTCTTCTTCTCCAAACTATTTATCGCCCATTTTTCATTTCTATACATGGCTACACTGCATACAAATACTTTCAGAAACGACTTCCTGACACTTAAGTCTATACTCGATGTTTACAAATTCTTCGTCTTCAGGAACGCTTTCCTTGCCATTGCCAGTCTACATTTTATATCCTCTCTACTTCGACCATCATCAGTTATTTAGCTCCCCAAATAGCAAAACTCCTTTACTACTTTAAGTGCCTCATTTCCTAGTCTAATTCCCTCAGTATCACCAGACTTAATTCGACTACATTCCATTATCCTTGTTTTGCTTTTGTTGATGTTCATCTTATACCCTCCTTTCAAGACACTGTCCATTCCGTTTAACTGGTCTTCCAAGTCCTTTGCTGTCTCTGACAGAATTACAATGTCATCGGCGAACCTCAAAGTTTTTATTTCTTCTCTATGGATTTTAATGACTATTCCAAACTTTTCTTTTGTTTCCTTTACTGCTTGCTCAATACACAGATTGAATAGCATCGGGGAGAGGTTACAACCCTGTCTCACTCCCTTCCCAATCACTGCTTACCTTTCATGTCCCTCGACTCTTATAACTGCCATCTGGTTTCTGTACAAATTGTAAATAGCCATTCGCTCCCTGTATTTTATCCCTGCCACCTTCGGAATTTGAAAGAGAGTATTCCAGTGAACATTGTCAACAGCTTTCTCTAAGTCTACAAATGCTAGAAACGTAGGTTTGCCTTTCCTTAATCTTTCTTCTAAGATAAATCGCAGGGTCGGTAATGCCTCACGTGTTCCAACATTTCTACGGAATCCAAACTGATCTTCCCCGAGGTCAGCTTCTACCAGTTTTTCCATTCGACTGTAAAGAATTCGCGTTAGTATTTTATAGCTGTGACTTATTAAATTGATAGTTCGGTAATTTTCACAAGGAAAGAAAAACAGCAAAGGGCTGCGGGCAGCAAGGTTGTATCAGGAGACCTATATTCCCTCCCGCAACAACAGAATTCAATCTTTGCAGCAGTGTATCGCCATTTTTCTGAGACAGTATCGCTTCAGAAATCAGGAAATCATGAAGAACGTAGCCGAAATATTTGGACACCAGACTTGGAGTTAACTGTGATTAGCACTGTGGAAGGCGACCGCCTTGTCAGTACCAGCCAGTGGGCCGCCAGCACAGGATAAACCAGACGACCGTCTGGAACATTGTCCATGGCAATTGTCACTATCCGTGTCTCTTTCAGCTTGTGCAGGGCTTATTAGCGACACACTTTCCACGTCGGAAGCATTTTTATCACTGGTTTCTTCACCAGATAACGGCAGTTCTGGAATTTGTGTCATGCATCCTTGACACCCACAGTGGTTACGGTTACTACAAGCCACACCACAAGTTCGGAAACGGGGCCAAATTTCTTGTAGTTTACTGTCGAGTTGAGATTTTCACAAATGTTTTATTCCAATCTTACAGAAACTAGCAGTACGGCTTAAACAGCCTTTTAAACACGCCGCTAACGGTAATCAAGTAATTTATAGCAATACAACAATTTAAAAAAATTTAAAGAACATCAGTAAACAGGCTAATAAAGTAAATACAGAACTTTGTTAATAAGGTACGGTGAGGTAGTGAAGCTAACAACACCGCCATTAAAAAAATTAAACAGGTCTCAGCAAACACACGATTAATGGCAATAAAACTTGGAGAAATTAAAAAAAATTTAAACAAAAGTGTCCTGGAATGTCATCAGAAGATAACAGATATGACGGACCACTGTAAGGCTAGAAAGAATACTGACTAATTTAAATACGCCCGTAAACACATTTGCCACTCTCAGGCTGGTCACTGCACCGACTTTTAGCCAGCGAAAACTTGTTATAAGATGGCTTAACCTGCTGACAGAATTAGAGCTAACCTCGAGCAAGGAAACATTACACCACACAGTGCATGGGGGCTTAATTAAATATTATTGAAAATAATTTTTTTGTTTTTAGTAGCTGTATGTCCGATTACGCTGTGTCTCGTAATCGGTTGGACCTGACTAGTATTATTACGCTATCTGACTGCATAGAACAACAACAAGAATGATATGAAATTTTTCGTTAACACAATTAATTAATTAAGTCCCCAGCAACTATGAAACCTACGAAACCTAAGCACAAGTATAACTGTTCTGTATGTGGAAGTATGACTCAACGCACATCTGGCACGGTTCTTCTTCAACAAGACAAGAATTTTTAAATACCAATTTCACTGACGTGATAAAAGAAAATTAGAAATACTATAATTACGCAAGAAAACCAGAATTACACTCTAATACAAGAACACATGCCAGATGCTTTGTTGACTGAACCTGTAATGATGCATTATTTCAGACACACAAATAATAAAGAACATAGTGGTTTTTACCTTCATATATATTGACGAAATGCACTCTGATCATTACAATATCTTCATTAGAATAACATCTGCTATCTCTCCCATCAAATAACTGCATAAAACATGGAACAAACACTCCCTACTACCACATATCCACTCCGACTTCACGACAAGCAGTGCCCACCACAACTTCTCGCCAAGAACTGCCTGCCGCTACCTCTCAATAATCACTCTCTGCTACAACATCTCAACACACACTACACCGACTCCTCGACAGGCACTGACTACTACGAGTTCTTAACAGGCACTGTGGAGGCGGCTTAATAATACTCTTTGGCGCAATCTCTGGCGCAGTGGCTCAGTGTAGCCACCTTTCATATGCCCCTCCTCCACAGGCCAGAATTTGATGGTATTTTTGCCAGTATTGGTGGTGAAAATACCACCAAATTCGTCCACAAAAATACAGACAAAAATAAAAGATAATATTAATACCTAAATATCACATAATTAGTTAAAATTTTGGCTTTGCACTGACCTTTCAATAACCTAATATATGAAATACAGTAAGCAATACAAATTCTTTTCATACATGTGGCTTTACATAATAGTTTACACAATACATAAAAAACCAGTTTATACAAATGTTCACATAAAATACTTTTAATTATTCAAAAAAAAAAAAGTTGATAATTCCAGCCCAGCAGTGGTCAACAGGTGCAAACACCAACAAGTGACATCATTTCAGCAGAAGCAGTCCATCAGTTGCACCCAGCAATGTTGAGCAGGCGCAGACACCAACAAGTGACATCATTTCAGTAGAAGCAGTCCATCAGTTGCACCCAGCAATGTTGAGCAGGTGCAGACACCAACAAGTGACATCATTTCAGTAGAAGCAGTCCATCAGTTGCACCCAGCAATGTTGAGCAGGTGCAGACACCAACAAGTGACATCATTTCAGTAGAAGCAGACCATCAGTTGCACCCAGCAATGTTGAGCAGGTGCAGACACCAACAAGTGACATCATTTCAGTAGAAGCAGTTCATCAGTTGCACCCAGCAACGTTGAGTAGGTGCAGACACCAACAAGTGACATCATTTCCAAAGAAGTAGCTTCATCTGTGCACCCAGTAATGTTGAGCAGGTGCAGACAGCAACAAGTGACTTCATTTCCATACAAGTAGTCCATCAGTTGCACCTAGCAATGATGAGCAGGTCCAGAGAGCAGTCCATGATATTCACTATCACTGATCACACAGTTCATCAGCAGAAATTAAACATGTCCTAGTGGCACCAATCATGTACAAAAAGTACAAGTAACAGTC
This sequence comes from Schistocerca piceifrons, assembly GCF_021461385.2. Classification (NCBI taxonomy): domain Eukaryota; kingdom Metazoa; phylum Arthropoda; class Insecta; order Orthoptera; family Acrididae; genus Schistocerca; species Schistocerca piceifrons. The sequence goes on along the minus strand of NC_060146.1, from coordinate 71,617,521 downwards.
CATAATATTCACCATCATTGATCACACAGTTCATCAGCAGAAATTAGTCATTCCTAAGTGTCACACATTACGTTGAAAAGTGCAGGTAACAGTCCATAATATTTACCCTCACTAATCTGACAGTTCAGGCATGAACAATAGTTTGAATGCACATACAAATGCTTTTACACTAAACATACAAATCATAACAAACACACAAATGATGTCAGATAATTTTCATATTAACTATCACAAATACTCAAATATCAGTAAACCTATAATATTTATGGGTGTCAGTGCAAGCCACTACAAACAAATAAAATAATATTTACGAGATAGGTGGGTAGGATTAGGAAAGTAAAACACACAAAACACACTCATTCATCTTTCGTCCACATTAAGTACTACTGTGTAATTGAATAGTGTTAACTGTGTAAATGCAATTCTGTCAAAATTTGATGTTCATCATGTGTATCAAGTAGTAATGGCAGCAATGTATAACAGTCAATAATAGTTAAGTCAACATCATAGTCATCATGTCAAGACCAATGTTTGCCAAGCCAGATCAAATGTACTGTTGTTGAACAACTGTCAGTGAGCCAAGATATGCAAATACTTCCTCTCTTCAAAAAAAAAAAATATATATATATATATATATATATATATATATATATATATATATATATACTGCTTAGTGATTTAACAAAGTGTGTGTATAGACTATCTTCCTTCTACTTTAGTGTTCTAGTCTGCTATCTTCATCCTCCTTGTTCCATAAGACCAAAAAAAAAAAAAATATGCACCTCACTTACTTCACCTCTTATACACCAAAACTCCAATAATCATTAGCATCACATAATCTCAATACTTCACTAATACTTCTTACGTCGATACATATAAACCTTATCATTAATAGCATTTACCTTACCTCTTGTCCACCAAAACTCCAATAATCATCAACTTCATATAATCTCAATACCTCAATAATATCTCTTCAATACGTCGATACATATGAACCTTATTGCCCATATCATCTCACTTCCAACACAACTCTTTCCTCTAGCCAGTCTCCTCGAACAAGTACAGATAAAATCCTAGTGCAAACTTCAGTTCATCATCCCATACAATCTGAAGATACATTGTCAACACACAACCTCTGTGTAATCCATCTGACCCAAATCTTCTACTCATTATGAATTATAAACAAAGAAATGCATACATGACCTCTAACAGACTTAGTTCGAATAATTCTCAGTAATTAAGTACGATTACGGTGTGTGAATGATTATAATATTTCACAGTGTGTACATCACTTCAAGAATTATGGCAAACAGAAGCAAACATGTGGAGTATGTCTTGTGTCAAGTGTCACTTCCTATTTCAATTGCTAGCGAAAGATGCAGTGTAATAACTGTCAATGGTCTAAACCTAGTAATGGTATGTCATGTCGTTAGCTTCCTTCCTATTAGCATAAAGTTATACAGCTTCCATAAAATCTCAGCTCATGTGACTTCTATGAAGTTTCTTGTACTAATGTCGTTCGTCGAATTATAGCAGTTCATTTTCTTATCTTAAAAATATAAGGCACTGAGCGTAAGCAAAACATGCAATAGCGAGTAAATATACCAGTAGAGAACAGAATGTCAGCAAGTGGATGCAGCACAATTCTGACAACGAGGCTCTGCCAAGCGAACAATCTATAATTAACACCATACTGTAACCTAAACTCTCTGTTTGTACACAGTATATCAGCATTTCTATACACCAAATTAAAGAGTAGTTATGACAACAGATATGTATAAACATGCAATCCATACGTAAAGCAGTAAACATGTCATTAGCATCATATCAGCATAAGCAAATAAATGTTCATATGTCATCTTAATAAGTAAACATGAAGGCGCAAGCAGATAAATCACAAAGTATAACTTACATACCTAAACACATCAGCACAATAAATCAGGTTACAATTATAATTTAAATAAATAAGCATAGCAGCCAAGCGATGCATAATATATACAAGTTACAACCCAGTTCATTAATAATCATTGTCAAAATCAGTTAACGTACGCAAGCACGTCGCTTCACAAGTAATTTCACAGAACATGAAATTTAGCACAAAGTATGAATCACGTAATCGCGAGCAGCAAATTACGTCTAGAGTACGTACCTAAGTGGAAATATGTTACCTGAAAAATGAACTCAATTAACTGTTACCTTTTTTTAGTTCATTAGTTTCTTCTTCGAAATTACATCCTTCCTGAAAATTTCTCGATAGCAAGTCGTCTTAACGTCGGACACGCACAGAATTTACCTGAAGGTCTTAAATATTTTATACAACCGTATCCTGAAAAATACTGAATGTTAATAACAGAATTCATCAACTCACTATAGCATTATACTGAATTTAATCGGAGAAATTAAAACTGTGTATTTGTTTACAGCTGTCAGTGCATTCGCACTGAGCGCTCGATCAGCTGTAGGCGCGTGACGTAGGAAGTAATTGTTTGCGGTCAACGACTGCCTTGTGCGGCGCGCAGACTTGACTGTTGCTTTGAGTATATGCCGCCGCCAAAACACAGCGCGGTATCCTTGTACTCTCCGCATGTTTACATGTAGCTGTTAGTTTCTCACAAGTATGTCATTCCACAAAAATTTTGACGTTTGATATATGATGTATTCCCTTAGAGCGTCGTGATTTAAGAGTTTCTACTTCGACAGTGTTATCATGAATAATTTTACGAATTCTATATGGACCGTTATAAAGCAGAAAAAATTTGCGACACAAGCCTTTTCCTTTGTGCGACAAACGATGAGACTTAATTAACACTTTTTTGACCAACTGACAAGATTTTTGAACGACCAGGACGCTTAGCTGATTTCTCTCTTCTAGCAGCCGCAGGTGCAATATTTTGCAGAGCCAGGTTGACAACTTCAGAATGCCGCAGTTTCCGTGAAGGCAAAAGGAACGATTTCAGATATGCGATTTGTCGGTGCTTTATTTTTTAATACCAGTATAGGCGGTAAAGAAGTTGAATCATTAGAGAGTTCATTCAGAATGTTTTGAAAAATATGAAGATACTGATCCCAAGTTCTGTGATTCTGATGACAATAAAGTCGACACAATTTATTGATTTCCTTCATCCATCTCTCTGAAGTGTTAGATTGAGGGTGAAAAAGTGAAATGAAAATTGGTTTAATTTTACGACGCTGTAGAGTACGAAGCCAAATTTTAGAACGAAACTGTGATCCATTATCTGATATAACCTTATCAACATGACCAACTTCTTTAAGAAACTGTTTGATAAAAGCATTAGATACTGAACGAGCTGTTGCTTTGCGTAAAGGTGTAAGACACACATATTTTGACGTCAACTCCACTGCTACGAAAATGTACGCAAAACCTTTAGTAGAACGAACCACTGGACCGAACAAATCGACTGCAGCCATCTCCTTTAATTTCGCTGGAATGATAGGAAACAACGGTGCTCTGTGAGAAACTGTTGGCGGCTTAGCCTTTTGACATAATTTGCATTTGGCCAGAACAGATCGAATACGTTTTTCCATATTACTGAAGTAGCAATTTTCTCGTAATTTATGAAAGCATTTTCTGGGACCAAAGTGTACATAACTGAAATGCGTATACCAAATCAGCTTATTAACCCACTCATCAGGAATACAAACTAACCAAACAGAGTTGTCGACCGATTTTCGTTTAAAAAGAATGTCATTGCGGACTAAATAATGCTGTCCAATCGCTACGCTTTCCTTTCTCCTCCACTTCTCCTTAATGTCCTTCCAGATTGGATCCTTATTTTGCTCCTTAGCGATGTCCTGGAGTGAAGACGAAATAAAGTTCTCAAACGCAACACCTTGAATAGACATCAAACAATAATTGTTTTCTATGCAGTCCTCTTCAGCACTTTGTTTCAAACCCATAGGTGCACGTGATAAAGCATCGCCAACAATATTTGAAGAACCCTGTATGTAAACAATACTAAAGTCAAATTCCTGTAGGTACAACGCCCATCGTGACAATCTGCCATGAGTTAATTTTGTCGACATAAGAAATTCCAGAGCTCGATGATCGGTGTAAACCTTAGTATGTCTGCCAAACAAAAATGTGCGAAATTTTGTAAAAGCCCAAACAACAGCCAAAGCTTCAAGTTCCGTAATCGAATAATTCTTTTCTGATTTAGAGAGAACACGAATTCCAAATGCAATAGTTTTCTGTACTACAACGCCGTTTTCTTCTATCACTTGAAATAAATGTGCCCCTAGGCCCCTGTATGATGAGTCCGTCGCCAAGCAAAAATCTTTGGATAAATCCGGATGTGAAAGAAGTGGAGCAGCAACTAAAGCATCACGAAGCTGTTCAAATTCTGACTGAGCTTCCTCATCCCAACACCAATTAGATTTCTTTCCAGATAGTTCACATAAACGAGGTGTGGCCAAATCGTCCAATTTAACAAAGCGTCGAAGAAAATTACAGACACCAAGGAAACTACAAACATCACGTTTTGTAGTAGGAACAGCATAATTACGAATAGCGTCTAATTTGTCTGGATCAGGAAGAATACCTTCTGTAGAAATAAAGTGACCGAGAAATTTCACCTGAGAACGACCAAATTCAGATTTTTCCAAGTTCTCAGTAATGCCAACTCTTGCAAAGATACGTAACAATGAATCCAAAATTTTGTTGTGCTCACTCCAAGAATGTTTAGCAATAAGAATATCGTCAACATATGAAGTAATCTTGTCACGAAGATAAACAGGTAAAATTTCATTTAGACGACGAATGAATGCTGCAGAAAATATAGTAAGTCCAAACGGTAAATTCCAAAGTCACTTTTGGGTAAAACAGTCATATCCGGTTATTGTTTACTTACTCTCTAGATAGATTGATAGTAGAAGAGTTGTTTTTGACAGATGCAAAGAATAGTAAAAGAGTAGGCAGCGGCACAGAAAACTAAAAGAGAAATAGCACCACTACAGCTCGGGGCCCTATGCTCGCTACGGCACATATTCACTTAGAGTAGTGAATCCCCTGAGGACATTAATAGCCGCACATAATTTCCAGTTTGTGACTTAATGGCAAATTTGGCGAAAGTGCGTACGTAAATTGATCTAACCATGCACATGGATGTATGTCATTCATAGAATTGCGGAAGATCTTAAATTTCCGAACAGTCAAAAAGTGTTTATAGTCAAAACTTTCGCCTCGTGGCGACAAAGACATACCGCGTCTGTCCCAGTCCCAATGACGATTATTGTAAAGTTCGCGCGCCTCGCGCTCTCTTGTTGCTTCTCGTAAATGAAATAAATTACTTTCTTCATACCCTTCTGCTAAACTAACACTTGCCAATTTATCTGAGATCTCCTCAACTCTTTCCGATGAGTCACTTAATTGTTCTTTATGTTTATTTACGTCTTCTGTAAGTGTCGCGACTCGGGTTTCGGTATTGTCACATTTAGTAGTTAACTGTTCACACTGTTGCGTTAAGTTATTTATTATGTCATTTGGTACGGATTCCTCGATTCTTTCGATTATTTCTTCCTTATCGTGTGCGCGTTGTAAATTTAACTCTGAAAATTTCTGTACTATCACGCGATCTTTTTCTTCCTGTTCTCTGTCCTGTTCCTCTTGTCAGATTTCTGTTGAAATTAAGCTATTATTGTGAGCCTTCAAAATCGGTTGTACTTCTTCTCTAATTTCTTTATTTGATTCGTCTTTCATGTATTTGAAACATGCCCCTGTTCGTGAGCCTAACTGTGTTTCCATTGTTCCCATATCAGTTTCTAATTCAGATCGTAACTGTGATCCCACTGCTTTCATCTCGGTTTTAACTGTTCCTATTTCTGTTTTAAATACAGATCTTAAAGTTTCCATCTGTGATCCCAAATTTAATATTGCACTCATTAACTGCTCCGTTTCTTCTGTCGTTAACCACGTAATCTGTGAATTTTCTGATTGAGAAAAATTTTGAACTGTTTCCGGACTATTTTCCCTACTTATTAAATTGTTTCCAACACCATTATTCATGACACTGTTTTCCTCTGTTGGCGAGTTCGCCATTGTTAACAATTTCGTTATTCTGACTATTCATCATTTTTGCCTGTTTCATTGACCGCGTAATCATTTACAAAACATAAAAAATTCGTCACTGTACGAAAATTACACACAATGCCTCCTTATCTCCAACAATACCATTCACATGAAATGTTTCCCTCAAACACGATTAACAAACAATTGACACAATTGCATTAGATTGTCAAACGCCTATACAAGACAACAAATCAAATTCTGAGAAAAAAATACCATTAGAAGAATGACAATTACCAAATCTACACATGCAAAATAGACTACAATTACTAACTACAAATTACTACAACAATACTACCGTCTACTATTTTTACAATCAGAAGATTCCAAGGGACGATCCGAAGCAGCGGTCGCCACGTGCATGGGGGCTTAATTAAATATTATTGAAAATAATTTTTTTGTTTTTAGTAGCTGTATGTCCGATTACGCTGTGTCTCGTAATCGGTTGGCCCTGACTAGTATTATTACGCTATCTGACTGCAAAGAACAACAACAAGAATGAAATGAAATTTTTCGTTAACACAATTAATTAATTAAGTCCCCAGCAACTATGAAACCTACGAAACCTAAGCACAAGTATAACTGTTCTGTATGTGGAAGTATGATTCAACGCACATCTGGCACGGTTCTTCTTCAACAACACAAGAATTTTTAAATACCAATTTTACTGACGTGTTAAAAGAAAATTAGAAATACTATAATTACGCAAGAAAACCAGAATTACACTCTAATACAAGAACACATGCCAGATGCTTTGTTGACTGAACCTGTAATGATGCATTATTTCAGACACACAAATAATAAAGAACATAGTGGTTTTTACCTTCATATATATTGACGAAATGCACTCTGATCATTACAATATCTTCATTACAATAACATCTGCTATCTCTCCCATCAAATAACTGCATAAAACATGGAACAAACACTCCCTACTACCACATATCCACTCCGACTTCACGACAAGCAGTGCCCACCACAACTTCTCGGCAAGAACTGCCTGCCGCTACCTCTCAATAATCACTCTCTGCTACAACATCTCAACACACACTACACCGACTCCTCGACAGGCACTGACTACTACGAGTTCTTAACAGGCACTGTGGAGGCGGCTTAATAATACTCTTTGGCGCAATCTCTGGCGCAGTGGCTCATTGTAGCCACCTTTCAACAGTCCTGAATGAGCGACCACATGATCAACCAACAAGAAGCATGAATTTACTCATAACACACGACAGAATAGCAAAACAATTAAACTGCCAAACCTACACCTCCCATCGGGCAGTAACGAGAGGTGGAGGAAAGATCACTGTCTTCAATTACAGCGGTGCCGGAGACAGGAAATCCGGTCGCCGAAGGCCACAAGGCAGAAGATACACTGGTTACGCAAACTTATTACTTAATGATTAAACCTTCCACGAACTTAACTTGCAATTATGCTCGAACAGGCAGTACACGACTTCCGATGGCAAGGATCCACACATCCGACCACGCACGCGTCGCCAGCGTACCTAACACGCCACGGTCACGCGACAACACGCCCTGTCACCGGGGTTCACGTCTTCCCTGCAAACTCTGACGGGTAGTGACGGCTGCTTCGTGTTAGGTGTCTCCTTTTAAACTCCAGTCTTGAAACGGAGGATTTAAAGAAGCTTGTTAACGTCCCACCAAGACGAAATGAACAGCAACTACTCGTGGGGCGATTCTGCATACAGCCAACACGTGTTGAGCTCTTCGGTCAACTCCACCCGCTCGTTACACACAACCGACATACATCACGTGGCGACTCGGTACAACCGACCACGCCTGGTCCCCGTTGGAGAGCCACACTCTCTCTGCGCAACGCCCCTCCTTCCACGCCACCACAGGAGGTTACAACCGGTCAAAGATCTCACTTCCTCCATAGCTGTTTCCCGGAAGCAAAAACGCAGATATCGGAAGCAGAGGGAAAAGACAACCAAGCAGCCACTTAATGACAGACAAAATATCAAACAAACATGTCAGGGGAAGAAAAGGAAAACCAATGCAATCTAAACACAAGGTGTAGCACGAGTCGATACACGGCTCAATCCTATTCACAGATGAGGCCACGTCTGCACAGAGTGGTGTCTTCAAGTTTCATAACAGGCATCTGTGGGAGAGTGTGCAGAACCCCCATTGTATGGTGACAGCGAATCATTAGCTTTGGTGTAGCCGGAATGTGTGGGCCGTGATAATTGGCGACCGTATTTTGGGACCAGTCTTCCTCCTACGTCGCCCAACAGGCCGGAACTATCTGCGTTTCTTGCGGGTGACATTGCCTCCCCTGCTGGAAGAACTACCATTGATGATTGGAAGGGCTGTGTGGCTACTACACGATGGAGCTCCAGCCCATCTCACTGTTAACGTCCGGACGCATCTCAAATGTGTCTTCCCTGGTCGATGGATCGGACGAGGGGATCCAGTTGGACGGCCTGCTCGTTGACCGGATCTCAACGCGTACGATTTCTGGTTATGGGCCTGTTGTGTAGATAGTTCCGCGCAGTCAGCGCGTACCCAACTTTCCCACTAGAGCGCGCCCCGCTAAGCACAACAGCGCAGGCGCAGCGTTCGTCCGTCTCCGCACTACGAGATGGCGCTGCCATGGAGATGGACCAAATTCTGCTTCCGCCGATCCGCCTACTAATATGTCACGCAGCCAATGAGATTGCTGCTAACGTAGAACCTTTTCTCCTCGCGGATCACACTCGCACAGTGATACATGAACGCGCGAGGTATTATAACGAGTGTACAGACCTCCGATTAGTCAGTCTGCATTTGTCTGCACTATTCTGTACCAGTCTATAGTCAAGTTTCAGTCTGCGCCTAATAAGATTACCATATTCCTGTACATAGCCATGAAGATAAGTGTATAGGCACTTTTGTCGAGTATCAAATATGTATGTGAGAATAAGATTAACGTACCAATACCAAAGGAACTTCAGATTGTCAATTGTAAATAGCATCCAGAACCAAGTTAAGTAATTTTTGTGCTTGTTATTATTTTAATAAATGCGTGTGAAAATTAACCAAGTTCTGTTTAAAGTTGGTCACCGTCAATCTGCTACTCTGAGCGTGCAAGTGTCATTTCTATCGTCTGACCTAACAGCAGAAGATAAACACGCCACGATAAGACCACGAGACATATGGCTGACACTCGCCTGCTTCGTTAGAGCGACAAGTCAAATAATCTGATGGTCTGTGTACCGAAGGTCTTACAGTGCGCACACCACAGGGCCCATCTCAAAAGAGACACGCATGCAGAGCCCATTCCGATGTGGAGACACTGGAGTAGCATGTTCATTCTGCCTTTGACACTGTTCGGATGGACCCTGGCCGATGTGAACGTGAGAGACAGAACATGCTAGGGCGAGTGCACGCGTGCATTGAGGCATATGGGAACCATTTGTAACACAGCATGTAACTGTGGCTTCACTGCAAAGCGCATATTAGACCGCAGTGTCTGTAACAATATGTGACTGAATAAATGGTCTCTAGAATTGAAACCATACATTTCTGGATATAAGTTCATTAGATTTTTTTTCTGTATCCTTTCATCGATCAATGCCCAGAGTTTGTAGAGCAACACGATGGAAGAAATCACTCTGTTTAATTCTTAGAACGGTAACTTCAGAGGAAAATGAATTAAGGCAGTGACTGATGTTAAACTATTAAACTACAGATAACTTATTCAATCTTGAGTTTAATTTGTTGGAACGAAATATTTCTTACACATACATCACTTTACAACAGTTCCTGTAACATAGTTCTTTTGTTAATTTTTGAAGAAGATATATGTTACGAAACAGGTTCTTGTTTGTTTTCCGTGGTTGACATAATAAAGTGAAGTTTCATTTGAATGACGAAAACATTTTGCTTATACCAGACAATCCAGAAGAAAGGAAAGTTAATACTTTCACTTACTTTACAGTAGATACTACTTTTATTTAGCAGAAGTGCGGCGGAGTAAGAAATGGTCTTGGTTGCTCACCTGCTTCTTGTATTGCATACAGGCGTACTGAAAGAAATTCCTGAAATGTGCCGATGAAAACTGATAACGCAAAGATTAATGAAATTCGAGAATACTGTTTTGATAAATCTCAAATAACAGCGAGCTATCGGAAATTGTATTATCCGACAATTTCTGTAAAAATACTTTCCACGGTCGAAAAAAACGTTTTTTATCGAAAGTCACATTACTTGTTCCAGGTGGGATGTGTATTATATCAACACTCTTTCAGTTGTCCTCCTCAGACAGAGAGGAGTCGTTACGCCCAGGCCAAGAGCTGATGAAAAGCAATGAATTAGTTTCTGCGACTGGTTAGAAACTGTTTCGAATGAAATGTTAAGAGTTATTATTTTATTCTTTACTATTTTTCTACAATTTGTTACATCTATTGCAAGATTTTTTTTCGCTGAAATGATGTTGCTCTACTTTTGGTTCTGATATGCCTTGAGGTCTGTGAAGATGGATATAAATCTGCGGAAACTGTAATGCCCTCATACTTATCACTGGTAGTGTTGTATACTAACGTGCAGTAGCATTAACCAATTGCATAACACATTCTGCCTTTTATCGCCTCGAAATGATAAAGTGCTGTTTGCTCGCAATTCTTTCACGAAACCTTGCAGATCGGCGTTGGACACAATAGATGTGGTGGGGATAACAGCATACTTCTTCGTCTTCACATCAGCCACTAGTTAATTACATCTCCTCTACACCTTTCCTTGAAGAAATCATCGTTGTTTTGCGTCTTTCTACACTGTACGATTTCTTGTATCTGCTTAACAAAGTTAAGGAAGCTTTGAAATCAGCTATATTCATCTCATGTGAATCGATAAAACCAGAAACCCGTCATTACCACACTTTTGCAAAATGAGATAATGTCGGATTATGTATCTTTGAAGGTAGCAACATTGATTGTGATAGAAATACCTCAAACCCACTTAATGGTTTCCGTGAATCGACATAAGGCGTTTCAACACTTAATGCGTTTCAACAGTTAATGAGTGAAAATATCATTCTCTTTGATTTCATGTTGGTTTCATTGGTTGTTTACTTTGTTTTCTGAGGTTGTTATACCTGACTGCTAAGTAGGTGACAATAATATGTACACATCAAAAAACGTTTTGCATCACCTCGTTTCCAAGAGTTTCGGAACCTGTACAGGACATTGGAATAGAGATCAATATAAACACCATTTCCGCCCTTTTTATTGCTCATGAAAACCCCACATTCCATGTTGTACCTGTTTTGGTTGGCAGGAGAGCCAACACCGTGTTACTAGAAGGAGGCCGAAAGGCACACGTTTTAGCTCACGCAGGCTGGCGTGAGGTCTGGAACAGGACAAGGAAATTAGAATTTAGAAAAACGGACGTAGCTGGTGGAATAATTAACTTTAATCCATTAATGGTGAACGTCGGTCTGACAGTACATGATTCACACGTTTTAGCTCACGCAGGCTGGCGTGAGGTCTGGAACAGGACAAGGAAATTAGAATTTAGAAAAACGGACGTAGCTGGTGGAATAATTAACTTTAATCCATTAATGGTGAACGTCGGTCTGACAGTACATGATTCACAAGATCAATAGTAACTGATAATGGCGCCTTGCTAGGTCGTAGCAAATGACGTAGCTGAAAGCTATATTAAACTATCGTCTCGGCAAATGAGAGCGTAATTTGTCAGTGAACCATCGCTAGCAAAGTCGGTTGTACAACTGGGGCGAGTGGTAGGAAGTCTCTCTAGATCTGCCGTGTGGCGGCGCTCGGTCTGCAATCACTGATAGTGGCGACACGCGGGTCCGACGTATACTAACGAACCGCGGCCGATTTAAAGGCTACCACCTAGCAAGTGTGGTGTCTGGTGGTGACACCACATTACCATCATACAGCGAGACCTTCAGAGGCCGTGGTGCAGATTTCTGTACACACCGGTACCTCTAATAGCCAGTAGCACGTCCTCGTGCATTGATGCCCGCCTGTATTCGTCGTGGCATACTATCCACAAGGTCATCAAGGCACTGTTGGTTCAGATTGTAACACTCTTCAAAAGCGGTTCGGTGTAGATCCCTCAGAGTGGTTGGTGGGTCACGTCGTCCGTAAACAGCCCTTTTCAACCCATCCCAGACATGTTCGATAGGGTTCATGTTTGGAGAACATGCTGGCCACTCTAGTCGAGCGATGTCGTTATCCTGAAGGAGGTCATTCACAAGATGTGCACGATGAGGGCGCGAATTGTCGTGCACGAAGACAAATGCCTCGCGAATATGCTGCGATATGGTTGCACTATCGGTCGGAGGACGGCATTCACGTATCGTACAGCCGTTACATCGCCTTCCATCACCACCAGCGGCGTGCGTCGGGCCCACATAATGCCACCCCAAAACTTCAGGGAATCTCCACCTTGCTGCACTCGCTGGACTGTGTGTCTAAGGCGTTCAGCCTGACCGGGTTGCCTCCAAACACGTCTCCGACGATTGTCTCGTTGAAGGCATACGCGACACTCATCGGTGAAGAGAATGTGATACCAGTCCTGAGCGGTCCATTATGCATGTTGTTAGGCCCTGCATGGTGTCGTGGTTGCAAAGATGGACCTCGCCATGAACGTTGGGAGTGAAGCTGCTCATCATGCAGCCAATCGCGCACAGTTTGAGTCGCAACACGACTTCCTGTGGCTGCACGAAAAGCATAATTCAACATGATGGCGCTAATCCGTAGGTAGCGGTCATCCACTGCAGTAGTAGCCCTTGGGCGACCTGAGCGAGGTATGTCATCGACGGTTCCTGGCTTTCTGTATCTCCTCCATGTCCGAACAACATGGCTTTGGTTCACTCCAAGACGCCTGGACACTTCCTTGTTGAGAGTCCTTCCTGGCACAAAGTTACAACGCCGACGCGATCGAACCGCGGTATTGACCGTCTAGGCATGGTTGAACACGAGCCGTGTACTTTCTTCCGGGTGGAATGACTGGGACTGATCGGCTGTCAGACCCCCTCCGCCTAATAGGAGCTGCTCATGCATGGTTTTTTACATATTATGGCGGGCTTATTGACATCTCTGAATAGTCAAAGTTACTGTGTCTGTGATACAATATCCACAGTTAACGTCTATCTTCAGGAGTTCTGGGAAGTGGGGTGATGAAAAAACGTTATATGACTGGAGTGCAAGTGATATTATACTCATTTTTCGATACGTTATTACATTTTTTTACTATAACGTCTGAACTGTTAAAACATTTGTAATATGAATAATGTAGAACCACCACATGTACCCTGACTGCGAAGACTCAAGCACAGAGACTTTCATACAGTCTGTCTCCTCTGTTGTGTTATCAACGACCACTGTGCCTCATGTCTAGCCTCGAGGTCAACGCTCTTGTGTGAGCATCACGGCAGAAGCTCCCGTTCCTGTCAGAACAAAATATTTTTCTTCCTACTTCATTGTTCCCCCCCATGAACCATGGACCTTGCCGTTGGTGGGGAGGCTTGCGTGCCTCAGCGATACAGATGGCCGTACCGTAGGTGCAACCACAACGGAGGGGTATCTGTTGAGAGGCCAGACAAACATGTGGTTCCTGAAGAGGGGCAGCAGCCTTTTCAGTAGTTGCAGGGGCAACAGTCTGGATGATTGACTGATCTGGCCTTGTAACATTAACCAAAGCGGCCTTGCTGTGCTGGTACTGCGAACGGCTGAAAGCAAGGGGAAACTACAGCCGTAATTTTTCCCGAGGACATGCAGCTTTACTGTATGATTAAATGATGATGGCGTCCTCTTGGGTAAAATATTCCGGACTTAAAATAGTCCCCCAATCGGATCTCCGGGCGGGGACTACTCAAGAGGATGTCGTTATCAGGAGAAAGAAAACTGGCATTCTACGGATCGGAGCGTGGAATGTCAGATCCCTTAATCGGGCAGGTAGGTTAGAAAATTTAAAAAGGGAAATGGATAGGTTAAAGTTAAATATAGTGGGAATTAGTGAAGTTCGGTGGCAGGAGGAGCAAGACTTTCGGTCAGGTGATTACAGGGTTATAAATACAAAATCAAATAGGGGTAATGCAGGAGTAGATTTAACAATGAATAAAAAAATAGGAGTGCGGGTTAGCTACTACAAACAGCATAGTGAACGCATTATTGTGGCCAAGATAGACACAAAGCCCATGCCTACTACAGTAGTACAAGTTTATATGCCAACTAGCTCTGCAGATGATGAAGAAATAGATGAAATCTATGACGAGATAAAAGAAATTATTCAGGTAGTGAAGGGAGACGAAAATTTAATAGTCATGGGTGACTGGAATTCGTCAGTAGGAAAAGGGAGAGAAGGAAACATAGTAGGTGAATATGGATTGGGGGGAAGAAATGAAAGAGGAAGCCGCCTTGTAGAATTTTGGACAGAGCATAACTTAATCATAGCTAACACTTGGTTCAAGAATCATGAAAGAAGGTTGTATACCTGGAAGAATCCTGGAGATACTAAAAGGTATCAGATAGATTACATAATGGTAAGACAGAGATTTAGGAACCAGGTTTTAAATTGTAAGACATTTCCAGGGGCAGATGTGGATTCTGACCACAATCTATTGGTTATGAACTGCAGATTGAAACTGAAGAAACTGCAAAAAGGCGGGAATTTAAGGAGATGGGACCTGGATAAACTGAAAGAACCAGAGGTGGTACAGAGTTTCAGGGAGAGCATAAGGGAACAATTGACAGGAATGGGGGAAAGAGATACAGTAGAAGAAGAATAGGTAGCTCTGAAGGATGAAGTAGTGAAGGCAGCAGAGGATCAAGTAGGTAAAAAGACGAGGGCTGGTAGAAATCCTTGGACAACAGAAGAAATATTGAATTTAATTGATGAAAGGAGAAAATATAAAAATGCAGTAAATGAAGCAGGCAAAAAGAAATACAAACGTCTCAAAAATGAGATCGACAGGAAGTGCAAAATGGCTAAGCAGGGATGGCTAGAGGACAAATGGAAGGATGTAGAGGCTTGTCTCACTAGGGGTAAGATAGATACTGCCTACAGGAAAATTAAAGAGACCTTTGGAGAGAAGAGAACCACTTGTATGAATATCAAAAGCTCAGATGGCAACCCAGTTCTGAGCAAAGAAGGGAAAGCAGAAAGGTGGAAGGAGTATATAGAGGGTCTATACAAGGGCGATGTACTTGAGGACAATATTATGGAAATGGAAGAGGATGTAGATGAAGATGAAATGGGAGATAAGATACTGCGTGAAGAGTTTGACAGAGCACTGAAAGACCTGAGTCGAAACAAGGCCCCGGGAGTAGACAACATTCCATTAGAACTACTGATGGCCTTGGGAGAGCCAGTCATGACAAAACTCTACCATCTGGTGAGCAAGATGTATGAGACAGGCGAAATACCCTCAGACTTCAAGAAGACTATAATAATTCCAATCCCAAAGAAAGCAGGTGTTAACAGATGTGAAAATTACCGAACAATCAGTTTAATAAGTCACAGCTGCAAAATACTAACGCGAATTCTTTACAGACGAATGGAAAAACTAGTAGAAGCGGACCTCGGGGAAGATCAGTTTGGATTCCGTAGGAATGTTGGAACACGTGAGGCAATACTAACCTTACGACTTATCTTAGAAGAAAGATTAAGAAAAGGCAAACCTACGTTTCTAGCATTTGCAGACTTAGAGAAAGCTTGTGACAACGTTAACTGGAATACTCTCTTTCAAATTCTGAAGGTGGCAGGGGTAAAATACAGGGAGCGAAAGGCTATTTACAATTTGTACAGAAACCAGGTGGCAGTTATAAGAGTCGAGGGGCATGAAAGGGAAGCAGTGGTTGGGAAAGGAGTGAGACAGGGTTGTAGCCTCTCCCCGATGTTATTCAATCTGTATAGTGAGCAAGCAGTAAAGGAAACAAAAGAAAAATTCGGAGTTGGTATTAAAATCCATGGAGAAGAAATAAAAACTTTGAGGTTCGCCGATGACATTGTAATTCTGTCAGAGACAGCAAAGGACTTGGAAGAGCAGTTGAACGGAATGTGCAGTGTCTTGAAAGGAGGATATAAGATGAACATCAACAAAAGCAAAACGAGGATAATGGAATGTAGTCAAATTAAATCGGGTGATGCTGAGGGGATTAGATTAGGAAATGAGACACTTAAAGTAGTAAAGGAGTTTTGCTATTTAGGGAGAAAAATAACTGATGATGGTCGAAGTAGAGATGATATAAAATGTAGACTGGCAATGGCAAGGAAATCGTTTCTGAAGAAGAGAAATTTGTTAACATCGAGGATAGATTTAAGTGTCAAGAAGTCGTTTCTGAAAGTATTTGTATGGAGTGTAGCCATGTATGGAAGTGAAACATGGACGATAACCAGTTTGGACAAGAAGAGAATAGAAGCTTTCGAAATGTGGTGCTACAGAAGAATGCTGAAGATAAGGTGGGTAGATCACGTAACTAATGAGGCGGTATTGAATAGGATTGGGGAGAAGAGAAGTTTGTGGCACAACTTGACTAGAAGAAGGGATCGGTTGGTAGGACATGTTTTGAGGCATCAAGGTATCACAAATTTAGTACTGGAGGGCAACGTGGAGGGTAAAAATCGTAGAGGGAGACCAAGAGATGAATACACTAAGCAGATTCAGAAGGATGTAGGTTGCAGTAGGTACTGGGAGATGAAGAAGCTTGCACAGGATAGAGTAGCGTGGAGATCTGCATCAAACAAGTCTCAGGACTGAAGACCACAACAACAAACAACAACTTCATTGTTCAGCCACGCTCTCGATCTCGTTCTCAGTAGTAGGAGCGCGACCCCGCTGTAACCTCCTGCATCATATTAGAGTTCTGGATAAGATCTCCAGATTCAGAAGGCAGTTAATGACATATCTGCTGAAGGATAACAAGGATTTCCATTGTCCCTGTACGCATTCATTACCCCTGTGAAAATTTCTGGATAAAATAATTTTGGGCTTTGGACCGATTCATTGTACTAATACAGCTGAACTGCCGTCGTTTCGATTGACTTTGTCCGGCCCTTGTCGGAGTGGTTCACTGTACGTCCTTGTTTCCAACCAGCCCTTCTTCACTTCCCAGTACTTTACACATATATAAATTCTTTTTATATTTGACACTATCTTTTTCTTTACTGCGAACTGGCTACGTGAGGACCACGTTAATTATGTTTCTTCATTCTATTTTCAGACTATTTTGAACCAGTCTTTTAAACTAGCCTGCCTTGGAATGCTTCCTATTACCAATACTTTTTTCCGAAATACTTCTCTGTTGTTTGGGTCTTCTGTTTTTATATTGTTTCTTTCTAAATCGTATTTTACTTCGTTGAATCAGCCTGTTGTGGACTTCTTACCCCACAAATATTTGAAAATCTTATAAGCTAATTACTGTCTAGCATTCAAAACAAATGTGTCTTCTTTTTCTCATAACGTTTCAAATATTTTCTACATTCTGGTATATTTGAGCAGTATTTCGTAATTTCCAGCCTTCTGCTGTGTTTTGTGGTCCTAATATTTTCCGTATAATGCGCCTTTCTAGCACTTCTAATTTATCGAAATTATAGTTTAATGCCAGATATTTGCTAACATATAGGCATTCTGGCTTCACTGCTGTGTTGTAACGCCTTATTTTTGCATATTTCACCTCGTACATTGCGATACGCCGGTATTGCGATACAGGAGTCTTCACAGAGAGGCCGTCTGCCACTGTGTTCTCCGTTATCCTTCTGAATCTACTTCTGTATCCATCTCCACAATACTGTCCAATATTACGTTGGTGATTCCTACATGTCTCAGAACGTTTTCTATCAGACGAAGCCTCCCAGTCGCGTTGTTCCACAAATTACTTTTCTCTCCTTTGGTAAGCGGCGGTTGTAGATTCTTACTGTGTTCAAATATTCTCGCACTTTTCGTGTTGGATTAAACACTGTATGAATACCGTGTTTACTGGGTACTTCGCTTACGCCATCCATTACAGTATTTAAAAATGGAAAGGAAATTTTCCGTTTCCTTGTTAAATGATGGAGCTCGTCTCCAAATGCTGTGACTAACGAATTCATTTAGCCCTGTCCATCTATGTTCTGACACTACTCTTTTCTGCTCTTTAGCAATTTATGGCATGGTATCTAATGGCTGCGAGAATGGAAGCTGTCATCAAGGCTAAGTGTGGGCCAACACGATATTGAATCGCAGACCTTTGTTCGGAGTGTGCTTCTCTACGGCAGCGAAACCTGGACACTTGGAGAGGACGAAAGAAGAAGGATTGAAGGATTCGAAATGTGGTGTCTGCGAAGGATGTTAAAAATTCCATGGACGGTCAGGATGACAAATGAAGAAGTCCTGCAGAGAGCGGAGGAAGTTCCAGTTCTTTGGAAGACGGTCAAGAAGAGGAGAGATATATGGATGGGACACATTCTGAGACATGAAAGTCTTCTCCACACTATAACGGAAGGCCTTGTGGAGGGCAAAAGGGCAAGAGGCAGACCTAGAAGAAAGTATATAAGCCAGATAATGCAGGACCTAGGATGCGGAAGTTTCACGGAATTGAAGAGGCTGGCCGACAATCGCACTGAATGGAGAGCTGCTGCAAATCAATCTTAGGATTGGCAACTTAAGAAGAAGATCTAACCATGTGAGTGGGCTTTCTGTAGACTTTATGCCCTGAAATTCAGTCAAGGTATTAAGTCTACGGGAAGGCAAAACACAGGGATAGAACTAATATACACTATGTGATCAAAAGTATCCGGATGTCTGGCTGAAAATGAATTACAAGTTCGTGCGCCCTCCATCGGTTATACTGCGATTCAATATCGTGTTGGCCCACACTTAGCCTTGATGACAGCTTCCATTCTCGCAGCCATACGTTCAATCAGGTGCTGGAAGGGTTCTTGGGGAATGGCAGCCCTTTCTTCACGGAGTGCTGCACTGAGGAGAGGTATCGATGTCGGTCGGTGAGGCCTGGCACGAAGTCGGCGTTCCAAAACATCCCAAAGGTGTTCTATAGGATTCAGGTCAGCACTCTGTGCAGGCCAGTCCATTACACCGATGTTATTGTAGTGTAACCACTCCGCCACAGGGCGTGTATTATGAACAGGTGCTCGATCGTGTTGAAAGGTGCAATCGCCATCCCCGAATTGCTCTTCAACAGTTGGAAGCAAGAAGGTGCTTGAAACATCAATGTAGGCCTGTGCTGTGATAGTGCCACGCAATACAACAAGCGGCCCAAGCCCGCTCCATGGAAAATACCACCACACCGTAACACCACCGTCTCCAAATTTTACTGTTGGCACTACCCACGCTGGCAGATGACGTTTACTGGGCATTCACCATACCCACACTCTGCCATCGGATAGCTACATTGTGTACCCTGATTGGTCACTCCACGCAACTTTTTCCACTATTCAATCGCCCAATGTTTACGCTTCTTACACCAAGGGAGGCATCGTTTGCCATTTATTGGTGTGATGTGTGGCTTATGAACAGCCGCTCGACCGTGAAATCCATGTTTTCTCACCCCCCGCCTAACTGTTAAGGTACTTGCATTGAATCCTGATGCAGTTTGGATTTCCTGTGTGATGGTGTGGATAGATGTCTGCCTATTACACATTACGACCCTCTTCAACTATCCGTGTTGGTGTCTATCACTCAACAGACGATGTCGACCTGTACGCTTTTGTGCCGTACGTGTCTCTTCACGTTTCGATTTCACTATCACAACGGAAACAATGGAACCATGGATGTTTAGGAGTGTGGAAATCTCGAGTACAGACGTATGACACAAGTGACACCAAATCACGTGACCACGTTCAAAGTCCGTGAGCTCCGCGGAGTGCCCCAGTTTGCTCTCTCAAGATGTCTAATGACTGCTGATGTCGCTGATATGGAGTGCCTGGCAGTAGGTGGCAGCACGTTGCAGCTAATATGAAAACTGTATGTTTTTGGGGATGTCCGTCCACTTTTATTTTTGTTTGTTCTTGAATTTCCGTTTCTGTGGAGGGTGTGTTGTTTTTAGTGGCACTCGATCACTTACGAGATCTGAACTTGTGTTGAAATGCCGAGTCCAAATAAAGACAAGTTTTCTTGGGTCAAAAGAAACCTATACGTGAGGTTTCTTAGTAGTTGTTGCGTGTAATTGCAAGTTTAAGTGTCACCCTAACAGTGACGTGTTTGAAGGATATTTAATTTCAAAATGCAAGGGAAAGTTATTTTCGTTGAAACTGAGTGATGAATGCCTAAAGCCATAGGCGATAACAATATTCTGCATACCGAAAAGAAGGGGCGTAGATTAGATGTTTTAGAGGAATTGGAGATTTTCAAACATGTCTCTCGTCATGATGGCCTCATTCTCAACGAACAGCTGCAGCTGCGAAATAAAAACTTTTTCGACTGTATAAAGCCATTGCTTGATCTTTGATTCAGATTTCCTCATGCAGTTTACCGAAATGTTGTTTTTCTGTTACATCTTTGCTATTTTCTTGTATGTCATAACTGACTTTTTTTACGTTACAAAATGTATCTCTGTTTAAAGCAGATAAACATGTAACTTCATCCTATTATTAATAGTGCTTACGTCATGCCTGAATCAGCTGCATCACAATTTCATGTGTCTAATTTTGAATGTACAGTAGCCTAGTTGTTTCTGCGGCTACTAGATGGCGCTCGTAACAACACCATGTTTACTTGCCCACACTTTCTAACGTGGGCACCTCAGTCTTGTTGCAACCCTTGTGCACTCAAGTACGAGCAGCCCTTAGCGGCTCGCCATCTTATTTACAACTATTAATGACGTCGCCTTTCCAGCTTAGATTTTTTAAAATGTGACTCGTAAGTACTGCATCTTTTTCCAGTCAGTACAAACTTTAATTTTATTAATGAATTATATACTTAATATGTTTTAGAACAGTTAGTTTAATTCCGAAGACGACGCTCATAGTAGCATCGAATCCTGGTCAGTTTTGACTTAATATTTGTGACCGAGAGCTTATTTGTTCTAATATGCTGAAATAATTTTGGTGTCTTGTTTTGGACGATTGGGAGAAAACGGGTGTTGTCGCTGCATTCTGCTAGTCTCGTCATCGGTGGTAGATAGTGATTGTCATTGTCTATTTCTGGTGTAGTATCATTGATGTACGACCTTGAATTTTGAGTGTAGTGAAAATGCTGTTCGTTATTATCTAGCATATGAGTCTGATATCTCGTCAGTATTTATTATGGTTGCAGTTGCTAATCACCAAAGGGTTGATATGTCGTCAATTTGCTGTCTAAGAGTGCAACTACTGTACAAGTTAGGCTTCACGTTTTGCCAGGCGCTCGGCCACTACTGCAATCTTCTGTGATCGGATAGCGATCCACAGTCATAACATCGACTGTCAATACAAAAACTGTACCTGATTCTTGCTGTGGTGGTCGATAGGTTCGTTCAAGCAATTTTGCGCAGCGGAAAGCCATACATCAGCGGCATCGCGACATTGTAGAGTAGGAACCCTTGTCGTTACAACAACCATCACATATTTAATGAGATGACAACAATGAAAATTTGTACCAGACTGAATGTCGATCCAGTGTCCCCGTTAATCGCGAATTATCGCCTTTCCATTTTTTTTCTTTTGTTAATCTCACTTCGTTCGTAATTGATCGTTGTATCTGTTCGAAGCGGACGTCTTATGACACTTGTTGAAGTTCATCGTTGATACATGAACTCAGTTTTTTTTTATTACAAAGGGCAGCTAACCCTCTGACCGAACACGCTGAGCTACCGTGCCGGCTACCATTTGGCTATACGAGCGCGGCTCACGGGTACTCCCAAAATTCCCTATGTCATCAACCATGTGTCTACAACCTGTACTTGTGCATCCATTATGTATTTTTTCCGTACACAGGACACGTTCTTCTCGAAAGAGGCTCGTCCGACATCGGCATGCACACTGCTAGCTATTAAAATTGCTACACCACGAAGATGACGTGCTACAGACGCGAAATTTAACCGACAGGAAGAAGATGCTGTGATATGCAAATGATTAGCTTTTCAGAGCATTCACACAAGGTTGACGCCGGTGGCGACACCTACAAGGTGCTGACATGAGGAAAGTTTCCAACCGATTTCTCGTACACAAACAGCAGTTGACCGGCGGTGCCTGGTGAAACGTTGTTGTGATGCCTCGTGTAAGGAGGAGATATGCGTACCATCACGTTTCCGACTTTGATTAAGGTCGGATTGGAGCCTATCGCGACTGCGGTTTATCGTATCGCGACATTGCTGCTCGCGTTGGTCGAGATCCAATGACTGTTAGCAGAATATGGGATCGGTGGGTTCAGGAGGGTAATACGGAACGCCGTGCTGGATCCCAACGGCCTCGTATCACTAGCAGTCGAGACGACGAGCATCTTAACTGCATGGCTGTAACGGATCGTGCAGTCACGTCTCGATCCCTGAGTCAACAGATGGGGACGTCTGCAAGACAACAACCATCTGCACGAACAGTTCGACGACATTTGCAGCACCATGGACTGTCAGCTCGGAGACCAAGGCTGCGGTTACCCTTGACGCTGCATCACAGACAGGAGCGCCTGCGATGGCGTACTCAACGACGAAGCTGAGTGCACGAATGGCAAAACGTAATTTTTTTGGATGAATCCCGGTTCTGTTTACAGCATCATGATGGTCGCATCCGTGTTTGGCGACATCGCGGTGAACGCACATTGGGAGCGTGTATTCGTCATCGCCATACTGGCGTATCACCCTGCTTGATGGTATGGGGTGCCATTGGTTACACGTCTCGGTCACCTCTTGTTCGCATTGACGGCACTTTGAACAGTGGACGTTACATTTCAGATGTGTTACGACCCGTGGCTCTACCCTTCATTCGATCCCTGCGAAACCCTACATTTCAGCAGGATAATGCACGAACGAATGTTGCAGGTCCTGTTCGGACCTTTCTGGATACAGAAAATGTTCGACTGCTGCCCTGGCCAGCACATTCTCCAGATCTGTCACCAATTGAAAACGTTTAGTCAATGGTGGCCGAGCAACTGGCTCGTCACAATACGCCACATACTACTGTTGATGAACTGTGGTACCGTGTTGAAGCTGCACGGGCAGCTGTACCTGTACACGCCATCCAAGCTCTGTTTGACAATGCCCAGGCGTATCAAGGCCGTTATTACGGCCAGAGGTGGTTGTTCTGGGTACTGATTTCTCAGGATCTATGCACCCAAATTACGTGAAAATGTAATCACATATCAGTTCTAGTATAATACATTTGTCCAATGCATACCCGTTTATCATTTGCATTTCTTCTTGGTGTAGCAATTTTAATGGCCAGTAGTGTAAATAACATCTTGCAGTGCCTCTGAAGGCAAGCACGTTTGTCCTGAGGAACTTTTTCCATCGCAATTCTGAACAACACGGGCACTGCAATATGGTATTCCATTCATTCATCATTATTAACGAGGACGTAACATTTGGCTCCTCATAGGTAGTACAGTGAAGAGACTGCCTACACTATGCATGTCCGACCTCTCTCTGGAGCACTTCAGCCTTACCAGATGTGATTGACGGACAACACTGAAAAACTTCCAGAGACGGCAGTGAGGAATCAAAGTTTTTTCTCTGATATTAGAAACGGACACGGTGACACTCGACGGCTTTCGCGAGAATGTGTAATGACTTCACGACGAAGTGACAACTGCCGAGAGGAGCTCGGCTTTTGTCAGCTGTTGACGAATGTATCTTCGTTTCCGAATTATTTTCTCTGAAGACGGCTAGTGCTGTAGCCTCCAATCACTGCCAGTTAAGCGCCACATTGGCTGCGGGCACACTCTGCCTTGCGTGATCTGAAAAGAGGCGAAATCACGACGCGTCACAGCGCACTACACATGCCACAGCCACCTACTGTCCAGTTTTTTACAAGACGCCCAGATTTACGTGATGCTGTAAGTAAATGTTCTTTGCGAGGTACAGCAGTAATAATATCCATAGCATGCAGTTCCTTTCGCAGTTTTCACTTAAAAAAAAATTGTTCAAATGGCTCTGAGCACTATGGGACTTAACATCACAGGTCACCAGTCCACCAGACTTAGAACTACTTAAACCTTTCTAACCTAAGGTCGTCACACGCATCCATGCCCGAGGCAGGATTCGAACCTGCGACCGTAGCAGCAGCGCGGCTCCGAACTGAGGCGCCTAGAACCGTTCGGCCACAACGGCCGGCTTCACTTTAAAACCTAATGAAATGGACCTCTGTTCAGAGGGCAGCGCCGGCCAGGGTGCCCGAGAGGTTCTAGGCGCTACAGTCTGGTACCGAGCGACCGCTACGGTCGCAGGTTCCAATCCTGCCTCAGACATGGATGTGTGTGATGTCCTTGGATTAGTTAGGTTTAAGTGGTTCTAAGTTCTAGGGGACTGATGTCCTCAAAAGTCAAGTCCCATAGTGCTCAGAGCCATTTGAACCATCAGAGGGCAGCAGTTCCTGTCGAATTTAAAATGATTATCAACAGCAATTATAAACACTCGTCTTCAGATAAAGGAGTTGCTTTACTTATTGAACGCTAATCGTATTATCCAACACTTTATAACGACACACTGATCACTTTGGACACGCGACCACGCTGCATCAACATCTACATCTACATCTACATTTATACTCCGCAAGCCACCCAACGCTGTGTGGCGGAGGGCACTTTACATGCCACTGTCATTACCTCCCTTTCCTTTCGATCACTGTTCTTATGCCGTGTCACATGGCTGATATTCATTCTAAGCACTTTGGACACCCGGCGTTGATGTAACTAAGAAACCAGAAAATTTCATTCACGGAGTGGTTACAGGCAAATCCAAACATGATATTTCATTTCTGCCTGTATATCACGTCTTCATGTCGACCGATAATAATGCCATGCATGCAAGAGGCTATCACATACACACTACATCGTTGGGATAGCTTACGTCATCAGTGCCAATTCGATTCTACACAGAGTACACGAAAGATCTTGCCCCTCTTCTAACTGCCGTGTACCGCAAGTCTCTAGAGGAACGGAAGGTTCCAAATGATTGGAAAAGAGCACAGGTAGTCCCAGTCTTCAAAAAGGGTCGTCGAGCAGATGCGCAAAACTATAGACCTATATCTCTGACGTCGATCTGTTGTAGAATTTTAGAACATGTTTTTTGCTCGCGTATCATGTCGTTTCTGGAAACCCAGAATCTACTATGTAGGAATCAACATGGATTCGGGAAACAGCGATCGTGTGAGACCTAACTCGCTTTATTTGTTCATGAGACCCAGAAAATACTAGATACAGGCTCCCAATTGATGCCATTTTCCTTGACTTCCGGATGGCATTCGATACAGTTCCGCACTGTCGCCTGATAATCAAAGTAAGAGCCTACGGAATATCATACCAGCTGTGTAGCTGGATTGAAGAGTTTTTAGCAAACAGAACAGAGCATGTTGTGATCAATGGAGAGACGTCTACAGACGTTAAAGTAACCTCTGGCGTACCACAGGGGAGTGTTATGGGACCATTGCTTTTCACAATATATATAAATGACCTAGTAGATAGTGTCGGAACCTCCATGCGGCTTTCCGCGGATGATGCTGTAGTATACAGAGAAGTTGCAGCATTAGAAAATTGTAGCGAAATGCAGGAAGATCGGCAGCGGATAGGCATTTGGTGCAGGGAGTTTCAACTGACCCTTAACACAGACAAATGTAATGTATTGCGAATACATAGAAAGAAGGATCTTTTATTGCATGATTATAGGATAGCGGAACAAACACTAGTAGAAGTTACTTCTGTAAAATATCTGGGAGTATGCGTGCGGAACGATTTCAAGTGGAATGATCATATAAAATAAATTGTTGGTAAGGCGGGTGCCAGGTTGAGATTCATTGGGAGAGTCCTTAGAAAATGTAGTCCATCAACAAAGGAGGTGGCTTACAAAACACTCGTTCGACCTATACTTGAGTATTGCTCATCAGTGTGGGATCCATACCAGGTCGGGTTGACGGGAGTAGAGAAGATCCAAAGAAGAGCGGCGCGTTTCCTCACAGGTTTATTTGGTAAGCGTGATAGCGTTACGGAGATGTTTAGAAAACTCAATTGGCAGACTCTGCAAGAGAGGCGCTCTGCATCGCGGTGTAGCTTGCTGTCCAGGTTTCGAGAGGGTGCGTTTCTGGATGAGGTACCGAATATATTTCTTCCCCCTGCTTATACCTCCCGAGGAGATCACGAATGTAAAATTAGAGAGAATCGAGCGCGCACGGAGGCTTTCCGGCAGTCGTTCTTCCCGCGAACCATAAGCGACTGGAACAGGAAAGGGAGGTAATGACAGTGGCATGTAAAGTGCCCTCCGCCACACAGCGTTGGGTGGCTTGCGGAGTATAAATGTAGATGTAGATGTAGATGTTGATGCAGCGTGGTCGCGTGTCCAAAGTGATCAGTGTGTCGTTATAAAGTGTTGGATAATACGATTAGCGTTCAATAAGTAAAGCAACTCCTTTATCTGAAAACAGTTGGATTTATTCAGGATTCCAATGTGAAATATTATGACCCACTCTTCTGGCTACAGAACCCTAGCTTTCAACATGATCTCCGTTCAATGTGAAAGTCTTCTGGTACCCTGTGTATTAAAGTGGGGACCTAGAAGCGACGGAGACGCTTCGTCTCGCCATGGCCCTCAGCGGTTGACAACCCCACAACAGGCCACAGGAGTCCACCCACCCCACCACCTGAAGACAGAAGTAACACTGAACCTAGTGTTACTGCGCGGTTCGGCCCCCCAATGAATTACCTCCCCTCCACCCCCCCCCCCCCCCCCCACGCCCCCTGGGAACTTCTCATACCAGACGAGTGTAATTATGGTGTACACGTATCAGGAGATAATGTTTGTGCTGCAATCGTCGACAAAATGTGACTGAGGCGGAATAAGGGGAACCATCTACATCTACATCTACATACATACTCCGCAATCCACCATACGGTGCATGGCGGGATGTACCTCGTACCACAACTAGCATCTTCTCTGCCTGTTCCACACCCAAACAGAACGAGGGAAAAATGACTGGCTATATGCCTCTGTACGAGCCCTAATCTCTCTTATCTTATCCTTGTGCTCTTTCCGCGAAATATAAGTCTAGAGACGCGCACCCGAGTTCCTGAAGCATTTTCGGAACACTCGCGTGATGATCAAACCTACCAGTAAAAAATCTAGCAGCCCGCCTCTGATTTGCTTCTATGTCCTCCCTCAATCTGACCTGATAGGGATCCCAAACGCTCGAGCAGTACTCAAGAATAGGTCGTATTAGTGTTTTATAAGCTGTCTCCTTTACAGATGAACCGCGTCTTCCCAAAATTCTTCCAATGAGCAGAAGACGACTATCCGCCTTCCCCACAGCAGCCATTACATGCTTGTCCCACTTCATATCGCTCTGCAGTGTTACGCCCAAATATTTGATCGACGTGACTGTGTCAAGCGCTACACTACTAAAGGAGTATTCAAACATTACACGATTCTTTTTCCCATTCATCTGCATTAATTTAGAATTAGCTGCCATTCTTTACACCAATCACAAATCCTGTCCAAGTCATCTTGTATCCTCCTACAGTCACTCAACGACGATACCTTCCCGTAAACCACAGCATCATCAGCAAACAGCCGCACATTGCTATCCACCCTATCCAAAAGATCATTTATGTAGATAGAAAACAACACTTCCCTGGGGCACTCCAGATGATACCCTCACCTCCGATGAACACTCACCATCGAGGACAACGTACTGGGTTCTATTACTTCAGAAGTCTCAAATACTTGGGAACGAATCCCATATGCTCGTACCTTAGTCAGGAGTCTGCAGTGGGGCACCGAGTCAAACGCTTTCCGGAAGTCAAGGAACACAGCATCCGTCTGATGCCCTTCATCCATGGTTCGCAAGATATCATGTGAAAAAAGGGCGAGTTGCGTTTCGCAGGAGCGATGCTTTCTAAAGCCGTGCTGATGCATGGACAGCAACTTCTCTGTCTCAAGGAAATTCATTATATTCGAACTGAGAATATGTTCGAGAATCCTGCAACAAACCGATGTTAAGGATATTGGTCTGTAATTTTGAGGATCCGCCCTTCTACCCTTCTTATATACAGGCGTCACCTGCGGTTTTTTCCAGTCGTTCGGGACTTTACGTTGGGCAAGAGATTCGCTATAAATGCAAGCTAAGTAAGGAGCCAATGCAGTAGAGTACTCTCTGTAAAACCGAACTGGAATCCCATATTCGCCGAGGCAGATGGAAAACCGCCTTAAAAACCATCCACAGGATGGCCGGCACACTGGACCTCGACACTAATCCGTGCCGGGGACCGGCGCGCCTGCTGCTCGGGAAGCGGCGCGTTGTACAGCGCGGCTAGCCGGCAGGCATATGCCACCTTGCTGGGAGTGGCTACATACCTGCTTGGTACCCACTTTACTGGTCGACGTCGGCAACTTTTTGCTGCATCAACAACCTCCCAGTCATCCACTTACTGCTTTCCATGGAGTGCATCCTTCGTTGGACCAACGAGATACAAGTCGGAAGGTGCGATATCCAGGCTGTAGGGCGAATGAGTAATTTCAGTCCAATGAGGTTTTGTGAGCTGCTCTCGAATGAGCAGAGTTGCGTGGGGCCTTGCGTTGTCATGGAGTAGATTCACTTTCATTTTTGTAGCGACTAATATTAAAAGTATTATTGATAAGATTGTTCTAAATTAATTATTCAGCAAACCTACATCTGACTGTGTCTGTGAACTTATCATTGATAAGATTGCTCTAAATTAATTATTCAGCAAACCTGCATCTGACTGCTTCTGTGAACTTGTTTCTTGCACTCCTCCATTTTGCCAGAAATGCAACATGTATTTGACTCGGCAATAAAATTTGAGACAATAATGCCGTTTGTGCAAATTGTATGAAGATGCTACTGGAAAATTAACTTTTGGCCCTGATATTCGGTTCTTTCATTCGTGGGTAACTGTACTCTACTACTCATTTTCATATTCCATTTAAGCAAAGGATCTGGATTATGATTCAGGCTCTTAGATTGAAACACATTGTTGATCTCAATATATATATTGTTAAAATTTTAAGTCATACACGAAACCTACATTTCCAACATTTTTTGTAGCACGAAACAATCTTACAAAAAAATTTTACAAAACGCTTACTGCGTGAAACCTTGGACATAAAAATCCTAACTCTGAATATTATCTAACAAAACCAATTTGGAATCATTATGTATCTTCTCTCATCTAGGTGCTAAGGTTTGGTCTGGGGCAGCGAGCGCGACCTACCTTACAGCTGTCACCACACGTCTGCTTCCTCCGGGCACCTACCTGCGACTCCTCGGTTTTTTACTGCGCGTGCCCAGCTCTCTTAACCATCAAAGAACCTCCTACTCAAAGATATTATTCTTGTTCAACCTTGCGGTTGGCAACTACTGACTATTTCCTGGAGCTACCCTGATCAGACCTTAGCACATGCCTTTCAATATGTTCCAGTCGTTTCTTCACTTTGCCAAGGGTTGTGCAATACACTTCACAACTGATCGTTTCACTGTGAGGGAGGTTCAAATGGTTCAAATGGCTCTGAGCACTATGGGACTTAACAGCTGTGGTCATCAGTCCCCTAGAACTTAGAACTACTTAAACCTAACTAACCTAAAGACATCACACACATCCATGCCCGAGGCAGGATTCGAAACTGCGACCGTAGCAGTCGCGCGGTTCCGGACTGCGCGCCTAGAACCGCGAGACCACCGCGGCCGGCTGTGGGAGAGGACGTAAAATGACCCCTTCAGAGTCACAGAAGACCGTCGCCATGGTTTTACCAACTGAAGATTTGGTTCTGAACTTCATGTTTGGGAGAATAGGTGGTGTGGTGCTACCCTGTGTGATGTGTTGGTAAATGTGCCAACACCTTGTAGATAGAGGAGGCCTTTATGCACGCTATCTAACGCAGACGGGCGTGACTTCTGGAACAGGATAAGTAGTGAAAGCTAATAAGAAAAGTATGCAGCTCCTCGAATACTTAACTTTTATTTATCCTTGTTGTATACATCGTTCTTCTTGTTGAGACATTTCATACGATAACTATCCAACTATGTAAGGCTAATGGCGCCTTGCTAGGTCGTAGCCATGGACTTAGCTGAAGGCTATTCTAACTGTCTCTCGGCAAATGAGAGAAAGGCTTCGTCAGTGTAGTCGCTAGCAAAGTCGTCGTACAACTGGGTCGAGTGCTATTCCGTATCTCGAGACCTGCCTTCTGGTGGCGGTCGGTCTGCGATCACACAGTGGCGACACGCGGGTCTGACATGTACTAAATGGACCGCGGCCGATTTAAGCTACCACCTAGCAAGTGTGGTGTCTGGCGGTGACACCACACTGTGGATTCCCATTTTGTTCTGGTTCGAAGTGATGAACCCATGTTTCATCGCCTGTGACGATATTCGACAAAACATTGTCGCAGTAGACCTTGTAAACCGCAAGGAATTCCGCAGAGGTGGCCCTTCGTTGCTCTTCATGGTCTTCTGTCAGGCTGAGAGGAACCCAGCGGTCATGATTGGACGAGTTTAACAGAGACGTCGAGATATGCAGAGAAGTGTTTGATTGTGATCTGCCGATCACATCGAATGCCGGTGTCCGTACTTTCCAATAATGGAGCAGCCACACGCTTTTGCCCCCATCCGGCACTCGAGAGACTGGACAGGTTTGCGTGGCCTTTGTGCAATGATGACAGAAGCGCCACCCAACAACTCTACATCTACATCTACATCTACATCCATACTCCGCAAGCCACCTGACGGTGTGTGGCGGAGGGTACCTTGAGTACCTCTATCGGTTCTCCCTTCTATACCAGTCTCGTATTCTTCGTGGAAAGAAGGATTGTCGGTATGCCTCTGTGTGGGCTCTAATCTCTCTGATTTTATCCTCATGGTCTCTTCGCGAGACGTACGTAGGGGGGAGAAATATACTGCTTGACTCCTCGGTGAAGGTATGTTCTCGAAACAAAAGCCCGTACCGAGCTACTGAGCGTCTAACCTGCAGAGTATTCCACTGGGGTTTATCTATCATCTCTGTAACGCTTTGGCGATTACTAAATTATCCTGTAACGACGCGCGCTGCTCTCCGTTGGATCTTCTCTGTCTCTTCTATCAACCCTATCTGGTACGGATCCCACACTGCTGAGCACTATTCAAGCAGTGGGCGAACAAGCGTACTGTAAGCTACTTCCTTTGTTATCGGATTGCATTTCCTTAGGATTCTTCCAGTGAATCTGAGTCTGGCATCTACTTTACCGACGATCAACTTTATATGATCATTCCATTTTAAATCACTACTAATGCCTACTCCCAGATAATTAATGGAATTAACTGCTTCCAGTTGCTGACCTGCTATATTGCAGCTAAATGATAAGGGATCTTTCTTTCTATGTATTCGCAGCACATTACACTTTTCTACATTGAGATTCAATTGCCATTCCCTGCACCTTGCGTCAATTCGCTGCAGATCCTCCTGCATTTCAGTACAATTTTCCATTGTTACAACCTCTCGATATACCACAGCATCATCCGCAAAATGCCTCAGTGAACTTCCGATCTCATCCACAATGTCATTTACGTATATTGTGAATAGCAACGGTCCTACGACACTCCCCTGCGGAACACCTGAAATCACTCTTACTTCGGAAGACTTCTCTCCATTGAGAATGACATGCTGCGTTCTGTTATCTAGGAACTCTTCAATCCAATCACACAATTGGTCTGATAGTCCATATGCTCTTACTTTGTTCGTTAAACGACTGTGGGGAACTGTATCGAACGCCTTGCGGAAGTCAAGAAACACGGCATCTACCTGGGAACCCGTGTCTATGGCCCTCTGAATCTCGTGGACGAATAGCGCGAGCTGGATTTCACACGATCGTCTTTTTCGAAACCCATGCCGATTCCTACAGAGAAGATTTCTAGTTTCCAGAAAAGTCATTATACTCGAACATAATACGTGTTCCAAAATTCTACAACTGATAGACGTTAGAGATATAGGTCTATAGTTCTGCATATCTGTTCGACGCCCCTTCTTGAAAACGGGGATGACCTGTGCCCTTTTCCAATCCTTTGGAACGCTACAAGCTCTAGAGCTTTCGTTCACTGCCAAGTCTCCGTAGACGTTCTGTAAGTGCTAATGAATATCTGCGAACCTCTGGCTTTCCTCCAAAGGAAATTCAGTGTGACCCTCTGCTCGGGACGCACCTCCATTAGAGATGCCGCTTTGAAGGCTCATTATAGCGGTGTCAGCCATCGTAAGTTCATGAAGCTATAGGTGCTGAAGCGGGAATGTTCCACGATGTCCCTCAACAAATTCCGCATTTTTTTCAACCGAACCTGGCCTAGAAAATATTGTCGCGTTGCTCATCGAAGGCATCCGGTAGACTGTCAAAGAAGGTACGAAGAAAGGAAAGAGAAAACGAAGTGACATTGCACCAGTTGGAAGTGTGTGCGATGTTAATCCAGCTATTACAGTATCGAGTGAAAGCTATACACAAGTTTTTACCTGTATGACGCTGTACCGGCTCTAGCCCATGCACTGATTCGGTTGGCAACAGTGTCACAAAGCTGTCGCATCCTCTTCTGGAGGTAGCTGGTTCGCGGACGTGCTAACTGGTCCGATACTGGAACTGGGACAGAGTTTTGACGTACAAACTGTTTCCCCACGTGTACAATCGGAGCCTGATCTGGGGATCCTGCTGGCATGGACGGCACCTCAGCGTCACGCATACGTTTCACAGTTATGTGCCACGTGTGGACGAGAATTGTCCTGTTGAAAAATCGCACCACAGTACTGTCACAAGAGAGGTTACACATGATGAAGCAGGATGTCCGTGACGTACCGTTGTGCCATCAGAGTTAGTGACTACCAGAGGTGCTCTAAGTCATACCCATTGGTTCCCCACACCATGACGCGAGAAGTATATCCCAAAACACTGGAAGATTGGAACTTCTCTTTACCACCATACTCACCTGCTATGACCTCTCGGGGTCCTGGATAGCCGCTATTCATTGCTCACCTGCTCAACACAGTGTGATGCAGTTCATCATGCTTCCCAGCCAGGGCACTAGATCAAAGGCAGCCATTTGCGCTGTGATGTGAATGGTAGCCTACGCATTCACTAGTCCGGCTGCTGCTAGTGTCCGACCAATGGTGTGGGATGACATAGAATGTTCCAGGGAGGACATTACTTGCTCTAGGATGGCAGGTGAATGGGTTACGACGTGCTTTTAGCTGAATACGGGAATCCTCCTTTGTGGTGGTCTGATGTGGTCAACAGGAACTGTGAAGACGAGTAAGCCTGCCCTGATATCTCCGTGCAATCTGATGGCGAGTAGACCTGTCGTCGCGTTTCCAGGCACTCCAACATCAGAAAACTGTCAGGTGTGAACACCTCAAAGATCTAGATGTTGCCCAAACCGACTAGTTGACCAACTGGAGATCCACAATGAGTCCCATTTCAAACTTCGTCAGGAGCTGATAATGCTGCCTCACAGGGTACATGGCATCTCCCTATCCTTCGAAGTGATTGTCAGCATCTGAACACTAACCACACCCCTCATACAGGGTGGCCCATTGATAGTGACCGGGCCAAATATCTCACGAAATAAGCATCAAACGAAAAAACTACAAAGAACGAAACTCGTCTAGCTTGAAGGGGGAAACCAGATGGCGCTATGGTTGGTCCGCTAGATGGCGCTGCCATAGCTCAAACGGATATAAACTGCGTTTTTTAAAATAGGTTCAAATGGTTCAAATGGCTCTGAGCACTATGGGACTCAACTGCTGAGGTCATTAGTCCCCTAGAACTGAGAACTAGTTAAACCTAACTAACCTAAGGACATCACACACATCCATGCCCGAGGCAGGATTCGAACCTGCGACCGTAGCGGTCTCGCGGTTCCAGACTGCAGCGCCAGAACCGCGCGGCCACTTCGGCCGGCTTTTTAAAATAGGAACTCCCATTTGTATTACATATTCGTGTAGTACGTAAAGAAATGCGAATGTTTTAGTTGGACCACTTTTTTCGCTTCGTGATAGATGGCGCTGTAATAGTCACAAACGTATAAGTACGTGGTATCACGTAACATTCCGCCAGTGCGGACGGTATTTGTTTCGTGATACATTACTCTTGTTAAGATGGACCGCTTACCAATTCCGGAAAAGGTCGATATCGTGTTTATGTATGGCTACTGTGATCAAAATGCCCAACGGGCGTGTGCTATGTATGCTGTTCGGTATCGTGGACGACATCATCCAAGTGTCGGGACCTTTGGCCGGATAGTTACGTTATTTAAGGGAACAGGAAGTGTTCAACAACATGTGAAACGTCAACCACGACCTGCAACAAATTATGATGACCAAGTAGGTGTTTTAGCAGCTTTCGCGGCTAATCCGCACATCAGTAGCAGACAAACTGCGCGAGAATCGGGAATCTCAAAAACGTCGGTGTTGAGAATGCTACATCAACATCGATTGCACCCGTACCATATTTCTATGCACCAGGAATTGCATGGCTGTGACTTTGAACGTCGTGTACAGTTCTGCCACTGGGCACAAGAGAAATTACGGGATGATGACAGATTTTTTGCGCGCGTACTATTTATCGACGAAGCGTCATTCACCAACAGCGGTAACGTAAACCGGCATAATATGCAGCATTGGGCAACGGAAAATCCACGATCGCTGGAACAAGTGGAACATCAGCGACCTTGGCGTGTTAATGTATGGTGCGGCATTGTGGGAGGAAGGATTATTGGCCCCCATTTTATCGATGGCAATCTAAATGGTGCAATGTATGCTGACTTCCTACATAATGGTCTACCGATGTTACTACAAGATGTTTCACTGCATGACAGAATGGCGATGTACTTCCAACATGATGGATGTCCGGCACATAGCTCGCCTGCGGTTGAAGCGGTACTGAATAGCATATTTCATGACAGGTGGATTGGTTGTGGAAGCTCCATATCATGGCCCGCACGTTCATCGGATCTGACATCCCAGGATTTCTTTCTGTGGGGACAGTTGAAGGATATTTGCTATCGTGATCCACCGACAACGCCTGACAACATGCGTCAGCGCACTGTCAATGCATGTGCGAACATTACGAAAGGCGAACTACTCGCTGTGGAGAGGAATGTCGTTACACGTATTGCCAAACGCATTGAGGTTGACGGACATTATTTTGAGCATTTATTGCATTAATGTGGTATTTACAGGTAATTATAAGTTCACAACGGTACATGTATCACATAGTAACAACCGAAATAAAATGTTCAAACATACCTACGTTCTGTATTTAAAAAACCAGCCTGTTACCAACTATTCGTCTAAAATTGTGAGCCATATGTTTGTGACTATTACAGCGCCATCTGTAACAAAGCAAAAAAAGTGGTCCAACTAAGACATTCCTATTTCTTTACATACTACACGAATATGTAATTGTTGTGTACATAGTTCCGCGTAGTCAGCGAGTACACAACTCTCCCACTAGAGCGCGCCCCGCTAAGCACAACAGCGCAGGCGCAGCGCTCGTCTGTCTCCGCACTATGAGATGGCGCTGCCATAGAGATGGACCAAATTCTGCTTCTGCCGATCCGCGTATTAATATGTAACGCAGCTGATGATATTGCTGCTAATGTAGAACCTTTTATCCTCGCGAATCACACTCGCGCAGTGATACCTGAATGCGCGAGGTATTATATCGAGTGTACAGACCTCCGATTAGTCAGTCTGCATTTGTCTGCACCAGTTTCCATTTGTCTGCACCAGTCTGTGCCAGTCTACATTTGTCTGTACCAGACTATATTAAAGTTTCAGTCTGTGCCTAATAAGATTATCATATTCCTGTACATAGCTATGAAGAGAAATGTATAGACACTTTGTCAAGTATCAGAGATATGTGAGAATAAGATTAACGTACCAAGACCAAAGGAACTTCAGATTGTCAATTGTAAACAGCATCCAGAACCAAGTTAAGTTATTTTTATGCTTGTTATTATTTTAATAAATGTGTGTGAAAATTAATCAAGTTCTGTTTAAAGTTGGTCACCGTCAATCTGCTACTCTAAGCGTGCAAGTGGCATTTCTATCGTCTGACCTAACAGCAGAAGATAAACACGCCACGATAAGACCATGAGACATTGACACTCGCCTACTTCGATAGAGCGACAAGTCAAATAATCTGATGGTGTGTGTACCGGATGTCTTACAGTACGCACACCACAGTAATAAAAATGGGGGTTCCTATTTTTAAAGAAATGCAGTTGATATCCGTTTGACCCATCTAGCAGACCAACCACAGCGCCATCAAGTTTCCCCCTTCAAGCTAGACAAGTTTAGTTCTTTGTAGTTTTCTCGTTTGACGTTTATTTTGTGAGATATTTGGCCCAGACACGATCAATGAACCACCCTGTATGCCCTACTAGGCCTTGTTACAACACAGATATGACTAATGTTGTCTGGTGGCCCTCCCACATGTCACAGAGAACTGCTACCCTAATAATTTGCATAACCACCACTTGTGCATGTGTTACATTCACATCCGACCATGGCATCTGAGAGATTCACATTTCTTTTATTAGGCAGTGATTTTTTTTGTGAGCTTTTGATCTGATCTCTTGCATCGAATCACGATATCACAAATTTTCTAATAAATCTCACATGCCTCATTAGTCTTCATCGCATTGCAGGTTCGCCATTCGCAAGTTGTTGAGTTAGTATTTGATGGTTGGAGACATAAGACTGGCGTTACAGATAGTCTGTGAAAACTAGTTCATAGATGTTGGCCTATGATGAATAGAGTATCTGGATGGATTTAACCCCCTCAGTTTCAGTTAAAGCCTGAATACAGTGCACTGAAGCACTGAAACTGGTAGTGATATAATAAATAACATCAGGACGGTGGCTGCGGGTGTGGCAGCATAAGCTGTCGCCAGCACTTGGGTCGGCAAAGATGTAGCGCGAAGACTGATAGTAGGTGCTGAATCAGGCGCAGCTATCACTAGAGAGGCCAGAGACACACACACAAGCAACACGCCGGCAATGGCCTCTCGACTGCACGTATTGAGTCTCGGGTCACTCCAGTTTGTCGCAGAGCGGGTATGTTGTTGTTGTGGTCTTCAGTCCTGAGACTGGTTTGATGCAGCTCTCTATGCTACTCTATCCTGTGCAAGCTTCTTCACCTCCCAGTACTTACTGCAGCCTACATCCTTCTGAATCTGCTTAGTGTATTCATCTCTTGGTTTCCCTCTACGAGTTTTACCCTCCATGCTGCCCTCCAATGCTAAATTTGTGATTCCTTGGTGCCTCAGAACATGCCCTACCAACCGGTCCCTTCTTCTTGTCAAGATGTGCCACTAACTCCTCCCCTATTCTATTCAATACCTCCTCATTAGTTACATGCTCTACCCATCTAATCTTCAGCATTCTTCTCTAGCACCAAATTTCGAAAGCTTCTATTCTCTTCTTGTCCAAATTATTTATCGTATATGTTTCACTTCCATACATGGCTACACTCCATACAAATACATTCAGAAACGACTTCCTCACACTTAAATCTCTACTCGATGTTAACAAATTCCTCTTCTTCAGAAACGCTTTCCTTCCCAGCGTCAATCTACAATTTATATCCTTACTTCGACCATCATCAGTTATTTTGCTCCCCAAATAGCAAAACTCCTTTACTACTTTAAGTGTCTCATTCCCTAATCTAATTCCCTCAGCATCACCTGAGTTAACTCGTCTACGTTCCATTATCCTCGTTTTGCTTTTGTTGATGTTCATCTTATATCCTCATTTCAAGACACTGCCCATTCCATTCAACTGCTTTCCCAAGTCCTTTGCTGTCTGTGACAGAATTACAATGTCATAGGCGAACCTCAAAGTTTTTATTTCTTCTACATTGATTTTAATAGCTTCTCCGAATTTTTCTTTTGTTTCCTTCACTGCTTGCTCAATATACAGATTGAATGACATCGGGGAGAGGCTACAGCCCTGGCTCACTCCCTTCCCAACCACTGCTTGCCTTTCGTGCCCCTCGACTCTTATAACTGCCATCTGGTTTCTGTATAAATTGTAAATAGCCTTTCTTTCCCTGTATTTTACCCCTGCCACCTTTAGAATTTGAAAGAGCGGATATAGTTCATTACAGCAGTACATAGCGACCAGAATTGTGACTACAGCAAGATTACCGATATTGCCTGCAAGACAACTATTATGGAGGTCTTGTACCACAACACATGGACTTTATTCAAGACAGGTACATTCATGTTCATGTAAATAAATAACCGCCTTAACCCAGAAGTGCATCTGTGTTGCAAAAAGAGGTTACTGGCCACTCGTAGCAACATTGTCTCCCTTGATTCCTTGGTACAAGACTCTACAGCAGGTGTTCCATTTCATTACATAAGTGAACGGCCCAAGTCTCTCAAACCTCCATACAAAACAATTTATAATTAAGTCTCAAGTCATTTCATCTTAATTTATCTATCTTCATTAACACAATAAATTTTAAATGAGTGAATTTAATTCAGTGGCAAACGCAGGAAACTGACTCCTACGTGAGGGCAACGCGTCCAGTGTGTACTGGGAATGCCAACCTGTACTGTCTCGACAAAGCGCTCATTAGTCTTGACAGCGCACTCGCACGAAGCTGCTGTTTGTTTCCGCTGCAGCATGACACCTCCCCCCCCCCCCCCCCCCCCCCGCTCCTCTTTTATTACCGCGGACTAACAAGTGTTAACCTACCCAAGACCGTTAATGTAAGCTCCGCTTATTAGCACTAAAGATAATTACGGACAACGCCTCTGTGAGGCTCGATATGAATCTCCTACGAAAGTGATGCGAACCAGCGAAGTGTGTGGTCTCTGAGTGAAGGAGACACACTGCAATTAAGTTCAGGATTTCAGTACGTACTTGCGGCCTCCCAGCCGATGAATCTGCTTAGTTATACGGGACAGAGCCGTGTTTGTAACTTAAACCAGTCCGACAGGGGACAAGATCACTCCATTCCCATGATTGATCTCCTTGGCTGCAGCCTTTCTTTTTTAATTTTTCTAGGCAATCCAGTTTTTGACTAGTTGGATGCGCTCCTCCACGACTTTCTCTGCTGTGCGAACCGCTCCATCTCACAGAAGCATCTGCACTCTACGTCCTCGATTATTATCGGATATATTCAAATTTTTGTCTTTACTTAGAGTTCAGGGGTGTGGTTGGAAAAAATACACGGGTAAAAATAAACTAATCGAACTGCTGCTGTTGAGATAATGGAACTAAATTTGCACAGCTTGTCGTTATGTTATTGGCTATAATCTGGAAATTTTCAATTTCTTTCTCAAATAATTTGACTACGACGTTACTGGATACATTTACGACCCATACCATCGCATGAAGAACATTTTCTCAATGTAACACTTTCGCAGTGTCGCAGGATATAGCCTACGTAGCAGTTAAATAAACAAACCTGTGTGCCAGTTTTCTAATAACAGTCTCTGAATAGCTGCAACAATTTTTTAAAGTTTTGTATAACACATGGCAATTTTTATTGCACAAAACTTTAAATTAACTTGGCAATACTGGACTGTATAAAATTTTATTCTACATGAAGTTGTGTTATAGTATGTACAAACTCAGTAGCGAATTCTACCTAAGTTTCAGCAGAAAATGCGGGAAAGACAAAAATAAGATTTTATTTGCATTTACGTCATACACAAGTACACTCCTGGAAATTGAAATGAGAACACCGTGAATTCATTGTCCCAGGAAGGGGAAACTTTATTGACACATTCCTGGGGTCAGATACATCACATGATCACACTGACAGAACCACAGGCACATAGACACAGGCAACAGAGCATGCACAATGTCGGCACTAGTACAGTGTATATCCACCTTTCGCAGCAATGCAGGCTGCTATTCTCCCATGGAGACGATCGTAGAGATGCTGGATGTAGTCCTGTGGAACGGCTTGCCATGCCATTTCCACCTGGCGCCTCAGTTGGACCAGCGTTCGTGCTGGACGTGCAGACCGCGTGAGACGACGCTTCATACAGTCCCAAACATGATCAATGGGGGACAGATCCGGAGATCTTGCTGGCCAGGGTAGTTGACTTACACCTTCTAGAGCACGTTGGGTGGCACGGGATACATGCGGACGTGCATTGTCCTGTTGGAACAGCAAGTTCCCTTGCCGGTCTAGGAATGGTGGAACGATGGGTACGATGACGGTTTGGATGTACCGTGCACTATTCAGTGTCCCCTCGACGATCACCAGTGGTGTACGGCCAGTGTAGGAGATCGCTCCCCACACCATGATGCCGGGTGTTGGCCCTGTGTGCCTCGGTCGTATGCAGTCCTGATTGTGGCGCTCACCTGCACGGCGCCAAACACGCATATGACCATCATTGGCACCAAGGCAGAAGCGACTCTCATCGCTGAAGACGACACGTCTCCATTCGTCCCTCCATTCAGGCCTGTCGCGACACCACTGGAGGCGGGCTGCACGATGTTGGGGAGTGAGCGGAAGACGGCCTAACGATGTGCGGGACCGTAGCCCAGCTTCATGGAGACGGTTGCGAATGGTCCTCGCCGATACCCCAGGAGCAACAGTGTCCATAATTTGCTGGGAAGTGGCGGTGCGGTCCCCTACGGCACTGCGTAGGATCCTACGGTCTTGGCGTGCATCCGTGCGTCGCTGCGGTCCGGTCCCAGGTCGACGGGCACGTGCACCTTCCGCCGACCACTGGCGACAACATCGATGTACTGTGGAGACCTCACGCCCCACGTGTTGAGCAATTCGGCGGTACGTCCACCCGGCCTCCCGCATGCCCACTATACGCCCTCGCTCAAAGTCCGTCAACTGCACATACGGTTCACGTCCACGCTGTCGCGGCATGCTACCAGTGTTAAAGACTGCGATGGAGCTCCGTATGCCACGGCAAACTGGCTGACACTGACGGCGGCGGTGCACAAATGCTGCGCAGCTAGCGCCATTCGACGCCCAACACCGCGGTTCCTGGTGTGTCCGCTGTGCCGTGCGTGTGATCATTGCTTGTACAGCCCTCTCGCAGTGTCCGGAGCAAGTATGGTGGGTCTGACACACCGGTGTCAATGTGTTCTTTTTTCCATTTCCAGGAGTGTAATTAATGTTGGCCATAAAGATACATTTGATCTTCTGTATCTTCATATAGCTCTCGGATCCTCCTGGCGTGCTCTTTTGACAAAATCCTTCACCGATATTTGAGAACTATCAATACCCACGTGTAACCTCCCAACAAGTTAAATGATCTCCGTAACCTCACAACAAAATGTGACTAACCCTTCAATAAAATTTTGACTCATATATAACCTTTCAGTAATTAACTGACTGTGAACCTAAACTGGTAAATCTGGGCATCAGCAATGCTGCGTTATGGCCCTGAAAAGTCATTCTGAATAAACTGAAAATTGAAACGTCCTGGCAGATTAAAACTGTGTGCCCGACCGAGACTCGAACTCGGGACCTTTGCCTTTCGCGGGCAAGTGCTCTACCAACTTTTTTTTTTTGTTTTTTTTTTTTATGCCGCCGAAGTCGAAAAATCGATGAAAAAACCCTTTTTTTAAAATAGCCGCCATTTTGTTTCCTATGGTCCAAATAACTTAAGCAAGTTAAAACTGTGTGCCCGACCGAGACTCGAACTCGGGACCTTTGCCTTTCACGGGCAAGTGCTCTACCGACTTTTTTTTATTTTTTTTTTATTTTTTTTCCCTTTTTTTCCAACTTTTTTTTTTTTAAAGAAAACAAATAAAAACCTCTTGGGTATGAAAACAAAAGACGACGTTCTTCATAAATAACACAATATCCTTTGAAAACGTAAAACATAAAGGGTAGCTATATTTCCGCAACGGCCTTCTTTTGTATTTGTATGTTTTTTTGGTAACATAAATGAGTGTACAGTCTCACCAACTGAGCTACCGAAGCACGACTCACGCCCGGTACTCACAGCTTTACTTCTGCCAGTACCTCGTCTCCTACCTTCCAAACTCGGTCGTGCACACAGTTTTAATCTGCCAGGAAGTTTCATATCAGCGCACACTCCGCTGCAGAGTGAAAATCTCATTCTGGAAACATCCCCCAGGCTGTGGCTAAGCCATGTCTCCGCAATATCCTTTCATTCAGGAGTGCTAGTTCTGCAAGGTTCGCAGGAGAGCTTCTGTAAAGTTTGGAAGGTAGGAGACGAGGTACTGGCTGAAGTAAAGCTGTGAGTACCGCGCGTGAGTCGTGCTTCGGTAGCTCAGTTGGTAGAGCACTTGCCCGCGAAAGGCAAAGGTCCCGAGTTCGAGTCTCGGTCGGGCACACAGTTTTAATCTGCCAGGAAGTTTCATATCTGCGCAAACTCCGCTGCAGAGTGAAAATCTCATTCTGGAAACTGAAAATTCTTACCTCAATTAAGTCGCCGGATAACGCGTGTATGTATCTGCTCCTATAAGAAATTTTTCTAGCACAGCCCACTGCAATGCTGGCCAGTAGATTTTGTTATGCATGAAAAACCATTGATTTTATTTACGATAATAGGCATGACTATGGATAGGAGAAATTAGTAAAAACTTTAAATTCAGATGTATGACTGTCCAAAGTTATCTTTAAAAGAAAGATTATTATTGAAAAATTATTTACACGTGACTTTGATATAACAATAGTACAAAACGACTTGCAAATTACATATTCGCGCGGCAGTAAATATTAATTTTTTTTTATCGCACAGGCACCGCCATCGTTCTCCACGACCGTCCTTAGTAATTCCATACAGAACACAAGTACTCTCTGTGAGCTACACAACTCTCCAACTGCTCTCTAAGTGCGACTTGACGCAACCGCCGACTGCGAGCTACTACCACTACTACTGCTGACAACACTGCTCTCTGGTCTGCGACTCTATTGTAGCATACATATCGCAGGCAGCGCGTGAGCAATCCATCGAAGTTACATCTGGTCGATTGCGCTAGCAATAAATTTCTTAGTCATGGGTCTCTTACACAACCCTCCACTGGGGGGTAAAAATTTGGCAGCTATGGTGAGACAATTTGGACTTGCCATGAGCAACAAATTTTTTTATAACCTATTTCGTTTACTATGTCTATAGTCACAGAGTATATATATAACATTACTGATAAATAATATAAGTACAGAACATATTAAGAAATGGCATATAGTGTACACGCTATGAGTATAGTACATATTAAGAAATGACATAGAGCTTACACACACTGAATTCAGAACATACTAAGAAGTGAAATAGAGTGCACACACACTGTAAAAGTCTTTAGTATCTTTACATGAACTGATCACATTAAGAGATGAAATAAAGTGCATATGCACTGTATAAGTCTTTAGCATTTTTTACAAGAACTGAACACATTGAGAAATGAAATAAAGTGCACACACGCTCTGTATAAGTCTTTACCATTTTACAAGAACTGAACACATTGAGAAATGAAATATAGTGCACACGCACTGTAAAAGTCTTTAACATTTTTACGAGAATTGATCATATTAGCATGTGAAATGAAGTCAGTTACAAATGAAGAAACTATCAACGAATGTAACAAAGAGAACACCTACCCCACGTTACCATTAGGCAAAACTAAAGTAAAAGGAGCATTATCTGGTAAAGGAGAAGATATAAAATTACAGACACACTTATCATTTTGTATTGAAGGTCATACCTTCCATACAAATTGTTTGATTGTTCCCTGATTTGGCAGCAGACGTTATTTTAGGTACGAATTTTTTTAACGCAACACGACACTGTTATCGACTTTCAAAGTTCTTATGTAACGTTAAAGGATGGAAGATTGCACGTGGCACTGGAATTTCAGCACGCTTTATCAGCAGAAGAACAGCCAATTAAGCGGACAGAGATCATTTCTACATCGCGTAACACAGACTGTCATTCCACATTGTTCACAGATACGCAGGTATACAACTACAAAACACCAGACGAAGCCGACTATGACGTTATGCAAATGCTTTCTGATAAAGTAAAACAGAGCAGTGCAAATACAGATGATGAACGTACAGGGCTACGTAAAATTCTTTTACAGCAAGCTCCAGTTTTTGACAACATTCCTTGTACAATGGCTGGTTTTATGTATGAATTTCAAGTTAAATAGCATGACACAATTAAAGCAAAACATTATCCCAATCCATATATCTACGGAGAACAAGT
Source organism: Schistocerca piceifrons (assembly GCF_021461385.2). NCBI lineage: Eukaryota > Metazoa > Arthropoda > Insecta > Orthoptera > Acrididae > Schistocerca > Schistocerca piceifrons. The sequence goes on along the minus strand of NC_060146.1, from coordinate 71,573,156 downwards.
TAAGAAAGAATTGCAAGCTATGCTAGACCAAGGTATTATTGAACCGGCAGTTAGTCCGTACATAAACCCGCTCCATATTGTTAAGAAAAAGGACGGCTCACTTCGCCTCGTACTTGATTCGCGTCATGTAAACGACATTATTATTAACGAAACAGATCGCCCACAGACACTAGAACTTCTACAGAAATTTCATGGTACTGCTACTTATTCCAGGTTATATTTAAAGTCGGGGTTTTGGCAAATTCAGCTCCATCCAAACTGCAGAAAGTACAGAGCAATTCTCTGTTTTGGTGATTGTTATCAATTTAGCAAATTACCTTTCGGTCTAAAAATTTCTTCATCAGCATTTATTCGCGGTTTGAATACTATACTTCCGACAGAACTTTAAGACAGAATCACAACGTATGTAGACGACATCCTTGTTGCAGAAGCTAACTCGTCTGAACACAATTTTATTATTGAACAACTGTTGCAAACTTTTCGTGCACAAGGACTCACAGTTAATCTTAGCAAATCGCACTTTGGCAAAACTTGCATAAAATTTCTTCGACATGCAATTTCAGCAGAAGGCATTGCGCCTGACACGGAAAAAGCTCAAGCTTTACGTGACATTACCTTTCCAACGACCAAGAAACAACTACACAGCTTTCTGGGTTTAATTAACTTTTTCCGTAAATTTATTCATTACTGCGCTTTAGACACAGCTAGATTATGCCAGTTGACGGGTAAAAAACGCTATTTGGTCCTGGGATAGCCAATCACAGTCTGAGTTTGTTAATTCGAAACATACCTTGTTGAACGCACCACTTTTATCACACCCAGATCCTACTAGAAATTTTTCCATTGCCACCGACAGTTCCAACACCGCTCTACGCATACACATTTTTCAGGAAATTGAAGGAGACGGTACTACAGTAATTAAAAACATAGCCTTTGCAAGTCGCATTCTGTCACCTGGTAAACGCAATTATTCTGTTACAGTGCTTGAAACATTATGTGTTGTATGGAAATTCACCAGATTTAGGCATTTTCTTTATAGATGACGTACTACCGTTTATGAAGATCATAGAGCGATACAGTTTTTACTTTCCATTAAATTTACACGTGACAGGTTAAGCAGATGGAAGCTTTATTTACAGGAATTTAATTTTACATTTGTTCACATTCCCGGTACACAAAATATTGTAACAGACGCACTATCCCGTTCTCTCAGCAACAATCAGCAAGACATCGCTACAGACTTCTGCGAAGTAAATTTTAGCCTCATGTATATTCAACAAGTGGCATTTGAAAATTTAATTTCGTCGTCATTACGAGACATAGCACAAGAGCAGAGCAAAGAGAACGTATGGAAAGAAATTATACACATTTGGCAAGATTGGAATAACGTTATCATTAGAAACAATTATACTGTACGCAACAACATTCTGTTTCGCCGCTCTCACCCTGACAGCAACAACTGGTTATTAAGTAATGTTGATGAACTTGTTAACAAATTAATTTGGTATACTAATTTAAGTTACGCGCAATATGGACCCAGAAGATGTTTTCTCATACTGAAACAGAACTATTATTTTGCCAGCATGCAGAAAGGTATTCGACGAGTTTTAGCATCATGTAAAATCTGCCAGAAAGCTGAATCAGACACGACTTCACATATTCCTCCGTTATATCCCATTGTACCCATTAAATTGAGACATATGGCCGCTGTAGACATTTTTGGACAGATTCCCATATCTAATAGGGGTTTTTGTTACATCTTTGTCGCTGTTGAACTCCTTCGAAAGTTGTTACCTTCACTCCGTTACGCAAAACTACTGCTAAATCTATTTCGAATGCATTTGTAAAACATTTTCTATTTCATATAGGGCATGTATTGAAAGTAATTTCCGACAATGGACCACAATTTCGATCTGCGATATGGACACGTATGTTACGAGCTAGAAACATTTCTCTGATCTACAGGGTGATCAAAAAGTCAGTATAAATTTGAAAACTTAATAAACGACGGAGTAATGTAAAGAGAGAGGTAAAAATTGACACACATTCTTGGAATGACATGGTGTTTTATTACAACCACCCCATATTGCTAGACGCGTGAAAGATCTCTTGCGCGCGTCATTTGGTGATGATCGTGTACTCAGCCGCCACTTTCGTCATGCTTGGCCTCCCAGGTCCCCAGACCTCAGTCCGTGCGATTATTGGCTTTGGAGGAGGAGGAGGAGATTAGTGTTTAACGTCCCGTCGACAACGAGGTCATTAGAGACGGAGCGCAAGCGCGGGTGAGGGAATGATGGGGAAGGAAATCGGCCGTGCCCTTTCAAAGGAACCATCACGGAATTTGACTGAAGCGATTCAGGGAAATCAAGGAAAACCTAAATCAGGATGGCTGGAGACGGGATTGAACCGTCGTCCTCCCGAATGCTAGTCCAGTGTGCCAACCACTGCGCCACCTCGCTCGGTATATTGGCTTTGGGGTTACCTGAAGTCGCAAGTGTATCGTGATCGACCGATATATCTAGGGATGCTGAAAGACAACATCCGACGCCAAAGCCTCACCATAACTCCTGACATGCTGTACAGTGCTGTTCACAACATTATTCCTCGACTAGAGCTATTGTTGAGGAATGATGGTGGACATATTGAGCATTTCCTGTAAAGATCATCATCTTTGCTTTATCTTACTTTGATATGCTAATTATTGCTATTCTAATCAGATAAAGCGCCATCTGTCAGACTTTTTTGAACTTTTGTATTTTTTTGGTACTAATAACACCCCATGTCATTCCAAGCATGTGTGTCAATTTGTACCTCTGTATCTACATTATTCCGTGATTTATTCAGTTTTCAAATTTATACTGACTTTTTGATCACCCGGTATATATCCAGGTATCACGTTTCTTAGAACCCTTCTGAACGACTGATTAAAGAAATTATGTTCAGACTAGTTAGCTTCTGCAATAAGGATGTCGTCTACATACGTTGTGATTCTGTCTTAAAGTTATGTCGGCAGTTTAGTATTCAAACCGCGAATAAATGCCGATGAAAAAATTATAAGACCGAAAGGTAATTTACCAAATTGATAACAAAAACCAAAACAGAGAAATGCTGTGTACTTTCTCCAGTTCGGATGGAGCTGAATTTGCCAAAACCCCGATTTTAAATATAACGTGGAATAAATAGCAGTACCATGAAATTTTTGTAGAAGTTTTCTAGTATCTGTGGGCGATCTGTTTCATTAATAATAATGTTGACACGACGCGAATCAAGTACGACTCGAAATGAGCCGTACTTTTTTCTTAACAATATGGAGAGGGTTTATGTACGGACTAACTGCCGGTTCAATAATACCTTGGTCTAGCATAGCTTGCAATTCTTTCTTAACTTGTTCCCCGTAGATATATGGATTGGGATAATGTTTTGCTTTAATTGTGTCATGCTATGTAACTTGAAATTCATACATAAAACCGGCCATTGTACCAGGAATGTTGTCAAAAACTGGAGCTTGCTGTAAAAGAATTTTACGTAGCCCTGTACGTTCATCATCTGTATTTGCACTGCTCTGTTTTACTTTTTCAGAAAGCATTTGCATAACGGCATAGTCGGCTTCGTCTGGTGTATTGTAGTTGTGTACCTGCGTGTCTGTGAACAATGTGGAATGACAGTCTGTGTTACGCGATGTAGAAATGATCTCTGTCCGATTAATTGGCTGTTCTTCTGCTGATAAAGCGTGCTGAAATTCCAATGCCACTTGTAATTTTCCATCCTTTAACATTACATAAGAACTTTGAAAGTCAATAATTGTGTCGTGTTGTACCAAAAAATTCGTACCTAAAGTAACGCCTGTTGTGATTAGGGAACAATCAAACAATTTGTGTGGAAGGTATGACCTGCAATAGAAAATGGTAAGTGTGTCTGTAATTGTACATCTACTCCTTTACCATATACTGCTCCTTTTACTTAAGTTTTGCTAATGGTAACGTAGGATAGGTGTTCTCATTGTTACATTCATTGAAAGTTTCTTCATTTATAGGTGACATAGGTGATCCAGAGTCGATTGTTGTTGAAAATTTGGATGATGCAATCTTTACTCCACTGACAGGGTGGGAAAGGTTTTTTTGTATAACTGGTTTTTCATGTAAAAGTGTGCTTCGGACGTCGTCAAAAGTAATAACATTTTCGTGAACAAGATTCTGTTTATCAAAAGTATTTCTTACGTTGCTGGAAGATGCAACCTGTACTGTATAACCTGTACTGTATCTAGTCAAATTCTTTCTGACGTGCTGTTATTTGCAGGAGGATGCTGTGGCATTTCGACTATTTTTGCTGTTGTGTTACTTCGTCCTGAAGTATTAGGTTGGGGATGATATCGACTGTCTGGTTCATTCATGATAATCTGTTGTTGTGGATGATTCCGCTGTTGATAAGGCCTACTGTTGTTAAACGTACGCTGAAAACTGTGCTCAATACTTTTATGTCTGTCATGATAGTCATTAATATACGGCGCGTTGCGATAGGAGTTGAAATGATGTGTCTTCTGTACGTAGTGATTTCCTTGTTGCTGTGCGTTACTATTTGGCGGAGCCGATGCTATATGTGTAGGCGGCGAAACATTAAAGCTTGGTTGACCTTGCACATTATATTGTTGGTTAGGTATGCTAACCGGCTGATTTTGTTGTTGTTGTGGAGAAAACCCTCTGTGTTGCCAAAATGTGTTTGCTGTTGCTCATAATTAAAATTCTATGGAATTAAAGTTTTGGGGGTTCTCATTACTGGAGCGTCTATCACCTTTGCTATTAAAATAGCGTGGCTGATCGTAATTACTGTAGACTCGTGGGCCATGGTTATGTTGTGAAAAATTTTTTTTTATGAAGGAATAATCTGATTTTTGAACTTCCAAAAGCTGTAACAGATCTCTAAATGCCGAAGTATTTTGTTTCTGCTGTCCTGTTAAAAGTGATACTCTTAAAGATCATGGTAATTTTGAAATACATAATTGGATTAGTGCTGACTCACTGTATGGCTCACATAAATATTGGTTTTGTTGTACCATGTGTTCAAAAAATTGCATGAGAGTTGAAAAATTTGAGTTTTCATAATTCGGTAAGCTAATTAACTGATCCTTGATTTCGTGCTGTGTCGTCTTCGACCAATGTGCTGACAGAAAAGCATTCTGAAATTCTTCTACCGAGTAACTGTCTCCCGATCGGTCTCATACGAGTTTCCGGTTCGCCTTCCCAAAAACTGCAAATAAATTCGTTTGTATGTTACGGGCCAAGTTGGTGGAAAAGCAAAATTAAATTGTTGTATCCAATCAAAGGGGTGAATCTGTGTTCTATCAGTTTTCAATACCTTAAATTTCCTAACGGATAGAAAGTGCTTGTAATCACAATTATCGTCTCTGAATGTTTGAGCAGGTTCAGGGTTATATAAGAATCTATTTGTCTGTGTCTGTTCGAAATCTAAGTCACGTACCCTCTGTAAATTACTTAAGTTATACTGGCTGTGTGAGTGTGACAAATGTTCAGAATATGGAGTATGCTGTGACGTGTTACAGGGTGAAACATTTTTCATTTCTGTCACTTCTTGCTGTAAAGAGGACAGTTTTCTACGTAATGTATTGTAGGACGTACCTATCTCACTGATTGTCTGCTGTATATTTTGGAATTCGGGTGTATGATTGTACGAAACTGGTGACGTATCATCTGATTTGGTGACATTGTTATTTTTGATAAAATCAATACGACTGGCCAATTCATCAAATTTTTCAGTCAGTGCTTTTACCTGATCGTCATATTCAGTGTCACAAGCATTAATTTGTTTTTGAATTTTACGTGTGGTTTTGTTTAATTTCTTAACGTCTGCTTTAATGGCATCAGGATCCTGTATTAATTCCAATTGTTCAAGTCTGCTGGTCACTGTCTGAAAGTCTACTGTGTATTTATTTTCCAAAGTCTGTTTTTGTTTTTAGATCGTACATTTCACCATACAATTCTGTGTTCAACTGTTTGATAGTATCGATTTCGTCTGACACTGTAGCAGTGTTGTTGTCTACGGGACGCACAACACTGAAAACTCACTTAAACTCAGTATAGTGGCGACGCGGCAACAGATAGTGGGAGGGAGGACGTGGACCGATGAGGGGGAAAAGGGGGGGAGAGGAGAGGAAAAGAAGAAATGGGGGAGCTGATGGGGGGTGGGGACATAGAAAAAGGGGAGGCTGGGCGGACGTGTGGAGTAGGAAAGGCAGTGGAGGGGAGAGAAAAAGGACTTGGGGGAGAGAAGGGAGTCAGAGAGAGGGTAGGAGGGGAAAAACAGGATGGAAGGAAGGGAGAGGGGCCCCAGGAAAAGGACAGAGAATGGGAGGGGGAGGTGAGGATCAGAGAAAATAGGAGGGATAAATGGAGGGAGAGAGGGCATCATCTGAGAGGGTGAGTCGATGGAAACCACCTTGGGAAAGGAGATGAAGGGTGTAGAGATGGAGGGTAGTGGGGACACAACAGTGAAGGCACAGCAGAGAGTGGGGGTTGGAGAGGAAAGGGGCAAACAGGGGATGAGGGGGATCAAGTCAGTGGGAGGTGTAGAGGACGCACGTATGTTTGAGGAAAAGGAGCAGATGGGGGAATCAGGTCATAGAGGATCCATGTGGGGGACTCTATTTTCTTTTTCATTCTTCTGTATATTATTCTTGTCAGCAACTTGAATGCATGAGTTGTTGTGTTGATTGTGCTAAGATTCCCCCACTTGTCACCTTTTGCAGCCTTCAAAATTGTGTGGATGATACTGTTTCGGAAATCTGATGGTATTCTTATAGACTGATCAGCCTGAACATAAAGCCCTCCAACCAACTATCGATATATACCCGTCCAGGCGACAGCAGCGTCATGTGATGAGGAATGACTGCTAGTCAAACACACACACGGTGCATGTAGTATCAGTGAGCGTGCTTTCCGTGTGTAGAACGGGAAAGGCACGCAACCCATCTGAGTTTGTCCCGAGGGGAGATTATGATGGCCTGGAGACTATTCACGCGCATTTCGGAAACTGCAGGACTTGCCGGGTGTTCTAGGAGTGTTGTGATGAGTTTCTTCAACACGTGGCTAAACCAAGGACGAACCATCTTCAGATGTCGTGGGGTTTTGCTGCTACCTCTCATTTCAGATACTGGAAGTCATAAGCTGGGCTGACTGGTGAAACAAGTGGAGAACTGTGGCGGAACTAAAATCATACTTTAGACAGCGTACAAGTGTGCCTGAACACACAGTGCACCGAACATTCCTAGTGAACGGCCTCCACAGCTGTCGACGCATAAAAGTGCCAGTGTTAATACCACGGCCGGCCGGAGTGGCCGAGCGGTTCTAGGCGCTACAGTCTGGAACCGCGCGACCGCTCAGGTCGCAGGTTCGAATCCTGCCTCGGGCATGGATGCGTTTGATGTCCTTAGGTTAGTTAGGTTTAAGTAGTTCTAAGTTTAGGGGACTGATGACCTCAGATGTTAAGTCCCATAGTGCTAAGAGCCATAGAGTTAATACCACGACATTGGCAGTTACGACTGAAATGGGAAAGTGACCATCAGCACTGGATTTTGGCGCAGTGGCAGAGTATTGCATGGTCTGATGAATCTCAATAACTTCTTCATCACACCGATGGGAGGGCGGGAATCTGTCACCTTCCAGGGGAACAGCTACTTGACACCTGTACTGTGGGACAGAGACCAGCTGGCGGTGGCTCCACTGTGCTCTGGGGAACATTCGCATGGACGTCCATCGTCCAGTGGAGCTCGTCCAATGTACCGAGATGGCCGAGGAGTATCATACACTGCTTGCAGGTGACGTACACCCCTTCATGACGATTATGTTTCCTGACGGCAGTGGCATTTTTCAATAAGACAATGCGCCATGGTAAGGAGTGTGATAGAGTTGTTCTAGGAACACAGTGGAGATGTGCTGCCGTACAACTGGCCAGATCTGAACGCAGTCGAACACATCTGGGATGTGACTGAACGTGGCATCGGAGCCCATGTCCCCTCCCCGTAATTTGCGGGAATTTGGTAAGTACTGTGTGCAGACTGTGACCGCTCAATGTCATTCAATACGATCACGACGACACCCCTCGATCTACGTTAGCACTCTTGGTGTCACTCGCCTTCATACATGGCAGTGGACGTTTGAAAATTCGTGACACTAGCTCAAAGGTCGTTGGTTGATTTGAATGTTATTCCCGGCTGACTCTTAATTCAATTACTGCCACTGGGGTGAGGAGAAAGAACACATCCTGGTGGTACCAGCATTATGCGTATTTAGATGTTCGATTAATGTGAATGGTTTGCAATGTTCCAGCGATTCTATTCGAACTCTATGCTGATGGTACCGACAAGGACCATTTTCGCAGATAAACATGCAAGTACGTAATGGATGTTCGGTTTCTCAATATAGTTCGTCGCACTCACACATCATACATGCGCTGTAAGAACAATTTCATGCATTTACATTTTTGGTGTCCCACAATATTAGTTGGCTAAATATTATGACGATACGTTGCATTCAACTTCCACAGATACTGTTTATCATGTAGTCAAGACTACGTAATGACGCCAAAATCGTGGATAAAATTGAAATGTAGTTTGTTTATTAACACTTTTCTTTTCACTAACTAAATATGAAATATGAATCGGGATTGGAGGTGATTATCCTATCCTTCTTTTCAGTATTAGAATGGTCGATATCGTGTTCTGAATAACGCGTAGCATGTTGTTGTTGTGGTCTTCAGTCCTGAGACTGGTTTGATGCAGCTCTCCATGCTACTCTATCCTGTGCAAGCTTCTTCATCTCCCAGTACCTACTGCAACCTACATCCTTCTGAATCTGCTTAGTGTATTCATCTCTTGGTGTCCCTCTACGATTTTTACCCTCCACACTGCCCTCCAATACTATCATATATTGTCCAAATATCGACACGACCCAGACTCTCAGTTCGCTACATAAACGTCTATTCTTCGCTCTCGAAATGTTCGATGTGATTGTCTTACACACGCAGGGTTCAATTTAACTGTGTATGCACTGTTTTTAGTATTTTAGATCCCCGTTAATTAATATCTGGTAGTTAATAAGCGAACTATTTTTATGCTGGCCCGTTGTTTGTATCAGTTACCCCCACAACCGTCCAAGGATAAGATTCTCTTAATGTTCCGCGCACATGTGTTTCACAATTTTATAAAATGCGGAATTACGTAAACTATAGCTTTCCGTTGCTTAAAACTCGGTTCCACAATCATAATCGTTTCCCAAGAGTATTTTTCCCAGCTAACACAAAGATCGAATTACGTTGTCGGAATCATTTTCACCTCACCCGACAATAAACGTCTCTGATCACTTCGTCACACGTAATGTATTTTAAACGTGCCTGAAGAGTCTTCAAAAAATCTCATTAATGAATTTCGCAGTCGCGTACACTTTTTCATTGACTAGCCCAATCCGATAACTGAAGGTAGAGAGCTCATGTGTTAGATGTTCTTTTATATGTATTAAAAAACAAACGCGCCCCTATATCTTTCTGTCCTGCTTGGTCTTTGCTACTTTGCTTTTTATTACTTTTCATTATATAGCTTCTTAGTAATACTATGTAGTTATCAAAGTTTCGTATTACTTTCCCCTTTTTAATTCTTCCAAAATAAAGTCTATTTATCCCCGATTTTAATTAATATGATGCTAATTGACACGCCTGCCCGCAAAGTACCGTTATAAGACGCAGTGCCATCTCACTCCAGCGATCTAGCATGGCATCATTGTGGTGTCACCGCCAGACACCACACTTGCTAGGTGGTAGTTTTAAATCGGCCGCGGTCCATTAGTACATGTCGGACCCGCGTGTCGCCACTGTGTGATCGCAGACCGAGCGCCACCACAAGGCAGGTCTCGAGATATGGACTAGCACTCGCCCCAGTTGTACGGACGACGTAGCTAGCGATGCAAACTGACGAAGCCTCGTTCCTTTGCCGAGCCGATAGCTAGAATAGCCTTCAGCTAAGTCAATGGCTACGACCTAGCAAGGCGCCATTAGTAACATTGCATGTATCTAAAGAGTCTCACTTGTATCGCCACAATCTCCAGATGTACCAAAAGGATGGATTAAAGTTAAGTATTCCAGAAGCTACGTACTTTTCTTTATAGCATTCATTAAGTATCCTGTTTCAGACCTCACGCCATCCAGCTTTAGCTAAACGCGTGCCTTTCGGCTTCCTCTCATTGTGTCTAGGCTGTCTTGTCTAGACACAACAATCATTGCTTCCATGCCAACATGGGTCGGCATTGTTATCCATGCCAAAGGTGGACATACCGGCTATTTGGTAGGTGCTCGTAATGTTCTGCCTATCACTGTGTATTTGATCATTTTTTTCATTCTTCACACTGGTCTACCACATATAACTTACCACCCTGTATACGGCATGTTTCACAATTCCAATTACAGGCTCGAAGCGGTTGTAAAAGGGACTAACTGGATAAAAGTTTGATAAGGAGCCCATGTTTGGAGCTATTCGATTTGCACATAAAATAAGCTTAAAGATCGGATCACTTTTAAATTTCCTACTTCATGGTGAGCGTGGAGCGCCAGAGTAAAGTCGTCGGCACACGGGCCGTCCTGTCGAACGTTAACGTTGAGCGTTCCAAGTTCAGCGTCCTGCTGTACGCTCAGAAATGATGCGACTCGTGCACACTGTACGTGGGCCCCAACGTGGTATACGCTATCACAACGCACTCCGGCGGCAGTTGCTGGATGTTTCTAGCTCGTAAATGACTCTGTTTACGATAGGGCGCACGTAAAATTCTGACGTCAGCTCTATTAAAACGCACATTTCCTCCATCGTCCACGAAAAGGAAAGTACCACGTCCAATCAACAAGGCCACAGGCTTATAAAAGCTCGATTACAAACAGTGCGATACAAATTTGCAATACTACTCCACATAATATAAACATTATTTCATCATTCCCACATTTTAGTGACACCCAAAGGTCAGCCTTACTTGATCACTGTTCCTACCCAGTAGCAGAATCTTTGCAACATGTGAATTACGAAGCGTAAAAGAAAAAGGAGTAAAATATCTTTATACAAGTAGTGCAATCTGTCCTACAGATGAAGCCAATCGAACGAAGTCACTCCTCAAAAAAGGTGAACTTGTATTTACATAACATCAAATATTATCGTATATACTTATATTAAACTAATAATAAAGTAACAGAATAAAAACGCAAATGTTTGGAAAAAATTTGGATGTGTCGAGTCGCGAACTACTTCCTACACACACTCCTTCACAGTAATCAGTGACGCTACTCACTTCGCTAAACCAACAAAACCATATTGTCATTCAATCACAGTCGTGGATATGTTACTAATTGAAATTTAATTATTTAGTTAATTAATAATTATTTAACAAGTTGTACCAAGAACAATGCGTTTTGGGTGGATCTTCAGTGTGTCGCTGCCTTGAAATAGCATGCTCTCATAATACGCAAGTTACAATAATTCTTTTGCCACGAACGTGATGTTTCTCATTATTGTATTGGAACGAATCACACAGTTAACAATGGCTTTTCCAGTGATTCTCAATTTGCAGGTGCCCAGAAACGACATATATACATATAAGCTTGAAATGAATGCCAATATGGCGCCTCACAACTCTGTACTGAAGGGAGACGGCGCGCATGTGACGTACGTGGCGTTTGTGCCATCTCATTGGTCAGCGCTCAAAACGCACGCTCAGAATATCTGACATGATAGATATATTCGGAGAGACTCCCGAACGTGCTATTCCACGGTATGACGTCAGAAACTCGGCACGCTCGACGCTCAACGTTCCTTTGCACGGTCCGTGTGCCGACGGCTTAAGCCCTGTTTCACAAGCGTGTTCTACAGGAACCTGTGGTCCGGTAGATATTTCGAATAATCGTCGCCGATTTTTCTTCCACATGACGGAGGACGAGGAAGAAAGGAAGGAAGACTAGAATTTAATGTCCCGTCGACGTCGAGGTCATTAGAGACGGAGCACAAACTCGGATTGTGTCAAGGATAAGGAAGGAAATCGGCCGTGCCCTTTCAGAGGAACCATTCCGGCATTTGCCTGGAGCGATTTAGGAATCCAAGGAAAACCTAAATATGGATGGCCGGACGGGTGTCTGAACCGTCGTCCTTCCGAATGCGAGTACAGTACGCAGGTCGTCCAGTTGAAAGTCTGGAGTGCAGCGCGCCCGTGGAGCGCCACATCAAACCGTCCTTTATTTGCGAACGTACCAGTTCCTCGAACCGTTGTTGTGCGAAAATGTCGGACGAAAATGTACAGGATGTCGTGATTTCAACAGGGAGTGACAACCGGGCCCTCTTCTCGGGTTGTGTGTGTATCGTGAAGCGGGAGATTTGATAGTGATCCGATATTCAAAGTTATTTTATATCCAGATGGTTCATTTCCAGACATAGATTCCTGATCAAAACTGAACTACTATTTACTCTTAACAACCCCTACAAGCATGTAATAAATTACACAAGGTGGTCAGAAACAGTATGAAAAGCTTGTACAGGTTGTGTTAAAAAAGGCCGGGAGCTGTCGCTTATTGTCTGTCTGCTGTAAGGGCTCGGCGGCGCCGTGAAAGTAGTTCACTGGGTCGTTCCGTGATATTGCTTCCCTCTCCCAGAAAGGTGTTGGCGGAGGCACTTGTACCATATATAGCGCGCTGCCGTATATTAGATATTAGACCCTCTACTTCGCTGTAGCAATTTTTAGATGTTGGAAATGGTGTTGCAGAGAGCCGGCCGCTATGGACGAGCGGTTCTACGCGCTTCAGTCCGGAACCGCGCTGCAGCTACGGTCGCAGGTTCGAGGCCTGCCTCGGGCATGGGTGTGTGTGCTGTCCTTAGGTTAGTTTGGTTTAAGTGGTTCTAAGTCTAGGGGACTGGTGGCCTCAGATGTTAAATCCCATACTGCTTAGAGCCATTTGAACCATCTGTTCAGAAAGAATTGTTAAGGAAAATTTAGCATAAGTCCCACCGTTTCCGAGATAATTAGTATTGAAGTTAGCCAATCAGGCTGCTGCGAGTGCAAATTAAAGCTGCCCGCCAGATATAATTAGCACAGTATTGCAGTGTCTGCGTTATTCTGATTACAATGCAAGGTCCCACTGGACATGCATGCATGTCCAATGGAACTGGCTCTGTAGCGACTACAGCCATTAGCAAACACATCAAATGAATTCACAATTGCGAATAACATCTACATCTACATCTACATTTATACTCCGCAAGCCACCCAACGCTGTGTGGCGGAGGGCACTTAACTTACCACTGTCATTACCTCCCTTTCCTGTTCCAGTCTCTTATGGTTCGCGGGAAGGACGACTGCCGGAAAGCCTCCGTGCACGCTCGAATCTCTCTAATTTTACATTCATGACCTCCTCGGCAGGTATAAGTAGCCGGAAGCAATATATGCCGTACCTCATCCAGAAACGCACCCTCTCGAAACCTGGACAGCAAGCTACACCGCGATGCAGAGCGCCTCTCTTGCAGAGTCTGCCACTTGAGTTTGCTAAACATCTCCGTAACGCTATCACGCTTACCAAATAACCCTGTGACGAAACGCGCTGCTCTTCTTTGGATCTTCTCTATTTCCTCCGTCAACCCGATCTGGTACGGATCCCACACTGATGAGCAATACTCCAGTATAGGTCGAACGAGAGTTTTGTAAGCCACCTCCTTTGTTGAAGGACTACATTTTGTAAGGACTCTCCCAATGAATCTCAACCTGGCACCCGCCTTACCAACAATTAATTTTATATGATCATTCCACTTCAAATCGCACACTCCCAGATATTTTACAGAAGTAACTGCTACCAGTGTTTGTTCCGCTATCTTATAATCATACAATGAAGGATCCTTCTTTCTATGTATTCGCAATACATTACATTTGTCTATGTTAAGGGTCAGTTGCCACTCCCTGCACCAAATGCCTATCCGCTGCAGATCTTCCTACATTTCATTGCAATTTTCTAATGCTGCAACTTCTCTGTATACTACAGAATCATCCGCGAAAAGCCGCATGGAACTTCCGACACTATCTACTAGGTCATTTATATTTATTGTGAAAAGCGATTGTCCCACAACACTCCCCTGTGGCACGCCAGAGGTTACTTTAACGTCTGTAGACGTCTCTCCATTGAGAACAACATGCTGTATTCTATTTGCTAAAAACTCTTCAATCCAGCCACACAGCTGGTCTGATATTCCGTAGGCTCTTACTTCGCTTATCAGGCGACAGTGCGGAACTGTATCGAACGCCTTCCGGAAGTCAAGGAAAATGGGATCTACCTGGGAGCCTGTATCTAATATTTTCTGGGTCTCATGAACAAATAAACCGAGTTGGGTCTCACACGATCGCTGTTTCCGGAATCCATGTTGATTCCTACAGAGTATATTCTGGGTTTCCAGAAACGACATGACATGCGAGCATAAAACATGTTCTAAAATTCTACAACAGACCGATGTCAGAGATATAGGTCTATAGTTTTGCGCATCTGCTCGACGGCCCTTCTTGATGACAGGGACTACCTGTGCTCTTTTCTAATCATTTGGAACCTTCGGTTACTCTAGAGACTTGCGGTACACGGCTGTTAGAAGAGGGGTAAGTTCTTTCGCGTACTCTGTGTAGAATCGGACCGGTACCCCGTCAGGTCCAGTGGACTTTCCTCTGTTGAATGGTTCCAGTTGCTTTTCTATTCCTTGGACACTTATTTCGATGTCAGCCATTTTTTCGTTGATGCGAGGATTTAGAGAGGGAACTGCAGTGAAGTCTTCCTCTGCGAAACAGCTTTGGAAAAAGGCGTTTAGTATTTCAGCTTTACGCTTGTCATCCTCTGTTTCAGTGCCATCATCATCCCGGAGTGTCTGGATATGCTGTTTCGAGACACTTACTGATTTAACGTGAGACCAGAACTTCCTAGGATTTTCTGTCAAGTTGGTACATAGAATTTTACTTTCGAATTCACTTAACGCTTCACGCATAGCCCTCTTTGCGCTAACTTTGACATCGTTTAGCTTCTGTTTGTCTGAGAGGTTTTGGCTGCGTTTAAACTTGCAGCGAAGCTCTCTTTGCTTTTGCAGTAGTTTCCTAACTTTGTTTTTGAACCACGGTGGGTTTTTCCCGTCCCTCACAGTTTTACTCGGCACGTACCTGTCTAAAACGCATTTTACGATTGCCTTGAACTTTTTCCATAAACAGCCAA